>NW_023425402.1:75495097-76120097 GCF_014108415.1 Molossus molossus | reverse complement strand
TCCAAGTAAAATAGGTCAGAGAGAGAATTCATTTTTCTCAGCTTCTTCAACACATAGCTCCTCTGAGAACTCTACCTTAATGAATTACCTTAACATTTGAGTCTTCTATCATGTGCTTTCTCAAACACTTAATGTACCATAATGTTTTGTATAGTAATTTATATCTGGTCACTGCAAGTTCTATAAATGTGTTTGTAATCTTACGTATAGTATTGCTCAGTGAGCTGGTTAATAGGATTCTTCAGGACAGTGATCAACTCTTTAAAGTGTTTGTATTGAGGTGCATGTAAGGGAGGGATAATGGGAGAGAAGGGCAAGAAGGTCAATATTTTAGCCAAAAGGCAAAACAATAAATAAGACTGAGAAGACTTAACAAGTAACAGGAAAGCTAAAGAGATTGGTATTATGAGTCAAGAGAAGGAAATTCTAGGATGAGAGAAGAATCAAATAACCACAGAGAAGTTGAACAGGATGAGATTGACAGAGGCTACTGTTTTTCAAGGAAGTTATCGATGGTAATTTTATGAGAGTGATGAGAGAATGCAGTTGACTGTAGAGGATTGATGAATGAATTAGGGATGAGAAAGTGAAGGCAGAAAGAATACACTATTATTTTTCTTAGGAGCTTGATCACAAAGGAATGAAAGAAGCTCAATTGGTAGTTTGAGGGGAAATAAAAACAAATAAAAGGTAGTTTTAGAATAAAAATACTTGAGCATGTTTGAAGATCAAGAGGAATAAGAAGATAGGAATAGATTGAGAATAAACAAGAAAGAAGGCAGTATTGGTCAATGCTAATCTTGTGTCATTTGGTGTCACACCACTAGGATTTAAAACTTGGATTTATTAGCTCATGTGTGCTTGGGCAAGTCTCAGTTTTGTCACTTATTAATATGGTGGTAATTTAGGATTATAGTGAAGAGTAAATGTTACAATTAATTTAAAGTGTTTAATCTAGTGACTGACACATGATTAACAATGAATAGATAATAGTAATTATTGTTGAAAACTCTTTTATAAAAATTGTAGATGGAGTCCAGCTGGTGTGGATCAGTGGTTGAGCATCGACCCATGCACCAAGAAGTCGCTGGTTTGATTCCTGGTCAGGACACATGCCCAGGTTGTGGGCCCGATCCCCAGTGGGGGGCATGCAGGAGGCAGCCAATCTATGTTCTCTCTCATCAATGTTTCTATCTCTCTCTCCTTCTCACTTCTTCTCTAAAATCAATAAAGAAAAAAAAAATTTAAATTGTAGATGGAAGTATTGTAATGCAAAAGGATAACACATTATTTTTTTCTCCCTGAGGAAGATAGAACTTATGATGTTATAGACTACATGTAGGAGATAAGCTGAAGTTGAAGAAGAAAATATCAGACTTAAGTTTTTGTTTTAATGAAGGGAATATAATTATTGAGAACGAGAGCTTAATATATTAGACTTGGTTTGAAGCAATTTTATTTTATTTGACAAAGAGATTTATGAGAAATTAGTGAGAACAATAATGAGTAGAAAATATTGAGGACTTTGTTGAAGATGCAAATAATAAATTGATCTCTGTTATGTGAATTTTCTCTAACAATGTGTAATAGTCCAGAGGAAAGAAATAAGAAAAAAAGATATTTTGGTTCTTCGGTGTTAGAAAAGTTGTTATAGTGAAAGTCGAGAAGGACATGGGATTTAAAATTGATTGTAAGAGAAGAGTTGAGATGGGATATAGACTGGATAAGAGAGGAAATAAAATTGGGAAGATATAACAGACTTGACATTAAATTATTCTGAGGTTAGTACAGAATCAGTAGGTTTAGCTGTAGGAGGAGAAAGATCAAAAAAGGGAATTATGATAATTCAGAATTTCAGGTGTGTAGATGTTAAGGTTAATAATAATGATTCCTAGATTTATTACTCATGTTGAGTAAAGGTAAATGCACAGGAGTAGACATAGCTTCTGCAGATGGAGCACGGAATATACTTAGAATCAGGCCTAAGACTTACCAGTAAAGGAAGTAGGGCTCCAGAAAATGTTTTCTTCTCAATGCTGCCAGTCTATCATATCAAGGTTAAGGCTGCTATTGAAAGTTACAGAATTTGGATATTATGAATAAATCTATAATGGACCTTGGGGTAGAGGTCTTTGTCTGGAGATGTTTTGTTTCTCTTGTATATATAATGAGGATGGGATTGCTGGGTTATCTATTTCTTCCAACAGTCTCTCTCTTTCACTTATCCTTTAACATATTAATTATATTCATTTTAAAAGTCTCTATCTTGCCTTGGCCAGTCTGGCTCAGTGGTTGGAGTGTTGGCCCACGGACCGGAGAGTCTCGGGTTCGGTTCCCGCTGGGGGCATGTACCTTGGTTGCTGTTTGTCCCAGGCCCCAGTTGGGGTCATGTGGGTGGCGACCACTCGATGTGTCTCTCTCGCGTTGATGTTTCTCTCTCTCTCTCTCTCTTCCTTCCTCTCTCCCTTCTGCTCTGTTTGAGGATGAATGCAAAAATTTCCTCAAATGAGGATTAAAAAAAAGTCTCTGTCTCATGAATCCGACATTATAGTGTCTATGGGTCTGGTTCTGTTTACTGCTTCATTTCTTAACAATGGATTTATTTTTCCTGTTGATATTTTATGTCTTATAACTTTTTATTGCTGACACTGTATTTAGAAGACCACTAGAAACTGAGGTAATTAGTATTTATACCTTACAGTGGTCCCACTTATTTTCCTATCAGTCTGTTAATACTGTGTTGAGTTTAATTAATTTTAGTAATTTCACTGGGTATGAAATTGTTATTGCTATTGTTTTAATGCATCACAGATTTCAAATTCTTGTAGTGGAATACTGCTGCCATTTTGTTTTTAGTGAAAGTCCTGAATGTCCATGGTGAGGGTGCAAGTGTTGGTGGTGGTTGTGAATATTCTCCTTCCATCTTAAATTTACCTTCTTCACTTTTAGCAGGTCATGCATGGTTGCAACACAGGTTTTGTGTTCATAGCCTGAGAAGTGAGCTTTCTTCATATTTCTCATCTTCCCACTATGGCAGCTGAACTCTGCTTTGTGTCTTTGAAGAGTTTTGGGTACCAACAAATTTCATGCTCTTCCCTTAGTGTAGCAACTTCTGCTTTGTGTCTGCTTAAGATCCTGAGTATGCATACACTTCCTGTCCTTCCCCCAGTGACAGATGGCTTTTGCTTAGGTTCAGTGCAGGGTTGAGAGTGTGGGTTTTCTACTCCTCTTCAGCACCTGAAATCCTTTTCTTGGGGTTTGGGGGTAGAAGTGTTTTCTGGTCTTTTCTACACACCACATGACATTTATTTATAACCCTATTCCTGTGATTAGCAACACTTGTAGGTGTTGGAATGGAGTAGGTGTCGACAGTGTGAAGGTTTTACTTGGTATGAAAGATAAGTCTAGTACACCCCTGGGTTTGTGACAATTATTCATGCTGCAGCTGACTATTTATCTCTATACTATGACCATGAGATCAGCTCCTCCAAGTCTCCTGCACTGCCCCCAGTCTTTCTTGTGAGCAGCTGGTAGAGGGTCATGTTAAATGGACGGTGTTTGCAGACTCTCCTTGTTTCTTTGGCTTCCAGGGTTTCTAGATTGTCACACTAGCCTATAGTAAGCCTTCAAGCTTTGTTAAAAGTTCAGTTGTTTCCTACTACTCACTTTTATGGTTGCCATCTCTTCCTCCCATGATCTTCCAAGAGCAAAACTGTTTATGGTTCTCAATTATCTTTGGTGGAGCTTGTCTCATTTTGGAATTCTGTAGACTTGGTTGCTTTGAAATCTTGGCTCTCTAATAGGCTCAAATATATAAGATTCTATAGATTGTCCAGATAAGATTGAATAAGCTTTTATTTGTATTTAGGGTAGTCATGAGATTCTTTTGTGTCTATCTACATCCCAAGAGGAAGATCTGTCTTTTTCTTCTTTGCATTATTACTTATTACTCTCATTATAGGGACCATCTAAAAAGATCAAAGGATCTTTTAAAAATTTACTTAATTTGCAAATGCCTCTAGAAACACCATGGGATCTTGCTTGTGGTGAGAATTCCATTTTAGAGATATTAAGTTGGTTCACATTCCAATTACCTGCAACCAGAGCCCCCAAAACACAATAAAAAACATTCCTGATAGCCACCTGGACCTTTGAGGGCCTCAGACATGGGTACCTTCAAATTCTTTTCTCCTTCAGAGCCATCATATGGAGCATTTCTGCCTGAATCTTTCCTACTCACTCTTGCTCCTTTGGGCAAATTCCTGTATCTTCATTAACTCACAGCTTAAATTCTACTACTTCAAAAATGCTTCCTTAATCTCCAATATAAGTGAGGCCCCCACCTCATCATATTCTCACATAGTACCTTACAGATTTCCTCCTCAGTGCTTACCACAATTTGGAATTTATGAATGTATTTGAATATTCATTTAATGAAGTTCTTCCTCACTATTAATTTCTTTGGATCAGAGACCCAATCTGTATTTTCACTATACTGTTAACAGGTTTAACTAGTACTTAGAACCTTGCCTAATGCTTAGTAGGAGCTCCAAATTTGTTGAAGAGATAAAATCCTTATGAGATGGAGAGTCAAAGGAGAGAGGCAATAGTAGCTAGTTGAATAGGAATTCAAAACAGGCTTCCAAGCACATTTTGGAACAAGAAGTACTAAGACCACTTATCAGAAATGAAATCCAAGGCTGTGGCCAAACTAGGTCCTGTTTCAATCTGCCTTTTAAACAGGCAGACCAGCCTTTGAGAGGAGTGAGAATGTGAGATGAATATTTGCTTCGAGTTTATTCTTCCATGTGAGCTTGGTGAAAGAAATGTCTATATAAATGTGAGATAAAGTGATTAAGCATGAAAGTTTTGGACACACACCTGACTCAAAGGACTGTGATCCACCTGAGAGAAACATGTAGAATTGAGCATTATATTGCCTTTATTTAGCCCACTGGAAGCATTTGGTCATGCAAAGTGTTTCATGGAAATCATATCACCCCCAAATTGATGAAGAAAGGCCATATTTTTAGTAAATGATGAAAAAACTGCCTCACTCTATGAGAAGATAAAACTGACTTTTTACCTAATATTAAAAAGTTGGACTTTAGGTAGATTAATTCTGCAAAGTTAATAGACTATAATATAGGAGACAATTTTTGTCACCTAAGATTGAGGAAAGACTTCATAAAGAAAACCTCCACCTTGGCTGGTTTGGTTCAGAGGTTAGAGCGTCGGCCCTCAGACCAGTGTCATGAGTTTGATTCTGGTCAAACATACCTTGATTGTGGTTGGGTCCCCAGTCCTAGCCTGTTGTGTGGGAGGCAACCAGTTGATGTGTCTCTTTCACGTTGATGTTTCTCTCACATTGATGTCTCTCTCTCTCTCACTCTTTTCCCACTCTATCGGAAGATAAATGAAGGTAAAAGTATTTTCGGGTGAGGATTAAAAAAAAGAAGAAGAAGAAAGAAATGAAAATCCCCAAAGCACAAATCATGAGGTAAAAAAATAAATTTAATTACATAAAATTGCAGATTAATCTTGAATTATGGGCATTATGAATAAAATTGAAAGACAGAGATCAGAATGGGAAAATTATTTGCAATGTCTAAAGCTGACAAGACATATATCTATAACATACAAGAAACTTAACCACGACGAAATATAGGCAAAAGTAGAAATGGGCTACTCACAGAGAAAATAACCCAAAAGTTATCAGACATGAAAAGATATGTTCAGTCCAATTGCATTCAGAGAAACACAGTGGAAGCAAGAGTGAAATATCACTTTACATCCATCAGATTTGCCATGGATGATGCAAACTTGCTGGGAATGTGACGATGCGTGAAACTTCTTGTATTATCTGCATTACCAGCAGGCCTGTAATCTGGAGCAGACAGCTTTTCTGAGATCAGGCAGACATTTACTAAGACTAAATGTACACATGACCTATAATCTAGCAATCCTGCTCTTGGGTCTATACCCCAAAGATATTTTTGCAAAGGTCCAGGGGCCTGTACAAAAGGCACTGTTTGTGAGGGTGGGAAGTTGGAAGCAGTTTAGCTAAGAGGATGGAAAGGGAAATATGATGAACACACACAGTATGGGATAGGTGCAGCAAGAAGAAACAATTGTCCAGCTCTATACAACAGTGTGGGTAGATCTTAGGAAACCATATCATATAAATATAGCGATAATCTTAATAACAGTAGGTAGCATCTGTGAATTTACTATGTGCCAATTATTATTCTGAGTATATAACAACCCTGTGATGTATTATTATTATGCACATTTTCAGATGCAGAAACTGAATTATATAATATTACACAGGAAGTATATGTGCTGGAATTTGAACTTGCACAATCCGATTGGAGAATTATTTCTCTGGAGTAGTCATTAGATGCCTAAGAACTATGATAAGAGCTATAGAGCAATACCATTAATGAAAATAAAAATTCATATACACCAAACTACAGTACATGTGTTTGTAGAATACATGGATATTAAAGGATATCAAAATACATTAGAATGTAAATAAAAGGAAACGATTACATAAAATAGCAAGAGAAATTTCTTATATAATCCAGTGATGAATATATGCCCCTAAAGGAAGAGTAAGATTAAGTTAGCCCTTTGGACATGTAGATTAAATAAGTTTAAAGATTTTATACTTCAATATGTTTTTCCAAGAGTTGATATAAGGAAAGACCAAGAAGTCGCTCCAGCAAGAGTCCTGAAGCAATAGCAGGTATGATGGAGAGAGGCTAGAGAATAAGGACAATCTGATAGCAAAGAGGAAAATCAGACAGTTGAAGAAGCATCAAGATGATAAAGCATACATTTTTTATCCGCTTTAGTGGGAAGGAATTGGACTTTTTGTTGGTCTTGTCTTGTTTAATATGCAATAGCAATGAGTTCACATTGAAGATTTTTATATATATTTTTTGCCTTAGTCAAAAGTTAGAATTCTATTATAATAAGGAACACCAAGAGCAGTATTTTCTCTCTCTCTTCTGTACCAAATTTCAACCTTTTTACATCAGTCCTGTCCTCATTCAAAAGCCATCAGTTTCATTAAAATGAAAATGTGTTCTGTGTTTGAATTCTTGTCATGATAAAAACATAAGTTTTGATATGAGCAAATATAGAAAGTCACAATGACCAGAGAATGAACATACAACAAGACTCACAGGACAAAATGAAACAAACTGTGTATTTTTATTCCTCATGTTTGTGTACACAAACACACACCTCCTGGAGACTAGGGAGTGGAAACAATGTATGTCCGAGTAGAACAGTGAAATACAAAAGCAAATAGCAGTGCTGAAAAGAGAACATGACCTTTTTTGCTTGAAGGTACCATGGTTGCCAGTGGCTGACAGAAGCAGAGATATGTTATTGGATTAAATTTACAGAGCTGCACAGACACTAATTTATAAGGAAGACAACTGTCCCCAACTTTTATCTTATTAGTTAGTTACTTGATTTAAAAGAGTAAAAAAATAAATTAAAAAAAACCCTGTATTTTTCTTCATTTTCAACTCTCCCCCTATTATTTATAACTTGGTTGCTGAATGGTGGATGTCCTGAAGATACTATGTGACCTATAGATCTACAGTAGAAATTAATATGGGAAATACTGCTCCTCACACTCTCTACATTCTTGGCATAATTATTTAGTTGCTGTTTGCAATATGCCACCTTTACTATTCTGCTTAAGTGTCTCAGCTCCGTTTCCTCCTCCTCTACGTCTTCTTACCTATCTCTACTTGTAAAATCTCAGCCTTTCCTTTGAAGCTGCCTCCAGATCCAACCACCTCAACTAAACCTTTGCAAGTCTACTCAACCAAAATAAGCCTTACCATCTCTGAGTTTCCATAGCACTGTGTTTGAATTCTGCTGTCACCTATTAGTCCTGCCTAGCTAAGACTATAATAATCTGTGTACGTATTTCTGTTCTCTTGTCTTGTTTGTCTTTGCTTTCCTCATAATGAATGTTAACATGTAGTATGTTCACAATAAATGATTATTGAATTGGAGTGTTTCAAACAGAGTGAAGCAGTTTTTTTGTTTTGTTTTTTTAAACAAGATAAAACTGGTGGTGCTATGTAGAGTGGATTGGAGGCTGGGAGAACATGGAATTAGAAGAAATGTTTACAAATGCATTTTGATATTCAGGCATGTCTTGAAAAGCAGTAACTGTACATGGGAGAGGAAATAGTGATTTGCAAGGAGTTTTTGGAGAGAAAATGACAGATTGTTGTGAATAATGATGGTAATGGAGATGATGATAATAACAATGAGGATGATAGCTTATGTTTGTATAGTAGTTTACCGTTTATGTAGATTATTCCAGAATTATGTGTGAAGATCTCACTCCTGAGAATCAAGAGGAGTAATGTGATAAATAATCATGTGTTAAAGTGATAAAATGCTTGGCATTCTTATGTTTTTCCTGGGAAAATCATTTTAGCTTCAGGGTTGGAAAAGATGTGTAGACAGAACATGCTGACAGCTTAGCAACTAGGTTAACTGTGGCAATTTGAGTTTCTACATTTCTCCTGCTTATCAGGGGGTAGTCAGAAGGAACAGTCTGGGAAATCCATTAGAACAAAACCCTAATAATGAATTCCAAATACTAGTGTTGTTTTTAGCAAACATTTATTTAACTCCCATGGATTTTGTGGGAGCTGTATTACTCTTTCAGAGAGATGGAGACAGAGCAATAGTTTCTTCTGCCTGGGGAGACATTGTTTGCCAGTTTGTTATATTTTGATACAAAAGTTTAAGTGAATTTCTGAAAACAAAGGTCACAGGACATTTTTAACAGGATGCCACTGGGTCATTTGCATTTGCACTGTAGGAAGCTGTACAGCACCACAGGGGCTATAAAGGAAGCTAACTGCAGAAACCTTAGGGGAACAGTGTACTTTCTTCATTATTGTAGAGGTATATAAATCTTTGGATGTGTTGATGAATGTCTCACTATCCTTTAAAGCAAATTGATTGGAATACAAAGTACTATTTGCCTATCTTGTGTCTACTTAAGTATTTCCCATCACCAACTTAAAGATAAAGAGATCCAATGTGTACACACATTGCACTGGACTAGTTTCATTTTTTGTTTCCCTCAGTATGCACTTGTAGAACGGACTTGAGCTATGTCCTCTTGTGGGACACAGAAGACTTATGTTATTTTGAAAATGGCACCACCTCCTTAGGAACAACAGGGATGAGGAAATAAAATAAATGGTTCAAAAATTAGGTCTAGTGCTGGTTCCTGGGAGAGATATAAAGACTCCAAATTCTGTTTCTCAGTGGGAATGGAAGATGACCATTTGGTCTGGGCATGAAAAAGGACCACAAGGTTCCAGTCCAGTGTGAAGAGGGAGGAAGCATGACAGAACTCTCAAGGCAGAGATGGTTCTTTTTAGACGGTGATCAGCCAGTGCACTGGTTCAGGTGAGGTTGCCTGGGTAGAAGCAGGACCACAGCAAGTGTAAACTTGATGTAGGTGAGTTGAAGGTGGTTTCATTGATTGGGTCAAATCAGGAAGGGAAAGAAACTAAGCACCTCCCTGTTTATGCAGCATCAACTCTGCTTATTATCACCTGATGTGAATGAGGCTATCAATATGTACATGTGAGAATGGCATTGGATAGAGGGTTCATTTAGTAGCACAAAAGTGGGAAAGAATGAGTAATTCAACAATGAGATAAATAGAGAGTAGTCACTTGAAAAGAACAACAGGACCTATGTTCCGGTTATTGCATGGAGGGATTGATAGGAAACTGAAAATCTGATTGTAAGTGGGCTGTCCTTTGAAGTAACATTTTAGAATGCCTGTATGAGAAGCAGTCCCTTTTTTATTTTATTTTTTTCTTTATTGATTTTAGGCAGAGAGGAAGGGAGAGGGAGAAACATTGATGAGAGAGAACATCAATTGGCCGCCTTCTGCATGCCCCCCACTGGGGATCAGGCCCACAAACTGGGCATGTGCTCTGACCGGGGATTGAACTGGCAACCTCTTGGTACATGGATCGATGCTCAACCACTGAGCCACACCAGACAGGTGGAAGCAATCCCTTTTATATATATATTTTTCAGGTTGTGTTCTATTTTTTTTTTAATTCAATTTATTGGGTGACATTGGTTAATAAAATTATGTGGGTTTCAAGTATAAATTCTATAATATATAATCTATATTTTGTATTGTGTGTTTACCACCCAAAGTCCCCTTCTGTCACCATAAATTTGACCCTCTTTACACTTTGCTACCTCCCCTTCACCCCTTACCCTCTGGTAAATACCATACTGTTATCTATGTTTATGAGTTTTTGTTTGGTTTCTTGTTTGTTCATTTGTTGTTTTCAATTTTATATTCCACATATGAGTGAAATCATATGGTTTTTAACTTTTTCTGTCTGATATATTTTGCTTAATGTGATATTCTCAAAATCCATTTATGTTGTCATAATTGGCCGTATTTCATCTTTTCTTATGGCTGAATATTATTACATTGTATATATGTAGCACATATTCTTTATCCAGTCATCCATCAAAGGACACTTCAGTTGTTTTCATGTCATGGTGCAATTTTACTTCTTTCTTCCTTTCCAATTCACATGCCTTTTATTTCTTCTTCTTGTCTGATTGCTGTGGCTAAGACTTTCATAAATAATGCTTCAATGAACTCATCTACTGATGGGCATTTGGGCTATAGTAAATAATGCTTTGATGAATATAGGGGTGCATATAGTATTCTTTCTGATTGGTGTTTTGGAATTTTTAGGATATATTCTCAGAAGTGAGATCTCTGTGTCAAAAGGTAGTTTCATTTTTAATTTTTTGATGAAACTTTATACTTTTTTCCACTGTGGGTGGACCCATATGCATTCCCATCAATGCACTAGGGTTTCATTTTCTGCACACCCTTGCCAGAACTTGTTTTTATTTATTAATGACAGCCATTTTGCATGTGTGAGGTGATATCTCACAGTGGTTTTAATTATCACCTCTCTGATGATTAGTGACATTGAGAATTTTTTCATATGTCTATTGGCCATTTGTATGTCTTCTTTGGAGAAGTGTCTATTCAGGTCCTTTGCCCATTTTAATTGGATTATTTGCCTTTCTGGTGTTGAGTTATTCAAATTCTTTATATATTTTGGAATTTAATCCCTAATCCAATGTATCATTGGCTAATATATTCTCCCACACAATAGGTTCCCTTTTCATTTTCTGGATTTTTTTTTTTTTTGCTGTGCAGAACCTTTTTAGTTTGATGTAATTCTACTTGTTTATTTTTTCCTTTATTTCTCTTGTTCTAGGAGATGTATAGGCAAAAATACAGCTCTGAGAGATGCCTGAGATTTTTACTGTCTATGTTTTCTTCTAGGATTTTTATGGTTTTGTGACTTACATTTAAATCTTTTAGCCATTTTGAGTTTATTTTTTTGTATGGTGCAAGTTGGTGGTCTAGTTTACTGTTTTGCATGTACCTCTTTAATTTTCTCAACACCATTTATTAAAGAGACTGTCTTTACCCCTTTGTATGCACTTGTTTTCTTTGTCAAATATTAATTGAACATGTAGGTGTGGGTTGATTCCTGGACTCTATGTTCTGTTCCATTGAGGCATATATCTTTTCTTATGGCAGTACCAGGCTGTTTTGATTACAGTGGCCCTGTGGTATAGTTTGATATCAGGTATTGTGATCCTTCCAACTTTGTTCTTCTTTCTCAAGATTGCTGAGGCCATCTGGGGTCTTTTTTGGTTCTATATAAATTTTTGGAATATTTGTTCTAGGTCTGTGAAATATGCTATTGGTATTTTAATAGGAATTGTGTTGAATCTATAAATTGCTTTGGGTAGTATGGACATTTTAATGATGTTAATTCTTCTAATCGATGAACAAGGTATATGCTTCCACTTATCTGTATCTTTCTCAATTTATTTATTCAGTGTCCTTTAGTTATCTGAGTATGGGTCTTTTACCTCCTTGGTTAAATTTATTCCTAGGTACCTTTTTCTGTTGTTGTTGTTGCGATAGTAATAAATGGCAGTGTTTTCTTAGTTTTCCTTACTCATAGTTCATTATTGGTGTATAGAAATGCCACTGATTTCTGAATATTAACTTTATATGCTGCTGCTTTGCCAAATTTATTTATTAGATCTAGTAGCTTTTTGGTGGAGTCTTTAGGGTTTTCTATGTACAATATCATGTCTTCAGTAAATAAAGACAATTTTACTTCTTCCTTTCCAATTCACATGCCTTTTATTTCTTCCTGTCTGATTGCTGTGGCTAAGACTTTCAGTACTATGTTGAATAAGAATGGCAAAATTGAATATCCCTATCTTGTTTCTGATCTTAAGCTAAACACTTATAGTTTTTGCCCATTGAATATGATATTGGCTGTGGGTTTTCATATATGGCTTTTATTACTTTGAGGTATGTTCCCTTTATTCCCACTTTATTGAGAGATTTTATCATAAATGAGTGCTGTATGTTATCAAATACTTTTTTCTGCATCTATTGATATGATCATATGGTTTTTATCCTTCATTTTGTTTATATGGTGTATTATGTTTACCGATTGTAGATATTATACCAACTTTGCATCCCTGGAATAAATCCCACTTGATCATGGTGTATGATCTTTTATAATGTGTTGGATCCTGTTTGCTAATATTTTGCTGAGGATTTTAACATCTATGTTCATGAGAGATATTGGCCTATAATTTTCTTTCTTTGTGGTATATTTATCTGGCTTTGGAATTATGGTAATGCTGGCCTTGCAAAATGAGCTTGAGAATTTTTCCTCCTTTTGAATATTTTGCAATAGTTTGGGAAGGATAGGTATTCTAGTTCTTCTTTGAAAGTTTGGTAAAATTCACCTCTGAAGTGTTTGTTTCGGAACTTTTATTTGTTGGGGGTTTTTTGATTACTGCTTCAATGTCACTAGTTGTAATCTGTCTATTCAGATTCTCTGATTCTTCCTGACTCAGTTTTGGAAGATTTATGTTTCTAAAAATCCATCCATTACTTTCAGAGTGTCTGATTTTTTAGTCATATAGTTGTTCATAATATTTTCTTACAGTCCTGTGTATATCTTTGGTGTCAGTTGATAACTTTTATTTCTGATTTTATTTATTTGGGTCATCTGTCTTTTTTATTAATGAGTCTGATTAAATCTTCATCAATCTTATTTATCTTTTCAAATAACCAGCTCTTGGCTTCATTGATTTTTTTTTATAGAAATGTTTTTATTAGTTGTTATTATTATTATTTTTAGAGAGGGAGGAAGGGAGAGAGAAACATCAATGTGGCTTTTTAAAAGTATAAAGTTAGCTTTTTTAGCCCTGGTTGGTTTGGCTCAGCAGTTAGAGCATAACCCCATGGACCAAAGAGTCACAGGTTGATTCCAGTCAAGCGCACATACCTTGGTTGCCCCTAGTCAAGGCCGTGAAGGAGGCAACCAGTCAATGTGTCTCTCTCTCTCTCAATGAAGTTTCTCTCTCTCTCATCCTCACCCTCCCACTCTATCTAAAGATAAATGGAAAAAATGTCCTTGGGTGAGGATTAAAACAATTTTTTTTTTTAAGCTAGCTCATTTATTTGGGTTTTTCTTGTTCCCCAAGATAGACCGTAATGCTATGAATTTGCCTCTTAGGACTACTTTCACTGTGTCTCACAGATTTGGTGTTGTTGTATTCTCATTTTCATTTGTTTCAAGGTAACTTTTGATTTCTTCTTGATCTCATTGTTAACCCTTTCATTGCTTAACATATTATTTAACCTTCGTGACTTTGTGTGTTTTTTCAGTTTTTTTTTCCTGTGTTTGATTTCTAGTTTTGTATCATTATAATCAGAGAAGATGCTTGATATGATTTCAATCTTCTTAAAATTATTCATACTTGTTTTGTGTTCTAACCTATGGTCTATCCTATAAAATGTTTTATGTGTGCTTGAAAAGAATGTATATTCTGCTGCTTTGGGGTGAAATGCTCTGAATATATCAATGAAATATATCTGATCTAGTGTGTCATTTAAGGCCACAATTTTCTTGTTGATTTTCTGTCTGGAAGATTTATCCATTGATGTCAATGGGTGTTAAAATCCTCTATGATAACTTTATTACTGTCATCCTCTCACTTTATGTCCATCAACATTTGCTTTACATATACAGGTGCATCCCTCTTGGGTGCATAAATGTTTACAAGGGGTATAGTCTGTTATTGGATTGCTCCTTTTATCTTTATGTAGTGTCCTTCTTTGTCTCTTACTATAGCCTTTGTTTCAAAGTGTATTTTGTCATATATAGGTATTGCTACTTGGGGGTCTCACATTTACATTTCTAACCCAATTCAAGTTGATTTTTGTGAGTACTTAGATAGGGGTCTGGTTTCATTATTTTGCATGTGATTATTCAATTTTCCTAGCACCATTTATTAAAGAGACTATTCTTTCTTTTTTTAGTATTTTGGTACTCTTGTCAAATATTAGTTGACCGTATATGTGAATGTTTATTTCCAGGTTCTTAATTCTGTTCTATTGGTTTATTTGGTTTTCTTTCTTTCTTTCTTTCTTTCTTTCTTTCTTTCTTTCTTTCTTTCTTTCTCCCTCCCTCCCTCCCTCCCTCCCTCCCTCCCTCCCTTCCTTCTCTTCTTCTTTTAAAATGCTAATACCATACTGTTTTGATTACTATAGCTCTATAATAGAGTTTAAAATTAGGAAGTGTGATGCCTCCAGCTTTGTTCTTTCTTCTCAGGATTTCTTTGGCTATTCACAATCTTTGTAGTTCAATACAAATTTTAGGATTAATTTTTATACTTCTGTGAAAAAAAATTAATTGAAATTTTGGTAGGAAGGGATGCATTGAATTTGTAGCTAGCTTAGGGTATTGTAACAATATTGTAACAATATTACTTATTTTTGTTGCTGTTAATCCTCCACTGATGATATTTTCCACTGATTTTTAGATAGAGTGAAAGGGAGTGAGGGAGAGAGAGAGAGAGAGAGAGAGAGAGAAACATTAATGTAAGAGAGACACATCAATTAGTTGCTTCTGCAGGACCCGGACCAGGGCTGGAATCAAACCTACAACCCAGGTACATTCCCTTAACTTGGAATTGAACCCATGACCCTTCAGTCCATAGGCGAATGCTCTAACCACTGAGTAAAATCTGACAGGGTAACAATATTATTTTTTAAAGTGAACATAGGATATCTTTTTATTTATCTGTGTTCTTAATTTCTTTCATTAAGATTTTGTAATGTTCAGTGTACAGATCTTTCATCTCTATGGTTAAATTTATTTCTAAGTGTTTTATTATTTATGATGCTATTGTAAATGGGATTGTTTTCTTTATTTCTTTTTCAGATAGTTCATTGTTGTATAAAACACAAATATTTCTGTATGTTGATCCTGTAGTTTTACTATGCATCTCAAGAAGTAGGCACCTCTTCTAGTCTTTGTAGACTGATTTCAGCAGGCAAAGCCCTTTGCCAGTGAGCCAGTCAGGATATTCTAGTGGTGTTCACTGCAGTCTTTTTGTTGGGAAGGTTTGGTGCCTGGAACAACTGATGGGTAAGCTTGTTGCTTCTGTCTGAGGGGGCTGGACCAGGATCATGGATCCAGAGAGGTAACCAGGCTCTGGAGACCACCTGGTGGACCCAGTGTCTTGGTCCAAGGGAGAATACCTGGTGCTAGAATAAGCCAATAGTTACAGAGATTTCTTTGAAGATTGGGTCTATGGGGGTCAGTCTGGGCAGGGTTGTCCAGGAGCCTGGTTCTGAGGGAGCTTGTTTATAGTGTAGATGCGAAGGGGCCAGTCTTGTGCTCATGTGAGCCAGGGATCTAGAGTTATGGGAGCCAGCTTGGTGCTGAGGTAGACTTTTCTGGGGTCCATAGTGAACTTGAGTTCTCATTTTACCCTCCTTTTCCCAGAGGAAGGATGTCTTTCTCTGAGCTTGGCTGCCAGAGATTGGGAGAGGGTCAATGAAGGAAAACATGGATCTAGTTTTTCTGTTCTTCTCAATGTGTCTTTTCTATTTCTGTGTTTCATCTAGGTACTGTAATTACTCACCTAGAATCCTTGGCTCTTGTGAAGGTATTTTCATGTGTAAATAGTTGTTCAAATTTACGTTTGGGGAAGGCAATGCTAGATTTTTTAATGTTGTCATTTTGCTGTTCCCACTCCAAGAAATACTTCTCTACTACAGAGAGACACATTGCATTCACTCATCTCCCAATGAGGATAAGAAACACACAGGTGAGGGAAAACCTATTTTTTCTACGTTTGTCATTATTCATATTCACATAACCAGAAGAGGAACAAATGTCCAAAGTTTTTGTGTTAGATATATTCCCTTTACAAGCCCTTACTGGATTATAGTTTTCTGACCAATATGGCATATAAGATGAATATTTTAAAATATTTATTTCTGTCATTTTGTTTCTGATAACCATGTCCTCAGGGGTTACCGCAAACTTATTTTTTTGGGGGGGGGATAAATAAAAACTATTGAGAAAGATAGTGGAAATATTATATACCAGGGTCAGGGCAATTATTTCTTTAGAAAGGGAATAGAAATTAAAGAACCATCTAAAATTAAAACAAAAATGTTAGACTAACTAACATTTATTGCATGCTACTTTATACTAGTTATTATATTAATTTATTTACTAACATGACCTTGTTTTAATTCCACAGAAATCCTAAGATACATAATTCTTAACCCTTCTGAAGATGAGAAAGTTAAGGTATACATAGGTTGGCAACATTCTCAAGTAAAAGTTCTTACGATGACAAGAGCAGAATGACAACAACCAAATATGGAAGGAATGATGGAGTTTAAAACATCATCAATTTATAACCATAATAATAAAAATTAATTCAGGCAAGAATATAATATAATGTGTCTCATTAAAATCTCTCACCCCCATCCCTGGCCAGTGTGGCTTAGTTGATTGGGTGTCTTCCCCTACACCGAGATGTGGTGGTTTAAATTCCCAGTCAGGACACATACCCAGGTTGCAGGTTCCATCCCTGGTCAGGGTGCATGTGGGAGGCAACTGACCGATGTTTCTCTCTCCCTCTCCCTCCTGTTCTCTCTCTAAGATCAATAAAAAAAATTAAAAGATAAAATCTTCCACCCCAAGAATCTTATGTTCTTTCCTGAATTAATAATGTAAATATAATTTTAAAGATATTTAAAAATAAAAAGTAAAAAAATATGAATCATGGATCAAATATAAAAGGTCATAGAAACATCTGAAGAAAACATTGGGTACAAATGGTTATACAGCCACTTTTTATTCAAACTTCAAGTAATGGATAGATATAATGCCATATAAACAGTTTCAGACTATTTCAGACTATAGATAAAGGTGGGAAAGTTGCCAAACTTTTAAGGAAGCAACTGGGACCTTGATGTTGTGGTCACCATGTAGGTACAACTGTTCACAAAGTGTGCTATGCTATGACCAAGGATAATTTACTTCAGGATTAGGCAGATGGTCAATATTAAAAGCATATAACTAGGTCCATCAATAGATCAAAGACAAATTAGATGTATTTTAATAGTTAAATTTATTTTCTAATTATTTGAATTTGATTAAGTTTAACATCAATCCTAGCAAGAACCATTCTGTAAACTAGAGATATGCTTCCTTAACATGAAAAGACAAATCATACTCAAAAATTAAAAACCCAAAGCATACCTATCAAAATCTGAGTGGTTCCATCGGACAGTGAATATAATAATGCTACATTTCAGAATTGCTGCAAGAAGAGAAAACAAATGCTATAAATGGCTAATAAAAATAAATGAAATAAAGTGGAAATAATGAAATCAAGTATATCAGTCATTACACTAAATGAGATTGTAGAGAATTCTTTTATTAAATACATACACATACACTTGAATTATTGATAATTTGCTGGTGTAAAACACAATATCTTTAAGCTTGAGTTATCAAACTATATTTGATCCGAAGATTCCCAGTGCACATCTAAGAGCAGAGGCTCTGTAACTGTTATACCATGTGCGCTCCTTTGGCTAAAAGATATAATCCTATAGATCTTCCAAATAAGTACTAAATTATGGGATACTTTATCATCATTATTATTATTGTTATTAAAATTGTTAGTTACCTGAACAGAAACACAAGCCCAGCACTCACCATGGGAATATTAATATATTATCCTATAGATAAACTATGAATGATACAGTATGTAATGGCCATAAAGAGAATAATTTTTACTAGGCCAAAAAATGATTTCTAAAACATATATTCCTGCTGGTATTGGCAGAATTCCTTAGAAAAACATTTACAAAGTGAATAATTTATATCATCTTCTTGCCCTATAATATGTTTGGAATATCTGCAGTCAGCTGTTAGGCTTTGAGAAAAAAATTTTTTTTAAAGATACAGAACAAAACTGTTGGTATGATGAAAAAACAGTGAGAGATAAAAAGAACTGCTAAATTCAGTGGCTTTCTTCACCAATTTACAGAATGCTTGGCACAGAGTAGAACTCCATGTTCACTGATAGTTGAACCAATATAAATATAAACTAATCAAGTCAGTAAATCAAATCAATTATTAATACATTCAAACATTTAGTTTTATTGCTCCCAAATAGCCTTCAGCCCATCCTAATTCTCCAGTGATTTGAAGACATTACTTCTGTGGTTGTCTGTTCACCAGGACCAAGCAAAATTACTGATACAAGATGGAATAATGTTTTATTAAGGCAGCATGGATACAGGTACGTGCCTACTTGGTGTTTTTAGGCTGGGCATTAGGCAGGCATTTCTTTCTTCAAATATCAGGAAGAATCCCCTTTTCTTTTGTAATTTTACTTCAATATTCTCTGGTGATTCACTTCTCAGTTCTGAATCTGAGTATTGCCTTACTACACCGGGGCTTTTGTGCAAATTACAGCTAATTCTCAGTTTTCTTGTATAAATATTCATATTTACATACAAGACCTAAGTACACAGCTTTTATCATCTATATTTCTATAATTATAGATAGCATCAATCTCAACTGCATAAAAAGATATGGAAGTTCCCAATATTCTTTCAAAGATCTTTAAAACTGGTTCTTTGGTTTCTTTGGCTCCTCGGAACTTCGCTGTGACCTCTTGGCCAGTCTTGAGCTGTTTCCTGTTGCAAGTTACTATAGTGGAAGAATGGTAAGGTTTTGTTTCTACTCTAATCCTTGACCTTTTGCTAGAAGAGAGCATCTCCAGGACTAATTGTGATCTGAATATTGCTCTGTTTTAAAATGTACTTGGAATTTTGTTTTTATTCAGGCTTGGTACAACCAACAATCAGGAGATTTCCATATAAAGATGGAAGGGAAATGCCAGGGCCATGAAGGGCCACTCGAGGAAGCACCAGGGTTGATCAAGGAGGCAGAAAGAGTTGAGGGGACAGCATGAGTCAGAACATTATTGTGTTTTTTGTGGGAAGGAATGGGTGAGGTAGGGCAAGCAGCTGAGCAGCTTGAATAGGATTAGGTAGTTTGAATAATTTTGGCAGTTTTCTGGTCTTGGGGTGATTTAGGGCAGGGGCAATAATGTCTTTGGGTGAAAGTTAGGTAAAGGAAATAGTGGGAGTTATGGACTCTGGACTGGCTGATTTTCAAATAAAAAACACACTTCTGTCAAATTGTTTGCTATCTGTAAAAATTCGACAGCCGTGAGAAGGGCAGTCTCTCCTTGGTTAGCAAGGCCCCAGGTGCCAGAGCATCAGGCTTGTAGAAAATAAGAAAATATAGTTACTACATGCTCCTTCACTACACCAAAGTAATTAGAAGGTATTCCTGCAGCCACCCAAGCCTCCTCCCTGCTTCACATATAACTACCTATGCAACAGCTTTACTGGTTATTTCTTAAGTCTTTCATGTCCACAATGCATTGGTTTTATGCCCAAGGGTCAGATACAACGAATACAATGTTAATAATGTAATTAACCTGGCAATATACTTTATGTACATTGATAAAAAGTTACTTATAAAATTGAATTTTTAAAACAAAGGACCCAAAGCATTTAAATTATTGCAACTGTCAGTATGTATAATCAGTCAAAGCCATTTTAGTTCCTCGGGACTATGTGAACTCTGACCTATGGATCTAAAGAGACAGTCCTGCCTCACAGTCCTTTGATGAACTCATTAATGAGATGAACTTAGAGAACTTAACATAGAGCTAGGCTCACACTAGATACTCAGTAAAAAGACTGGTTCCTTTTCCCTTTCAGCCTACTTTATATTTTTAACATCAACAGCCCGAACAACGTAAGTATCTGACATCTAATAGACAGTTAGTACCTGTTGACTTCACTCTTCAAAAGATCATATATCTGATAAACAACAACAAAAGGTACCATTTATTTGACTCTTTCATATATTATTTATTTTAAGCTTTTTAAGAGAATAAAAATTTCTGCTACTCCAAGTAATAATTAAACATCTATATAGTTTCATTGTTTAATACTTCTCAATTTAGATTCAGTGTTTATGTGCTTATTTACTTATGTATGGACAACTCCTAATTTCCTTTCATATCAATTACTGACTTAATGAAAGTGTGGTCAGGAGTCGTTGTTATTTGCCTAAAAGCTCTGAACTATTTAATGAGGAACCTGAAGCTCAGGCCCTGTGATTCCAAGGCCGGTGCTCTTTCCACTGAACTCAATATTATCATTATTGAAAACTTATTGCAAGTGCGGGAGGAAAAATGTTGCTCTATGACAGTGAGCATAACTGTTGAGGCACAGCTATCTGGGTAGGCAAATAAGGAATTACTGTTTCCACATCAGACCCCCTTAGGAAACAAAAGAAATAATCTGTGGCTTTATCAGCCTGTAGCTGCTGAGACACTGTGTTGTTCACTATCTTTAACAAATAGCTACTATTATTTGATCAACATGACAAGTCAAATCAGAAACATTAAAGTAGACCTAATCTATAATTTATATGTTCTTAATCTATATTAAGAACATATTTGCCTTTTGATTTACTTAAATTGATTAAAAAATTGGTAGAAACTCAGACAGTTTAGAAAATCTATAAAATTTTTACTGGAATTTTCTAACTCAAGGTTATATTTTTCATTTTAATGTCAACATGCAAATTGTAACTAGTGTGACAGTTTTAAAGATTATATTAATTTGACCTTGAGACAGAAAATTTTTATTTCTGCTGGGCAAAAAGTTTTTATACTTTTTCTAGCTCCAAAATTCTAGTTCGTTTCTAATTTCTTAATGGCAAGGTTAAACTAAAACAAAACAAAACACTGGGATTCCAAGTGTTTTACTTCTCTTCTGTTTAATATTAGAAATAAAAATAGAAAATTTTCAACTATTGAAATAAGGATCAGTTAGCATTAATGGAATCCTGATATATAATTCAAATGTTTATTTAACTTATTGCTGGAGGATGCTATCTAATTCTTTAGCATATACACCTCATACTGTCAATATATAATATTATTTGAGCATTTTTAAAAATTAATTTATTTTACAGAATTTCATTTCCAACATGATTTATATAACAACTGTAGTTCTCCTGGGTTCAACTCCAAAAGCATCAATAAAAGGAAATATGATTTCCCATTTTTCAAAGCTTCTTAATTCATTAAACACAGCATTTCTTTGAATGGTTCAGTACTGCCTTGTACTTTTTCCAATTGCACAATTAAAAAAAGACATTTGTGATAAATGTGGTCAGATGCCTTCTTCTCTGAGTTACTCTGTCTACCTAATCTTACACTTTTTAGAAAGAAATAATTTGTCTTTAGGGAATACTGATTTATTTTTTTTAACTATATACATGTATATGCATGCATATATATTAAAAAATAATTGCAATTAATACTTGAGCATACCCATAGTTCAAATGCTAACATATTTTCCTCCAAAGTCAAGGGTTAATAGCACCAAAGAGCTTGAGAATATATATAGGAAAAATAACTAAAGCAAGACTATTGACATTAGCCAAATGAAATATGGTCATTCACAGAGAGAGAACCCCAAAAAGCAATCAACGTTTATTTATAGTTGGTAAGGTAAATTTTGATCCATAATAAATAATTTTATCCTATAAGCATAAATGAACAAGATATATGACCCACCTTCATAGAAAATTTAAAAAAAGGAAGGTATATGTATTCTTTTTCTCTTTAAAACAGCCTTTGACATCAGTTATTTTTAGCTACATCTTTATTGCACCAAAAGGGAAGAACTCTCTCATTATAAATGTTAAATACTAAGATGCCCTTGAAGGAGTTTTAATCTTCAGAAAATTGTGTCTTAAGTGGGCTTTTCCCATGGTATTAGTGTTAGAAGTGGGGAAAAGAGCAGAAAAAGTAAAGGAGAAGGGGATTAGGTTCTAGATACTTTTTATAGGAACAGAATTCTAACTACCTCTTGATAGCAAACTTTGTAGCTCCTAGGCAATCAGGCCAAGACATTTTCTATAAAACTTCAGACTCAATAAACCTCACAGAGTTCATATTAAATTCCCCTAATTGCCAATGAATAGTACACTTCCACACAGAAAACCAAAAAGGTCATGTTAAATTACACAGGCCCATGCTGTTCCACAAATCCATTGTACCTTACATCTCTTTCTTATGTGTCTGCCCTGCAATTTTCTGCACTTCACTCAACTGTACCACCCACTGGTTATTGGATTCTAATCAATAGAAGCAAATATTCACAAAGGCTGACCTTCAGCAAACCTCAAGAAGGTTAGTAGGGCAAGAGAATTCAAAGAGGAAATAAAATAGTGACCGTGTCTTGTAAATACAGAAATAGACTTAATGTTTTCTGTCTTAATTTAATAAGGGAAGGGAGTGAATGAGGGTTTTATAAAGCAACTGACTTTTAAGTTAAAAAAATTTATACTATAACCCTGGAAAATATCCACGGATTCAGTTTTTCATGACTTGTATACATTAAGACTAGATAGATGTTAACATGATACCATAGTAGCAAGACTTCTTTTTTTTAAAAAAAGGGGGGAGGAATCATTTTCTATCATTTTAGGGCTAGGAAAACAACACAGTGGAAATCACAATGGTTCCGCCCTTAGGCCAGCTCCGTAATACAGAACCCCTGAGGAGAATGTTTGGAGAAATGTCTGTGTTCCTCTTGACTTTCACAATCCTGGAAACATGCACACAGCTGTCACCCTGTCAGCCTCACAAGGAAACAAGTGTGTGATATCAGACAGAGGGAAAGAAACGGGTAAATGGAAGGGCAGAAGAGGTGTCTTTGTTGGTAAAAAGCAAAGTTTGCCCTTGAGAACTTATTTCCCCTTCAGCTCCTCAACTTGGACTCTCCTTACCCCACAACTTGGACTCTCCTTACCCCATAGCACTCTTTTTTACTTTTACTTTTATTTATTTTTTTCATTGAATTTATTGAATTGACATTGGTTTGCAAAACCATACAGGTTTGGCCCTGGCGGATTTGGCTCAGTGGTTAGAGCACTGGCCCTCAGACTGAAGGGTCTTGGGTTAGATTCCCGGTCAAGGGCATGTACCTGGGTTGCAGGTCCGATTCCCAGTTGAGGTCCTGCAGTAGGCAGCTGATCAATGTGTCTCTCTTACACGATGTGTTTCTCTCTCCCGCCACACCCTTCCACTCTATTTAAAAATCAATGGAAAAATATCCTTAGGTGAGGGTTAACAAAACAAACAAACCAACAAACAAACCATACAGATCTCTGTATACAACTCAATTAAACATCATCTGTATGCTGCATGCGTGTGATCACCCCAAGCAATATCTTCTGTCTCCATTTCCTCCACCCTTTGCCCACATCCACTTAGACCCCACCCTCTTCCTCTGGCGATCACCACTCTTGGTGACTGAGTCTGAATGCTAGGTAAATATGTTTTTTGGCTGATCCCTTCACCCTCTTTCATCCAGTTTCCACTCTCATCTCCCCTCTGATAGCTGTCAGTCTGTCATGTATCCATGCCTCTGTTTCTATTTTGTTCATCAGTTTATTTTGTTCATTAAATTCCATATATAACTGAGATCATATGGCATTTATCTTTCTCTGACTGCCTTATTTCTCCTAGCATAATAATCTCCAGGTCCATCTACCCTGTCACAAAAGGTAAGATTTCCATCTTTTAATGGCCACAGAGTATTTCATTGTATATATGTACCCCAACTTTTTAATCCACTCATCTACTGATGGGAACTTGGGCTGTTTCCAGAACTTTAGTATTGTAAATAACACTGTAGTGAACATAGGGGTGCATGTGTTCTTTTGAATTAGTGTTTCGGGATTTTTAGGATATAGTCCCAGAAGTGGGATTCTAGCACCCTTTAAACTTCTCTTCTTCCTCCAAATACCAAGTTGCAGAGGGACTCACAAATCAGTCTCTTTAACTTTGAGGCGAGTTAAAGTTAAATTACTACTCTTTTCAAATTACATTTGCATATTTAAGCCTAATTTATAATTGTGGAATAAAAGATTTTTCTTCTGTTAAAAGGATTTTTAGGCATCAACAAGCAACTGGAAAAAGTTTATTATTTGAGATATTGTGCAGCAATTTCAAATTAAATAGTTCAAAAAGAAAAGTAATTTGAATTCTACATTGGTTTACCTTAAACTTTCATGAAAGCATATAAAACTGTCTGCTTTAATTCAATTGTCTTTTATAATATTAATTCCCATTTATAATATCAGTTAAGAATTTTAAAGAACAGTTATAAGTAAAAATAAAATAAAAATCCTGGATACAAAAACTGCTGTTTGAAGAGGAGATTTTAGCATCTCTGAAAAGTCTCTATGCTTGTGTATAACAAATTTTGATCACATTTTCTTTTTTTTTGGTAAGAGGGGGATAAGGAATGATAATATTGATTTTGCTCTGTGCCAAACACTTTCTTAGACATAAAATTTAATTTTTAACTCTAATAATTACCTCTTTTTTTTTTTTAAAGAGTACATTGATTATTTTTAAGGATTTTGGAAACCTTAATGGTTTTTAAAATGCATTTTTTTTTTGGTTGTTTGAGATTCTGAAGCAAAAGTCTATAGACTGCATACAATTTGGAGCCTTTTAAAGCCATCACATGTGTTTTGTCCGTATGTCATTTGGTCTTCCAATGGAGAAAAGTATTTGTTGTGAAATGCTTTAAGAACCTGTGTGATTTTGTGCTACATTTTCAATTATTTAATTACTTGCAATTTGTAAAAAAATTGAATTTTTAAATAAAAGTGTAATAAATATATTGGGAAAAATGATATTTTCTTCAAAATATTTGTGATTTCATTAGTACTTTTGATGTCTGGTTTTTGGAATAATATATTACATTTGTCCACTTTATGGGACTGTGTGCTCTGTGTGTTGATTTAAGTAACTCCAGAGAGTGACTTTATACAAAAGGACAAAGATTTATAGCCATAAAACCAGTGATTTTCAACCGGTGTGTTGCAAGAATTTTAAAACATGTAATACATGACTATTTAGTCAGGAACACTGACCTCTTTTCCCTTAGAATGTCAAATAAAAAAATGATAACAGCCAACACAACAATAGCCCATCTGGTGTGAATGAATCAAAATTATACCTATTTTATTTGTCAGATAGGCAAAATTTATATTTTTCTGGTATGCCGCAGAATTTTAGTAATAAATTTTGAAAATCATTGCCATAGATTAAAATCAAAGGCACTAGGGCCCTCAAACTCCAGCCATTGTATATAGAGGATGATGCAATGCTAAATGTGCTCAGCATCTGTAGGGCAGGGTGCAAGATGCCAGGTAGTTGTCCTACCCTAGGAAAGTGAGTCATCATGTTTATAGTGGATTCTGAAAAGAATTCCATCTGCTAATTTATCAAGGTTTTTTACTCCATGGTCAGGCAGTGATGTGGTCAATAGCTTACCACATAGCTGGCAAGACTATGTAATTGGTTTACATATGTTTACTGATAAACAGGCAACAACTATATATTCAAAGTGATAGGCTCTTCAAGTTCTCATAAGCATTCAGCCTTATCCCATAGAATATATTTGTTATATTTATTTTCATTGACTGAGAAGTGGACCCTAAATTGATTACTATCCAAACTTTTTGAAAACTTTGGCAAGATATTCTCTTGAAAATGGGCTCTTTTTCTTTTTAACTCTACTGAGGTGACAGCTGTATCCATGATTTTATTTTTTAAGAATTGAATTTTTTAAAAAATATGTTTTTATTAATTTTTTATTTTTAGAGAAAGAGGAAGGGAGAGAGGGATAGAAACATTGATGTGAGAGAAAAACATCGATCAGCTGCCTCCTGCACGCCCCCCACTGGGGATTAAGCCCACAACCCGGGCATGTGCCCTGCCTGGGAATCAAATCAGGACCTCTCAGTCAGTGAGACCACACTCAGTCCACTGAGCCACACCAGCCCGGCCCATGTCCAAGATTTTTAAAGCAGGTCAGAAATATTTTTGCAAAGCACCAAAGGTCAAAGACAGAAAGCTGACTTTTAGTGGACTATTTCTTTAACCAGGTTTCTCTCAAAAAGTTTATATTAAAATGCAGTCTACCTATTTCTTCCACTCCAGATATTAATTATTTTGACAAGCAATAGGGAAATGTCAGTAGTATGTGAACTGGTGAAAACAAAAGCAACGACGTTTCCAAGGATGCACCTGACAGCTCTCAGGAGATTGAGAGAAATGAGAGCAGAATTACAAAGAAGGCTTCAAGTGTTTTATTAATAAATGCAAGCAATTTAAAGTTGTAAAAATTCTTCAGATTTATACTAAACTTGGATACCTTCCTGAATGCATAGTAACTTTCCTTTATAACATTTTTAATACTGTGAATTTATATTAGAATGATTTGATTTTATGCAGGGTAGGGCAAAAGTAGGCTTTCAGTTGTGAGTACATGAAAGTTTTATATAATGAAACTGAGTTTTTTAAATTGAGGTAGGATTGACAAATATATTAGTTTCAGGTTGAAACATAGTGATTTGGCATTTATATACATTTCAAAATAATCACCACAGTAAATCTAGTTATCATACAAAGTTGATATAATATTATTGTCTATGTTACCTGTGCTGTACATTATATCTTCATGACTTGTTTATCTTATAACTGGGAATTTGTACCTTTTGATCTCCTTCAACTATTTCCCACACTTTCCAACCCCTGTCTCTCCTGGAAACCATCAGTCTCTCCCCTATGTCCATGAGTCAATTTTTCTTTTGTTTTGTTGTTTTGTTTTTAGTTTCTACATATAAGTGAAATCATACAGTATTTGGCTTTTTCTTTCTGACCTATTTCATGTAAAATAATACCCTCAGGTTCAATCCATGTTGTCACAAATGGCAAGTTTTCTTTTTTTATGACTGAGTAATGTCCCATTGTGTGTGTGTGTGTGTGTGTGTGTGTGTGTGTGTGTGTGTATCACATATTCTTTATGCATTCATCTATCAATATTCATTTTGGTTTCTTACATATCTTGGCTATTGTAAAAATTACTGCAATGAATATAGAAGCGCATATCTTTCCAAATCAGTGTTTTTTGTTTTCTTTGGATGTATGACCAGAAATAGAAATGCTAGATAGTATGGTAGTTTTATATTTTTATTTTTTTGAAGAACCTCCCTACTGTTTTTCAATAGTGGCTGCACCAATTTACATTTCTACCAACAATGCATGAGGGTTTTGTTTTCATTTTTTCTATATTCTCATCAAAATTTGTTCTTTCTTTCTTTCTTTTTTTAATTTTTAAAATTAATTTTAGAGAAAGAAGGGAGAGAGAGGGAGAGAGAGAGATTGAAACATTGTTGAGAAAGAAACATTGATTGGCTACCTCTTGCATGCCCCCTACAGGGAATCAGGGATCGAGCCTACAACCTGGTCATTTGCCCTTTCTGGAAATCGAACCAGTGACTTCTTGGTGCATGGGACGACGCACAACCAACTGAGCCACACCGGCCAGGCTTTTTATTTTTATTTTTGATAATAGCCATTCTGACAGGTGTGAGGTAATATTTCATAATGGTTTTGATTAGCGATGTTGAGCATTTTTTCACATGCCTGTTTGCTACCTCTTATGTCTTCTTTGGAAAAATGTTTATTCGAGTCTTTAAAAAATTTTTTTTATTGAATTGTATGAGTTCTTTATGTATTTTGGATGTTAACTTCTTATCAGATGTATGATTTGCAAATAACTTCTCTCATCGAGTAGGCAGCCTTTTTATTTTGTTGATAGTTTTCTTCAGTGTGCAGAAGCTTTTTAGTTTGATGTAGTCCTATTTGTTTATTTTTTCCTTTTGCCCTTGCCTTTCAAGTTGGACCCAAAAATATTGCTTAGACTGATGTCAAGGAGCCCACCTCTTTGCTCTTCTATTTGGGTGATTTCTACTACACTGTATTTTGCTAAAATTTTCAGTGTGTTTATTCATTCTTATCCTGAGTTTCGTAAGCAAGATTTATGACCATTACTTTGAAACTTTATCAGCCGAATTACTTATTTCTATTTCATTAAGTTTCTTTTTTTTTGGGGGGGGGGGGAGGGTTATCTAGTTTCTTTATCTGGAACACATTCCTTTGTTTCCTCAGTTTGCTTGACTTTCTGCATTTGTTTCCCTGTGCTATGTGAAGCAGCTACCTCTCTGTGTCTTGAAGTGTTGGCTCTGTAGGAGATGCCTCTTATTGTTTAACTGTACCTTAGTTCTTGATTGTCTCTTGAGCTGTTTCTTTAATTGTTTTAGACCTAGGGTGTCCAGAAATATAGCCTTTCCAGTGACCTAAACCTTCTGCTGAAGGGGCACCCCTGTGTGGGCTGCATGAGCCCACAGTCTCTGGCAGAGTTGTACAAACTGCAGAAGAGGTCATATCTGCTCATCTCCACATCTAGCAGTACCATTTGAGCAGCATGGGGGAGGCAGAGCTGCTTGTCCACTGCTGTAAGCTGGATAGAATGGGGATGCAAATATGGCACCCACTTATGCCACCCCCAGCAAGGTCAAAGGAACCTGGAAAAACGGTGTCCACCAGTGTACTGTTCTTGGAGAGAACTTCAGTAGACTTTTCTTCCTTTGGGAAATATGTCAAGACTATCAGGTAAATCTCCTTCCCCTGTGCTAGGCTTCTCTCAAAATGCTGCTTTTTGTTTGGGTCCTGGGGTAAGTGAGTCTGTGGGCAAACCTTTTACGAGTAGAATCTTTGTTTCCTACAATCCTGTGTTTCTTATGTGTGTGAGTCCCATTGGTTTTCAAAGCCAGATATCTTCCTTATAAACTCATCTCTCCAGTACAGGAGCTAAGAGCTGGTGTTTCCAGTGTGAGGTACAAACCCACTCTCCTCATGGAAAAAAAAAATCATTTATATTTGTATACTTTTGAGGTCCCTTATGATTGTGGGTCTCTGCTAGGGTTGGCATTTTTAGCAAGGGTGTATTTCTCTCTCTTCTACCTGTCTCAATGTAGCCCTTTTTTCTTTGTTGTGGAGCAAGCATTCAGCTAGTTCTCAAGTTCTTTTCAAAGAGAATTACTGCATATGTAGTTGCGTATTTGTTGTGTCCATGGGCAAGAATGAGCTCAAAATCTTCCTATGCTACTATCTTGAATTGCCTTCTAAACTTTATTTTATATGTTATAATAACTATGCCTGGCGTACTGGTTTGGATCACTACATCTTAGGTTTGGAGAGTTCTGTTAACAAAAATAGTCCTTTTGCAGTTAATTTTTATAGTAAGTATTTATTTTTTTATTAATTGGCATCTTTTTTATTTATATTTTTCTGTCTATATTGGATTTTTTATGCTTTCCTTTTAAATAAAAAATACTATAATTTATTAAATTTCTCTTACGGAAAGGTAGACATTCAAAGCTAGTTTATTTGATTAATCAAAATAAATAAAGAGGCAACATTAAGCAGCTTAAAAGATATTGAAAAGGTCATGGGATTCCTGGGACTCTTTTATCTTAAAATTATAGTGAGATTTTTCACCAATTTTTTTGTTTGTTTTTTTTAATCCTGCGATTGAAGCACTATCTTAGATTTCACTGTCATTATTTTCATCGTTTTTCAGAGAATTTTGAATTATATTAAGATATTAAGAACAGCCTGTTTTAATCCTACCCAATCCATCTATATATTCCAAATGGATAGAGTAACTCTATACTGAGAATATAAAGGGGGGGAGGGAAAGCAAAGTTATTAGTATACTGGACAAAGAAGGAAGTAGCCTTAGCAATCTGCCCATCCTGTGTTTCCATAGCAAGATGTTTTCAGGTTCCATGAACTTCCCTAGAGGTGGATTATACTGGCTGCAGAGCCAGCAGAGGCACCCAATCAAGATAAATGGTCTTAACCAATAGCAGCAATTCTTCTTCATAACTGACTCATCCTATATCATTCTCTCATTACTGTCCATTAGGGAAAGATCACTGTTCCACTGGTCCATTTCCCTGAGGCTGCTATATCAGACTAAGGTTTACTTCTCATTTTCTCATGTATCCTTAAGATTTTTTTTAAAAGTACAGGCTTAACTATTTGTGGTTCAAAGTCATTTTCTTGCTTGGGGAATACAACATTTAACTAGTATTGGACACCTTAGCATTTTTGTGTTTTTGTCACATGTTCTAGAATAAGATTACTTATAAATAAATTTTCCAAGAGAAATAAATTTCAAACCAAAATGTATTCAGCATGAGTCTTTGTTTTCCTTTTCCCAAAGTGAGATATAACCACTTTTTTTTTGGTAGGAAATCATTAATTACTTACCAGCTATGACTTTTCCTTTGTGAAAATAACATTAATTGCACAATCAAAAATATTGTAGTTGTAATGTTCAGACTGAAACAGTGATTTTATACATAAAAATATTCATATAGACCTGGCCGGTTTGGCTCAGTGGTTGGAGCGTTGGCCTGCGGACCAGAGAGTTCCAGGTTCGGTTCCCGCTAGGGGCATGTACCAAAATATCTCTATTGGAAGAAGGAGGAGCAAGTCTTCCTTTTTTATTTTTGTAATTTTACCAGTGAAGAAACTTTCTCAAGCTCCCTAATATTCTGTTTGAAAGAAAGAAGAGATTTGGTGTAGCCCAAAATAAGATATCCTCTGCTCCAATGTAAAGTCAAATAAAGCAATAGGCAAGCATCAGAATCAAATTAAAAGGTTGGGGTTAAGATGAATAGTAAGGAAATTCAGTTAAGACATAGTAAGTCTTAATGAAGTGGCTAAGCTAAGGTCTGTACAAGAGAGATTAGAGGTAATCATTCAGAGACTAGAACAGGAAGCAGATGGTATTTCAAAAACAAAACACCGAACTTCAATACCTATAATAAACAAGGATGATCTCTTCCTTTCCTGACCAAAAGTAAAATCTTTTTTCATAACTTCTTCTCTTCTGGTTTATAGTAGTTAATAAAACATTATTTTGAATTACTGTAAATACGGTTTAGTAATATCTTTCTTGCTTTCTTTTTTTAAAATATGTTTTTATTTATTGATTTTTTTTTCTTTAGATAGACGAAGGGAGAGAGAGACAGAAACATCGATACGAGAAAGAAACATCAATCAGCTACCTCCTGCACACCCCCAACTGGGGATCGAGCCCTCAACCCAGGCATGTGTCCTGACCAAGAATTGAACTGGGAGCTCTCAGTCCATGGGAGGATGCTCAATCCACTGAGCCACACTGGCTATACCATTCTTGCTTTCTTAGTTGACTTTTTATTTGCAGTAACTTTTTGTCAGAGGAGAATTCTATTAGCAATTTGGTTATGGTCATTAATTCACTCATCCCACAAATATTTGTTAAGAACCCAATATGTGCTGTGTTACATGGTGCTAGGTTCTGAGATTCCAAAGATGTTTACTATTAAAGGAGGCAAATATATAAATTTATAATTGTGGTAGAAAATAGAATGTTCTAGATTTGTAAAAAAAAATATATATATATATATAAATATATATATACACACACACACATACACACACACACACATATGTGTGTGTGTATGTGTGTGTGTGTATATATATAAGTGGTGGACAAGGTGAAGAAGGTATTTCTGGTAGGGAGAAAGCATTATACAAATACAGAAATCTAAAATAGCATGCCTTGTTAGGTGCAAGAGAAGGAGTGAGAAGCTGAAGAGGAAATTTGTTTTTTGTTTTATTTTGAAGTTCAACATCAATATACTTCACAGAGTTGGGATCACAATATAGATGAGGCATCAATGTACCACTCCAGGTCTAAAATATAGTCCTGTTCAACCCCTGCTTATTAAGGGTAAAAAAATCTTCTACTCCATAACCACAGGAAAAAAATATTTATAAATTTAAGTAGATAATTTTAGTTGAACATGAAAAACTTACTAAGCATGATATGAAATGATACAAAAAGAAAGAATATATTTGTAAACAACAGCTCCAACAAAGATTTAATATCCAAAATATATAAAGAGCTCATACAACTCAACACCAAAGAAACAAACAATCCAACTAAAGAATGGGCAGAGTACTTGAACAGATACTTCTCCCAAGTAGAAATACAAATGGCCAACAGATATATGAAAAGATGCTCAACTTCACTAGCTATTAGGGAAATGCAAATAAAAACTACAGTGAGATACCTCCTCTCACCTGCTAGAATGAATATTTTCAACAATTCAATTAATAAGTGTTGGAGAGGTTGTGAGAAAAAGGAACCCCATTTACTGCCAGTAGAAATGTAAACTAGTACAGACACTATGAAAACAGTATAGAGGTTCTTTAAAAATTTAAGAATAGAGTTACCATGTGACCCAGCAACCCCTCTTTCTGGGTATTTATGTGAAAATTTTGAAAACATTTATTCACAAAGATATACACACCCCTATGTTCATGCCAATCTGTGAGCAGATCAGGATACATGTAATGCTACAAAGCTTAGCAAATGAAAAACCACTGATGGGTGTTGAGCATGGGCTGTACCTGAATTTTAGAAATATCACTTTCATGGCAATATGAAAAATGAGCTAGAGAAAATAAAAGTGAGAGAGAGAAGATCAGTTATGAGTTAAATGCTGTAATATAGAGGAGAGGCAATGAAAAAAAAAAAAAAACTCAGGAAAACCTTAACTAGACAAGACACAAGGACCAATTGAATTTGAAGTATAAAAGAGAGAGAACATCAGAATGACTTCCATGTTTCTTATTTGAGAGATTGTGAGATGGGTACCATTAGGCAGTTAGAAAATAATATGTGACTGTGTTTTAGGAGGAGAATGGCAGGTTTAGATTGGACATGCCGAGTCTGAGCCTGTGACATCTAGATTATTATACTCATTACACAGTGGTCATGTGAGTCTTGAGCTTCGAATACAGTTTAGGCTAGGTACAGATTTTGCAGTTATCAGCATATAGATGTTAGCAATAATTGTGTTGATACCCTTCAAGGGGATTTAATAAAGTGAAAAGAGAGCAAGATTTATGAGGATAAGGACTGTATTTGTCTTTCTTATCATTGCATTGCTAGCATCATTGCAGTTCAGCCCCAGAGACATAGTGACCTTTCATTAGATACTTGTTTAAGGAACACACAGTTCAGGAGAAACTGGAAAAGGGAATGTGGTGAATAATAAGAGAAAAAGGAGGACTGTTAGATGGAAAATTTTGGTGTCAAAGAAACCCAAAGAGGAGCAATTCAAGAAAGATCCTGTCAACAGTGTTTAATGCTGCAAAGGGGTCACACAACATAGAAATTATAAAACTAAGCATGTGCTATTCTTCTTTTCTACAGATATCCAAATACATGTATTTCATTTTTATTTATATTTAATAAAATGTTAGCAGTAGAATGAATGCTAGGCTATGTTTTTGGTAGATAGATTTCTTTTTATTCAATTTCGAATTTCCTTTAAAGCTCTCCAAAGTACATATTTATCAGAACCAACAAATGTACTTTGAATGAGAGTGTCAAGAAACAAAATGATGTTTTGCTGGGTGTAGGTTAAATCACATAATAATAAAATATACAGATGCAAATGCAATCTGGGGCTTCAAGAGTAAAAATAATAGTCTTTTATTTTATTGTATTTCATTTTTTAACATGTTACAACCTTGTGAATTTGCATATTTCACAGAAAGGCAGCTAAGTGCTTTTAAGATCTGGAACAAAACAAAACAAAACAAAACAATAATAATCCTTGGGTATGTTAACTTAGAGTAAACTCACCTAAGATTTTTGGAAGTGAAATAAGAAAGCTAATTGTGCAAGATAGTGGTTCATTCATTCATTCAGTAGATACTTCACTGAGCCCGTACTCTGAACTAAACACGGTTCTAGGTCAAGCAGGTATAGCAGTAAATGAAGCAGTAAGGGGGCATGCTCATGCCCCCTTAGATAATGCAGTTATATATGAAAAGTACATGATTAAGAAAAGTCAATTAATGCTTTGAGGGAATATAATAGGGTACCTAGTTATATAATATATAACAAGATTTAATATGTGCCCTTGTAGTACCAAAATACATATTTTAATAGTCTTACAGAAATATTTTTAACCACCCCAAGGAAATGCTATTTATTCTAAGAATTGATAGAAATTAGCTTAATGAATTGGGAGTGGAGAGGATTGAAGACATATTCCTGGATAGCAAGGACTTCATATGCTCCCTAAGGTAAGAAGGGGTAATCACATTAGGAGATGTGGAAGCAGAAGGAACATTAGAAAGAACATGTTTAACCCTGGTGATTTGGTTCAGCAGTTAGAGCGTCTGCCCAAGGGGTCACGGGTTTGATTCCTGGTCAATGGCACTTACTTGGGTTGCAGGTTCAATTCCTGGAACTGGTTGGGTCATGTAGGAGGCAACCAATCAATATGTCTCTCTCACATCAATCTCTCCTCTCTCTCTCTCCCCCCACACACACTCTATCTAAAAAAAAAAATCACGTCAGGTGAGGATTAACAAAAACAATAAAGGAAAGAAGATGTTTATCTGGAATGTTAGCGAGAAGAAAGAAATGTGGCCCACTGAGAGAGTGGAGAGATGGTATAGAGAGCCTCAGGATCATATGAAAGGTTTGGCTTTCATCCTTTTATGAAAACTAGTAAGGCATTGTAAATAGATGCGTGACGTGAATAAATATGAATTCTTTGATGGATTTCTCTTTGTTTAGAGTATTTTAAAAATAAATACAAAACTGGAAAATTAAAACATATACAAAGAAAGTAGCTATTATACTTAGGATACTGTCATCTATGACTAGGAATCCTCATATGAAAAATTAGAAATAATGATAACTTCCTTTTCTTGGAAACAGTGAATAAAGTGCTTTACATGGTTTCCAGTATATTATAGGCTCTTAAATGTTACTTTTCTTCTTAATCCTAGATAAGTAAAATCATCTGTCCATTTACCAGTTTCTTGTCTCACAGAAAGTTAATGCTCACTGCAGAGGCTTTTCAAGAATATGATTTTCCATTCTCAGCATCCTTGAGTCACCCATTAAGGTGGGAAGCCTGATATTATCATGATGACATCCTTGATGGGCACTAACCTTCAAACATCCTGATTGGGTAGATCTAAATCTGGGAGACCCACTGTGAGATAGAAATGCCTTGGGAAATTTGCATTTGGTTCGAGCCTAATTATAATGATATAAAAATCCCTCAGAAAATCACTTTATATTAAAATCCTCCAAGTACCCTGAGTATCCCGCTTCACCCAAGAAATTACTTGGACCACACCAGACGTTATAATGGAAAGTTCCAGCATTTGTATGCTTTGAAACCCTTGGTTGTTTCAAAACAGCTTTAGTAGAGCAATTTGTAGCAATTTATAATTTTGACTTTTGAATGATTTTTTAAAAAAAACTCTCTAGTATTAAGTGCACATCACATGTTGAAATCCATTTTTTTTTTCAGATTGAAAGTAAACTTAAAAGGGTGGTATAGTTTAATGTACCCAGCAGTAATGGTGCTTAAGAGTGAATGAAAGCCTGCTCAGATTTCCTATTACCTTTCAGATAAGTGTTTGGGAGCAATGGCATACAGTATCCATTTACTTATTTTCTGAATAAACCCTTTTGACAAAGTGTCTAACGACAAAAAAAACCAAACACCAAAAGTAGTTCTTTTCTAGAAAAATAAAGCACCAAGAGGCAGCAGCTATGAATGTTAATGGTTATAATAAAATATATACATATATATCTATATATGTATATATAGGATAAAGTGGAAGGGAGGAAGAGAGAGAGAGACAGAAACATCAATGTGAGAGGTACATCAATTGGTTGTCTATCACACGACCCCAACTGGGTCTGGGGATCAAACCTGCAACCATCGTCCATGACCTTGACCAGGAATTAAACCCAAGACCCTTCAATCTGCAGGCTGATGCTCTAACCACTAAGCCAAACCAGCCAGGGCAATGGTTATACTGTTTCAAAACACATAAATCTTTTTGAGCAGATAGTGGTAGGAAAATAGTCCAGCATGATTAGCATTCTCTGTTGGAAATATAATCAAACATGGTCATTAGAGCTCACATCCAGATTATTTCAGGAAAAGAGCCACATTCATAATTCTGCAGACTTGTGATGTGTGAGCTGTTGATGTCTGTGTTAGACTTATTAGTTTGTTCTAAAAGACATATTATGCAGGCCTTAGTACAGATCTTACAATATTAAAATTGAATGCAGGGGAAACTGCAAAGTTTTGTCACACTGTGGAGTTTTTATACTTCAGTGGAAACTTTGAAAAGTGGTTTAAAACACTGCCCAGTAAAGAAAAAAGTCACATTCCTAGAGAGATAACTAAGAAAGGTAATCAACTTAAGGGACACACATTTTTTTTCTAAACCAGATCATTTAAATTGTTTAGATAAAAAAGATTTGCAGTTTGGCTCTTAAAACCATGGTCTATTAAATAGAAGAGAGAGAGTTTATTTTGTAGATACAACTAATCAATTGCATTAACACTTTACACTGGTGGAATGATTAAGCAAAAAAGCAACCAAGCTAGAAGACAGGAAGTAACAAATTTATTGATTCTTGACTCACTGACTGATGAGGATTATAAAAATTCAGACACCATTTGCCAACAACGATAACTAATTGTCTTTTTAAATGTTTTGAGTGCTCAGAGAACCATCAAAGGATTACTACTACTTATTATTATCTATTATTATTATTACTATTTCTCATCCTGGCTATTCAGTATACATATATGTATACTAACTGTATGCTTACATGCACATAAGAAAACATTAGACAATATTTATAGGCAATGGTGAATAACAATGATTATATCTGATTCTTAAGATGTATGCAGGTTTTTCTATCACAACTAACAATTTGAAGCTAGTCAATTTTGGTACTATTAATATTAATTTAGAAACGGCATAAAAAATACTAAAAACAGAGAACAGTAATGCCCATATGCTTATTTTGAGCTAGGTGCTCTGTTGAAAGGAATGAGCATTGCTTTTGCCCTGGAGGAACTTACAGTTTAGAGGAAGAAGATAAGCTAAGAAATAATGGTGATGGTATGTGAGGAAAGTATATAACAGAGAAAGATAAATAAACAGTAAAGTGCTTACTCCTCTGTGGAATGTCCTGTGAAAATTTGTTGAGAAGAAGGTAGACAGAGGGAAGAGCATAGTCAAGGACTGAGAGGCATACAAAGTTACCATTTGTTCAGATAACTGGGAGGAATGCAGCAGGTTGAAATTATGGTCTGTGTCTGACTCTCAATACACCTGCTCCCCCCACCCCCCCATAATCCTTAAACAAGCTAATCTCATTACCCAAGTAGTTCAACCTATAGGCCTGCTACTCCTGCAAATCCTCCTTCTTTATTCCTTTATTTTTCACTCAAATCAACCTAGTGCACCTACTGAATCTCTCTTGTTTTTCTTCTGTTTTAATAAAATCCTCTGCCACTGCCTTAATTGAGCCCATCAAACTTTCAAGTCAGAGCTACAGCAATAGCTCCTAAACTGGTACTTTACCAGAGACCGTTTGAATGTACTGCACATCGTTTGCCTTCCAGTCATTCCACACACTCTCTTATCGGTTTCTGAACAATCATCATTCATGCACTGCTTGCTTGCCTGCTCTTTCCTCCAAGCAAAATGTCCTTTCTGTTCTCCTGCACAGAATGTCCTGACTTCCCATGCAGTCTTCAGGACTCAGACCCCAGTCACGCATTCAGAGGAATCTTACTAACTCCTCCTTCCAGCTCATCAATTCTTTCTCTGTGTTTCCATGGCACTTAACACTTAATCTAACATTTGTCATATTTTACTGTAATTACCTTGTTACCTGATTTAATTTCTATGCATATTAAACACTCTTCCAAGAAAGAATCACAATTTATTTTATATTTACCGTAGGTTTTAGCATAGACCCACATCTAGGAATAAAATAAATGCTTTATAAATAGTTAAGTATTTAAATGTTCATACTAGTAACATTCAAAATGACTAATATTGATTTACTAAGCTTACAATATTATATACAATTATCAGTTAAAGTGTTATTTAATTGCACAGAAGTCTGATATTAAAATAAAATTAGAAATAATAGGGGCAGAAAACTGTCCTTTCATTGGAAGGGTGCTGTGAATGCCCATTACCTCCTCTGTTATAATTCAATTAGAATATCTGTTTAATCAAGCATAATTTAATATCTTGACTTAACCAGAATCCTCAACAATTGTAGGATTGACATTAAAATGCAAGGACAGATGTTTTCCAGGCTTTAGTATGTAAAGATTCAGAAACTGGGAATTTTCGTCTTTGAAATAGGGTGCCAAAAATGTCTGCTCAAGTCCAGATAGCTCGGAGCTTTTGGATGAATGTTGAGGATTATAAAATGTCAGTAACTCACGTGGATAATAAAGGATCAGAGATCTCTTAGGACAAAAGGGGCAGCATGAATTATTTCTCTTGATGAGATAATACAACAGATTGATTATTAGGTCAAACTTAGGAGAGTTAGAGATTTTACCTGGTATCAGATTTACTAGTAACTGCAAGGATATCAGCCACCTCAAGGACTAGTGAAGCGTGGTAAGGTCTGACAAAGCCAATGTCACTGCCCAGGTCTCTTTCTGTTGCATGCTCTGGTTATGATTTAATATATGGCCTCTCAAAGTGATGTGTGTGGCTAAATCACATACACAACGGGTACTGTTTCAATCATGATACATCTCTATTTTATACATAATTATAATTACATAGCTTACATGTTATTTCTCTTGATTCATAGATTCTAGGTTTTTAAAAAAAATTATTATTTGTGTAATTGTATTTTTCCATATGCAATCCTAGACAGAGCAGGTATATCCTGTTAAGAAGCATTCTATCCATAAAGACTTTTTAATGTTTTTGCCTGGAAGCCTATCATTAGCATATTTAACAAAAATTTGACAAGTTCACCTTCCTTCTTCTTTTGGGGGGTGCTTCCCCACTCTCGTATATAGAAAGAACAGAATGCAATCCTGACGAATCATTTCCTTCCCACCTGATACTGTTTCCTTCAGTTGTTCCCTACTTGTCCATGGATATGATATTTCTGGTATGGTGTTGAGACTGGGTTACATAAGATGCAACTGGTAGGAAAAACTGTTGTTCCTTATTGTCCTTTGGAAACATATAAAACCTTTTGGAAGCTTCTTACTTTTTGAGTCATGACTATAAATTTTCTTATGTTTCTTCCAGATAGTGATCTCAGCCTTAATTTATGTTACTCAGGAATTTAGTGAAGGGGGAGACATACACAATAGACAACCCCATGTTCTTTAACATTAATGTGATTTGGAGGCAAAGAAAAGAGAGATAGACTCCATGTAGATCCAGATACTGTTTACATGACACCTAAATAATTAAACCAGAGGAAAACTGTGGAAGTTTAAGGAACTCAAAGTAATTGTTGGTTCTGTCAAAACACAGATAAGGAATTAATCTGCTGCATCTTTCACTTTTTGGCTAGCGATACTGAACTGGATAGTTTAAAGCAGGAAAACTTCATATAACAAAAGGGAAAATAATATAAAAATTCTTACTATATCCCCTTTAAAATGGAAAAGGAAAAACAAATATCAAACTCATCTGTTCCTGAGAACAAATACCATCTGTTAGCCTTCATGTATCAATAAGGAATAACAAAATCTACATTTCAAACAGGAGCCTCTTTCAAAGTACAACATGATCATTTTGGTATCTAATTTACATAAAGTATTTTCATCTTTACTAAGTATATTTGTTAATGGAAAATTCATACCTTCAAAAATATTTTTAAACTTAAAAAATTATCTATGAATAGAAACTGTTATAAAATGGAAATGGAAGTAGTTTTACTTCTGAAAGTCAGCAAATAGTTCCAGCCATCTGTTAAAATAAATATGATGTGTAATGCTTCCTGAGATAGGTTAATGGACAGCAAAAGACATAAGAATAAAGTAAATGAGGAATTATTCTGTTTCCTCTTAACTTTCTTATATTCACTTGTAAATTCATCATTCAGCTTTGCAAGGCAGTCACATGATGTGAAACCAGTGGATTGACTTTGCCCAAAGGATAGAGTAGCTCTCAGCTTCCCTGAAACAGCCTCCTCAATAAAGCAGAATGCAGCATGACATAGCCCCACTAACCTCGCATCTTTCTACATCTACGAAGACCAGTGCAAATCAGATGAGAAATTGAGATGCTGACCTCAAACTCTGCTTTCAAATTCACAGTCTTTCTTAATACAATTCACCCTTGCTTCCTTAATTTTAATGAAATCTTAGAAGAAATATATATTATTCCTGAAAATAAGATTTCTGGTTGCATTTGGCACTTTACACCCTCAAGGTTTCTGAAAATTGCTAAATATATCAGCTGCTTTATGAGCTTTCAGAAGAGACCTGAGGAATCTTAAACCATGCCCAATATTTCTTTTAAATCATAACCAATCATAGATTTTTCTTTCCTTTCTGTTACCTCTAGCTCTGGTAGACTCTTGATTTAAACACCTGATCTAATGCCTAACAATGACTTCTTAAGAAGGCCTGGCATCTGGAAATTTTACTGAAATTCTATTATCAACAGACTTCTTTGATTTATACTTTAAGGCTTTTAAGAATTTTGCCTTACTTATCATATGACCTCATTTTGAAAACTTATTTATTTATTTATATTGAAGTATAATTGACATACAGTATTATATCATTTTCAAAGTGCATAACATAATGACTTGACATTTGTATACATTGCAAAATAATAACCACAGTAGGGTCTCTTGCCATCTGTCATTATACAAGTTTGTACAGTATTTTTGCCTGTATTCCCCATGCTGTACATTACATCCCCATGGCATTTATTTTATAACTGGAAGTTTGTACCTCTTGACCCCTGAAAACCCCTCCTCTCTGGCAACCACAAATCTGTTCACTGTATCTATGAGTCTGGTTTTGTTGTTTGTTAGTTTTGTTTTTAAGATTCTACATGTAAATGAAATCACAACATTTGTCTTTCTATGTCTGATGTATTTCAGTCAGTATGACAGTCTCAAGTTTCATCTATGTCATCACAAATGTCAAGATTTTATTTATATATATGTTTATATATAAACGTATTTTTTATCCATTCATGCATCAATGGACACTTGAGTTGTTTCCATATCTTAGCTATTGTAAGTAATGCGGCAGTGAATATGAAGTGCTTATATAGTCTTGAATTAGTGTTCTTGTTTTCCTTGGATAAATACCCAGAAGTAAAATTGTTGGATCATAGGTAGTTCTATGTTTAATTTTTAAGTAACCTCCATACTGTTTTTCATAGTGGCTGCACCAATTCACATTCCCACCAACAGTGCACAAGGATTCCCTTTTCCACACCCTCACCAACACTCCTTTTTGTCTTTTTGCTTGTAGTCATTTTGACAGGTGAGGTGATATCTCATAATGGCTTTGATTTGCATTTCCCTGATTATTGGTGATGTTGTGTCTTTTTATGTGCCTGTTGGCCATATGTATTTCTTCCCTGAAAAAATATCTATTTAGACCCTCTGCCCATTTTTTAAGTGGATTTGTTTGTTATTGAGTTGCATGTGTTCCTTATATATTTTGGATATTAACCTCTTGTCAAATATATAATTTTCAAATATCTTCTCCCATTCAGTAGGTTGCCTTTTTATCCACTATGCAGAAGTTATTTTGTTTGATATGTTCCCATTTGTTAATTTAGTTTTTATTGATTTTGCTTTTGGAGTCATATTCCAAAAATATTCACCAAGACCATGTAAGGAGCTTCCTGCCAATGTTTTTTCTATCAGTCTTATGGTTTTAGATTTTACAATCAAGTCTTAAAAACATTTTGAGTTAATTTTTATATATAGTGTAAGATAGCAGTCTGGTTTTATTTTTTTGCATGTATCTACTCAGTTTTTTCATCATCATTTATTTAACTCATTGTATGCTCTCGCCTCCTTTGTCAAATATTAATTTCTGTTTTTATGCCAGTACTATGCTGTTTTGATTAGTATAGATTTGTAGTATACAGGTAGCATTCTTTGTTCTTCTTTCTCAGTATTGCTATGGCTAGTCAAGGTCTTTGATGGTTCCGTATAAATTTGTAGATTATTTGTTCTAGTTCAGAGAAAAACACCGTTGATATTTTGATAGCAATTGCATTGGATCTATGGATTGCTTTGGGTAGTATGGATATTTTAATAATGTTAATTATTCCTATCCATGAGAACAATATATGCCTCTATTTATTTATATATTCTATTTCTTTCTCTAGTGTCTAATGTTTTGAGTACAAGTCTTTTACCTCCTTGGTTAAAGTTGTTCTTGGGTATTTTTTAATGAAATTTGAATGGAATGTTATCTTAGTTTGCCTTTCTGATAGTTCATTATTGGTGTTTAAAAATGCAACCAATGTCTGAATATTTACTGAATTCATTTATCAGTTCTAGTGGTTTATTGATAGAATCTTTAGGGCTCTATATAAATTTTTGTCATCTGCATATAATGACAGTTTTACTTCTTTCTTTCCAATTTGGATGCCTTTTATTTCTTCTTTCTGTCTGATTGCTGTGGGTAGAACTTACAATATTATCTTAAATAAGAGTAGTGAAAGCAGACATTCCTGTCTTGTTCCTGATCTTAAAGGAAACATTTTTAGTTTTTTCCTGTTGAGTATGCTGCTAACTGTGGGTTTGTCATATATGGCCTTAATACGTTGAGGTGTGTTCCCTTTATTCCAACCTCGGTGAGAGTTTTTATCATACATGGGTGCTTGATTTTGTCAAATGCTTTTTCTGCATCTATTTATATAATCATGTGATTATTATCCTTCATTTTTTTTTATGTGATGTATCACGTTAATTGATTTGCAGATATCATACCAACCTTACATCCCCAGAATAAATTCCACTTGATCCTGGTGTATGATCTCTTTAATGTATTGCTAAATCTCTGTTAACGTTTTTTTAGTATTTTAATATTTATGTTCATCAGGGATATTGGCCTATAATTTTCTTTCTTTGTAGTGTATCTGTTTTTTTAATTAGGATAATGCTAACCTCATACATTGAGCCTGGGAGTTATCTCTCCTCTTGAATTTATTGGAATAGTTTGAGAAGGATAGGTTTTAGTTCTTCTTTGAATGTTTGGTAAAACTTACCTGTGAAGCCATCAGGTCCAGGACTTTTGCCTGTTGGGAGTTTTTTGATTACCACTTTGAATTTGTTGATTGCACTTGACCTGTTTAGATTTTTTTGGTTCCTCTTGATTCCATCTTGGAAGACTGTATGTTTCTAGAAGTTTATCCATTTAATCCAGATTGTTCAGTTTGTTGGCATCTAGTTGCTTGTAATATTTTTTAAATAACGCTTTGTATTTTTATGATGTCAGTTGTTACTTTCCCTTTTTGTTTCTGATTTCATTTATATGGGTCTTCTCTCTTTTTTTCTTGGTGAATCTGGTTAAAAATAGATCAATTTTGCTTATATTTTAAAGATCCAGCTTTTGGTTTCAATTAATCTCATGTATTTTTTTTTTTTTTTTTTAAGACTCAATTTTATTTATTTCCACTCTGATCTTTATTATTTCTTTCCTTGTATTCTGGACTTTGTTATTCTTTTTCTAGTTTCTTTTAGGTGTAAGGTTAGATTGTTTATTTCAGATTTTCTTCTTTCTTAAGGTAGGCCTCTATTACTACTAATTTTCAACTTAGGACTGCCTTTGCTGTGTCTCATAGATTTTGGTTTGTTGCATTCTCATTTTCATTTGTTTCCAGATAACTTTTGATTTCTTCTTTGATCCCATTGTTAATCCATTCATTGTCTACTGTCTTCTTATTTACCTTCTTATGTGCCTATATGTTTGTGTGTTTTTCTTGTAATTGATTTCCAGTTTAATACCATTATGGTTAGAGAAGATACTTGATATGATTTCAATCTTCTAAAATTTATTGAAACTTGTTTTGTGGCCTGTCATGTGGTCTATCCTGGAAAATGTTCCATGAGCACTTGAAAATAATACATACCCTCTTGCTTTAGAGTGAAATGCTCTGAAAATATCAATTAAATCTATCCAGTCTCGTGTGTTTTTTTTAAGATCACTATTTTCTTGTTGATTTTCTGATCTCCTAAAGAAACTTTAAGATTAGCAAATAAATATTCTTTACATATGGTGTAGGTGATTTTGAAATTTCTGCTTTTGTTCTGGGTTCCAGGGTGACTGAGTTTGCACATGGGTCCTTTCAGGTAGAATCTCCATTTCTTACAGCCCTAGTGTTATCCTGAACATAAACCCGCTTGTTTTTAAAAGCCAGAAGTTTGGGGGGCTCATCTCTCTAGTACAGGTCCCAAGGGTTAGTGTGCCTATATTACTGATCATCCCTTCATTCCTTTCCTGTTATTTAATAACCAGATTCATCAGCTGTAAATTTATTTGTGCCTATAGAAAATGTGAATTCAGGTCTTTAGATGCTGCCATCTTGAGCTTCCCCTTGCTTTGTGTTTTTAATGTATTATTATTATTTAACCAATTCATAGGCAGATAAATGAAACAAAGAAATGTAACTGATTTGGGGAACAATCCAGCATGTTACATTGTATTATGTATTAATGACCCTGTAATTTGTTTACCCTTTGATGCTGCTAATAAGAGGCACCCTATTTCCCTCAGACAATAACTAAAAAGCTGAAGGCACTAAGTGGAAAAACAGGCTCATATGAGATTTGAGTATCTCTTAGTCTTATGAAAAAGAATAATGTCATAATGCGTTAAGGGACAATTTCTAGCTGGGGAACATAAAATTCTGCAGAAGATAAATCTCTCAAAGAAGAGTGGATTGATGTTTGTGGAAAGATATTTCAAATATCTTATCTAGAGACATGTTTTTTTTTTTTAAATATAGCAAGGGAGATACAACAAAAATTGAATAGGGAGGAATGTTAAAGTGACATGTAGAAACTAAGCACTTGAAGATGGGAAGTCCTAACACAACTCTGAATGTAGAGCATGAGAGCTGACCAGGTCAGGAGAACATATCACAGACAAAATTGTAAGTGAAGTGGGAGGACATCCCACATGCTAACAACTGCCAGAGAGCCAGCCAGGCAATTTATAGGAGAAGAAACAATGAGAGTGCATTAGGTAGGAGTCAGCTTCTAGTGCCAGTGTTTCTCTTTATCTTTTTGAACAATGTGACATGCATACTACGCATTTTTCAAGAGCCTGCTATCATTTGAAAATTGTAGTTAAAACTATACATAAAACATTTAGAAAATACAAAACCAGTAAACATAAGAATTCACAATCCTTATAAAAATGATTGTCAATACATTGTATTTCTTTCCAATATTTCTCTATATTTTTATCTTAAATAGTTGTGATTATATATCTATGTACATGAATATATATTTTTTCTATTTATCTTTTTTTACTTAATAATTAGATGGAAACTTATTTCCATGTTAGTACTACAAAAAATAATAATTCTAAGTTTCTTCTATTCAGAAAAGGCAATCTTATCATTACAGTAATATTTTAAATATGTGGTTAATCCTGAGAATACAAATACACTTCAAAGAAAGAAACACAGATTAATGACATTTTAAAGGTGGAGCTCTGGGTGGAAAAATTGTTTTGAGTCATGTGGATTTCTTGGTATTCCTCCAAACATTCGGCATAGACCATTTTTTCAGCCACTGTCATTAGCAGTCTTGAAAACACATTATACATATTTCTATTGCATCATAGTAATGACAGAAACAAACATTTCTATTTGACTGGAAAATGAGCAATGTAAGAGAACGACTGAGTTGATTCTCACAATGTTCCTGGTAATTAGAGGCTCCTTGAATCCAAGGTTCTGGTGCTCTTTGAATGCAAATTAAGTATATTTTGGGAGGGTTTACTATATAACAAAGTAAATTGAATATTATTCTCTTCTTGGTAATGAGTCAGGTTTTGGTGTTCTGATTTCCATTCCAAAGATGAAATAATCCTCTCACTCTCTCATCTGGTAACTCTCCATCTCTAGTGGTGAAGAAGTAGAATTCTTAATTTAACTGCTGATTAGAGTGTCCTGTGGGGTTTATAAACCCAGGCTAGTACCTACACTTCTGAATCAGATATGTATGAGCAAGGTCAGGCATGGTAGTTTGAGTATGCCAGTGCGATTAGAAAGGCAGTGGATCTGTAAGCTAAGTCTAAAATATTCTTGTGCTACAGAGTGAAGCTTTCATTTTTTAAGTAAATTAACTGTAATAACTATCAAACTACAGCTGGTATGTAAACCAGCCATCTGCAAAAAAAAAAAAAAAAAAAAAAAAATCCATTGATGAACAAAAGACTTGTTATGCCTTCTTTCAAGATATGAACAATTAGAACAAACTGAGCTGTTTTTGAGCCCAAGAATGGTAACAGACGACATAAAGTACATTACCTTATTACCTCATCTTTGCAAAGGAGTGCAAACAGTTGGGAGATAAAAGGATGAGTAGGTTGGATAAAATGTTCATCTTGAAATTGGAAGTAGATGGAAACAGGTGGAATGAGATCATCACATTTACAAGCTAATGATAGTTATGCAGCAGAAGCCTTATGTAACTGTCTTCTATCCCACTGCATCTGAACTCTGTGAGGTCTTCTGGGATCTCATAGTTGTTTGTAAACTCTCACTAGTGGGCCATGGAACTGATTTTGTGAATTTTGTTCAATTACTATAGACAAGGAAATATAATATATATGTTCCATCTGTTTCTTTACCTGGAACCCCCTTTAAACAGTGCTCATATTTAAAGCTCTTTAGGTCTACTACATATGGAAACTGAGGTTCTAATGTTTCTGTGGAACCTCTCTATGCTGAGAACCAAAGAGGAAAAGCCAAACCTTTTTGATGCTTAAAAGAATTCTGAATTCCTGTAGTAAACATAATGAATATTTATGTTTAACTTAACCTAAACTCTTTCAGAGGAAAGAGAATGAATACAGAATAAGAAAAATCTGTGTTTGAATCTCAGCTGAATTACATTCGGATATTGTGTCAAGTGCAATACTTAGCCTCTGATTCCTGGTCCTGCTACTGTTTTTTAACTTATGCAACAAAAATAATGTGTCTTTTAGAAGATGTTAAAAAAACTGAAATGCAATATTTGTGGACTATCTCTGACTGTTGTACCATGAAGGATGCTCAATAATCGTTTGTTTCCTTTGTCTTTGGAAGCTAAGTCAAAGAAACTCAAATTTTCCTATACCTAATTGACATTCACTATAACTACCCAAGTTATTTCCCCAAAGGAAACCCTGAAAACACGAGGAGAAATGATGACCACTCCAAGAAAGATACTGGAAAAAAGAATTTTGTTGTTGATAAAGCACTTAGAATGAAAAGATAAATTTAGGAAGTATATAAAAATCAGACTGGAGAACTACCACAAAAGCAAAGTTGTTTATGCCTACTACCAAGTGGGGAGCAGCTCTTTGTAGGATTTTCAAGATTTTGTATTAAGGTAAGGCTAACACATTTTCACATGGGGTAAGTACTATCATAACAAAAACATACTTTTTGTCTATATTACATGATGTGCTGTAAATCAGTAATTGAAAGATGCCTTGAGGAGTAATAACACTAAATAAATACATAATTATTATTTAGAGCTATTTATTCATTTGAGTAAAAAATTGTCAAGAGCTTCATTATGTCAGGCCTCAAGCAAGTCGATAAGTTATTCTGTGGTTTTTGAAATCATCTGTTGGATTGTGCTGTGCATGAGGAAATGAATAATGGCTGAAAACATTGTTAAATGGAAATACTCAGTAAAAACACCATACAGTATTCTGGTTTAAATCATGCATACAGAAGTCATGCAAATGGAGTGATATAAAGGAAACCTAGCTTGAGACCAGTATGTATGAAGAACACTTAGGACTTAGGACATCACAGAGTTAATATGATACTACATTTGTCAAAGAAAGTCAATTTTCTCAGGCTGCATTACTAGAAATGGAACACTCTGATCTTGTGAAGTGTTTGTACCAAAGATATACTGCCTGGCATATTGTGTTCAATTCAGGTCACTACATTTTAAGAGAGACTGACAGTGTTTGGGCTTCAGATGAAAAACAAAGTTTCTGAGAATATTACATAGGAGAAATAATTGTTTTATTCAGTATTTCAAGGTTTTGGAAAATGATGGCTATTTAAGCTAAGTTAGTTTACAGGATAACTTAGACAAAAGAGAAAAAATTATAAAAGAAAATTAACTGAAAATAAAGTAGCTCTTCCTAATAACTAGAATTTTCCAATATGTAGATGCCCTGAATTAGAAAGATTTCAAAAAAGTTTCTCCATTGGGTAGGTTGATAATGTTTTTTGCCCTAACCCTAAGATGCATTTTGAAAATTTTCAAATATTCTCATAATAAATTATATAATCTATATCAGGTAGTTGAAGTTAACTGGGTTTGGGATTTTTAAATTCTAAATTATTATTTAGATGCAGTCTTAATTTGCATACATTACAACCAAATGTAATTTTTTATTAGTTTTTCTTGGGTGAAGATAAGTATGTTTTTTAAAATTTCCCAGTCTTTTATAATTAAAAGCAAATAAAATATGAGTAACTGTACACTTTGATTTGTGCTTACCTTGATTACTTACAAAGAGTACATCGATACAGCTGCTTCTACTCTTCAGTCTCTATCTCTAAGCTCAGAGGTTCAGTTCTATGTCAAAGAGACAAACTCCCAAACCAAATAAACACAAAAAATGAATAGACAAACAAACATGTGCACACACACACGCACATACATCCAACACAGAAATCCTATTTTTAACACATTTTGAAGTTTCCAGAGTCACATAAACCTACAGTAATAATAGTTTGTATATATTTTTGGGTATTTCCATTCTCAGAGTATTAATTACGATGGCTCATTTTATACTGTTTATCTTTGGGGAACAGGAAGACTAAGCTGTGGAGAGTTAAAGCCAGAAACCGTTGTTTTTCATTTTGTGCCTTTATTTTCTTTTTCAATGTTTACCATATGTAAGTATCACTTGGATATAAATATTTAAATGAAATTTAAAGTAAATAAGGTGATATCAAGTCACCCAGGGAGAGCCACAAGATGTGCTGGAATGAGGGGGTGAAGGAAACATTTTCTGAATATTTGGATGAGAGGCAGCGGCATCAAGTAATGCCCAAATAAGGACTCTGTTTCCTGGCTGTATAACAAGTGCTCCTTTAGAGTGTGTAGTTAGTGGAAAGGTCAAATTGATTCCATGTAGTTGTCTAGAAAGCATAGAACCATATCAGCTATTGACTTCTGCTATATTGAACTGCTAAGCACTCCTAACTAGTCTTACCCTTTTGTTCTTATGAATCTATTGTTTATTGTCACCAAGTTTTAAAGTTCCTATTGTCCTTTTATTACTCCGTAAAATTAATCCTTTACTCTTTTCTTTTATTTTCTTCCCCAGTGTATAACATGGTCAGACATTTCAAATATTCTCAAACTAGAGGATTAAAATCCTAATTATCTTTTGTCATACCCATGCGTCAGTCAGGATTCTTAGCTGCAAAAAACAAATTAATTCTAGCTGGTTTACACAGGTAAACCATGTACTTAATGCACACTGAGTAGCTCTCCAAATTGTCTGGAAGGCTAACAACAACAAAAAAGACTGAAAAACTGAAGAGAACCAAGGTAGATCACAAAGCCAGGACCACAACTAAAATCATATTTCAGAAATGGCTCGAGAGGTGCTAGGACCACAGTTGTCGTCAATAGCTGCTGTTGCTGGCACTTGATTCTGCTGCTTCTAGAAATAAGATGTTTCTAGTGCTGATCCTGAAAGACATTGTCCATTCTCCCTACTTATCCGTGTGCCTTACTCCAGAATCAAAGTTGTGGACAAAAGTGTGTGCGTGGATAAGCCCTAGTCCTGTGTTCTTGCCCCAGCTGATAGACATAGGCTTAAGGCATGTCTTGTCTTTCTAGCTTTTAATGTCACCCATCAAAATTTATACAATGGGATATCCCACAAACATAGGATAGGGTTCCCATGCTGGGCTACCGAAAGTAATTAAAATAAAGTAAAATAAATACTATAACAAATGTTCACAGCAGTATATTTTGCCATTTAATAACTTGGTAAGCCTACTCTTTACTTTTACTCCCCTCAATCTATACTCCGCATCTAGACATTCTCCCTGCTTTTTCACCACTTGGCAGAACAGCTCTTATCCCCATCACTCTTTTAAAGTTTCTATAAAAAGGTCACCTAGTTATAAAATCAAATTGTTTCTTCTCTTTTCTCACTCTTTCCTACTACATTATTATTTTTTATGAAAATTTATTCTTTGGCTTCTGTGTCATGGCTCTGTGCTAACCTTTTGACATTTTCTTCCTAACTCTCCTTTCCTATTTAAAATTATATATATAAAATCTCCAAGAATCTGCTCTCAGTTTTCCTTTTCTATATTATTACTTTTTCTTTTTCTCTGCCATATCATTTATTGCCATAATTTTAACTATCATCTATATTCACACAGCTCCCAAATATACATCTATACCCTCAATATTTCTCCATTGAGTTCCATACTCAAAATTAAATATTTTTATATATATTTTACATAGATTTTATTTACCCTGCTATCTCATATTGATCATGCTCACAATCAAACTTGTCTTAACATTTTCTTTCATTAATTTTTACTGCATTAATGGGGCCTTTTTTTTTTTTTTTTTTACAATCAACTAAATGTGGCATTTTAGAATTAATTTTCCTTTCTCTAGCTTAGAAACCAAGTGCAAGAAAAAGCCAAAAATAGTCTATTCTACCTCTGCAGGTTCTCTTACATCCATCTCCTCCTTTCTGTTAACATTGTCAGTGACCTGCCCCACACCCTCAGTTCCTGTAGTTTGGAGAATTATAACAGCGTCTGAATTGGTCTTCCCACTTCTCGCCTTCAGCCTTCCCAGTTTTACTCACTGCTGCAAGAGAAAGTTTCTTAAATCACGTCTTATTATATTACTCTCTGATTTCATAATCTTCTTGATTTCCACTTACATTCTTTCTTGAAATTCAAGGCTCCCGTCATCTGAACCTATGTGGCCGTTTCACTTCTATTTCCTCTGCCGCTGAACACCGCAACCATGCTCGGTGGCGCCACGCTCAGCCTACGTTGATGTTCCATCCCACTTGTCCTTGCTCTTGACGTTTCTTCCATTAGTAGTAACCTTCCTCCCATTTCTACCTACAAAACCTACTTAATTATCAGGACCCAGCCCTAAATCATGTTTAACTTTGATTTGTGTGTGTGTGTGTAAATTTTAATAGTGTTTTAATCTTTTCTTAGCAGTTTTATGTTCTTGTACACATTTGATTCATTCTAGTAGATCTTAAATTTCGTGAAAGCAGATAGCTCCCTGGTTCCCAGCATCGAGCTCAGAGTTCTGAAGACAATAGATGCTCAGTAAAGGTTTATTGTGTTGGCCTGGGCCCAGAAATGCAAACTCAAGATGCTCACCTATTCAGAGGCAAAATCGAAAGAATAGAAACAACTTTATACTTTTTAAAAATGTATTCTTTTTTTTTTTATCCTCACCCAAGGACATTTTTTCCATTTTTGTTCAAATAGAGTAGGAGGAAGAGAGAAGAAGAGAGAAAGAGAAAGAAACATCGATGTGAAAGGGACACATTGAGTGGCTGCCACCCACACAACCCAACCAGGGCCATGGACAAACTGCAACCCAGGTCCCATGCCCTTAGCGGAACCGAACCCGGTTTCTCTGGACTGCAGGTCGATGCTCTAACCAGTGAGCCAAACAGGTTAGGGCTGTTTATTCTAACCCATTGTTTCTTTGCACTATTACAGTTTGAAAGTATTCATTATGCAAATTGTTCATCATTTGAGTCATAAGCATTGAATCAATAAACAATAGATAGTATTCTTGTCAAGTTCAATGAATTTTGTGATTTGACATTTAGGTATATTAGAATATTTGGCCAATTTTTAATTAGACCTTAAGGCAAATTCAACAGTCTGATTTTCAAAATGTCTACAATTTTCATATAGTCACTAATATTTGGGAACCTAGAAAAATTATACAATAGGTGATTCGCAAACCAGGTTGGGAATTTAAGATGTATCTATTTAGGGGTTAATCATCTGTTAAGTAACTCATCCGCCAATTCTCTCTTTTGGCTCTTCTTTACAAATATGAGAAATAGAAATATATTTTAAATATATGCTACACATTGGAAGGATCAGTGAAACCTAATTATGCTTTATTTGTAATGTTAAATTGCTAGGAAGGGGTGTGAGCAGCTAGACATGGGAAAGTAAATAATCAGGATCACAGAAGAACCCGTACATGGAACAAGATGTTCTACCTGTGATCAGTTCCTTTAGAGTGGTTCTAAACCTGTGGGTCGTGACCCCTTTTAGGGTCAAATGACCCTTTCACAGGGGTTGCCTAAGACCATTGGAAAACACATATTTCCGGTGGTCCTAGGAACCGAGACACCGCTCCTCTATTCGTCTTTAAGCGGGTCCGCCCACATGCAGATATGCCCACATACATCATGAGGAACTGTATTAAAAGGTCACGCATTAGGTTGAGAATCACTGCTTTAGGAGACGCAATTTAGAGGTTGAAGCATGAACTGGAGCAGGCTGCTAGAGTTAGAACCGCACCTCCATTCCTCAGTAGCTATGTGACTCTGGACATACTATTTAATCTACATCTCTTCAGTTCCCTCATCTGTAAGATGGGGATAATAACAGCACCCACCATGTGGAGTATATAAGGATTACCTGAGCATTTAGTAAGTGTTAGGAAGTGTTTGCTATTATTGAATGTATGCTTTCTAAAGTCTTAAGTATCTATTGTGGGTTTAAATATTAAATGCATTTATTGTTTTTTATTAGCTCAGTGACATTTATTTCATCCTATGATCTGAGTTTGTTTATCTGCTCATAAGTTTTATGAGAAACACAAGAATCAATAGGGATTATTTCAACTGAATTTAGAACTTCAAGGGTTAGGAGACCAAACAAAACAAGAAAAGAGGATTTCAAAGAAGAAATTAGATTTAAAAGTTTAAGAGATTAATGGTTGGTTAAAGGCATCCGGCCTCTACTTTAGATAACAGCTGGAAAGGCAGTAGTGCTGCTCCGTAAGGCAGCGGCTCCCCACCCCATTAGCAGTGAAGGCTTAATCTTACTCCCAAGGCGCTTATTAATAATGCAAAATCGATCGTTTTTGTGTGTGTGATTTCCTCACAGGAGTAATAATAGCCTGAAATGTATTTGAATGGTGATGCCATGAGAGAAATAAAAAAATTATGAATTAGAGTCCTATATATATGTCAAATATAAGCAATATTTACCATGGAAATCAATGTTGATAGCAGATAAGAGGAATTCAATTTCAGTTGTTGTCTTCCAGTTGCAATATATAAAGTCTAGGAACTTTTAGGGGAGGACTATAGAGAAATATGAAGAATATTAGAAACAAATCATAAATTATTATGGTTCACATATGTTAATTTACATTTAATCATTATTGATTTCATAAGATTGAGTGTTTCAGAAAATGTGACCTTCTTTACTTAAAAAATTTAAGCCTGGAAGCAGATTTGTAATACACCTATAGTAATTATAGGAGTTTATGATATATATAATCAGTATCTACATCTCTCTATATATTATATCAATATATCTATCATTATCTATATCAGTGATTTTCAACATTTTTCATCTCATGGCATAGATAAAATTACATACACCAAAATATGTATTATATTTTTTGCCAATCTGACAAAAAAATAGATATACTTTTCTTTTTTAAATACTCACCCGAGGATATTTTTCTATTTATTTTCAGATAGAGTGGGAAAGAGATAGAGAGAAGGAGACAGAGAGAAATCTACATGAGAGGGGCACACCGACATTTCTTCCTACATGACCCTGACCAGGGTCAGGGACAAACTGCAACCAAGGTACGTGCCCTTAACCAGAATCAAACTCGAGACTCTTTGGCCCTTAAGCTGACGCTCTAACTGCTGTGCAACCCGGCCAGGGCTAGATACACTTTCGATTCATTCACACTGGATGGCTATTGTGTTGGCTGTTGTAATTTTTTTATCTGGCAATCAAAGGGAAAAGAGGTCAGTGCCCTTGACTAAATAGTCAGGTATTGTATGCTTTAAAAATTCCAAGGGCACATGAGTGTGCCATGGCACAACGGTTGAAAATTGCTGATCTATTATCATCATTTATATCTATATATTTAATCCTACTTCATGTTATTTTCTGATCTTTATTTTTCATCTATTTGTTATCGTGTTGCATTATAATTGTGAAAGTATCCTCAATCATTAAAAAACTAAAGTAGAATATAAAAAAGACACAACTACAGAGGAATAAATGAAGCCCTAGTAATCATTTGCCTTATTACTTTCTGCTGCTCAACATCAGCAGCCATGTTGCATTTAACAAGTATAATTAGACTACGGTAGAGATTTTAGAGTCTAGTATTAATTGGAAGTCACTAGTAGGTAAACTGTTTTCTTTTTTTGTGAAAAAAGAAGGTTTTACTTTCTGAAACTGTATTTCATTCCTTAAGTGAAAGAAATGAAATACAATTATATATATATTTTTTGTTTTGTATTTTGTTTTTCCTATGTGCCCCTGGTGGGAACCGAACCCAGGGCTCTCTGGTTTGCAAGCCGAGGCTCCAAATGCTGAACCAAACTGGCCAAGGCAATTATATTTTATTTTTAAACTTATCTTTATTATTAAATGTATTACAGATGTCCTCCCTTTTTTCCCCTCAATGACTCCCTTCTCCCCGTTTCTGCCCCCCTCCTGCTTTCCCCACACTATCATATGTGTCCATTGGTTATGCATATATGCATATAAGTTCTTTGGTTTATCTCTTTCACCCCCCTTTCCCAAGCCCTTCCCTTGGAGGTTTGTCAGTCTAACAACCAAGTTGTACTTCTCAATTTCTTTACCTTTTTCACCTGTCATCCCAAACTCTTTCCATCTGACAACCAACAAAAAGTTCTCTGTATCTATGAGTCTGTTTCTGTTCTGTTTGCTCATTTTGTTTGTAGATTCAATTGTTGATAGATATGTATTTATTGCCATTTCATTGTTCATATTCTTCTTCTTCTTCTTCTCCTCCTCCTCCTCCTCCTCCTCCTCCTCCTCCTTCTTCTTCTTCTTCTTCTTCTTCTTCTTCTTCTTCTTCTTCTTCTTCTTCTTCTTCTTCTTCTTCTTCTTCAAGAAGACCCATCAACATTTCAAATAATACTGGTTTGGTGGTGATGAACTCCTTTAGCTTTTTCTTGTCTGGAAAAATATTTTTTAAAGAAAAAATATTTTTTCCTTATTGATTTTAGGGAGAGGAAAGGTGAGGGAGAGAGAGATGGAAACATTGATGAGTGAGAACATTGACTGGACACCTCATGCATGCACCCCACTGGGGATTGGGCCCTCAACCTGGGCATGTGCCCTAACCAAGAATTGAACTGGTGACCTCTTGGTGCATGGGTCGCCGTTCAACCACTGAACAGCATTGGCCAGGCATTGGAACCTCTTTATATGTCTTTTGATTCTAAATGATAGCTTTGCAGGATAGAGTAATTTTGGTTGTAGGTCATTGCTTTTCATCACTTTGAATATTTCTTGCCGCTCCTTTCTGGTCTGCAAAGTTTATTTTGAGAAATCAACTGACAGTCTTATGGGAGCTTCTTTGTAGGTAACTAACTGCTTTTGTCTTGCTGCTTTTAAGATTCTCTCTTTGTCTTTAACCTTTGCATTTTGATGATGATGTGTCTTGGTGTGGACCTCTTTGGGTTCATCTTGTTTGGAACTCTCTGTGGTTCCTGGACTTGTATGTCTGTTTCCTTCACCGCTTTAGGAAAGTTTTCTGTTATCATTTTTTCAAATAGGTTTTCAATTTCTTGCTCTCTCTCTTCTCCTTCTGGTACCCCCATGATGCAAATGTTGGTATGCTTGAAATTGTCCCAGAAGCTCCTTACACTATCCTTATTTTTTATTTTTTTGATTCTTTGTTCTGACTGGGCTTTTCTTGCTTCCTTATATTCCAAATTGATGGTTTGCTTTTTGGCTTTACCTACTCTATTATTGATTCTCTGTAAATTAGTCTTCATTTCAGTTAGTGCATCCTTCATTTCTGACTGGACCTTTTTTATGCTCTTGAAGTCCTAACTAAGTTCCTTAAAATTCTCACTAAAGTTCCTGAGCCAGTGTTTTGAACTCCGCATCTTTTAGATTGCTTATCTCCATTTCATGTAGTTCTTTTCCTGGAGTTTTGTTCTGTTCTTTCATTTGGGATGTTTGTTTCTCATTTTGGTTGCCTCCTTGTGTTTGTTTCTATGTATTAGGTAGGGTTGCTATGTCTCATAGGCTTCCTAGGGTAGCTTATTGTAGTAGGTGTCCTGTAGGGTCTGATGGCACAGCCTCCCTGGTCACCCCAGCTGGGCCCTCAAGGTGCATCCCTAGTGTGGACTGTATACCCTTCTGTTGTAATGGAGTCTTGATTGATGTTGGCAGGTCAATGGGAGGGATTCACTCAGGCTGGTCAGCTTCAAGGACTGGCTATGTCCACTGACCACTGATCTCTAACGACCTTGGAGAATCAGCTGTGCAGGACCCACCACACAGAGTAAGACTTACTTCAGCAGTGCCCACTGAGTCCACTCTTGAGTGTGTTGCTTGTGAAGGTGATTGGGTAGTAGTACTTTGATGTGGTCTGAAGCTGTCCACTGCGTGTGCTAGATCTGGGGCAAAGTCAGCCACTGCTTGTGTTCTACCTGGGACCACCAGGCACAAACTACAAAGCAGTCTGCAGATGGCTGCCTCTTGTGCTGGGCTTGGAGGTGGCCAGGCAAAGCCACACTGTAAAACCAAGGCCTGGGGCCAGTTAGCTAGAGGTATGGGGCTCGCTGAGGCCAGATGCTGTTTTTGTGAGAGAATTTAGGAAAATCTGAAGCAAGAGCCAAGACAGGCCATTCCTATGGTAAAGCCACTAGAAACAGCTTAGGTGGGCCTAAAAATTGGGTGGGGCAGGGCCTCAGGGAATCACCAGAGCAGCAAACAGTGTGAGCCAGGTTGCTGGAGTCCCAGATATGGTTGTTATCTGCTGCCTCAGGAAAGGGCTCACCAAAGGAACAATGGCCTCCCACTGCAAGTCTGTCCTGGAGAAAGCTGCCCCTCCAGCTCATGCCCTGATGCCAAACCACTCGTTTCTTCCCTGTATGTCTCTGGTGCCTTTCAAGGCACCTCCCTAACACTGGAGCCTGGAGGGAGCAAGTCTGAGTAAGTGTGTGGGCCCTTTAAGAGGAACTGCCTGGGGCTCCCTCAGCCTCAGTTCCCACCAGGTTTTACAGCCAGAAGTTATGAGGCTTTTCTACCTGGCACTGGAACCCTGAGCTGGGGGCCTGGTGGGAGGGGACCAGCCCGTCCGCGCCTCCACGCCTGCTACCAGCCTCCATGTGGCTTTTCTTTAATTCCGTAATTGTAGGACTTCCATTCAGCTTGATTCCGGGTGGTTCTGAATGATGTTTTTTCTGTAGTTTAGTTGTAATTTTGATGTGGTTGTGGGCGGAGGCAAGTGCCGTATTTACCTACGCTGCCTTCTTGACCAGAACTGGAATAAAAAACAATTAAAATCTTAGCCTGCTTTTGTTTATTTTAAACCATTTCATATTTTATTATTGGTATTTATAACAAGGTTCATAGATTTATTTTTTACTTATTCGTGAGGAACTGAGAAGCCTATTAGATATTAACTAATGATCAAGAGGTTTTTTTTCTTTTCATATAAATCAAACAAAATTGTATTCTCTATTTCAGTATCTTAATTTTCATTAACTTCCACACATTAAAGTGCTTCATTTTTAGTCCTTGTATTTTATTTATAATGTCATGCCATAGAGACATCAAGTGTGCCAAACTCATGATTATCTTGGCAGGACTGTTAAATCAATACTTTTAATTTTCTCTTATAGGATGGCCTTTCTTTTATGACAAAAAGTCATGATAGCTTTTGAGTTTAAAAATCTGTAGGTGTTCTCCTGGTACATGCTATGCTAAGTGATTCTGTACAATCTGAACAACCTGTCAGAATAGCTGCATTTAGTCTTTCACTTCTGCAAAAATTCTGGTTTTGAGCTTTAATTTTTTTTAGTTTTACATTCATCACGAATCTCTACAACAACACTCCAGGACATTAATTAAAAAATAGATTCATAACTAAGTCCATAAATTAAAACATTATAGAAGACACATATCTGCCAAAATGTTGTGAGCCCAGATGATGGCTTTCATCTTCATAGTTGTGTCCCACTGTATCTCAGGGACTGGATTGCAGTCACTTTAACATTCGTATTCTGTGTCAACATTTTCAATAAAAAAACTACTACATATTTTTGAAAACCTTAATATTTATATGTTTGTGCAAGGTATGTTAGTGTGTGAAATTTATAAATGAGCAAAATCAGTATTTAAAAAAAAAGCCTTTGAGTTCATTTCCTTTAAAATTCAGATGTACGGGGTAGGGCGGGAGCAGGGAGGAGGATGTCAATGGGAAGAGACATCTGCAATACTTTTAACAATAAAGATAAAAGAATAATAACATTCAGCTGCAGCAGAATGAAATACTAGTAGGTGGTGCATTACCTACTAACAGACTGAAGAACCGGAGCACTGCAAAGGAAGTGGCTTAAACCAGGATTTTTTAAGAGCAGTAATGGAAACAAATGTTGCCTTTTCAGTTTGCTCAGTCATGATAACTGTCTGTGAAGTATTGTGCTCATTTTAGGGGTTGTCTTCTCAGTTACCTGCTATCAAAGAATTATAAGTAAAAGGAAGAGATAAACCTTGTATATGCCAGAATCTCACTTTTCTCAGTCAGGCTACACTTTACAGTGAATCAAACACATTAACCACTTTCCAGTCAGTGGTATACGCCATAGTCTAATTATTTTTTTCCTTTATTGATTTTAAAGAGAAAGTAAGGGAGAGGGGGGAGGATAGAAACATTGATGAGAGAGAACATCGATTGGCCACCTCCTGAGCACCCCCCACTGGAGATCTGGGCCACAACCTGGGCATGTGCCCTGACAGGGAATCAAACCGGTAACCTCTTGGTGCGTGGGTCGATGCTCAACCACTGAGGTATGTTGGCTGGGCTAATTTTTTATTTTTAAATCTCTGTTCATAGCTCTTTTATCTTGAAAAAAATGTTAGAAAAGATGATGGTTTTAAAATGATCTAGATTAAATCAGAAGACATTCTAATAGCAACATGTCAATGAAAATTATAGGCTATGTTGGAAAAGCTAAGGGTTTTTTCCTTTATACTGGCAATAGGATTTTAAGAGATTCAGCTGCATATCTAGTTAGTAAATTGCAAATAACACCACAGGATCAGATTCTCTGAAGTGCTATTGCTTTGGTTTTGATATCATTCTCTATGATACTCTTAAGCTTCTGTTCTTTTTATCCTGAATTTCCTTTTCAAGTAACATAATAGAGAGTCCTCTGTATAAGACCATAGAGTATAGCTGTAGCTTCATACATCACAATGTTATTGGATCCACGTCCTAAAGCCTTGAAATTGCTTTGTTTTTATGGTGTTGGAGTTAAGGGTGGTCAAAATCCCACACTGGACCAAAGGAAATTCTAACATCAAACAATCAACAAAAATGAGAACCATTTCCTTTTGTGAAGCTTGGGGAGTGGCAATTTTATCTGAAAAGAGTTTATCTTTCAGTAAATTTGTATGACAGTTTAAGCTAATTGTTTTCAAAGTATGTTTACTGAACTAACATCACTTGGATAATTGTTAAAAATGCAAATGACCAGGCCTCATCCCAGATTTACTAAGTCAAAAGCTTGTGGATGGGATTCATATCTACATTTTAGCCAGCCCTTCAGGTAATGCTAATGCCTGGGAAAATTTGAGAGTACCAGTTTAGACTATTGATTTGGCTAGCAAATGCCACCTTAAAGTTTTCAATCAAGTGAAACCTTGCATTTTTTTTATACATTTAATAATTTTGTTTGTTTGCTTTTAAAAATCACCAGTGACATTTTGAATAGTAGTGTTTCTGCTACTGAGGCCTTTTATTTGGTACAGATTTTATATTCATTCGCTCAAAATGTACCATTATAAAAAATTTTAGAAGCAAATCATTGTTTTTCACTTAAAGCTTTTATTCATTTTAAGATGAGCAACATGAATTAGACTCTGTAATTAAATACTTAAGAAAATTAACAGAATGTACATTTTATGATCATCTTAGGCCTATTACGTTTTTCTTCTAAACCTAATGCAATCTCTCTATTAATAATATATTAATATAGTCATTATATTTACAAAATAGAAACATTTTCTATGTAATTAAGTTGTCAGGTCAACAAGAAAATTAAAGGATGCCAAAGGAATGTATTTGACTATATTAATGACAGTTGCTTTGAGTAATTAATGTATCCTGCTTTGAAAAACAGTGCTTACCTCTTGATATACCATATAGAATATCTTCATTCATATATCAAATATATATCATATATGTTATGTAGGTACATAGTGAGATGGGATGGAATATACTATTAAATAAAGAAGGTCTTATCCAGAAGAGGTATTTGAAAAAATATCTGAAGGAGTAAGTAGAAATGAGGCATGTGGATATTTGGAGGAAGAACAGTCTGGGCAAAGCCAAAGGCTGAACAGAATCATGACTGTCCTGTTTCAAAGTCATCGAGGAAGCTAGTATGTATGAAACAAAGTGAGATTGTAGCAGAAGACAAAGAAACAACATTTATGGCTTTCACACTAGTATAGTCCAGAGGTGATAATGCCTTGACCACGGCAGAAGTGGAGATCATGAGAACTGTGCAGATTAAGGGATGTTTTAAATGTATATCTAGTAGAATTAGTTAATAGATTGATTTGGGCTGTGAAAGAAAAAAAATAATGATTCAGACATGATACACGGTTTTTGTCCTGACCAACTGGATGATTGGAGTTGCTACTACTGAGAAGTAGAAGAATGTCAGGAGAAGCAAATTTGGGGGAGAATACTTGGAATTTGGTTTTGGACATTAAAATTTGAGATGCCTATTAGATATGCAAACAGATCATTGTAACTACAGGTCTAGGGTTCAAGGTAGAGATATCTAATAAGACATAAAATTGAAAATAATTAATTTATAGGTGGAACTTAGAAATGCCATGCTAAATTAGGTAGGAGGTGAATTTACAGTCTTGAGTTCATATATACTCTAGTGCTTAGATGTTAGGGAGATGAAGAAGGACCAGCACAGAAGACTGAAGTGTAGCCACTAACATCCATTATATCAATTTTTGCTAGTATATCGAGTAATAAGAGGATGGAGAATTGATTATTGAATTCAGCATCATTAAATCTTTGGTGACATTGTCAAGAACGGTGGTGGTAGAGTGGTAAGGTGAAAACCACACTGGGTAAGTTCAAGAGAGATTTGGAAGAGACAATAAATACTGTTAAATATTTTAAGAAACTTTGCTATAAAAGCGAGCAGAGATAAAGGGCTGTAGTTAGATACAAATATGGGGACCAAGTGTTTTTGTTTGCTTGTTTCTTTCTTTTTTTTTTTTTTTTTAAGATGATAAAAGTAATGTTTGTGAATAAGAAAAATGTAGTTGAAAAAGAAATGTTTGTGGGGAAAATGAGGAAGTTGCCAGAGTGGTGAGATGCCACTCCTTTGGCAAAAGGGATGTGATCTAGTGCAAAGTAAATTTGCTTTATGATAGGAGCAAAAACGGTTCGTGCAATAAGAAGTGAGTATAAGCAGAGACAGATGGAATTGTTTTGATCTATAAGGAGTGGTTAATGCTTAGTTCAACTCTTCTTGTTGTGTGTTTCAGTAGAATTGGAAGCCAGGCACGATCTGAAGTGAGGGTTAAGGAAGAGGTGTTAGAGGCTTGAGAGGAGAAGATAGAAAGTAGTAGTAGATTCATTACTGCACTAGCGCTCACCTGAGGTTTGTGGTCATACATTTAAGGGTAACATGGTGGTATGCTGTAAGCATGCATGGAGTAGACAGGGAGCTGGATTTAACCCTAGATGAGATTTAGCTTGGCACAATACAAGCCTTTAAAGTGTATGCAAGGGATTTTAATGAAGAAGAATGGCATCTAATCTGAATAAAGGGGGAAATGAGAGTGATGGAAGTTTGTATAATAAATTTATTGTAGGTCACAGAGGGTATTTAAAAAAATGATTGGAATTGTAGTATTAAAGTGTCTTGGAAACATAAAGTGGGATGCTTGAATGTAGGATTAAGGAAGGGGCATAGATATTATTAATGACAATGTCTGCACTATAACCTAGGAGTAAAATGAACTATCATATTTGTGTTTGTTTTTCTTGATGTTATTTATTTGTATCATAGATCATAATACTGAGCTCCGAACAGACTTTACCTTAGAAGTTGTTATATTTTTTACCAAGAAGAAAAATACTAATTTCAAGTAACACACAATGAATTGAAACATTTGCTCTGTCCTAGAGCCATTTCAAGAATTAACTCAAAAACTAATTTTCAAAAAATCTTGTACTTCCGTTGTTTTGCCAGCTGTTTGTGCTCAGAAAGTAAATGAAATGCCAAAGGTGTTTACATAATGAAACCTGAATTACTGAGTTCTAATTCCCAAAAGTCAAGCAGTGTGAATTCTAAATAAGACAATTAAATTCTTTTTCTAGAATTATATTCAAGTCTGGATCTGTTCTGTCCTGTCATGCATTACCTTTAAATCGAGGAAGTTATCTGTAGAATGTGTACCTGAGTTACCACTTTTTGATGTTTTGCCACTCACCATTCCATCATATCAATATTAAAGCCAATATTAAGAAATAAATATTTGTTTTCACAAAAAAATGTGAATAAGAATAACTTTCAAAATATTTTATAGTTTTATGTAACAGTTCCTCATGTAAGGTTGTATAATCTTCATTTTCCAGATGGACAAATTAAACTTGTGAGTTTAGGATACTTAAGAGCCAGACTCAGAGAGGACATTAAGTTCTCCAGAGCCTTGATTTAGTACATGATATTCAAACTACGGTCCATCCACTGATATCCTCAAAGAGACATTTTGAATGGATTCATGCGATAAAAGAGTTTGGACTAAGTCGTTAGTTAAATTGTATGCCTCTATATCTTTCAAACCAGTAAAATAATAAGATGATCTTAGATCTCAACCTTAATAATAATTCAAATAAGACAATTACTCATCTAGGTATGTAGTTTGCACCTGGGTGATATAATTTTTTAGGCCAAGGATGTCAAACATGAAAACCAAGAGTTATACGCTACCAGCTTCTCCCTTGTTCCTAGCAGAGAGATTTTGTTTCTCAATGCTCTTTCCTGCCGAACCTAGCCTCAGAGTCTATCTCAAGGCAGCATCAGAGATAGCCAATATTAGTTGATGAACACTGACATACAAGAAGAAAACTGTTTTCCATTCAGGCTATGGGAATCACACATTTGAAAGAATTAATGGACACAGAATACTTCCCTGATAACCAAAGAGTAGTATGAGTACTAAAAAAAATCTTGGCTCAATAAACATAAACCTGTTTTTAAATTAGACAGGAAGTATTGCATTTATTAGGCATGAACTATGGGAAAGCACAGGGTATATAAGGTAGTGTTAAATAAATTAAATATAGCGTCTATCTGCATATAGCCTATGACCCTCAGAAAGAAACATGCTTGACATGTTTTAGAAACAGAAGAAAGCTGAGTGTGAGGAGAAACTCCAAGTAAAACAAAAACCTGTGCAAGAATATTATAGACCACTTACGAAGGAAACTAAAAATGTGACATGATTTTGAATTATTGATGGAGTATGACAGATGCTCCATTTGATCCTTATGTTGCTTAAGTAGTATAGGTGGAAGGTAGACTGTAGTCCTATGAGTGATGTGAAGTTAGCAAACAGAGATGCTTATAGAAACAGCTCCTCTAAAAATCTTGTTTTTGAATATAAAGTCACATTTAAAATGCATAATTGGGGACTAGGAATATGACGGGAGAGTGAATGGAAGCTACACAGATCATCTCCCAGGCAGCCTTCTCCCATGTAGGCATAAGTTGAGTCAAAAATTCAAGTTGACACTTACACAGTTACACAATTCAAATTTATCTTTTACAATAACATTTTACTAAGAGTGTACAAATGCTTGGTGTCTGACACAGTTCCTTTCAAACGATACACAGAATATTTTTACCATTTATTTCTTGTCAAACTTTAGACTAAATCAGATGTCAACTTTTAAATTTTTGAATTTAAACAAGACTTGAGATGTTTCATATCTAGACCCTTTCTCTCCTCTTATATAGCCTTATGCAACAAACTTGCCTCATTAGACATATTTTTTATGTTGTTTATTTAAACATACACTACATAACTTTTATTTTTGCAAATTCAGTGAGTCTATGCAAACTATTTTTTATTTCTTTAATAGGAATTAGGACTCACCTGCCCCAGATGTTACTGATAAGTAACTTGTTTGCTCTTTTCACTCTTCCAAATAAGAGTTTCAAATTTAGGTTTGAATTTAAATTTTACAAGTTTCCTAAGCCAGTCATTCTTTTTTTTGTGTGTGTGTGATGTTTTTAGTTTTATTGTACGTAGGCCATCACAGATGCTTAGGAAGAAGACAGGCTATGAGTACTAATTTTTTTTTTTTTTTTTTTTTTTTTGTGGTACGTGCCCCTAGTGGGAACCAAACCTAGGACTCTCTGGTCCGCAGGCTGATGCTCAACCACTGAGCCAAACTGGCCAGGGCGAGTAAAGTAATTTTTAATAATAACCTTATTTGCATAAGATATTATATTGAAATTAAATATTTTCAACAACATGCTGAATATTTACAAATTTTCTCTTCTGGTTTTCTTATACTAACACATTTGTGGGATTTGTTTAAAGCATAACTTCAAAGTCTAAGGCATACTTTGAAACACTAATGAATTGCTTATAATGGTTTCGAAATAATTTGTTGCCGTAATGCGATCAAAGAAGCTTTTGTCTTTGTGCAATAATTTATGTCACCTTGAATCATTGGCGAGAGGACTCTGAAACCTTGCTCATTTTAGCAATCTTTGTTTTTCAATCTGACTAGCAGAAGTCTATTTAATATTCTATTACAATATATACAACAAAAACTCAGTTGGTATATGTTCGGGTCAGAGCCTCCTTTTGATTTAGTACTAAAAGGTTATTCTGTATACAGATTAAGATGTACAATATATAGTTTTAGCTAGTCTGTGGGCTTAATTTCTATAATAGCTCTGTATTTTAATACGTAGCAGAGTGCAGAACTCTCCCTACATCTCTATCACCTCCTATTGATTCCTGACTGATTCATGTTGAATCTGTATCATGAAGAGTGCATGCAAAAGTGATCTGTATCTTGGTTTTCTTAATTTATTTTCTTAAAAGGATGGAAAATTTCAATTTCTGAAGATATAATAGAAAGGAAAGCAAGTTATTTACTAACAACTTGGAGAAAAATTGTTTTAATCAGCACATTGAAACAGGAGGTTTTGTTTAACCAAAGTGGTTTAAAAATCTTATAAAAGTAAGTAAAACATGAAGTCATTGTTGTTTATAGTAAGTTGTAGAGTAAAATCTTTATTTCAAAATATTACTTTTTTTCCTTTATTTTTTTGTTTAGGTAGAGTAGGAGGGAGAGAGAGGAACAGAGAGAGAGAGAAACATCGATGTGAAAGGAACACATCGAGTGGTTGCCACCCGCACAACCGACCAGGGCCGGGGACAAACTGCAACCGAGGTACATGCCCTTAGCGGGAACCGAACCCGGGTCTCTCAGGACCGCAGGCCGACGCTCTAACCGCTGAGCCAAACCGGCCAGGGCACTTTTTTTTCTTTATTGATGTTAGAGGGAGAGAGGAAGGAAGAGAGAGAGACAGAAACATTGATGAGAGAGAACATCAACTGGTTGCCTCCTGCATGCCCCTCACTGGGGGTTGGGCTCACAACCTGGGCATGTGCCCTGACCGGGAATTGAACTGGTGACCTCCTGGTGCATGGGTCGATGCTCAACCACTGGACCACACCAGCTGGGCTACAAATATTTCTTAAACTTTATAGTTCAGGAAAAACTGTGTACATTTTATGTAATGATTGAAGATCAAAAGCTAACTAACATAAAAAATGATAGAATAATAAAATATAATTGATTAATTGAAACTTCTTTTCTTATCTGCTGCTAATTTCCTAAGCTGTAGTTACTAAATAAATAATTATGATAAGTTGCTTTAAAAATGTACTGATAGATAAAATAATGGTTTTATTGAAGAGGCTCCATACTATATACATGAAAAGAAGGCACCAACATTCATTTTTATGCATTTTGATGAAATATTAAGTGTTTTTCTATATTTTCTATAATAAATAAATAATTAGGCTTTGGAATTTGAACTAAAATACATGCTCATTTTATGAATTACATTATAATTATTTTTAAAAGTCTATGTAAACTTTGGCTTATCTGGCCAGTTACGTTATTTATTTATTTGTTTATTTATTTTAGCTAATTCTCACCCATGGATATTTTTTCCATTGATTTTTAGAGAGTGGAGGAGGTAGGGGGAGAGAGATAGAGAAACATAGACATTGATTGGTTGCCTCCCACACCCTCCCATGTGGCCAGGGATGAACCTGCAACCCAGGTAAGTGCCCTTGACTGGGAATTGAACCCATGACCCTTTAGTGTATGGGCCGAAACTCTAACTGCTGAGCCAAACTGACCAGAGCTAGGGTTAGTTATTTAAATGTGTTAGCAGTGGCTAGTTGACAAATCATTTACTTTTGAAGATACAGCTTTAGACTTGGCAAATGGCCATAAACTACTTCTAATTTTAGATGTGCCACAAATGTCTACTGATGAATAGTGATATGGGGTCATTATTTACACTAAAAAAAACAAAAAAAACAAACAAACAAACAAGCAAACAAACAAAAAACCAAATTTAGTCAGATACCACTTGTTTTTCTTAAGAAATATGTTTCAAATGCTTTCCATATGCAGGCACTACATCATTTAATACTCACACCCAACTTAAGATTGATTTGCAGTTTGGAAAATAGGACTTAAGTTGGTTCAGTAACTTTCCAAGAACACATGACTAATAAAAAGTGATGCTTGGATTGGAATTTAGGTTTATTTTCTTCGTTAAGGCAAAAACATTTCGTTTTATCACCTTCCTTCTTGCATGAATCACTTTCCCATTAGGAATCATTGGTAATTTTGACATCCTTGTATCATAAAATCATCACCTTTTCCATTTTGATTTCAGTTTTCTCTCTTAACAGATAAACAACTGTGCACTAGCTGGAAGTGTGAGCCCGTTTTGAAATCGCTTTTTGCTTGTGTGTTTTGTTTTGTTTTGTTTTGCATAGAGTATGTGGTAAAATAATAAACATACAATGGCATTCAAAACTAATTTTTCATTTATCTCAAACCTCTGATTTAAGACTAAGAATTAATTAGCTGTTTTCCCATTCTCTTTATCACCTCACATATACTAGCAACTGGTTTCCTCTTTAATTATTTATTTGATGCAAGTGGGTGCTTATTGACATACAAACATCAAAGAAGTTAGTTATACTGAGAGAACATGAAACCACGGTAATATTTGGCTTAGGTGCTGAGAGGTAAGGCATAATAGTTTCTGCCAAAAACAAACTATAAATTATTATATGTCATGGACTTTGAGTGAACTTGTAAGTATTCAAAACAAATTTAAAAGTCCTAGCACCCAAGAATCTACCCTAGAATAAAACAAAAGGCAAGACAGACAGATGGCAATCTGAACCCAATAATTATTCAAGTATAAAAATTTTACAAATATTCATAAATAACCAATCAGGTGACTGATGTACTAAACTGTTCTAAAATCCAAGATATTTAAATAGGGAAACAATTTTGAGATTGATTCCATTCTAATCAAGATATTACAGAATGTTTTTTGAGGAAAGTACCAGCGTTCATATCTAATTGATTCAATGCCTAAATGAACCCTGAACTTTCTGTAATAAGTTTCTGCTTTTATTTTTGAGGATTCAAAATTAAATTTTTTAAATTGATTTAAGAGACAGGAAGGGAGAGAGAGAAAGAAACATCGATGTGAGAGAGATAATCAATTGGCTGCCTCCTGCACGCCCCCTGCTGGGGATTGAGCCTGCAATCTGGGCATGTGCCCTGACCGGGATCAAAGGGGCACTTCTCAGTACACGGGATGCTGCTCAATCCACTGAGCCATGCCGGCCGGGCTTGAGGATTCAAAATGAAAACAGACACACAAACTTTCAGGACCCACTAAGCATTAATGATTAAAACAGAGCTTATTTACATCTTTATAAATTTATAGGTAAACCATGGTTAATTTTTAAAATGAGAATGAATTCTCGTTAATTTATCACAGAAATATATATATCCATCCCTTGAAAATGTCCACTCACTTCTTTACTCTAACATTCACGTGCCTCATGGTGTATCATTTTTGAAAAGACTTACAGGAAAGGGAAACCAGGTAGTTGTGTATAACTGTCACGGCTTTAGTCTCCAACAGAGTGCACTAAAAAGTGTGGCCAAGACTTTATTTAACAAAATAAAACCACATTCACTGATTTATCACCATTATTTTTGACTTGGAATATCTCTCCCTCGACATGCTGCTTTATGTCTTGTGATTCAGAGTGTTCTTTTATAGCATGTTGCAGTACTTTAGAAAGGAGACAACCACGATTCCTAACATTGCCATGAATCAAGGAGTCTGTCTGTGGCAGTGCACAGTCCTTCCTTATCTGTGGTGGATACGTTCCAAAACCCAGTGGATGCCGAAAACCGCGGACAGTGCAGAGCCCTCGGCACACACTGGGTTTTCCTATACATACATGCCTATGATGAAGTTTTTAATTTATAAATTAGGCATAGTAAGGGATTAACAACAATAACTAATAATAACATAGAAAAATTACAACAATATACTGTAATAAAAGTCATGTGAACCTGTTCTGTCTCATAATATCTGGAATTTTCCACTTAATGTTTTCGCACTGCAGCTAATTGTGGGTAACTGAAACCACAGAAGGCGAAACTGCAGACAAGAGGGGACCACTGTATTTGCAAGGTGACCCCAATCTATAGTCTCTGAGATTTTTTTCCTTTTTATCATTGATGATGGCCACTGTTACAATTCTTTTGTGGAGGGCTTATGTGTAAGAGTGGCTGCTAGGTTGTTTTCTTAAATAAAAGAGAGAACATTTGTCTGTTTGGACTGCTTGTACTTAAGTCTTAGATATAATTATTTCCCTCCTCTGTTTTTTAGTTTCATTGTTGCGCATACACACACCTAACTTCCCACACCAGAAATGACCCCTCTCCTTCTTAGACCTATCCTATTTCCCTTGCTGAGAATGCTATGCTCTGAACTAGTTTTAATCATTTTCTTACATGTAGACTGATAATCACTTATGATGTATCCTCTCCCATGGACATTGCATTGTAATAAGAACATGGATATAATAATTCTAATGGTGACACCGTAGGCATTTTGGTAGGCATTTTAGCAGGCAGACAGAAGGATAGTATTGACCATGAGCTTCTCATTGCCCTCACAGCACACCAGGTCAGAGTGTGTACATTTTTATTTTTTATCCTCACCTGCGGACATTTTTTCATTTATCTTCAGATAGAGAGGGAGGGAGAGAGAGAGGAAGAGAGAGAAAGAAACATTGATCTGAGAGAGACACATCAAGCAGTTGCCACCTACACAACTCCAACCAGGGCTGGGGACAGACTGCCACTGAGCTATGTGCCCTTAGTGGGAAGTGAACCCGGGACTCTGGTCCGTGGGCCGACGCTCTACCCACTGAGTCAAACTGGCCAGGGCAAGAGTGTGTACATTTTTAAGGCTATTTTGCTGTAGTCTATTTCAAGAGAAGGCTATTCCAGTGTCAAAGGTATTCCTGTTACTTTTCTCACTCTGCAATGTTATATGCATTTCCTCTGTCTACATTTCTTCTTTTTGATATCTGCTTTGAACGTATTTTGTTGACATTCATTTCTATTCATTGTTTTGTCCCATGACTTGAGTTTGTCACTGTTGTATGTAGTTTCTCCCCTGTTTCTTTTATGAGAAGAGTGTGATTGATATACCTAAATTGGTGCTTGAACACTATAACAGAGTGGCCATGTCTTTATATACAGGAATGGAGGCCTGTGTCAGCAAAACACACGGATAAATAAAAACAAAGTATTACAAAATTCTGAAGCCAATATTACTGTAAACAGGAAATATTCTTTGTAAATAAAAGGCATTTCCAGAATATTAGTATACAATAATTTTTTAAAAAATTACTCTGTATGAAATGGTATGTACTTGCCATTATAAGTTTGTCCAAACCATAAAATGTACAACACCAAGAGTGACCCCCTAATGTAAACTATGGTCTTTGGGTGATGATTATATATCAATGCAGGTTCTTCAGTTATAGCAAGTGTATCATTCAGATGGATGATGCTGATGATAATGGGGGAGGCTATGCTTGCATATGTGTGAGGGTAATGAGACATCTGTGTGCTTCTCAATTTTGCTGTGAACTTAAAACTGCTCTAAAAAATAGTCTACTAAAGAATTAAGTAAATAAATATCAAAATTAAAAATAGTGAATATTAATTAATTGTATTATTTCATTGTAAGAAATCAAGAAAATTAACAAAAATGAAGAAAATAGAAAAAACTAGTTTTATTATTACTATTTTTTAATAATAATTTTAGAGAGAGAAAGAAACGATTGGTTGCATCTTGTATGTGTCCCGACTGAGAAATGAACCCACAAACTTTTGATGTATAGGATGCTCCAACCAACTGAGCCACCCGGCCAGGGCAGCAATATCTTTACATTTTAGTCAAATAATTTTTTTAAAAATATGTTTTTATTGATTTTTACAGAGAGAGGAAGGGGGAGGGGGAGAGAGAGAGAGAGAGAGAGAGAAAGAGAGAGAGAGAGAAACATCTATGGAGAGAGATCATCCATTGGTTGCCTCCAGCATGCACCTCGACTGGGAATAGAGCCTGGATCCTGGGCATGTGCCCTGCCCTGACCAGGAATCAAACCAGGACTACACTCAATCAACTGAGCCACACCAGCTAGGGCAACAATAGCTTTATTTATTGTGTGAACTTGAATGCCTTAGCTAATCAAATTTTTCCAATAACCTTTCAGATACCTTTCTAAGAAGGTATCATTATTATCTCCTTTCATATGAGGAGATTAAGGTTATTAAGGCTTCATATTACACACAAGGTTACACAGCTGGGAGGTGGGAGAGCAATGTCTAATCATTCACGCAGTCTCGATATTCACACTGTGTATATTTATATTGGAACATGAGAAAAGGACTGTTGACCATAGAAAAGATTGGGAAGCAAGATGGAGGTAGCATAATTATATTTTGGAGTTTGTGTGTATATTGTACATTTTATATGCATTTAATATGGATCATGTATTTCTTGTATAATTAAGAAAGAAAGAGTGAATTCACAGGAAAAAAAAAACAAATGTTAAGAATATAATTTTTTTCCTAAATTTATTAGAGTCATCTTCTATTAATCACTTATTTAAGATAAAAACAGAAACAAACCTAATTCATCAAGTAGAGTTATAATATACCTTGCTCTTAAATCAGGTTAAACCAAATTTTAGAGGTTTTTGTCTTTCTTCTCCTCTCCTCTCTGTTTCTTTCATTCCCTTCCTTTTCTTTCTTCCTTTCTTCCTCCCCCCCTCTTTTGCTTTATTTTATTCTTTTCCTTTTTAATTAAAAAAAAAATTTAATTGATTTTAGAGAGACAAGAAAGGAGAGGGAGAGAGAGAGAGAAACATTGATGAGCGAGAAACATCGGTTGGTGCCTCCTGCATTCCCTCACTGGGGATTTGACCCCCAACCTGGGCATGTACCCTGATCAGGAATCGAACCGGCGACCTCTTGGTGCATGGGTTGATGCTCAACTACTGAGCCATACCGGCCGAGCCATTCTTTCCCTCTTTTAATCATTCAGAATTATGTCACTCTAGTAAATGACAAGGAAAAAAACTAAAGGAAAAGAATAATGTATGAATGACAACCTGAAAAAAGCTTCAGAAAGGATTACTTATCATGTACTTATAATCTCACTGATGATAGAAATATGATAACCTATACATTTGATAATTATATAAGTCATTCTTGTTTTGATAAACAATAAACCAAGTGTTACATGAGTAAATAAAAGGCCTTTTTACTAGTCCTTCTGAATTATTTTGTAGTTCTTCATACCATGTTTTATTCAATTGGCTTTCATAATATGTGCACTTTGATTGACTAAAGGACAAATGTTCATTCATAGTTACTATATATACAGACTGTATTAGGAACTTATGATACATCATCACTTATCATTTCAACAACCGTGAATGATTGGTATTAAAATCTTATTTTGTATTTAAGGAAACTGAGTCAGTTATTTATGGTAGCCTAAGGTAACAGTGGACATGACAAAGCTAAGATTCAGATATAGGTCGGTCTGTCTCTATGGCCCATTGGTAATATACTATTTCCAGGCACTATATTATCTTTCTTTCTCATATTCAGAAATATTCAACTACTTTATCATTTCTTTGTGGTCCACTTATATATTTTAAAATCCAAGATATTCCCTGAAAACAAAAAAAACATTTTGGATTTCGGCATTGGTTGTGGTATACCATGTTGCTTACTCTTGACCTAAAAATAAGTTAATAAGCCTGATGGTGATTAAGTTCAACCCAAGAGAACAAGAAGCCATCTAGGGCATGTAGTTTAGCTTCATTCATCTCTAGAGGGAGAACAACTCAAGTCAACTGTGATCTAGTTTCTATCAGAATGAAACAACCTGATCATTCTGGAGTGCATGATAACAGAAGGGATGTTGAAAGACCTGTCTGTCAGCTTCTTTTAGTGCAGCAGTAACAATAATGAAGCAGCACATAGAGGCCTTACACCTCTCAGGAAAGATAAACAGAGCCAAGCACCATTCTTGAAAATGTAAATGAAAGAAAAATATAGTAGAAGCTCTACATCTCTTTCCTACTTAAAACATTTTATTCAGCAAAGCTACTGAAGACTTTGTTACCCACCATTACAGTTATTCAAGCTGATTTGAGATGCAAGTTATAGCTCTCTGACTAAACAGGCTCTTACGTTAGAAATGGTTTAGGAAAAACTGGGCTATCTTATGAACAACTAAAGGTACTTTGGAATATTACTGTTCTTTAAGTGAAGGTCTATGTTATGCAGAAGCACGAAATAAACACCAAATTCTGCACATTGTATGCTTCAGCAATGTAGGCTATACATTTTTGCCATAGATGCAATGGGGTGGTGAAAATTAAGCTCATTTTTGCCACAGATGGGATGGGATAGAGAAAATTAAGTTCTGTCACTTAATTTTAACTTAAATTAATTTTTAAAATTTTAATCTAATTTTTTCTTTGTACAATGATTTGGAATCCAATATACCTATAAGAATTACTTGTCAAATTTTATTTGTTCAGATCTACTGAATTAGAATATATATGAATATATTTTGAGAAAGCACCAGTAATTCTAATATCTACCTTTGATTTGTTACACAGACATTTATATATATACACACACATTATATATAATGTGTTATATATACACACAACATATATATGTATTTATACACACATAAATTCTATATCATCTATCTATACTCTCTCTAGAATATAAATATCATAAGGAGGATCAATGTGTTATTTATTGTTGTATTTCCTATGCCTAGAACCCAGTACCTCCAAGAACATATTTGTCAATGAATAGTAATTTACTGGGAGGGACAGTGTTAGTGATCCAATTATCAGATTATCCTTGGCTAGGGAAACAGGTCCTAAGTACTACCTTATTAGATAATGTTGTGAGACCTGAAACCCTGGGGCTAAAGCAAGGGTTATTGAGAAGGCCAAATGGCAAAGCTATTCTTGTTGATGATGGGGGTAATAGTAGAAGAGGACTCTTCAGTAGCTGAGGTGTGGAGGAGTCAGTGAGATGCTGGGATTAACACTCCATCAGTACTTCTCTCTGTCCTCTCTTTTTCTAAAGCTAGTTTTATCGCTGGCATCTAGCTCCTCCTATTTGGTGCTGGTCATCTTTTTTATTTTTATTTTCCTTAATTTTGCAAGGTTGTTGCGTCCTGAGCTCATGCTGCAGATTTATCATGGTTGAAATTCCTCAGAGTATTAAGAATTGTTTTAGTTACATATGACATTATATATGAAAATAAGTTGTTATTGACTATCTGGTTTGTTTGCTAAGGTATTTTAAACACTTGAAAGAGTGCCTGATACATAGTAGACACTCTAATAAATATATAATTTAAAGATTGAAATTATACATTTCATATCTTTACGGAGATTTTAATGAAAGTTTGATTCTTCAATTATGGAACATTGTTACAGTCTTCTAAGGTCTATTCTAACAACTGCCGGTAGATAAGGCAATTAATTCTCCTAGTTATTTTACAGAAGAGGAAATTAAGTTCCAAAGAGATTAAATTTCTCTCTTTATTTTACTGGTTTAAATCTACCAAATTATTTCAATGATGGAGAAGTCCCTACTCCTTAAAACACTTTCATCCATCCTCTTATAACTCCATGGAGTCATATATGTATATATATATATATATATATATATATATATATATATATATATTTTTATCTTCACCCGAGGACATTTTTGCATTTATCTTGAGACAGAGCAGGAGGGAGAGAAGGAGGAAGAGAGAGAGAGAAACATCGATGTGAGAGAGACACAACTGGGGACAAACTGCAACCAAGGTACGTGCTGTTAGCAGGAACAAAACCTAGGCAGAGAGGCCCATGGCCGATGCTCTAATTGCTGAGCCAAATCATCCAGGGCTGGAGTCATCTTCTATATGCTAGACTTTCAACCTTTGGGGGGAAAATTGCTGTATGCCCTTGGAGGATTCTTTCATTATGGCTAAACTCTTTGGTTCCTATAGCCATTCCTTGTGGTTTGGAGACTGTTTAACCACCTATTTTTACCCTTGCTTTTGCAGATGTTTTAGTTAGCTTAGTTTCTTTAATAATTAATTGTACTCATGTCTTAGAACAACTTTTATTTATGAGTCCTGATTAAGTTCCATGCAATTTATCTGTACTATTTTATTTAATCTTTACAATAGCTCAGGTAAATTGTTTTAGTGAAGACTCTTTGGTTATAGGAACAAAAATCCATTTGAATTAGCTTAAGGAAAGTAAAGAATAAACCCCAGGGACTTCATGGTATGGATGGTCTGAAATTCAGTGGGGACTTTTGAAAGTAGTGAGTTGTCTGGGTATAGAGCTACATGGTGAGAAGTTCTAACGAGGGAGAAGGAGCAAAATTGGCCTAAGGAGGAGGAGTTGACAAAGGGCCTGCCAACTTATACATAGACAGCAGTGACCTTCCTTGCACAGATAAACTCTTAAGGTTTTCTGGAGAATTGGAATTGTTCTCTATGATAGACCTGCTCAAGGGTAAAATGCCCTGATTGACCATTACTAGCTGGCAGTTTACCCTGAACGTGTACAGTTTACCACCCCCTTACTACTGGAATTTTTTCCACTCCTTCTTCAGTGTCACTTGACATGTTCCATACCACTAGACTCTGAGAAATTTTACTGAGGTTGTAGGCTCCTGAATTTTACTCAAATTTATTTCCCAACCCTCTGATATGCAGATGTCTTACCAATAAGTCTAGAGTAGTTGCTACTTCTCACTCATTAGGTCTGTACAACTCAGTTGCAGTCAGTGATAGACCCTGAGGCAGAGGGATCACGACTGAATTCCTGACTATAGAAACTATGAAATAAGACACATTGTTTTAAGCCACTATGCTTTTGGGTATTTTGCTCTGAAGCATAATCAACTTATACAACCGATATACTCCATCTTTTAGATAAAGTTATATAAAGACTCTGATAGACTCAGTTCACTCTATGGGTCAGTTTTATGTCTCAGTGCAGTTGATAGTATATAATGAGTGAAAACGTGGTGTATGGAAAAGATGAGTAGCTCTATACCCAGACAACTCACTACTTAGTTAATATTCCAAACTGAGCACATTTGAGAATACAAGTTGACATGATTAATAATTAATATGTATAAACAGAACTTTTGTGGGCAGATGGAGTGACAGAGTCACCCTAATTATAGGACAATTACTTCCTAAGCCTATGGAAAGGGCTGGCTAAGCCTGAAGAGAAAGTTGAACGTTGCAGACAAGTTTGCTCACCTGTTTGATTCATAGGCATTATTTTCCCCATGCATAACTGCCAAACTGAGGCGTAGGCAAGTTATCTTTTAAGTAGCAATAAATCAGGTTAAAATTGGTGGATCTGGGATTCAGACCCAGGCTGTGTCATTCATTCCAGAGTTTGCATGGGCTTTTCGCTTGGTCATTGTATCTCTGCACAACCCAGAGTGCTGCTCTAGTGTTATCAGGTGGCCAGCATAAAATCATCATTACTCTTTTTCTGGATTATTCTAGAACCACCCTTATTTAATGGTTCTCAATTAGGGTGTACATTAGAATCAACCGGAGCTTTGAAAATGCCAATACCTACTCCTCTTCTCAAAGCTATCAAATCAGTCTTGCGGTGGATGAGGCCTCAATGGTTTAGAATCTTGTCTGTGATTCACTGTGTAGTCAATCTTAAAATGACAGAGCCTTATATGGCGGGCAGATGAGGAACTGACATTAGACTTTGGATTGGGAAGGGTAATGGAGAGGGCTCATAAGGTCAAATTTTCTTATGCAACAGCTTCTCTTTTCCCTTGATTTCTAAGAAAGACCTGAAAATCTGATAAGCAAGTGTCTCAAATAAATCAAGCAAGCTTGGGATCTGCTGACCTAATCCATCTTCAAAAGAAGGCCTTTAGTGTCTAATTATAGCAATAACATCTCATTTTTGTGTCAAAGCACTGTATAATCATGTAGGCTTGACATTTACATTTACATTTCAGCCGGTACCTTCTGAAGCCCCGGAGAAAGTGGCTTTCTGCAAAAGCATTTCTGAAAACTTACGAATAGGTGTGTCTGGCCAGTGTTTCCACTAGTGTAGACATCTCTTTGACACTGGGAATGAAGAATCTAGACCTAATGTTTTCTCAAGCATTGGAAAAATAGATGTTAACGAGTCTGCTGCCTCGCTGTATTTTTTGTTATCAGGAAGACTCAAGGATGTCACATATTTATAAACAGTCTGTTCAATCATCTATTTTTTTATTGAAGAAGAAGAGCTTCTTACTTTAACTTTAGGTAGCTCTTTTTCATCCAGAAAGAGACTGCCATCATTTTTTTAAAAAAAGTATACTGCTTGTGTGTGTGTGTGTGTGTGTGTGTGGAAATAGCTATGCCCAAAGCTTCTCAAATTTTACGTTAGAATAAATGTGTTTCTACAGCTATTGAAAGTGGGCATAGGGATATGATTTAAGACAAGAAGTAAAAAATAAATTGTTCAATTAAAACTATATTGGGAATTTGGGGAGAGAAAGTAATTGCCTGAGCTAGAACTTAGCCAGGACAACAGTTAATGCTTCTACCCATATAAAGAAGGAAAATGAGAAATGAGTAATTCTCCAGTCTATCCCTACTCCCACCCCTTGTGTCAGAATGTATTACATTTATGTTCCTGTTGCTGTGAACAACTCAGATGGGAGAGAAATTTATTACCAGATTTATAGAAAAAGACATGTGGGTAGTTTGTACCTCATAATTCAAAAGGCATAGAAGCTGGCAAAATGTCTCCAAACAGAAATTCCTCTCTGTCCCCGAGTGTTTAAGTGGTGTGCAATGTGTGAAATGATAACCGTCAGTCAGGCATCATGTGTCGCGGCATCCACCAACCACAAAAATTAGTATATTTAGGATCCACAGGAAACAGAGGCGTAGTTTTGTCATCTCGCTGTCAAAGAAGTAGAACTTAAATATAAAATCATTATGGCAAGCATAATAATCATTATGTGATCACCAACATGTTTTTCTTTCTTTTCTTCCATCCTAACATTGTCTGTTACTTGCTTTGCAACTATTTATTTTAATTTTTAACTCACACAATAAAACTGACTTGCTTTGGTTTTGGGTTTTAACACATACAGATTCGTGTGATCACTACCAGCACTGTCACAACATGGAACAGTTCTATGATCCCCCAAATCTCCCTCATGTATCTTTTTATGTCATGTGCTTCCATCAAATCCCCGACAGCCACTAAGTTGTTTTCCATCATGTGGTTTTGCCTGTTCAAAAATGACATACAATGAACTTTTAAAGTATGTAATAGTTTAAGACTTTTGTTTCAAGGTTTTGGAAATTATAAATATAGCTGCTATAAACATTTATGTACTCAGGAGTGGCATTGCTGGGTCATCTGGAAAGTATGTGTTTACTTCGTAGGAAAACGTGAAAGTGTTTTTTAGAGTGGCTGTACCACGCCACCATCCCACCAGCTAGGTGGAGCCCTCCGGTTTCTCGGCACCCTTGCCAGACCTTGGTATTATCAGTGTTTACTTATTTCAGTCACTGTAATAGTGTGTGGTAATATCCCATTATTGCTTTAATTTTTATTTCCCTATTAGCTAATGATATTGAACATCTTTTCATGTGCTTGTTTGCTAACCTTTTATCCTCTTTAGTGAAAAGTCAGTTCAAGTTTTTAATTGTTTTTGTTTTTTTTACCTTGGCATTTGAGAGTTTCTTTAAGTAGATATATGTCCTCTGTTGGTGATTTGCAAATTTTTTTTCAGTCTATAGATTGTCTTTTCATTCTCTTAACAATGCCTTTTTATTTTATTTTATTATTATTATTATTTTTTGCAGATAGCTGTTCAGTTGTTTCAACATCATTTGTTTAAAAGGCTTTCCTTTCTATGCTGTATTACTTTTTTACATTTATGAAAAATCTATTTGTCATACTTCTGTGGGCTTATTTCTGAACTGTCTGAAAATACTCTATTGGTCTATATCTCTTTGCCAGTATCACACTGTTTTGAGTATAGTAACCTTAGAGTGAGTCTTAAAACTGGGTTGTATTTCTTCAACTTTTGTTTAAAAAATATTTTATTTATTCTAGTTCTTTCTATTTTCCCAATATATTTAAGATCAGCTTGACCATATCTACAATAAATTTTATGAAATTTTGTTTGCAATTGCATTTAATCTATAAGGCACATTTGAGATTTAATATTTTAAATTTTTATTGAATTTATTGAGGTGACACTGGTTAACAAAATATTACAAGTTTGAGGTACACAATTTTACAACACACCCTCTGTAAACTGTATTGTGTGTTCACTACTAACATTTTTTTAAAATATATTTTTATAGATTTTTTTAGAGAGAGAAGAAGGGAGACAAGAAGGGAGAGAAAGATAGAAACATCAATGTGAGAGAGAAACATTGGCTCCTACATGCCCCTCACTGGGGATTGAGCCCGAAACCTGGGCATGTGCTCCAACCAGGAATCAAACTGGGACCTCAGTCCATGGGATGAAGCTCAGTCCACTGTGCCACACTGGCCGGGTACCACTAACATTTTAATATGATGAATTTATTATTCATAAAAATGGCTTTTGTCTCCATTTATTTACATCTCCTTTAACTTCTTTTTTTTTTTACATTTTGTATTTTTAATTACATAGATACCATGCATATTTTGTTTGATCTGCTCATACTTATACTATTTTCCTTGAGTTATTATAAATATATATTTTTCATTTTGTGTTTTAATTGTACATTGCTAGTATGTGGAAATATGATTGATTTGTGTAATAATATATCCTGCAAATATCTTGAACTCACTTATTAGTTCTAGAAGTGTTTTTGTAGATTCTTTCAGGTTTTTAAATAATAATGTTATATAAAAATAAGAACAGGTTTATTACTTCATTTCCTATGTATAGCATTATTTATTTTTCTTGACTTACTGTATGACTATAACTTCCAAAATTATGTTGAATAACAGTGGTGAAGGTTGACATTCTTGTTTTATTTCCAGTCATGAAAAAACATGTAGTTTTTTACAATTAAGTATAATATTTACTATAGTTTTCTTTTGGTCATGGTTATATTTGCATGTGTATGTTTGTTTATATATATAAAAAAGTTGAATAATATATAAAATAGCAAATTTAGTAAAAATATGTATTTGGCTAATATCTATCTTCTCATTGGTGTTTTTGGCTTATTTCCATTTAACGTAATTTTGATATGTTTGATTTTAGATCTGACATTATTTTTGTTTGTTTATATTTGGTTTGTTTCTTTGGTTCACCTTCTTGCCTTTCAGTAGGTTAGTTAAATGTTTTTAAGGGTTACATTTTAATTTTGCCATTGTGTTTTTGACTATATATAACAGTTGTTTTAAGAGTTGCTTTGGGGTTACTATATAAATACTTAACATTTGATAGTGTACTTTGAATCAATTATTTACCACTGTAAGAGGAATGTAGATTTTACTACTAATAGGTTTGTTTAATCACCTAACCCCTTTATGTTTTAGTCATCTCATATATTACATATATATACATTGAAATTTGTATGAGACAATGTTACAATTTTGGCTTTCAACTGTCAAACATATATTAAAGAACCTAATAGGAGAAGAATAATCTATTACATTTACTTAGATATTTATTATTGTATTGTGTACATGTATTCCTGATTTTTAAAGTTTATCTCTGGTACTATTTCTCTCTGAGAGAGAAATTTCATTTAGCAATTCCTTTAAAGTAGATATGTTGGTTATAAATTCTTTTCATTTAACTTTATCTGAGAATTCCTTTCTTTCCTCTGCATTCCTGAAGGATATTTTTGCTGGATATAGACTAATGGGTTGACAATTTTTTTTTTAATTCTCACCCGAGGACATTTTTTTTCTGCATTTATCTTCAGATAGAGCAGGAGGAAGAGAGAGAGAGAGAAACATTGATGTGAGAGAGACACATTGAGTGACTGTCACCACATGACCCTAACTGGGGCCAGAGACAAACTGCAACTGAGGTATGTGCCCTTAGCAGGAACTGAACCCAGGATTCTCTGGTCCGCTGGCTGATGCTCTAACCACTGAGCCAAACCAGCCAGGGTGACAATTATTTGTTGTTGTTGTTGTTGTTGTTGTTTATTCTTTTTCCTTCTTTTTTATAGGTTTTCTGATGAGAAATCTACATTCATTTAAATTGATTTTCTCTCATACACAATTCATTGTTTTCTTTGACTAGCATAAAGAATTTTTTTCTCTTTGTTTTAGTTTCCAGATGTTTGATTATTATGTTTTTGTGCATGGATTTCTTTGAGTTTATTCTGTTTGGGCTTTGGTAGGATTGGCTAATGTCTTTCACCTAATTTGGGACATATTCAATCATTATTTCAATCCTTCAGTCATTATTTCTTGAAAAATTTTCAACACCACATTTTTCTCCTGTCTTTCTAAGACTGAAGACACAAATGTTGGACCTTTTATTTTTGTCCCACAGGCCAGGTGAGGCTGTATCTATTTATTTTCAATCCATTTTCTTGTTCTTGTTCAGATTTGACAGTTTCTATGGATATTTCTTCAGGTTCACTTATTTTTCTGTAATCTCCATTCTAATATTAAGCTTATCCAGTGAGTTTTTAAAATTTCTGTTATGTAAATTTCAGTTATGAAATTTCCATTTGTTTTACTCATTTAAGCATTTGCTGTTTCTCTATATTTTCCATTCATTTAAAAAAATGTTCACAATTGCCTGTTGGAGTATTTGTATAATATATGCTTTAAAGTCTTTGTCAAAGAAGTCCAACATATTGCCAATTTTTTATTGTTTTTTGTTGATTGTCTTTTTTATGTTAGTTGAAATTTTTCTTCTTCATCTACCAAGGAATTTTGGATTGCTGTCTGGACATTTTTCATATTATAAAATTCTGAATTTTATAAATTCTTCAAGGCATATTGAGAATATTGTTTTAGCAAAAAATCAATGTAGTTAGGTTTAGGACACAAATTCCAATGCACTTTTTCTGTGCTGTGATTTCAATATCAGCTAGATTTTCAGAAGCCTGTTCAGGTCTATTAAAATTAAAACAAAGTGTGCACCATCTAATGGTCAGGGACCAGGGTGATAATATGTAAATTAGTTCACTTCTCAGATTTTTTGGAAGGCTGATCAGGACTACACTTTTGCAACCTGAGGGTGAACACATGGATTTTATAAACAACTTTAAGGGCCTATTTTCCTGGACATCACTCTTTAGGAGTGTTCTCTCTCTCTTTGCAATCTCTTTAGTTTTCTGGGCTGGCTTTCTTTTCAGTCTTCCAGGAAGAAAGAAGGTGGTCCTTTCTTGGGCATATTTTGCCATATGCTTCCATCATTGCACACACCTGGAGAACAGAGAGACAAAAGTAATGGTTGGTGTGACCCACCCTCATGGGATCACAGCTCCACCAATCACAGTTTGGCTCCTCTTCAGAATTTTTGTTTCTAAGGGCTCAGTTCACACTGCTGCTTCTATCTCACAACAGGATCGCCTAGGGGCTTCGGTTTGAGAGACTTAAACAAACAAACAAACAAACCAAAAGGGCATTTTATACTCTCTGTGTTTTAGGAGTTCCTTTTTTGTCTTCTTGAGCCTGAATTAGAGTGTTGCTTCTTGAGTTCTTTCTGTCTGTACCCAGTGCTCACTTCTGTTTTAGACTACACTGAGATGAGGTTGGAGAATACCACAGGCGATTCATGGAAAACATACCACTGAAATGATTATGCTTTGTATTATGACCTTCTTTCCTTATGTATCTGCTACTATTTACTTTCAGAGATATCGAATAGCTCCTCATTCATTCTGTCCAGGCTTTATAGTTCATTTAGTAGTACAGATAGAGTAGAATATGCTTACCCTACACTAAAACTTTTTACCTCAACTCTTAGTTTATTTTAAATTCTTAATCAAAAGTAAAGAATTTCCTTAGTTCTTGCTTTACAATATATGAAAATTGATCAACCTAACTCTAGTTTCTTTTATATATACATATACACTTAAAACATAAATAACCTGTTCCAATTTACTTGCTTAAAAAGGCATTGAGAACAGTTTTGAAATAGATTAAATCATTAATATGTAGTTTAGTCATATGTTGTTCAGGCCTACATCGTCAGTGATCCATTATCTATTATGCAGGGAGAGAATAGAAATGAATACAAACTTCACAAAACACTTACAGGATATCTTGTGCTCAGAAATGTACAATATGATATCAAATGAATAAAGGTGTATTTGTAAATGTATTTTATACTCAAGAACTATGCTCATTACACTCAGAGTGTTTAAAATATGTTGGCAAAAAGGAATACATGTATAAGAAAACGAATTCTACAGAGCTAGTTTATGTGAAGGTTGGCTTCTGGTTTTAAATGTGTTTGAAATGGGTGATACAGACAGCACATACTGTGCCTTCTGAAGTGAGGGAACCTACTATGCACTGGCGGGAGCTGGAGAGGCTTCCTAGAGAGATGGCAGCGTGAGCCTGTGGAGCGGGGGAATGTGGAGGGAGAGAAAGATGGGCTCAGCCTGTGCTCCTGCAGTGGGACGACGGCCCAGCAGAGCTTCCACACGCTCCGGTTACCGAAGTCCAGACTTTGCCTTGGGCCGCTCTGTCCATGTATGTGCCGGGACCAATTTGTTATGAGCCGAGTGGGACTCTTTATTTTATTATCCAGCATATCCAAAGTATTGAACTCTTAATACAGAGCCATGTTTGTCTTAATATCAGACAAAATCAATAAAACTGCACATTTACACCGCATTAACAACTTTTTGCATTATATTGCTAGGCTCAGTGAATTTCATTACAGTACTAGTGAGTTTTAAAACCTCTAAGGAAAAATGTACTTCATGAGTAATTAGTGATTTTAATACCATATTTGTAGGAGAGAACATTATTATGCTAATTATACAGGGAGAAAGTTATTAATAGTCATCAAGTTTGTTTATTCTCTATATAAATTTCAACATTTATTTAAAATAGTAACAACAATAACAACACTATAGCTATTTAGAGTATTCTGTCAAAACTCACTATATCCTTTGTTTATTTCACTTAAATTAGAAATACTAAGTAATTTCATTATCATAAATAATGAAAAGAATATGCAACACTACCAAATTATACGCTATCTCTTTATTCTCAGTGGATTTTCTGGATCTGCTGTTGAGGTCAAAGAATGGGTACCATTGCAATGTTAAGCACATTTTAATTGCTTGTATCATGTGTGTGTGTGTGTGTGTGTGTGTGTGTGTGTGTGTGTGTTTATTGATTTTTTAGAGAAAGAGGAAGGAAGAAATAGAAACATCTATGTGAGAGAGATACACTGATCGGCTGCCTCCTGCCACTAGGGATCAAACTTTCAACACATGGGCATGTGCCCTGACTGGGAATGGAACTGGGACCTCTCAGTCCTTGGGACGATCCACTGAGCCACACCAGCAAGGCATCATGCTTATGTTTTTAAATATGTATCAAAGTAGATATAGGTTTGGCTGAATGCATAAGAAGGTTTTGGACAAGGGAAAACTTTTGTTTCTTTCTTACAAATAATCTGGGCTAGTATGGTGTGCTGTTTTATGAAGACACCAAAGAAGTAGCTTCCTTCTTTTTTGTTGCTCTCCTAAATGATGTCAACAGAACTTATCTTTCAAAGCTTCTATGTGTTGCCATTATCTTCTCCTGATGGTGAGGATGACTATAGTAGAATTTCTAAGCCTTATATTTCACACCAAAAATTCTACTCGGAAAAATATCTACTTTCTCACTGGAGCCCCAGAAAAAAAATTATTTTATTCTGCTTATGTCCATCCCTGACCTCCTCATTTTAGCCAAAGGATGAGACAGATTAACTTAGACCCATTAGGACCCCAAGGGCAGAGTCAACTCTAGTTAAACCACATTGGCAGGGAGCTGGAGAGAAGTAAATTCTCTGGTAGAAAATTACAGTGTTACTACTGGAAGGAAGGAAAAATTGATGCTGAAGAGGTGAGATGAACAACAAATTTCCACTAAAAAATACTATTGTGAGGGATAGCCATGCCAAAACTGCTACAGACATTTTTTTTTTTTAATATCACAATCTCTATTAGAGGGTAATTGAGTGGTTGTCTCTCTCTCTCTCTCTCTCTCTCTTTTAGTGAAAGAAATGTCAGCTACTTAATAGAAAAGGCCAAGATGCAAAAATTCTCTTAAAATCATTTAGATAGCCTTTAAAAGAGTAGAGTAAAAGAATAGACCCTAAAAAAATAAAGATTACATATTGGAATCATTTGGGGCACTCCTAGGGCTGACTATAGATTGAACAGCCCTAATTATCCAAAGAAAGGGGTCGGGGGTATAAGATCTTCTGTATTTCAAATATTTAAAAGAAAAATTTTCTTATCCCTGGAGGTGAAATGGGAGGTAATTGATATGACCTTCTGAGAGCATATGGAGACATTATAATTAATCTTAATTCACTTGTTGTAGGAAATGTCTTCTCAGAGAAGTGGCTAGGAACTGAAATTGCTGTTTACAAAGATCTGGGACTTTGGTAAATGTTTGGCTAATTTTAGAACTAACCGCATAGGTTTAATCATCTTCTCAAAATCCCCTAAAGCTTGAGCAGGGAATAATAAGGTTTATTCTACAAAACACAATTGTCTATCTTCTTCTATAGGATCAGTCTTTAAAAGTAACATCTTGTAGCAGTAAAATTAACTAGATTCTGTTCTCTCTGCTTGCTATATAAGATTTGTCTCAATTTAACAAAAGGTACTAGTTGGGGCAATAGAGCATGAACTGTTTAATGTCCCCTTACTGAGAGGGTACTTTAGTGGCAGTAAACTTCTGTGGCTGCTTAGGCTTTACCAAGGAAGACAGAGGATGGACTGAAGGATGCCAGAATTTGGGTTGCAAGGATGAGAAAGTGCTTACCTTTGTTTAAGCTTATCTGATACAATCTTAGTGAACATTTTTCTTGATACATTTAATTATCAAAAGACAGACCTGAATCAAAATATGCCACTACTAGGAGACAAGACCCCCATTTGCCCTTGTTTGGTTTTTAAATTTGTTATTCTGGACGCTGACAGATCCAGTTGTATATTCTGTATTCTCTCGTTCACTCCTAGGGGACTAGGAAATCTACCTTTTCTCCCCCCTCCACTCCAATGTGTTCTTGCAAAAAACAACCACCTGCTGCCCCCATCCACATGCATCCTGAAACTCTGAAACACTTATTACATGTTCAGCTCCCAATGGTTGGGGGTAAAGTTAAGAAAAGGTAAATAGAGACATTGGGGAAATAGCAGCTTCAGTGAACTTCCTTAATTCAGTAACACTCCCAGTTTCATTTCTTCTTGAGTACAGAAATTAGGAAGAGTAAGCTGCTCAGGAATTATTAGGGTTGAGGGAAAGGAACATGGGAAGTTGCAGACGAGCTCGTAACATTCTGCCCAGTTATGGTGCGCTTTCCTGTTGCTTATATCTTATTGGCCAAAGAAAGTCAAAGGGTACATTGCAAGGGTAAGAAAGATAACCCTACCAAGTGCTTAGAAGGAGCAGAGCCTGGGATATTTATGAAGAGTTCTAATTATTAACAAAATCCAAAAGGACTTATGAACTAAATAATATACATATTGAATTTAAAAATTATTTTTTTTCCCCTGAGAAATAGTGTATTTACTGCTGAAGCAATTTAGTGGTGGGAAAAACCAGGTAGCAGAAGTATCTCACCACATTAAATTGAATGTGAAGAGTCTTTGTTTCTGTAGCTTAGCTTGTCCGTGAACTAGCATGAAGGTTAGCTTAATAAATGTGCAGGCTTTTTATCTGGAAGATAATTGAGAGCCATAGTTTATAGTATGTAAAATAAATATTGGTTATACTTAAAATATTTATGTTTCAGATAAGCCAATAAATCAATAGAAAGTTTGAAAAATATTTGAATAACCTTGAGGAAGTGAGGTAGAGTTAGAGGCTTTCTTAAGCAAATGAAAAAACTCAGAAGTTAGAGAGAAAAGATTTATATGCTTGACTACACACACATTAAGCAATTTAAAAAGCAAAAGCACCAAAGGATAGCACAAATAAAATTAAAAATCTATTTGTAAAAAATATTGACAGATATTTAGGGGAAGTTAATGTATCTAAAATGCAAAAGCTGGTTTCTTTAGAAGAGCAATGAAATTGATTAAACTCTAGCCAGGCTAACTAAGAAATAAAAGAGAAAAAATACAAATTAGTAACTGTAGAAATGAAACAGGGTTCATCACTATTGATCCAATGTACTTGAGAAGGATAATAAAGAAATATTATGAATAATTGTATGTCCACAAAATGGTACCTTAGATGAAATGGACCAATTCCTTGACAGACAAAAGCCACCACCTCCATAAGGAGAAATAATAAAAATAAGCTGATGTTGATTAAGGGAATTGAATGAATAGTTAATAACCTACGATATTAGTGAGGTTTCTTTAGATAAACTGAACCTCATTATAAGGAACTGACTCATGTGATTATGGTGGCTAAGTCTCAAGAGCTGAGGTCCACAAGCTGGACTCGGGAGAGCCAATGGCATAGTTTTGGTACACGTCTAAAGTCCTGAGAACCAGGAAATCCAGTAAGTTCCAGTTTGAAGCTAACAGGCTTCAGACCCAAGAAAAACTGATGCTTCGGTTTTAATCTGAAGGGAGGTAAACAGCTGTCCCAGCTCAAGGCAATCAAGCAGGAGGAACCCCCTCCTACTTATAAGAGAGTCAATCAACTTTTTGTTCCATTCAAGCCTTCAACTGATTGTACCACATTAGCGAAGGCAATCAGATTTACTCAGTCTACCGGTTCAAATGTTAATCTCATCCAAAAACACCTTTATAGACACATCCACAATCATGTTTGACAAAATGTCTGTGTACCCCATGGCCCACTCAAGTCAACATAGAAAATTATATCTTCCAACACAGAAAGCTCCAGATCTAGACGGCTTCATTGGTGAGTTCTAATCAAACATTTATGAAAGAAATGACAATTCTTTAAAATGTTTTTGAGGATGCCCAGCCAGTGTGGCTCAGTGGATTGAGCATTGCCCCATGGACTGAGAGTTCCTGGTTCGATTCCAGGTCAGAGTACATGCCGGTTGCCAGCTCCATCCACAGTAGGGAGAGTGTAGGAGGCAGCCAATCGATATATCCCTCTCACATTGATGTCCCTATCTCTCTTTCCCTTCCTCTCTCTTTAAAAATATCAACAAAAACATTAAAATAAATAAATAAAAATATTTTTGAGGAAATAGAAATGAAGTGAATAATTCTTACTTCAATCTATGAGGTGAGCATTTCTTTATATTAAAACCAGAGAAAGACATTACAAGAAAGGAAAAACTGCAGATTAATAGCTCTCAGGCACATGGATGCAAACATCTTCAGCAAAATATTAGTAATTCAAATTCAACAATGTATAAAAATAATCTTACACCAACCAAATAGTTTTATTTCAGATATGAGTGGCAGGTTCAACATTCAAAAATCAATTAATGTTATCATTCACAACAATAAGATAAAGAAGAAAAATCATATGATCATTGCAGAAAAGTATTTGACAAACTGCAACATCTATTCATGATAAAAACTTAAGAAATTAGGAATAAAAGAAAACTTTCTCAACAAATTAAGAACATCTACAGAAATCTGTAGCTGTATAATGAATGATGAGAAACTGGACATCTTCCCCCTAAGGTGAGGAACAAGGCAGAATAAAATCATCTTTGTTCACAGAAGACATACTGACTATGTATAAAATTCCAAAGAATCAATAGCAAATAGCTCCAGGAAGTAAGCAGTTATAGCAAAGTTGAAGGATACAAGGTTAAAATACCAAAGTCAATTGTTTTCCTGTATATCATCAATGAAATTTATAATTTGTAATTAAGAACACAATATAAGTTTTATGAACAGTAAAAAAGAAAACAAAGTAAAACTTAGTTCTAAATCTTACAAAAATGAGTTCAGAATGTTTAGGATTTATATGAAGAAGACTACAAAACAATGATGAATGAGATTAAAGAATACATGGAGAGATATTTTATGTTCAAGTTCTTAACTTGAGCTATAGATGCAATACAATCTCAATGCAAATTCTAGCAAATTTTTTTCTTTTTGGTAGATACATACAAATTTATTCTAAAGTTTATATAGAAAGGCAAAAGACTCAGAATAGTGAACAAAATTCTGAAGAAGAAAAAAGTAGAAGACTAAGACCATCTTTAAGACAATATAAAATTGTAGTAACTAAAACAGTGTAGTATTGGTCAAATAAAAGACAAATATATCAGTAGAACAGAATAGAAAGTCCAGAAATATACCCATATAAATATAATCAAATAGTATTTTAGAAAACAGCAAAGGCAATTCAGTGAAGAAATAAAGTTTTTCTTTTCCTTAAAAATATATCCTTATTGTTGAAAGTATTATAGATGTTCCCCTTTTTATTCCCCATTGACCCCCTCCACCTCAGTCCTGTCCCCCAGGCCTTCACTGCACTATTGTCTGTACCCATGGGCAATTCATATATGCATATAAATTTTTTGGTTAATCTCTTTCAACCTCTCCTTCCCTGCTTGCCTCTGAGATTTGTCAGTCTGTTGTTCCATACTTCCATGTCTCTGAATCTATTTTGTTCATTAGATTCTCTATATAAGTGAGTTTATGTGGTATTTGTCTTTCTCTGACTGGCTTATTTTGCTTAGCATAATGCTCTCCAGGTCCCTGACTCATCTTTACAGCTGTATAGTGTTCCATTGTGTAAATGTACCACAGCTTATTTATCCTTTCATCTACTGATGTAGTACTTTGTCTGTTTCCAGATCTTGGCTATGGTAAATAATGTTGTTATAAAGTATTTAATATAGCAGTTGTGGGATTGAAATGTTTTCTCAGCACTTTCTTAAGTTTCAAGTGAAAAGATTCTGTGACCGTGTGTTACACTTATTTCTGAACAAGATATTCTCTGGCAGAGTGGGAAATTTTAATAATCCTTCTTTTAAACTGATCTTCTATGTTCTATATCTCTTGGGAATTCCTTGACATTTTTGCAGGTAGAATACATCCTCTCTAGTTTTCCTTGCTGTTATAAATTTCTCTTAATTTCTGGAGAAGGAAAAATGAGACTCTACTTCTCATTTAATGTTTTAGCCTATGTGTTAAAAAAATTACATTGAAGTCAGTGATGGAATATATGCATATTAAGACATGCCAAGCAAAATATGTTCACTCTTTACTTTTCAAACTTTAAAATTAAGGTAACTCCACCAAAGATGGTCAGGTTTATTGATGATAGTACATATTTTCTTTGTCAGCATGTAAGGTGAGGCTAGTATACAGAGTCAACAACTATCAATCCCTTCTAAACATTGAGGCACTTATTGTATATGATACCATCATCTATAAAACTAAATTTGTTGTCTAAATGTTTAATTCATCCATATACTACTTATTCAATTTACTTATTATTTAATATGATTAAACCTAACCTGAAAAATAGAACATATGCAAAACAGTTCATATCATCATATGTAAATATGACTCTTATGAAATAATTCACTTTTTCTTTTCCCCAATATATGAGACTACATAAAACTATAAAGTTATGAATACTAACAAGATTCAGATGGCATATGCATTTTCTATTTAATGTTTTGTATGTTAATAAGCCATAGAAAATCAAAAACACTATATTCAGTAACTAATTTTTTATTTATATTTGGTAATTCTCAAGTGCAATTTTTCTTTGTTTTAAAGAAATTTATTTTTGCATAGACCTAGAGAATTTTAGGTTCAAATGTACTGTAGGTACCACTTCTTTTTACAAATTATGATGCTAATGTAGAATAAGGAGTGGAATTTGGAGAGGAAATCTTATCTTTTGATTCAAAGTGCTGGGAAATCTCAAAAACATGAATATTACATAGCATAGGATTAAAATGATCTTCGATTATAATTTCTTCATCTGTGCTCCTGGTGAGTCCATGGATGGGCTGCAGGATATGTATAAGTACTTTGTTAAGGTAGAAAAGGGTGTATGTCTCTATATGTGTCTCTGTGTGCATTTGCGTTTTTCTGGGGATGGCTTTCACTAGTTTCTAAAGAATAGTCTGTGATACTGCTGTATATTAATAAAAGATTCCATAATAGTATTAGAAGTGACAAATTTCTCATAATATGGAGGGATAAGGTTTATATAAAATAAAAGTGAATTCAGAAGTCTCAGTATTCTGAAGTTATATATTTTTATATGGAAAATAAAGAAAAACATCATACATACGTTGCATACTACACAGGAACCAACAAGGTCCTTTAGCAGATATTTCTATATCCTAAGCTTAATGTTTGGTTATGTATCTGAAAAGTCCTCTTAATAAATATGAAATGAACAAAACATATTTATATATCTTCTTTATTAATTTATGAATCCCCTCAGGCATCAGTCAGCACACACCCTCCACTGAAAATCACTTTCTTTTGATATTCCTGCCAGTTTGTTCTTAGTCATCCAACTGTTTGCACTACCCTGTGCCCTTGTGTGCATTCACTTAAAACTCCATTCTTCCACACTGAAATTCATAATATGTATAGTAAAAATGATCAAAGTTGGCATGTCCACCCTATGTGGGCGAATAGCATGTTATAATTTTTATAAAATACTCCTTAAAAACATTGACCGTAATCTAGGTACTCTAAAAGCCAACAGATATCTGAAATTTATATATTATGAAATTCAGATATCTGTTGGCTTTTAGAGTACATAGATTACGGTCAATGTTTTTAAGAAGTATTTTATAAACACAGAAAGTCTTCAGAATAATAGCATTTTGCTCTAGAGGACATGTAAAGTATTCATCCAATTGCCATTTACAATGCCTTATTTCCTATTCCTTCTTTCATAATTTACATAACTACCTAAACTTTCAGTATACATTTTAGATCAATGAACACATTAAATGTAGTCATTTCCTAACTTACTACTTTGTATATGTTTAACATGGTAATAAAAGCTAATACATCTTAAGGGATTACATTGTGATTAGTGATTTATGTAAATTGTCTCATTAATTCTTTCCTTTGAGGTAGGTACTATTGTTTCTATCTCACTCATTGTTTTCTTCAGAATGAAAAACTGAGGCTCAGGGGGATGAAAGAGTTTCCCAGTGTCACTCACTAGTAATTGAGGGGCAGGATATATTCTTACAGTGGAAACAAATAGGTCACCTAGAGGAGAATACAAACTTGGTCTTAACATACAGGATAGAAATACTTATCTGTGACTAATTCATTAAATTGAGCTTGTTGGCAAAATTGATGCAATAGCAGTATGCATAAAATTCCAGTAATGGGATTTATTTTGCCTTGTGCTTACTTTCTTCTGTTTATCCTCTATTCTAGCGAAGATCCACAAGTTAAAAGCATCTCTATTTGCAAAAGTCCTATAAAACATATTTCTACAAATTTCATGTTGATAAATTAATAATAAATCAAAATTAGCCTGTAGTATTGATTTAGCTTTAATCTTTCTTGATGTTGACCACTATACTGGCAGTTTCCAACAAATATCTGAAATGTCAGAAGTCAAAAGTTAGTGTTTAGCCTGGTCGGTGTGGTTCAGTGGTTGAGTGTCAACCCATGCACCAAGAAGTCGCCAGTTTAATTTCTGGTCAGGGTACATACCCAGGTTGAGGGCCACATCCCCAGTGGGGGGCATGCAGGAGGTGGCCAATAGATGTTCTCTCTCTTCGATGTTTCTATCTCTCTCTCCCTCTCCCTTCCTCTCTCTCTCTCTAATCAATAAAGAAAAAAAGTTAGAGTTTAGTAACTTTGTGTTTATAGAAATGCAAATACCACATATTATAATGTATGATTTTATAAAATAATTTTACTTTTTGATAAGTGATATTAGTTCAACCAAACACTATATGTTCAGTACCGCTCCATGGGCAGAGGGTGCATCTATAATCTTTAAATATTTTTAAGTTATCTCACAAATGAAACTTGCAACAGTCAATTAGAAAGGTAAATGTAACAACTTAAATTTGTTATCATTCTTGGGGAAAAAAGTGTCAGACCAGGTGGTGACAGACTGAGAAATATAGAAGATTCAGAATTTAAAAATGTATGATTTTTCACTTTGGTTTTTAGTAATGTATGAGAATTTACTACTTTCTACTTTTGAGTAAGAAGGTAATAAACCTTTAAAAAGTATTGTATATAATAATATGTTCATAAATATTATTTGGCCCATTTGAGCCAATGGCTACAGTTTCAGATAAACACTAGCTTGTCCTAAGGGTCTTTAAATGTATCCTCTTTTATTTGCCTTCTGAACAATGAAGGCAACATTTAATGGAGATATTTTTATATGCATGGCTTATTTGTATGAGGCTAAAGAACAGCATTGTGCTGCATGCAGTATATATTATTGCCTCTGCCACTTTTTCAAGCATTAATAAGCATTTTAATATTTCATAAGGCAAGCTCTAAACTATAAAAAATAAATCTGAACATTATTAATACCCAATGGGACAGCATTAAAAAGGGGGACAGATGAATTACTATATAGCTGAGTACTTAACTCAAGAAATGATCATTTCTTACTGATGTTGGAGACCTCTGTCAGGCATGAGAGAGGGCTTGGGTGTTCTGGAAAAGAACGGGTAGGTCATGAACATATTTGAGCACTGCTGAAAAGAATGAAAACTCATGCTCAGTTCAGCTCAGTGGTGTATCAAAGAGAAGCGGTTGCAAAAGCTGTCTGAAAATCATAAGGTGCTTTAATCCATCATATGTCAGGATTTTCTCTGAGCCTTAAACTACTGTATCACTATTTTCAATCATACCTTGACAGGTGCTGGAAGGAGAGCAATACATAGACAGGAAAACACTTCAACATACATTTGTTTCTAAATTTCAGGCAAGGAGTTGAATATAATGACTATGTCACACTTATCTTCCAGCTCCACTTTACACCGGAATATTCATGAAAGAATATGCCTAGAGCCCTGTGAGTACAATTCATAATAAATGGGTCGAAACTGAATATTTAAGTGTATGCACGGGTACTTGAGAGTTGCAATTGTAGGGCTCTATTCAGTACAAGTATTTCACAGAAACCGATGAGAAGACTCTTGATTATACCTCCTTTTAATTCAAAATAAAAGAAGTAAAAAAAGTTTATTGATCTCTTATATTTCTGCTGGATCCTTAAAAGAAGCATCTTTTGTGTTTTAAAAAGTAGCATAATATTCTAGTGAACATGGTTAGAAATTAAGAGTATAGAGTGGATTTTAAAAAGGTCTTTTATCTATGTCTACCATTAGTCACAACATTTTTTATCATCTACTACTTTTCCCTTTAGTACCATTATGTGTCCTGTTGATAGTTATGTTTCATATAAAACATATTTAATTTTACATTGTTTTCTAACTTACAACATTTATTAAGTAATATCCATCAGATTCGCACATAAAACCATCAGTTACCCAAGTAAAATATTATGACTTGCAGATAGGTTATAACTCTAAGTGACCTTTCTTTCAGAGGCCTTTGCACATGCTGTAACTCCTCCTTCCTCTTCAGAAGCAAACTTTTGAGAAGCCCTCCCTGAACACTGGAGGAAGGCAGGGTGGTGGTCAGGTTGCTCATGCACGTAAATGACGGCTTGGGGTTGGCTGTTGCCTGAAGCTCCGCCAAGGCTGTGTTCGAGGTGCAATGGCTCTTCACCGGAGGACATTTTTCCATTTTTTTGTTCAGATAGAGTGGGGGAGAGAGAGAGAGAGAGAGAGAGAAAGAGAAACATCGATGTGAAAGGGACACATGGAGTGGCTGCCACCCTCATGACCCAACCAGGGCCGGGGACAAACTGCAACCGAGGTACATGCCCTTAGTGAGAACCAAACCCTGGACTCTCTGGACCACAGTCCGACGCTCTTAACAGCTGAGCCAAAGTGGCCAGGTCCTTCCTTGTATTTTAATAGCTGGATTCCAAGGTTGAGGGTCCAATAAACAGAAAGCGGAAGCTGCCAGTTTCCTTAGGTTTGTCATAGTATCACTTCTGCCAGATTCTCCTATAAGATACCTTCCCTTCGTACAAACCACTTTACAGCTTGTTATTACACAGATATTTGCATGATTTTTAAATTTTTCTATATGTCCAGTAAATTGTAACTATCATGTGAGTAGGATCTTTCATTTTTTTCTCTCTATTATGATTCCAGCAGTTAAGTTAATGACTAGCATATAAAAATAATATTTTATGAAGAAATGAAATATATTCACTATTTTGCTCATGCTCTTGAGCAAGAAGCCATGCTTGTCTAGTATTATATTAATATTAGATTCTGACTTTTGATTGAACAAACTAATTCTCTTTCTTAGAGAAATATTCTTAGTTTCTCCAAACTAAATAGACTATTTTATTTAAAATTTTCTATACATCACTGAATTTTTCTGTCTAGGAAGATTTATGTTGCTTAGTCTTAAGAAAATGTACTTGAGAGTTTATAGTCATATTTTATATTAAAACTGAATTGAAAATGGGGATGCAAAGAAAATTTTTGTAATTGATTTTTAGAGAGAGATGAAGGGAGGGAGAGATAGAAACATTGATTGGCTGCCTCCTACACACTCTCTACTGGGGATTGAGCCCATAACCTGGGCATATGCCCTGACCAGAAATCAAACTGGTGACCTCTTGGTCCATGGGTCAACGCTAAACCACTGAGCCACACTGGCTGGAAGTAAACAAAATTATAATATAGAACTTTAAAATTTTTAAAGTATCATTATAGTATGTACAACCAATCAGGTATTTTAGACAGGTGTTTCTGAACTTGGTTGTATGTTGGAAAAGTCTGGGAGCTTTTAAAAGGACTGGTGCATGGATCCTACCACCAGAGATTCTGATATAATTTGTTTGGAATACACTCTAGAAATTTATATCTTAAAAACTCTATAAATTATTATAATGTTGTCAAGATTGAAAACCAGCACTGCTTTAACCAGTTCTTTTCAACCTGTTTCCTTGGGAATTAATGTGATGTGGCTATTTGTATTAAAAAGAACACACACAAAAAACCTTATATGATGCTAATTTAGAGTGACGGCTAAGAGTCAATGCTTGAGACAGTATCATTTGTTGTTTACATTTATTTTACATCAAATAACTATTTACTTTGTATCTTCTGGATGCTTTAAAAACATCTACCATTTTCTTATATGTTTTGCATGTCAGTATTTGATACTTCATAGATTCTTAACACCCATTGTTTATATGAAATATGAAGTCATTAATTACATTCTTGATATTATTTATTTTCTATGGAAATGTATGAATATTTTGCTATGCATTTATTAACTGATGGGTTATGCAAAACATACAGAATAGTTGCTGAGACCACATTTCTTTGCCTAGTTCACTAATTGAGATAATTGAGCACTGAGTCAACTAGTGGGAATAGTTACACAAAGTAAATAGTTACATACATGGTGTAATTGTTTACGACTATCTCAAATGAGCAAATGTACCAAGAGCTGAGAAATACGCTCTGCCATGTTCTTAAGGCCTGAGCCTGAAAGCACAGTATCACTTCCAATATATCCTATTGTTCAATCAGTCACAGGGCCAAGATGCAAGGAGTAAGGATATAGACTCCACTTTTCTTTTTTTAAACTTTATTTTTCAGTTACAGTTTATATTCAATATTACTTTGTATTAGTTTCAGGTGTATGCGTAGTGGTTAGACAGTCATATACATTACAAAGTGATCCCTCTATTTCAGAAACCCACCTGGCACCATACATAGTTATTACAGTATTATTGACTATATTCCCTATGCTACACTTTACATCTCTGTGACTGTTTTGTAACTACCAATTTGTACTTAGTCCCTTCACCTTTTCCACCCAAGCTTCCAACCCCAATCTGGCAACCATCAGTCTATTCTCTGTATCTATGAGTCTGTTCCTATTTTGTTTATTTGTTTATTCTATTCTTTCTTTTTTTTTGGTAAGTGCCCCTAGCGGGACCCGAACCCAGGACTCTCTGGTCCACAGGCCAACGCTCCAACCGCTGAGCCAAACTGGCCAGGCATGTTTATTTTATTCTTTAGATTCCACATATAAGTGAAATCATATGGCATTTATCTTTCTCTCTCTGACTTATCTCACTTAGCATAATACCCTCTAGGTACATCATTGCTGTTGCAAAGGGTAAGATTCCATTCTTTTTATGGCTGAGTAGTATTCCACATATATATACAAACATTTTTTTTCAACTTGTCTATTGATAGACAGTTGGGTTACTTCCATCTTTGGCTATTGTAAATAATGCTGCAATGAACATAGGGGTACATATATTCTTTTGCATTAGTGTTTTGAGTTTCTTTGAAAATATACCCAAAAGTGAAAGTGCTAGATCTCAGGGCAGTTCCATTTTTATTTTTTTGAGGAAACTCCATACTGTTTTCCACAGTGGCTGCACCAATATGCATTCCCACCCACAGTGCATGAGGGTGTCCTTTTCTTCACATTCTCTTCAGCACTTGTCTGTTGACTTATGGATGATAACCATTCTGACAGGTAGGAGGTGACATATTCTTGTGATTTTTAATTTGCACTTATCTGATGAGTAGTGACATTGAGCATTTTTTTCATATGTCATTTGGCCATCTGTATGTCTCTTTAGAGAAGTTAGTCTTACTTTTCAATGGGGGTGGGGCAGGAGGACTGTAAAGAAAAAAACTTAGTGTGATTTTAAAAATTGCTAGAAGATCACAGTGAAAAAGTGTGTTTAGTTTCTTCTTTTTCGTGCAACATGGTGAATTAGGTACCAAGATTGAGTCTTTTACTAAAAACAACTACAGATTTGGATATCATAAAAAAAGATACCTTAATTGCATCAGATTGCTGACAAGAAACAAAGGAATGGCAAGGACAAAGATTAAATGAAGGTGGATACTGGGTAAATTTGGATTTTATAGATCTCAGGGGACAGGACATTAAAACACAAGGTAAGAAGTCAAATAAGAAACTTCTTATAAATTAGCTGCAGGCACAAAAGACTTCAACCTTGATATAAAGGCAAACTAGAAATAACTAACCACCCCAAGAAATGCCAAAGAAAATTGCTTTGTTAGGAACATTGGTGCTGACTGGAGGTATACAATTTACCCTGAAAATTAGCAAAAATGAGCTTGTTTTAATCCATATTTGTAGTCTGAATTGCCAATACTTTGGTGACCTGAAAATGTTCTTAACACTTTAATGGCTATCTAAATCATGGAATAGTTATACAACACAGTAGTATATAGCAATTAAGAAACACATTAAAGTACACAAAAAGATGCATTGAGAGAAAGAAGCCAGACACAACATTATACATAGTCTATAGCACAATTATTTGAATTCCAACAATAAGCAAAACTAAAATATGTTGTTTAGGGATGCATAATTAGGAGGGAAAGAGGGAAATAAAGCAGTAGGCGAATCCCACAAAACTGAGAATGGTCTCTATTTCTAGTCAGGTATACGAAGGTTTAAATAATTCAAGACATATTGAAAAATTGTAAGAATCTATAGACAGCCTATATACATTTTTTTGGGACACTCTATATGAACAAGATGTTTAAAGCAGTAATGTTTTAAAAAGAAAGAGAAAAAAAGGATGTCTAGGTATCAATCAATCTTTCAACAGTAAAATGCATAAATGGGTTTTGTTGTATTCACATAGTGAAATACTATAGAGTAGTGAAAAATGAATGAACTAGAATTATATCCATTAATAAAGTGTAATTTTCAGGAAAAAAATATGTAGTCTTAGTCTTAAGCAAAAAAAGCAAGGAGAATACAAATAGTACAATTTAATTAATGTAAACTTTGTAAAACATGCAAAAGTAAACAACACAATATTATGAGAAACATAAATTGAGTATAGTTATTTTGTCTAAGAAGATAAGAAAGTGAGTGACTAAAGTGAAAGGCAATACAAGAGCCCTCAAAGTAATAATTTTTTTCTTTCTTAATATGGTTGGCATATACATGGCTCTGGTACATATTGTTTTCTTTACCCTTATAAGAAGCTTGTAAGCTTTATTTTAAATCTTTCCATCATTTAATAATTACCTTTTTAACCGGAGTGCTATCTGGGACACAAATATGGTTAAGAGGTTTTCCACATGATAACGTTCTGCCAATAGGAAAATTGCTCAAGTGTTAGAGGAATTATATTCCTAGTACTGTGAGGTCTTTATTATGACTAGAATTGTGTCAGCCCTCCAAAATATGTTGAAGTTCTAACCCTCAGTATCTCAGAATGTGATCTTATTGGATATAGGGTCACTGCAGAGATAACTAGCTAAGACCAAGTTATACTTGAGGAGGGTGGGCTTCTACTCTGAAATGCGTGGTGTTTTTACAAATTGATTGCCAGGTATAGACACAGACATATAAGAAGAATGTCATGTGATTATCAAGTAAAGTCGCATTGATATAGCTGAGAGCCAGGGTATGCCAAGGATAGCCAGTGAAGCACCAGAAATGGTAAAAGGCAAGAAAGAATTTCCCTACAATTTCAGAGGGAGCATGATTCTGTCAGTACTTAGATTTTGGACTTTCACTCTCCAAAACTTTGACACAAATTTCTGGGTTTTTTAAAGCTACCCTATTTGTGGTGCTTTGTTAAGGCAGCCCTAGGAAACTAGCACACGGTCAAATTATGTATTGTATATTTGCAGGTAGAAATGTTGCTGGCCTCTCCAGAAAATAAAGATAGTCAGTAACTTATGCTCATTTTGTTTGGGGTTAAAAAAAGAGGAAAAAAGAGAATTGCAGTATTGACAGCCACTGAGTGTGATAAGATGCAATAATATGTTTTTAGAAAGTTAACTTAAAATTTATTTTGAATGAAACATTTCTATGTTTAAAATACACTCTAAAATAAAGAACGCCATCCCCATCAATTACTTATGTATCTTTCCAGAGACATTTATGCATATATTAGCACATCAGCATGCACAATATTATTATACAAAACCTTTTACACACAAAACCTATTTGGGTACTGTGTTCGTGTTTTTTCTTTCCACCTAACATTGAATCCTGGAGATATTTTTGTATCAACACATAAGTACTTTCTTTTATTTATAATATAGCTACATAAGCATCCAGCAATTTTAACCAGTAATATTTAAATAGTGAGATTAAAAAAATATTTTAAACCTGCTTTTAATAAAATAATTAATTGAATGGGAACTATTAGGTAAAGATGACTGAATGACATTTCATCACAAACTTTAGCTTCCTTAATATATAATAAATAAGAAATTATGAAATCTTATGCTAAAAAGAACCAGAGAAAGAAACAGAAGATTCTACATCAACACTTCCTAATTCTGCTGGCATCCCAATCTCCACGCCAGAAGAACAGATGAGAATAGAAGGTGAGCTGACAAAATCCTGGGATTTCTCACTGAGAACCCCAGTTTAGAGAGATGCAGACTGAGTATGAACAGAGAGAGTGAAGAAAAGTAAAAATGAAACTCTTGAAAGTAGGATCCCAATGGAACTGAAAATGATCTCTAGGAAACTGTCCTTTTCCAATGAGCCAGTCTTTTATAGCAGGAAACAGACTGCTGGTTGTATGAATTGTGCTGTTTATAGGACGTTTAAAAGAATTCTGAAGATAATCCAGAGAAGAGTTTCCATGGAAGATGTACATTTATTTTCACGTGTCCTCTTCCCTTTTTCAACACTACAAACTCTCAGAGTGCAGATAAGTGGATAGAAACACGATCTGGTCTTCAAACTTCAGTTTGGATAAGATGTGAGAGTGTCAAGGAGAATTCACCCTCCTTATATCAGGGAAAATTAACATACAGATTAGAGGTAATTCATTACAATTAGCAAAGTTTTGAAAAGTAGCCAGCAACTGAACAAACATAACAAAACAGTGTGTAAATGGAGTGTAACAAAGCATAACAGGTGGAGTCCCCAGCCAGAAAAATATATTCTCCAAGGAAGGGAAGAAAACTTTTCAGGTATATTTTGAACTATAAAGAACTTAATAAAAATACTAAATCAGTAAACAACAGGTCAAAGACACGGCACTAAACAAAGGAATAAAATGAAAAGGGAAATTTCAGAGCTAGTAAAATATCACTTTTAAAACATCAACATTTAAAGCTCTAACAAATAATTAGACACAAGAGACAGGAAAGAGTAAAATACGGATAATAAAATCAGTAAAGGAAAATACAGAGATTTAGAAAATAATAGAATGTAAGAGATTTGGAGGCCAAAGAGGATCAACAATAAGGACAATTGTTGTCCTAGAAGGAGATAATCTAGTTAATGGAAGAGAAAAAGTATCAAGAGATACAAAAAAGAAAAATATCTCCCAAATTAAGACAGATATTAGAATATATCCTAGATAAATTATATACTTCAGAGAAAGAAAGACTTTTAAATATCTAGAGAAGAAAAAAAATCCTCTCTTCTACAGTGAGTGGGAAGCAGGAAATCATAAATGTCACAGATTCTCCACAACAGCTTTCAATACCATCCATGGAGTCTATAAAATTTTGAGGGGAAAGCAAAATTACCTAAAATATTTATTTAGCTAAGTTTCTATATATAGTAAAAGAAACATTTGTTTGGTAGATGTTCTCAGAGAAGAAATAATTCAAGCACTATAGCTCCTGTGATCTTTTCTCAAAGTAACAATTTATTAATGAAGTCCAAGTACTCAAAACAATCAAATAACAGTTGAGAAATAAAAATACTTTGCAATGACTACAGCAAGGCTTGCTTTCTTCAATTTAGTACCCAGAGTCAACTGCAGTCTAAAAATATTTCATGGAAAATTCCAGAAATGAACAATTCATAGGTTTTAAATTATTTGCCATTCTTCATAGCTTGATGAGATCTGGTGCCGACCTGCTCAGTTCCTGCCTGGGACGTGAGTCATCCCTTTGTCGAGCATATTCATGATGTATATGCTACCTGCTCATTAGTCGCTTATCGGTTGTAGCCATATTGGTTATCAGAGAGGGAGTGGGGATTAGAGGTAGAGAACTTTCAAACAATTTTATTATAGCATATTGTTATAATCGTTCCATTTTATTATTAGTTGTTACTGTTAATTTCTTACTGTGCCTAATTTCTAAATTAAATTTTATTATAGGTATGTATGTAAAGGAGAAAACATAGTATAACAAGTTCTCAAATTATGTTTCATTCAACATAATTTTCTTATAACATTGATGAAATGCCACAGTAACTTAACTCTTGATTATATCAACTAGTCTATGGTAAAATTGGTTTTGTTATATGACATTTTGCTCAAAGTCACAGACATATTTATAGCACTGAGGACTTACTGTGTGTATAGGTACTATCTGCAGTTTAAGGCATCCACCGGGGGTCTCGGAACATAGATAAGAGGGGACAACTGTATAGTAGTCAGAATTCTAACACGGCCCTCCCAGAGTCTTGTGCCCTTTTTATAATGCCCTATATAATCTCTCCTTGAGTGTGGATGGGTCTAATAAATATGATCAGATATCACTTCCTTAATTAGGTTATTAATCATTTGATTTGGAATTCATCCAAAGGACAGTTATTCAGGGTGGGCCTGACTTTTTCAGGGTGAGGGAACTTTAAAGAAGGTGAAGTTTCAAAGAATTGTTCTCTACTAGGCCTGCAAGCAATCAAGCAAACACTGTGATCTGCCCATGGAGAGGAGTGGCTGGTAGCTAGCTAACAGCCAGCAGGAAAGGAAACACCTTATACTCACAACTGAATTCTGCCAATAGTTGTGTGAGCTTGGAAGAGGGCTACGAGCTCCAGAAGGAGACCCTGAGCTTAGAAGCCACCTAAACCATGCCTGGAGTTCTGACCATGGCAAAATGTGAGACAATAAATGTGTGTTGTTTCCATCTGCTAAATGTGTGTTAATTTCTTACATAAGAAATAGAAAACTAGTGCAGCATAGAATGAAGATAAAACAACTTGGGGAATTTGGATCAATAACAGTTATTTGCTTTCAAGATGTTAAATGCTGAAGACTAATTTATATAATTTTAATGAATGAATCCATATCTAGTATAAATAATAAAAATTAAAATTGACGTGAAATATTTAAAAAATTAAAATATGAAATCAGTTTTATAAAATTTGAGGAATGAAAAATATGTGAGTAACTAATTGGAAAGTAGTTCAACTAGTACCTTTATAGTTCCTAGGCATTAATGGATCTTGTCTATTAATTTAAAAAAATTGTTTTTTCTTTATTGATTTTAGAAAAGGGTAAGGGAGAGGGAAAGAGAGATAGAAACATTGGTGAGAGAGAACATCTATTGGCTGCCTCCAGCATGCCCCCCACTGGGGATTTGGCCTACAACATGGGCATATACCCTGACTGGGAATTGAACCGGCAACCTCTTGGTCCATGGGTCAACGTTCAACCACTGAGCCACATCAGCCAGGCTTGTCTATTGATTTTTCTGATTACATAATCCATCTCTCATCTATTTTTTACCTATCAATCTGTCTATTTATAGAGGTAAATCTGAAATGAGGTTCACAGGCGCTAACTTTATGGTCACACAGATAATTTTGGGGCAGTGAAATTTTATGTAATTTTAAGCTTGCTTTACTTTTCTATTGCTTAGCTTTATTAATGAACATACATTTATTTTTATAGAATAATTATTCTAAAATTAAATACAGTAAATGTATCAGTAGGATTAAATTACATGCCTAAAATCACATGGCAGTAAGAGGCCAAAGATATGACATCAAAATTCATTTTTTTAAAAAATTTATTTATTTTTTATTTTTGTTACAGATGTTTCTCCTTTTTTACCCCATTGACTCCCTCCTCCCCATCCCCCCACCCCATCCCCGGTTTTGTTGTCGATGTCCATTGGTCATGCATACATGCATATAAATTCTGTGGTTTATCTCTTCCCACCCCCGACCACTTCCTCTTCTGAGGGTTGTCAGTCTGTACCCTACTTCCGTGTTTCTGGGTCTACCCTATTCCTCAGACTCTTATATTCATTATATTCCATATATAAGTAAGATCATGTGGTATTTGTCTTTTTCTGCTTGGCTTGTTTCACTTAGGATAATACTTTCCAGGTCCCTCCATGTGGTCTCAAAAGATAAGAGATCTTTCTTTCTTGCAGCTGCATAGTACTCCATTGTGTATATGTACTACTGCTTTTTTATCTATTCGTCTACTGATGGACACTTGGGCTGTTTCCAGATCTTAGCTATTGTAAATAGTGCTGCTATGTACATGGGGGTACATATATTCTTTCTGATTGGTGTTTCAGGCTTCTTAGGGTATATTCCTAGAAGTGGGATCTCTGGGTCAAATGGAAGTTCAATTTTTAATTTTTTGAGGTAACACCATATTGTTTTCCATAGTGGCTGCACCAGTCTGCATTCCCACCAGCAGTGCACTAGAGTCCCCTTTTCTCCACACCCTCTCCAGTTCTTGTTGTTTGATGATTTGTTGATGGCGGCCATTCTGACAGGTGTGAGGTGACACCTCATAGTTGTTTTAATTTGCATCTCTCTGATAATTCGTGATGTTGAGCATTTTTTCATATGTCTCTTGGCCATTTGTATGTCCTGTTTAGAGAGGTGTCTATTCAGCTCCTCTGCCCATTTTCAAATTGGGTTCTTTGTCTTACTTTTGTTGAGTTACATGAGAACTCTATATATTTTGGAAATTAACCCCTTATCTGATGTGTCATTGGCAATGATGTTCTCCCATACAGTGGGTTGCCTTTCCATTTTGATGGTTGTTTCTTTTGCTGTGCAGAAGCTTTTGAGTTTGATGTACTCCCATGTGTTCATTTTTTCCTTTGTTTCTGTTGCCTTAGGTGATGTATCAGTGAAAATTCTGCTGCGTATGATGTCCGAAATTTTGTTGTCTACATTTTCTTCTAGAATTTTTATGGATCCGTGGGTCACATTTAAGTCTTTTATCCATTTTGAGTTTATTCTTGTGTATGGTGTAAGTTGATGGTCTAGTTTCATTTTTTTGCATGTAGCTGTCCAATTTTCCCAATACCATTTATTAAAGAGGCTGTCCTTACTCCACTGTATGCTCTTGCCACCTTTGTCAAATATTAATTGAGCATATTGCCATGGCTCCATTTCTGGGTTCTCTGTTCTGTTCCACTGGTCTATTTGCCTGTTCTTGTGCCAGTAACAGGCTGTTTTGATTACAGTCGCTTTGTAGTATAACCTTATATCTGGTATTATGATCCCACCTACTTTGTCCTTCTTTTTCAAAATTGCTGTGGCTATTCGGGGTCTTTTTTGGTTCCACATGAACTTTTGAAGTATTTGTTCTAGTTCTGTGAAATATGTCAATGGTATTTTGTTGGGAATTGCATTGAAACTATAGATTGCTATGGGTAGTATGGACATTTTAATTATGTTAATTCTTCCAACCTATGAACAAGGTATGTGCTTCCACTTTATTATATCTTCCTCTACATGCTTTATTACAACATTTTAATGCATAGTATGAAATAAGTAAGAGAAACAAACATATGATCTTTACACTAAAAGAAGATTCAGGAAGATGCCAACTGCTGATCTCTGTCACAAAAGTTCCTTTTGAACATTGATTATGTTTCATATGATCTCTCAGGTATAATATAAATAATGCTTTTTAAGGGCAGTAGTAATTTCTGGCTTCTATACTGGTTAAATTTAAATCTAAACTATTTTCCTGCATTTTTGATAATGATTTCTTTGATGTATTTTTCCATGAAAATTATGTAAAAAGTCTGTACCTAACAAGGATTTTAAGAATTTAGGAATGTAAAGACAAATAATTCATTTAATTTTTAACTGAACAGTATTTACTTTTATTTCCATTTGTTTCTATAATATCAAGTCAGGTTGATATATAATCTCTTGCTCACATTCATTGCTTCAACAAATACATAACAAAAAATGTTGTGTCGTGTACTGTGCTAGACACTGGGAATGCAATGGTGACAAATTCAATATTGTTCTCTTCTAGAGTTTAAATTCGATAAGAGGAGACAGTCAACATGAGGAAGCAAAGTAAATGTGGTTTGTGAACTATTTTTATAAGTTCAATATAAAGTTGCTGAGAAAAAAAATTATAGGTAAAATTTTTTTAGAAATAGTAGTCAGGGAAGACCTTTACTGGGAATTTGCATTTAAACCTGAATCATGAAAAGAAGTTAGTTATATGAAGAAGAGAATGAGTTGAGTTTGGGTTGAATATCCTGGTGCAAAGAAAATAGAATGTTCAGAATCTGAGAGAAGACCAATGTGACTGAAGTCCAGTAAAAATCAAGAGACAGAAATTGGTAGGAGCTAAATTACATAGGCATTTAAATGTCACAGTGAGATACTGAATTTTGACATGAGTGTAAGGAGAAGAATTTGAATCATTATAAATTGGGGAACAATAAGATCTTACTTATGTCTAAAGACAAGTCCTCTTGTTACAGTACAGAGAAAACAGTGTTAGTGGAATAAGAGAGGAAGGAGAGTTTCACTGAGAAGTAACCAAAAGAGAGGAATTATGGTAGTCCCAGCTACACAGAGATAGAGAAAACATGTGAATTTAAGATACATAAAAGAGGTAAAATTTACAGAATTTATCTTCAGTATGATGTAAAAATTACAAGGAGGATGAAATATGATTTCTAGGTTTCTAGAATTGACATTATATAATTAGAAAGAGAATGGATTAGAGAGGTGAAATATTTTTTAAACTGTTTTTTGGACATTTAACTTGAGATATCTATAAGACCTAAAAGAAAAGACATAAATTATCCCTGGTCGGTTTTGCTCAGCGGTTAGAGCATTGGCCCACGGACCAGAGAGACCCAGGTTCGGTTCCTGCTAAGGGCATGTATCTCAGTTGCAGTTTGTCCCTGGCCCGGGGTTGGGGTTGTGTAGGTGGCAACCAGTGGATGTGTCTTGTCTCTCTTACATTGAATGTTTCTCTGACTCTTCCTCCTTCTCTCCCTCCTGCTCTATCTGAAGATGAATGCAAAAATGTCCTCAGGTGAGGATTAAAAAAAGAAAAGAAAAAATGTAGACAATTGGATATATTTATCTCAAGCTCAGAATAAAGGTCTTGGGTAGAGATGTAAATTTGTGTGTATAGTGACATTGAGGTGTGATTTCTCTTTGTTTTCGGAAGAGATTGTGGAGAATTAGTACCATTAGACTCTTAAATGTCTGATAAAATTTACCACCCAAACCATCTAGACCCAGTACTTTCTTTTATCAAAGTTACTAAGTATTGATACAATTAGTTTAATACATATAGGCCTATTCAGACTATTTATCCATTTTTATGTGAGTTTCAGGGAATTGGTCCATTTTTTCTAGGTTATCAAATATGTAGGTATAGACTTGTCCATAATATTATTTTATTATCTTTGTGTTCATTGAATTAATAGTTATGATCCCTCTTTCATTTCTGATATTAGAAATTTGTATCTACTTTCTTTTATTTTGGGTTAGTCTGACTAGGGGTTTATTGATCTTTTGAAATAATCAGCTTTTGGTGCCATTGATTTTCTCTCTTTTCTCTTTTCAATTTTATTAACTTCTGCTCTACTTTTTATTATTGCATTTTTTATGCTTGCTTTAGGTCTATGTTCTCTGTTTTTTTTTAGTTCCTTAGGTGAAAGTTTAGACCGATTATGTTAGATCTTTCGTCCTTTCTAATGCATACATTTTTAATGCTATATTTTTTCCTCTATGCTCTGCTTTGGCTACATCCACCAAGTTTTAAGTTGTATCTTTACTTAGCTCCAAATATATATATATTTTAAATTCTGTTGAAAATTCCTCTTTGACCTGTGTTATTGGGAACTATATTATTTAATCTCCAATTATTTGGGTTTTTTTTGGTACCTTTCTGTCATTGATTTATAATTTAATTTCATTGTGGTCTGAAAACACAGAATGTGGTCTATCATGGTGAATGTTTCATACGAGTTTCAGAAGAATGTGTATTCTGATGTTGTTGGATGGGAATTCTATAAATGTCAACTGGACCAAGTTGATAGTTCTGTTGAGGTCAACTATATCTTTATTTATTTTCTGTTTGTTTGATATATCAATTACAGATAGAGGGGTGTTCAAGAATTCAAATATTATAGTGGATTTATCTATTCCTCCTTTCAGTTCTGTCAATTTTTCCTCCTTTGATGCTCTCTTGTTAGGTACATACATATTTCTTATTATGGTGTCTTCATGGAGAGTAGATCCTTGTATTATTATGTAATTATTCCTGAAAATAAACCATTTTTGAAGTCTGATTTATCTGAAATTAACATAGCTACTCTCCTGCGTTCTTTTTTATTTATTGATTAATTTTAGAGAGAGACTGAGAGAGAAAGAGGGAGAGAGAGAGAGAGAGAAAGAAAGAAACAATTTCTTCTATTCCATTTATTTATGCATTCATTGGTTGATTCTTGTGTATGCCCTGACCAGGGGTCAAACTCGCAATCTTGGCATATTGGGACAACACTCTAACCAAGTGAAATACCCAGCCAGGGATCCCTACTGCTCTATTTGGATGCATGCTAATATCATATATTATTCTCTACCCTTTTATTTTAAACCTGAGTTTTTAAATTTAAAGTGGATTTCTTAAAGACAACATATAGTTGAGTCTTATTATTTTTTTAAATCCTCTCTGACCGTCTATATTGTGAGTGGTGCATTTCAATCATTCCCATTTAAAATTATTATTGATATAGTCAGAATAATATCTACCATATATATATATATCACTGTTTTCTATTTGTTTTATTTATTTTTTGTTTATTTCCCTATTTTTCTGTCTTCTGGTTTTATTTGAGCATTTTATATTAATACATGTTCACTTCTCTCTTTACCTAGTAATTTTACTTCTTTTAAAGTTTTTAGCAGTTGTTCTAGAGTTTGCAATATACATTTAGTTAATCTAAGTGCACTTTAAAGTAATATTACATTACTTTATGTGTGAAAATGTACCTTATAACAAAATCCTCAATTTCTCCCATATATCTCTAATGACATTACTGTTATTTCACTTAACTACCTGTTATAGTCATCCAATATAGTATTATTATTATTACTTTGAATAATATATGCCAGATCAATAAAAAATAAAAAATATACAAGGTTTTATTGACTTTTATTTATTTAATTTCCAATGTTCTTTTTGATATAGATTCAATGTTTTAGTTATATGTTTTTATTCTCCCTGAAAAACATTAAAAAAATTTCGTCAGGTCAAGTTGACTGGTGATGAATTCCTACAAGTTTTATTTTTCTGACAGAGTCTTTTCTGTGACTTTAGAAAGATATTTTTGCTGGATACAGAATTATTGGTTGGTGGATTTTTCTCTTTTAACACTTTAAATATTTTACTCCATTCTCTTGCTGGCATGGTTTCTGGCAATGTCTGCTATCATTATTTTTCTGTTACTCTGTAGGTAAGGTGTCCTTTCAGCCTCACCCAACCCCTGTCATCTTTCTAGATTTCCTAGCTTTGTTTTTATTTTCCTGAAATTTAATATAATATTCCTAGAATGTAAATGTTTGGCATTTGCCCTGCTTGGTGTTCTCTAAGGTATATAGATCTATGGCTTTGTGTCTGTCATTATTTTGAAAAATTCTTTTCTGCTTTACTTCATTATTTCTAACCCTTCAAGTACTCCAATTACACATGTGTTATACCCTTTGTATATTGTCTCACAGTTCTGGATGTCTATTTTGGGGGGTTCCAATATTTTATTTATTTTAAAATTTATTTTTTTTAGATTTTAGTTTGGGAAGTTTTATTGATATGTCTTCAAGTTCACTGAGTATTTCCTTGGCTGTGAGCCCATCAAAGACACTATTTATTTATGTTACAATATTTTTAATTGCTAATACATTTTAAAAGAGTTTTTCTCTTTCTACTGACATTGTAATGTTCATATATGTTGTCTCCTTTTTTCATTATAACCCAAAGTCATTAATCCTAGTTACTTTAAATTGCTGTCTGATAATTCCAAGATTGGTCTTATTTCTGAGTATGTTTCTCTTTTTTATGTTATCTCTTTAGAATTTTTGTTTGTTTGTTTTGTTTGCCTTTACCATGTCTTTTTACAAAAAATGAGAATGGGTTTTAGTATATTGTGTAATGAGAAATAGACCTTCTTTGTGAGTTTTTATGTTAATCTGCCTAGGAATTTGGCTATATTTAATGTTTGCAGTAGCTATAGGGGTTTGAATCTCATCTAGTATTCTTGTTTGTACCTTCTTTTTTGAGAATGGATTCATTTAAATTCTTCTCAGAGAGAGTCTGTGCTTCCTGGTTACTGTAGTTCAAATCCACTATTATTTGACTGGATCCACGTTGATGTGGTATTAAGGTGTTAGTGAGGGGGAAACATTCTATACTTTTATGAATAAATCTATCTTTTAATTGGACTTGTGCCTCTGAACTGTAATTTTACAAGAAGGGGTTGGAGATAGAAAAATGCCCTTTGTCTAAGTGAAATAAAACTCTGGCGACATTCTTTCTTTTATAAAATAGGGCTTTGTTATAGAGACCATTATGAAACTGTTTTACAATGATTATTTTCTCCTTCTAATGTCAAAGCCAAACAAGGATCTTTGTTGGCTCTTTACTGTGGAAACCTAGGAATTTATCATTTTCAAGATAGTGAATACAACCTCCAACAATTTTTCAAAATAACCATTCAGTTATTACTACTGTTTTATGGCTTGAGTAGTTTCTGCTTTAGGTAAGCAGATCTCAGCTACCACTGGATTGACTTGTCTCTCCAGATTTCGGGATGACATTTTGCCTTATGACCTCAGTTTTCTAATGGGTTCAAGAAAAATTGTTGATTTTCAGCTTAACTTTTTCTTATTGTAAGAATGGAAGTAATTGCTTCCAAACTCTTTAGATATCACAACTGAACCTGAAAATTCTCTTGCTTATTTTAAAATATGGGCATAAAGGAAGTCACCAAAGGATGGACTACAGATAAGTAAATTATGAGGTTTTAGAAACTTCAATATTTAAACACAAGATATTGTATGAAAATTAATCTAGTAGTAGGTACTGAGAAACAGTAGTTTGTAAGAGATTGAATAAGTGCCAGTAGACTTCAGTAATAAAGGGCAAGAAAAGAGATTATTTCAAGAGAAGGAAGTGATCAAATAGTTGAGCGTTGTTGAGATTCCAAGAAAGCCCAAAGAAATAGCAGTGTTTATTGACTGGCAAAAATCATAGCTGATTTAGATAAGAGCGGTCTCAGTAGAAAGAGACAGCAGGAGTGTGGATAGGAGTATGAATGTATGTATATTTAGGAGGAAAACAAAAGCACGACTGGAATGAATGAAAGTTTATTAGAGTAGAAATGAAGACATCATGAATTAATCCTGTTTTCAAAGAGAAGTTTTCATCAGAAGACCATCTATTTTTATCCCTGAATTATTTAGGAAAACCCTGGAATGGTTACTGAAAGTTTATTCCTTGCCTGTAAGTCTCATTTGAGAAATAGAATTAATAGCAAACCAGATAAACTATACTATTAATGCCATTATATTAATGGCAATAATGATGTTCCTACAACAACAACAAAATCTCTGGAGACCTGAAGAGTAGAACATTACTATAAGAAAAATTCTAGGGTCTAAATTTAGGACTCTAGTATAGCTCATTAATTTTAGAAAATAAAATTGTCCTTTGCCATGAAGAACTGAAAGATTGGGAAATCATCTTCAAAACATTCTTACTATGTATTAAAGAGTCTTAAAACAAATAATATGAAACATCACTGTATACATGGCAATGGGCAACTTTTGGATCCACCAGGGAAAATACATTGCTCCTTTTTCAGAAGTGAATTGCTCTCCCCATCTCCAAGCCTTCTTGAAAACAGACCTATAACACTCCTTACTTCAAAGACAAAGAGTTAAGTGACTGAATTAAATAATTTCAGTTAAGTAGACTGAAGTAAAGCCTGTCCTTGAAGCCAGAATTTAAGCAGGCATTCTGGAGGAGGCATACCCCTTCTAGGCCAAAGTAGTGATATAATTGCTTTTATTTGTGCTCGATGCACTATGTGTGTGTAGCTATGACCTGGTGGATGGCTATGCTTCAAATGAGTTTTCTCAATTAAAGTGAAATGACTTAGTCTGGCAAGTTTAGTTTAATGATGATCCTCTTAGCATTAATTTAATGATATATTATCATAGAACAGATTTATCATTTATTAACTGCAAAGCAAATTCACTTTCTTCACCCTGGAGCATTGCTTTTCTAAAACTAGCTGTATTACTTCTATTTAAAGTACAATACCATCATGTTAGCTGAAGCTGAATCTCAAATGTGCATACCTACACAAATTCCAATTGATTTCTAAGAGCAACTACCACCACAGTTACCCACTGGGAGATTAGAACACAGCAGGTCATAACAGGGCCTTAGACAATGAAATCATCACACTGTGCTCTGAGGCAGGTTTCCTGAGTAGCAGACAGAATGAGAATTCTGACCGGATGCAGCTAAAGAAGTGAGCACATGTGGCGAAGGTATGCATAACACTCTCTTTGGACCTGTTATCCTCTAATGAATTTTTCATGAGTAGTTGCTGGTACTGTCATAGCTCTTAGTTTTTCTTTTCTTTTATTCATCTTTTTCTTAATTCTTCATTAGTGCTTTTACTTTAACAAGGATCATACCACAGATTTTTTTTTCACCACCTAAAAGTGAAAGGAACCAACACAGCTACTTATCAGGAAATGTTTCTGTTTATTCAAGTAAAAAAAAAAATCAACTAAAAGTATAACTCTGAAACAAGCTATGTTGTTTTTTTTGTTGTTTTTTTTTTAACTATAGATGCATATGATGTAAATGTCTCCACACAGTTTTAAAGAAAATATCATTTAAATTTTATCAGTAAAAAGCAGCAACCGAGGGAATAACAGGAATCTCTTGGGGAGAGCTTGGCTGCTTCAAGGCTGACCCACTGGGATAAAAGAAGACAATTTTGTTTTAAGGAAGTTGACTAAGTATTATTATTATTATTAATAGTATTATTATTATTTTTCATTTCACTACACTTTATTTGCTCTTGCTTGCCAAGATTTCATTTTGTAGAGAAAGCAGTTTCTTGGGAAATCTAATTCTTGTCTCTAACCATTCTAATACTTCTCTCTAATTGTCAGTATATAAACAGATAGCATGCTTTATATATAACACAAATATTTTCATCACTGAAATTTCAAAAACTGAAAATCAAAGAGCTAAAATTAAAAAACAATATTCACTTTGAGGAAGAAAATATAGGAAATGCAAGCAGAGGTTCCCTGGTTTTAGCTTTTTGCTTGGCTGGCATTCATTTCTAAATTATAAAATGGGAAAAATAAATATTTCATCAGTTCTTTTTTGTAATAAGTTTTTGAAAAGAGGTTTAAAAACCTAGTGATGATTTCTAATTATAGCTATAAAAGTGTTTATCAAAAGACAGGTATTTCATTTAGGAAGTGAATTTATGAAAAGAAATGATAAATGTCAGAATAAAGATTATAGTTCTAATTTCACAATGTAGGCCAGTGATATAAAAAACAAAAATATAATTTTTATAAATCAATTTATCTCAAAAATGTCTTTAGCCTGATTGACCTTTGTTATTTAATAGCATGTACTCAATATCAAAGCTTCTAGCAAGCCATTCACATGCTGTACTTGTGAGACCATCAACTTTTACCTTCACATTTCCAGTTTATTTGTTGGATTATCCAGAACTAAGGAATATGAAAATAATATATCTCTCTAGCTTTATTTTTAATTTATTTATTTTAATAATTTTTTATTTTATGAACACAGTGTTGGAGTTGAAAGTTCAAATAGGCTCTTCGCTAACAAGATTGAGGTCCACAGACATTGTGCTTTTTCAACCGAGTATCAGCCCTAGGATTAAGACCAAGGGAGTGAGCCCGGCTCTCAGGCCAAGTGCTTTTCCATATTTGAAGTAGTTTACCTTCTCATGAGGCACAGGTAGACAAAAAGAATTCATTAACTAATATAATCTCAGGGACCAGCACAGTTGAATCAGTTTATGAATGCATAAATGTACAAATTAATATATACTGCTGCAGGGGGTAAGAGAAAGGCAACCAATATACTGTCTACCATGGACTAGGCTATGAAACTTATATGTAATGTCTTATTATTAATTTCTTTTCTTTCACAGAAAAACCTATGAAAATGGCTTTTATTATACCTCTTGATAGATGAAATTTGAAACGATTAATAATTAAAGGGGTTACATTTTTCTTTGAAAGCCATGCAACCAATAAGCCAGTATTCTACCCCAAATCTGACTGATTCTAAGTTTACAATTCTATCTCAGGTATAATACCTTGAAATAATAATGATAGATACTTATTCTCCCCCAACATATAAATTAAGAGTTGTTCATATAATACATCATTTCTTCTTTACAACAATTCTGAAGAAGTAGCTACTATTCTTAACAATATTTTACAGATTGTTTAAAAGGGATTAGACAGATCAAATAACTGTTCAAAGTCATATAGATTTGTAAATACTAAACTGAGAATTATGTTTAAATTGTTACCTGTATTTTCTTATTTATTTATTTATTTTTATTTTATTGTATTAGGTGCCATTGGTTAATAAAATTATATAGGTTTCAAGTGTACAATTCTATAACACATCATCTGTATATCGCATTGGGTGTTTACCAATCAAAGTCAAATCTCCTTTTATTACCATATATTTGACCCCATTTATTCTTTATAACTTCCTCCCATCTTTCCCCTCTAGTAACCACCATACTGTTGTCTGTGTCTATGTTTTTCATTTTCGTGTCTGGGTCAATGCTCCAACCAGCTGAGCCACCAATTGAGCCAGTTGGACAGTGCGAGTTGTATGAGATTCTTATAGTTTGTGGGTATTAACCCCTAGTTGGAGCTGTTTGCAAATATTTTCTCTCATTCCATAAATTGTCTCTTTGTTTTGTTGACAGTTTATTTTGCTATGCAGAAACTTTTTAGTTTGATGTGGTCTCATTTATTAATTTTTGCTTTTGCTTCCCTGCCTTCAAGTTCGAATTTATAAAATCCTCTGTGAGACTAAGGTCCACAAGTTTAGTACCTATGTTTTCATCTATGTAATTATTTGTTTCAGCTCATCTGTTTAGAGTTAAGTTTTGTGTATGGTGACAAATAGCAGTCTAGTTTCATTCTTTTGCATATGGCTTTACAATTTTTCCAACTTCCATTTATTGAACAAGCTTCCTTTTCCCCATTGTATAGTTTTGGCTCCTTTGTTGAAAGTTATTTGCACATATACATCTGGGTTTATTTCTAGGCTCTCAATTCTGTTTCATTGGTCTGTGTGTCTGTTTTTCTGTCAGTATCATGCAGTTTTGATTATTGTCACTTTATAGTATAATTTGAAGCCAGGGAGTGTGATACTTCTGACTGTTCTTTTTCTCAGAATTTGTTTGGCTATTCGGTTTTTTTTTTTTAGTTCCATACAAATCTGATGATTTTGTGTTCTATTTCTTTCTTTAAAAAATGTCATTAGGATTTTAATGAGGATTGCATTGAATTTGTATATTGCTTTGGTTAACATGGACATTGTAACTGTTGATTTTTCCAATCCATGAACAGAATGTTTTTCCATTTCTTGATTTCTTCTTCAATTTTTTAAAAAATATATTTATTTTTGAGAATATTAAAGATGTCATAAATTTTTTTCCCATTGCCCCGCTTCACCACCCTATTATCTGTAATCATGGGCTATGCATATATGCATATAAGTTCTTTGGTTAATATCTTCCTGCCCCTCCTTCCTTGTCTTATAAATTCCAGTTTATGTGTCCTTCACATCCTTTGTTAAGTTTATTCCTAGGTATATTCTTATTGCAATTACAAAAGGAATTGATTTTTCATTTCTTTGTCTGAAATTTCATTGTTAGTACATAAAAATGCAATGGATTTGTGTACATTGATTTTGTATCCTACAACTTCACTGCATTTATTTATTGTTTCTAATAGTTTTTTTTTGTCGAGTCATTAGGGTTTTTAATATAAAGAATAATGTCATCTGCAAAAGTGATAATTTTACTTCTTCATTCCCAATTTAGATGCTTTCTATTTCTTTCTCTAGCATGATTGCTCTGGCTCGGACTTCTAGTACTATGTTGAATAGCAGTGGTGAGAGTGGGCAACCTTGTCTTGTTCCTGATCTTTTTCAGTATTTCACCACTGAGTATGATATTAGGTCAGGGTTTGTCATATATGGCCTTTATTATGTTGAGATACTTTTCTTGCATACCCATTTTATTCAGATAAATGGCATATCTTGTCAAATGCTTTTTTTTTGCATCTATTGATATGATCATATGATTTTATCCTTTATTTTGTTAATGTGGTGTATCATATTGATCACTTTGCTTATGCTGAATCATCTTTGTGCCCCTGGAATGAACCCCACTTGATTTTGATTTATTATCTTTTAATGTAGTGTTGTATTTGATTTGCTAATATTTTGTTTTGGATTTTTACATCTGTATTTGTGATAGGCAGTTAGACAGACGTGAGCAGAGCAAGGATGATGGGCCAAGTGCAGAAGGTCACCAGGGTGGAAAGCCCTGGGTGCCTAGTGCAAAGCAAAACTGGGAAAATGAGGACCTTGTCTCTAGGGTAACCTTTCCTCCCCTAGCATATCACTGCCATTTAGGGTTTGGACCCCCTGACCTTTCCTCCCTAAAAATAACATCTAGGCCTCAGTTATAGTTCATCTTCAAGCCTAGAAAAGCAGCAATGCCAGACACGTGATGCCATGGCTGCCTCAGGACAAGCTGTGTTGACTAATGACCCCCTGCCCTGGTGCAGGCCAATCAGTGAAGACCATTACCTTGAAAGGACACACCTGGAAAGCTGATTAATAATCTATTTAGATCCTCTCCTGAGACCTCCCCTAAGATTCCTGCCTACAAGAGAGAGATGAAAACCCTCAAGACAAAGGAGCCCGTGCATTCTCTCCCTCTGGGAGATCACCGCATCATTCCCTCCCCTCTCTTCTTCCCACAGGCACACATCTCCTAAACTCTACGGGATCTCATGAGACTTGCAACCAGGAGACCAATGAACAGTGGCAGCTTGTCCTGGGCTAACCGCCTGAGCCTGTCTCCAAAGCCCCTTGTCTCTGTCTTTCCAGTGAGCCAAAGCAGCCTAACCTAGGGTCTCCCATCGCTTCTTCTATGCCCTTCCTTGTTTCACTGTCCTAAGTGTACCTTTGCTGTGGCAAGTAAGTTCTTTCTTGCTTTGCTGCGCTTTGTCACTTGACTAATTTTTTTCTTCAATAAGTCAAGAACTGAGGTCTCATCATCTTGCAAGTAAAATATTCACCAGAGATATTGCTCTGTAGTGTGTGTGTGTGTGTGTGTGTGTGTGTGTGTGTGTGTATGATCCTTGTCAGGTTTTGGTATCAGGGTTATGTTGGCCTCATAAAATGTGTTAGAAAGTATTGCCTCTTCCTCAATTTTTTGGAAGAGTTTGAAAAGGAAAGGCATTAAATAGTCAAATGTTTGGTAGAATTTACTATGGACTTTTTACCTTTAGGGAGGTTTTTGATGGTTGTTTCGATTTCATCACTGTTGATCAAGATTTTGAAGTTCTTCATGATTCAGTCTAGGAACGTTACCTACCATGAAGTTCCAAATTCATTGCCACGTATTTTAGATTGTTGTTAAGGAAAACTACCACTCCCCCACCCTCAATTTCCCCATGCACACAGATACAAAATATCTTTCAATGATTTATTGCATTAAAAAACAAAACAATACTTTAGTGGTTTAAAACAACCACAATGAATCTACATTTGGGAAGAGTTTGTCAGGCAAAGTTTATGTCTGCCCCAGGATTTGCCATCGGAGCTGCCTTGATAGGGGAATGGAGAATCCACTTCTTAGATGTCTCATGCCCATGGTGAGCATGTTGAAACTGATTATTGACTAAAAGTTCAGATGAGGCTAAGGGCTGCAGACTCCTTTGACCTTTGCCATGAGCTGTTTACACTTCCTTGAGTTTTAAAAATCAGTGTGTCAAGGGACAGGAACTAGAAGCTTTTACTTTTTTAAAGGCTTAGCTTGGAATTGGAAATTGGCATAATATCACCTCTGCTGAATTATTTCTATGATGTAGTGGCAGAAGGAGGAGTATCAAAGAATATTGGACCATGTTTAAAAATTGCTGCACTTATAAAAGGATAAATAGGTGAATAGACAGAAGTTTTATGAGTATCTTAGATTCATTAGTTCTCTCTATCAGAGTTATTATTAGGTAAATGTGGTGAAAGGAAGATGTAAATTAAAAACAAAAACACTTTTACCTCTATGAAATGAATAAATAGAAAAAGAGTTTAACTTTTTATGTTTTTATTACTGCTTCTTGTTCATTTTGCAATTCAGAAATCTGATAATAAAGCTTATTATAGCTTGAAATACAATTGTTAAAACATTGACTCCTCAGCTTCTGCTTTATAAGTTTACAGAGTCTAGATAATTCTCAGTCTTGGAACAGTTCTATAAAGTTCATTTTAAAATCTTTATTTATAAAAGCTCCCTAATAAGGTTAGTATTTTGATTGGTCGTAAAGGTAGCATGAGCACAAGAATAGTATCTTAACTGTGCACTTACTTTCTTTGATTTCCTTGAGCAATTATTTTCTCTTTCGAAGAATAATTGTATTACTGGTAGGTATATTTCCTAGAGTGTTTAGAAATACTTTTATAACATTGTTAAATGACAATCAATGTCTTATGTGTTGATATATCTTAACTATAGCCATAGAAGTGTGAGGGTTTTCATACTTTCCTATATCCTTCGTGAAATACTGATTAAGTGTAACATCTAATATGTTACAGAATCAGATATTACTATTCTTATCTCATCCAAAATGAAAAAAACTGCAAACTAAATCAATAACTGCTCTAATTACCATTGTGGCTAAACTGCATATTGAAAGATACAAAATGACCTGGTGTGTAAGTCAGCTTGCACTGTGAGCTTCTAAAATTTCAGGTTTTGACAGGTATTTAATGGGATTTTTGGCCTTAACCTTGTGCTGCTTTCTGTAGGTTCATTTGTAGTGACTTAGACCATTGCTAATGGATGGAAATCCCTGCTGCCCTTCCCCTCTGTTTAATCTGCTCATTAATTAGGAGGAAGAATGATAAATTTTGTCTTTAGCTGAATTTTCAGAGAACCTGGGTTTAAAGGGTTTATGGTGCTATTGGGTCCACTATATGAGTAAAATTTAAATTTGAGACACTATCTTAATCCTAAGAGGACAAATTTATGTGTTGTTATATAGAAGGCTGTGAAGAGTATAAGAAGCATAAAATAGTATTCTTTTTCTTCAGGACAGTATTTTAAAGAAATCACAGGGCTCCTTTCTAGCTGTGGTTTTTATCCTTTCTGCATTTGAGGAAAATATTTGAATACTTGAATCTATGAAACTTTTCACCACAATACAGGATAATAATAATGCCATGCAAAATTCAAAACAATTACAAATGAGACTGGGATGATTTAAAGAAAACTATAATTTTTAAAATGTTGGACTGTGTGTTTTTATTCTAGAGTTTATAAAAGTGTCTATCTGGCAGTTAACAGATATCAATGTGTAGTTCTGACTATATATTGACTAAAAGAATCAATAATTATTACTGTCTTCATTTGGTTACCCTTTAGTACTCTGAGTAGAACTCTTTCTGAGTTCATTTTCTTAAAAGATTAGTAGTCAAAGTTCTTGCATATAACCATAAGCACATGCTTTTTTTGATATTGACCTGAACTTTTGCTTTTTTTCATTCTTTAGCTCAATATTTTGTCTGAAGGAAATACCATAACAACTTGTGCCTTCAGTTATAGTGAAAAAAATATTGCATGCTTGTTAAAATATGCTAACACATTTAAGATGTGTTCACAGTAACCCAGAGCAATGAGACACAATGTCTGAAGAATCATTCTCTAGAAGATATCTCAACAAATTTTATAAAAAGGTAAGAACCCTGAATTTAAATTTGAGTTAAAAAAGATAACATTAGTTGCCAGGCCAGTGTGGCTCAGTGGTTGAGCATTGACCCATGCACCAAGAGGTCACGGGTTTGATTTCTGGTCAGGGCACATGCTTAGGTTGTGGGCCAAATCTCCGATGGGGGGCGTGCAGGGGATGGCCAATCAATGTTCTCTCTCATCGATGTTTCTCTCTCTCTCCCTCTCCCTCTAAAATCAATAAAGAAAAAAAAAGATGACATTAGAAAAATATAAGGAAGTAAATGGACAATGGGAAAAAATGTTTTTTTCTAAAATCCTCACCCAAGGATATTTTTCCATTTATCTTCAGATAGAGTGGGAGAGAGGAAGAGAGTGAGAGAGAGAGAGAGAGAGAGAGAGAGAGAGAGATGGATTGCCTCCCACATGACCCTGGCCAGGGCCAGCGACTAAACTGCAACTGAGGTACGTGTCCTTGACCGGAATCAAACCTGAGACTCTTTGGTCCACAGGCTGATGCTCCAACCACTGAGCCAAACCAGCCAGGGTAACAATGGAACATTTCATCTGGATTAGTTTGTGGTGGTTGTGTAGTTTTAACCTTAAGAAGGGAAAGATGATAAGGAAGAAAAACTTCTATTGGAAAGAAAATATTGAAAAAAGAAAGGTTTGCTTGAATTTTTATTATATTTGTTCTAAGTATTGGTGTCTGCCTTTCCAATTATATAAAAGTTGAGCAGAATAAGAGCAAGTCTTCTTGAGCCATCTATAAGAACATATTTCTACCATTGTGATTTCTCCTCTAGCTGTCACAGGCTGAGAGACTGTATTCCCTTGGTGTAAATTTAAAAAGTCTGGTGGTAACATGAATGGGTGGCAGTGAACAACACCGCCACCTGAACTTCAGTGGAATTTCTGATGTTTTGTTTTTCATCGCTGTCGGTAATGTATCTCTCCTGAAGACGATATTTCATCAAACTTATAATGAAAACAATGTGGCCATGATATATTTATAGCATACATTTTTATTGGTTGGATAGAGTTTTTGTTGTATTTGTTAATCAAACAAAAAGTTGATTTTAGTGTAGCACTTGAAACTCTTCAAAAGTATTTTTCCAAAATAAATACTTTTATTCACTTATTTTTAAGTTTTTTTTCAATTACAGTTGACATTCAATATCACATCAGTTGTAGGTATACAGCATAGCAGTTAGATATTTATATAACTTATGAAGTGCCCAAAATAAATCATTTTAAGCCACAAAATTTTTCAGTATAACATCAGCTGAAATAATGCATTTACTTTTTTTTTCTTGAAGTAGTCATATGTTTTACTTATTTAAAGTTCTTTATTGATTTTAGAAAGAGAAGAAGGGAGAGGAAGAGAGAGATGGAAACATTGATGAGAGAGAACATCGATTGGCCTGCACTGGGGATCGGGCCCACAACATGCGCACGTGCCCTGACCAGGAATCGAACCAGCAACCTCTTGGTGCATGGGTCTATGCTCGACCACTGAGCCACACCGACTGGGCTGCATTTTCTTTTATTAATAATTTTGGGGAGAAACAGAATTTCCAGGAAAACTAACCAAGATAGTATGACCATATCTACCTAGATGAAATTACAATTACTCCTAAAGAAATTTTCTGAGAAGAGTAAAATGATCAAGAGAATGACATCTTTAGCCACTTCCCACCTTCACATAATTTGGGAGACTACACAAGACAGAATATTAATATAATTAAAAATTACTTTAGTTTTAATAATTCTAGGGCTTTTTCTCAAACATAATATGGTAGTAAACACACTATCTTTTATGAAATACAATTCAAAGAATAGCGTCTGTGTTTTTAATATTAAATTTATATTCATATTTCATGCTCACAATTCATATTAAAAATCCATATTTTATAGGTATGTGACATAATCAATAAGGATTATTGGTCTTAAAAGTGATTTTTAAAATGAAGGAAAAGTATACTGTGAGCACAGGGGAAGGCATGCAAATCTAATTTTCAGCACTTAGTTGTATGAATCTTAGGCAAGTGATTTAAACCCTCTTAGTCAGTGTTTTCATCTGTAAAACAGGCATAACAGTACTACTCACTTAATGGGATTACATAAAGATAAATAAGTTAACAGTTATAAAATGCTGAGATGAGGTCCAGCATACAATAAGAGCTAGAAGAATATTTGTTAAGTGAAATCAGTAAATGGGACCAAATGTGTTGGGAAAATAGCCATTGCTTCTCATTTCAAAATATTTGTAATGGCATCTCTAAAATTAAGCACTGCACTGTTATTCATGAGTAAATATGTCATTCATTAGAAAATTAGTGCATCCAACAATAACAAGTTTAATGTACATAATAATTGCATTTCTTGTAACAGAGCATTCTTCAAGCTGAAAATTGAGTTCAAAATAGATTGCATTTACATGACAAATGGGGTAAACAATGGAACAAATACAAGTGCCCAAGGTATGGTAAATTTAGGGGCATAGAAAATAATGCTAGCTCACAAAGAGCAAAATATAAATTTGGTCCCCTCATCCATCCTGCTTGACTAATTAGCCTTTCTCTTCCAATCGTATATTAGTAATACATTAAGATGCAAGATTACTTCCAGACTAGTTTAGAAAGGTGCATTGGCCTTAAGAAAAGAATCATAGGCTTTTCTAAACCACATCTTAGATAAAAGATAAAAAAAACACTTTGTGCAAATAAAGAAACAATAATTTGATCTGCCATTTGCCTTACAATAAGAACAGAGGCAGCATTAAGGTGTACTATGTCCATTCAAGTTATAAATGCTACCTAGAGTTATAGGATCAAAGCATAAAATAAGTCCTTTGCAGGGACAGAAACTACACAGCCTGTTTCTATGAGGCTGAGGCTGGAATTGTGTGTCACTGTGAAGCATCAGGATGAGTTGATGATCAAGTGACAGCATAATTTAAAATTGTGGAGGTGGGGGTGGGGCAAGGTTTAACAATACCCAATTTAAAACTCTGATTTCCAGGGGGCAAAAGGGACACTTGAACTCAGGAGCTGCGCATTTGTAGCTGTGCGAGCAGAGAGGAATATAACAGTAGTTCTCACTATAGGCATTAGAATCACCAGGAGAAATGGTTTAAACACAATTTGTTAAGCCTCACATCCGGAGTTTCTAATTCAGTATGTCTGTGGTAGGGCCTAAGAATTTGCATTTCAGTTATTCATTTATTTATTTATTTTTATTGTTGAAAGTATTACAGATGTCCCTCTTTTTATCCCCATTGACCCCCTCCTCCCTGCTCCCATCTTCTCCGTCTTCTCTAACCTAATGTCTGTGTTCACTGGTTGTATATATATGCATATAAATTCTTTGTTCTATCTCTTCCCACCCCTCCTAACCCCCCACCCCACCCCTGCCCCCATCTCTCTGAGGTCTTTGTTAGTCTGTTCCCTACTTCCATGATTCTCAATCTGTTTTGGTCAACAGCTTATTTTGTTCATGATGTTCCATTAATAAGTGAGATCATGTGGTACTTGTCTTTCCCTGACTGGCTTATTTCACTTAGCATAATACTCCCCAGGTTCCTCCATGTCATCTGAAACGGTAAGAGATCTTTCTTTCTTACAGCTACATAGTGTTCCATTGTGTAAATGTACCACAGCTTTTTTATCCACTTATCTACTGATAGATGTGGGTTGTTTCCAGATCTTAGCAATTGTAAATAACATTGCTATGAACATAGGGGTGCATATATTCTTTCTGATTGGTGTGTCAGAAAACATATTCGCCAATTATATGTCGAATAAGGGTTTAATATCCAAAATATATAGAATACTCATACAACTCAACAAATGGACAAATAATCTGATTAAATAGTTGGTAGATGACCTGAATAGACACCTCTCCAAACAGGACATACAAATGGGCAGGAGACATATGAAAAAATGCTCAACATCACTAATCATCAGAGAGATGCAAATTAAAACAACAATGAGGTAACACCTCACACCTGTCAGAATGATTGCCATCAACAAATCCTCAAACAACAAGTGCTGGTGAGGGTGTAAAGAAAAAGGGACTCTAGTACACTGCTGGTGGGAATGCAGACTGATGCAGACACTATGAAAAACAATATGGTGTTTCCTCAAAAAATTAAAAATGGAACTTCCATTTGACCCAGTGAGTCCACTTGTAGGAATATATCCTAAGAATTTGCATTTCTAACAAGTGACCTGGTTGATGGTGTAGATGGTGCTGGCCAGGAACTGGCTTTGAGACGCACAGGATTAGAGTCATTTCCCATAGTGTTGTTTAGTACACACACTTCCACATGTCTTCGGGAAACAAACAAACTAGGAAAAACATAAATTTTGTATGGTGGTAAAAGCTATAAAATTCTGAATAAAAATAATTTATTTTTGCATAATTTATCATATGATAATATTGTATGAATTTTTAATTTCAAAATATGGTATATAATATATAAGGGTTTACAAGTCCTTTGACCATGACATTTTTTTCTGAGAGCCATCTATTTATATCTCCTAGATATAACATTTTATGGAGCACACATGAGAGGATGCTTTGAAAAGATGGTTTTAAAATTTTTTTAGTTCATATATTCTAATGAGATTCAGAATTTTTTTATAGTTTTAGAGGATGTCTGATAAAGGACATATGGTTAAGTAGGAAATTATAAACTCTCTCAAGGGAACACCTGATTCTGTTATAGCAATGGGTTCTGATTAATTGCTGACTGATGGACCTATATAGTCTGACCATCTCATGGGATAATTATAGTGGAACTCACGACAGAATTTAAATGTCTTTTACTCCTGACTGATTTTCAAGCCTCATCTCTCATCACTTTTTAATCTGAACTCTCTGCCAAATTGAACTATTGCATTTCCCTGAACATTCCAGACTCTTAAATTTTGTCTGCCTTTGTATATGTTCCTTCCCTTCCCTTAGCCTGCAATCTTCCTTCTTCTACCTACTTCATCTGCTAGGGATTTTGTACTCCTTTAGTCCTTCCTTCTTCCAATGCTCATCTGTTCTCTGAAGCTTCCCCTGACCAAACCTATTTAGCTCCCCACCACAATATATTATACTATAGAAATTTTTTTGTCTGTTTTAATCCTAGGGCTCCTTAAAGGTAATGATAGAAAGTGCTCTGTTACCCTGAGTTCCATACAACTAGCACACTGCCCCAGTCATAACAGATGAATGACATTACTAGTTTTTTGGTCTTGTAGCCTGTTATAGATTCATTGCTATAGAAACAGGTTTTTTGAAAATTTCTTCAAACCAGCTTGAATTGATTTACTAGTTGTAGTAGGCTGAAGAATGGCCTCACAATGATATCAACATCCACATCCCCAAGACCTGTGAATGTTATTGTACGAGGTAAAAAAGACTGAACATGTGATTAAGTTTAGAGAGGGAAATTATCTTGGATTATACAGCTGGGCTCAATGTAATGACAATGGTCCTTATTAAAAGAAGGAAGGGGGAGATTTGGTTATAGTGGTGGCACATCAGAGTAGTATAACTTGAGGAAGATTTGACCAGCCATTGCTGACTTTCAAGGTGGAGGATGAGGCCACAAATCAAGGAAAGGCAAAGAATTAAGGATTATCCTTTAATGGCCAGCAATTGGAATGCAGCTCCGTAGACACATTTTAGACTTCTGAACTATAAGATAATCAATTGTATTACCTTGAGCCATGAGTTTATGGCAATTTGTTGTAGCAGTAATAGGAAACTAGTAAGCTGATGGGGGAAATATTATAAAACATACGTATAGATCCTCTAAAGAATTAGTGTCTTCAAAAGAATCACATTATCTCAATTCTATCATCAAAATTATTATATAGTACAAAAATATACTTAGGCATTGCTTACTATGTATTGAGTGCTTTATTTATTTTATTATTACTTTTTAATCCTCACTAGAGGATATGTTTTTATTTATCTGAGAGAGAAAGAGAGAGGCAGAGATATCAATCGGTTACCTGCTGTAGGTGCCTAGACTGAGATCGAAGCTGGGTTTGTGCCATGACCAGGAATCAAACCCACAGCAACAGAGACACCTGACCAGGGTGTGTCAAGTGCTTTACATGCATTAACCATTTGAAGTACTTATATTCAGCATCTCATTTTACTGATGGAGAAAATAAAGCAATGATTTTAAGTAAATTCTTCCTGGTCATACATAGGTTGAGAAATACTTTGCATTAGGTCTGTCTATTCCAAACCAATATGCTATTTATCACTACAATATATGACTTTTTATTTTATTTTTTTCATTACCGTTTATCCCATCTATGCTTGCTTCCTCCTCCATAACCTCTGTGCAATCACCCCATTGTCGTCCGTGTCCATGAGTTCTCTCTTCTTTTTCTTCTTTGATCAATCCCTCCACTGCCCCAACACCCCCTACCACTGCCCCCAGAGCTGTCTGCCTGCTTCTGTGAGTCTGTCTCTATTTTGCTTGGTAGTTTAGTTTGTTCATTAAATTTCACATATGAGTGAATATGAGACCGTATGATCCGAGGATACATTTGATAAGAGGTTACTATCCAAAATTTATAGAGAACTTGTGAAACTCAACACCAAAAATACCCAAACAATCTAATTTAAAAATGGGCATACAAATGGCCAAGAGACATATGAAAAAAATGCTCAGTGTCACTAATCATCAGAGAGATGCAAATTAAAATGACACTGAGGTATCACCTCACACCTGTCAGAATGGCCGCCATCAACAAATCATCAAACAACAAGAACTGGAGAGGGTGTGGAGAAAAGGGGACTCTAGTACATTGCTGGTGGGAATGCAGACTGGTGCAGCCACTATGGAAAACAATATGGTGTTTCCTCAAAAAATGAAAAATGGAACTGCCATTTGACCCAGTGATCCCACTTATAGGACTATATCCTAAGAAGCATGAGACACCAATCAGAAAGAGTATATACATCCCTATATTGATAGCTAAGATCTGGAAACAACCCAAGTGTCCATTGATAGATGAGTGGATACAAAAGCCATGGTACATTTACACAATGGAGTACTATGCAGCTGTAAGAAAGAGAGATCTCTTACCTGTTGAGATGATGTGGATGGACCTGGAGAGTATTATGCTAAGTGAAATAAGCAAGTCAGAGAAAGATAAGTACCATATCTCACTTATTTGTAGAACATAATGAACAAAATTAAGCTGATGAACAAAATAGATCAGAGACTTGGAAGTAGAGAACAGACTGACAATCCTCAGAGGGAATGGGGTTAAGGGTAAGAAGGGATAAACCAAAGAACTTATATGCATATATGCATAACCAATGGACACAGACAACAGTGCGGTGAAGGTGGGGATGGGGTGTGGGAGCAGGGAAGAGGGTGTCAATGGAGAAAAAAAGAAGGGACATCTGTAATACTTTCAACAATAAAGATAAGTTTTTAAAAAAAGACTCTTCATCTACAACAAATCAAAAAACAAAAATAAAATAAAAAATGGGCAGCTGACCTGAATAGATACTACTCCAAAGAGGACATACAGATGGCCAATAGACATGTGAAAAGATGCTCAAAGTCACTAATCATCAGAGAATTGCAAATTGAAACTAGAGGGGGATGTCACCTTACACCTGTCAGAATGGCCATCATCAATAAATCAACAAGCAACTGTTGGTGAGGATGTGGAGAAAAGGGAACCCTTGAGCACTGTTTGTGGGAATGCAGATTGGTGCAGCCATTGTGGAAAGCACTGTAGAGTTACCACAAAAAAATTAAAAATGGGACTGCTTTATGACTCAGTGATTCCACTTCTGGTAATTTATCCAGAGAAACCCAAAACACTAATTTGGAAGAATATATGCACCCCTTTGTTCATTGCAACATTGTTTACGATAGCCAATATTTGGAAGCAGCCCAAGTGTCTATCAGAAGATGAGTGGATAAAAAAGCTGTGGTATATTTACATAAAGGAATACTACTCTGCTATAAAATGAAAGAAAATTTAATCTTTTGGGACAGCATGGATAGACCTGGAGAACATTGTGCTAAGTGAAATAAGCCAGGCAAAGAAATACAAGTACCATATGATTTCACTCATATGCAATATATGACTTTCATCTATAATTCAGGATAAGGGCATTGCTACAGTCATGTCCAATTGGCGGTACTATGGTTCCCTGTAATGCTCAGCAGAAGTGTGGAATAACTTTTAATGTAATTCTTTTATTTATTTTTTCATTATGGCCTAGCTAGAAAGCCGTCCCTTTTTCCAGTAACTTCTATAAAACTTAGTATGCATCAACATGTAAAATTTGCATCATGCTTCTTGATATAGATATTTTTGTTTAGAAATTTTCCATAATGCAGTCTTAATAAAGGTAGTGAATTCTACATGCGTGGAACAATAACCTGTTTAGAATATAATCTTGACATTTCCTTTAGCGATCTATGTAAACAATTTTCAGCACTCTTAAAGGCATAAATTCTATGATGAACCATGATAATATTTATGGTTAGAAAATATATTTGAAAGCAATTATTTTAATTGGCTAAAGAAGTACAGTTGCTGAAAACATTAAATAAAATAATCACCTAGTACAGTATCTGGAACAAAGCAGGTATTCAAGTAGTTATTAATTAAATAAAACAATTTGAAATATTAGTCAAAGTAAAAGTAATTCCTCTTCCCTTCTCCATTCACTATGGCTGGCTTCCCCAAGCACATGTCACATGTTTATGCTACAAGAGTGGATTGTTCTATACATCATTCTGTACTTGTTTTTGTATATTTTTTGTTTATTGCTTGTTTATGTGTGGTTTTTGGTTGCTTTTCCTTAACAGTATAGTGTGAACTTTCTTTCTTTCTTTTTTTATTACATATAGTTCTGCTTTATTTATTTATTTATTTGTTTATCCTCATCTGAGGACATTTTTGCATTTTTCTTCAGATAAAGCCGGAGGGAGAGTGGGAGGAACAGAGAGAGAAACATCGACGTGAGAGGGACACATCGAGTGGATGCCACCCACACGACCTAAACCAGGGCCAGGGACAAACTGCAACTGAGGTACGTGCCCTTAGCGCGACCCAAACCCAGGACTCTCTGGTCCATGGGCCGACACTCTAACCACTGAGCCAGACCAACCAGGGCTAGTTCTGCTTTATTTTTGAAAGCATTGCATCACAGTCTGTGCTATGAGTATACCACTATTTAACCAGTCTCGTTCTGATGACTGTTCAGATTGACTTCATTTTCATTGCTAATATAAGTAATGCTATTACAAAATGCTGTAATTGTCTTCATTTGCTTGAGTGATAATAGTCATAGACTAGACCCCTTGAAATGCAATTCCTGATTCATATAGATGAATGCATACTTAAAATTTTTGACAGATTTTAGAGGCATTTAAAAAACCAAATGTCTCTATGAAAGGTTGCAACAGTTTATATTCACACCAAATTTATGAGAGTTTCTTTCTCCCCATACTCGCACTGATTCTGGGCGTGAAAAAAATCTTTAAAGTTTTCTGATGAGATAAATTTCTCATAAACTAGAAAGTATTTTCCATATTCCCAGATTCATGTAAAGTAATATAACAAGAATACTGAAGAGGTAGAATATATAGTACTTACTTTCATATTTTTATTCTTATTAGGGAAAGACTTCCTAGTAAGGATTCCTAGTTACATAGCAGTTTGTAAATACAAAATATTGTATATATAACATCCAGGGTAAAACTGAAGGACTCAAATATTGAGCACTTTCAGAACCCAACAGGCAAAGCAATCGATATGGCTGAATTTGTCTAGTAAGAGGTTCTAGTCATCATTATGAAAAGTACGTGGGGTCTAGGGTAGGTGGAGAAAAGACATACATTTCAGAAGCATGTCTGATGTTAGAAATAAATGAACTTGTGTGGCTTATATACTGTTTTTATACAGGATTTTATTTCTGTTGCCACAGACATGCTGTCATTCACCAGTAAACTTGTGTGAAGATGATAATAGAGCAGCTTGTCTGGTAACTTAAATATGGGTTTCAAAACTTCAGTATACACATTTTCGGCACTGACCTTGTATTAATTTGTATGAATGCAGGAGGGAAGTCAGAGGCATTGGAGGCTGCTACTAGCTATAAATGAGAGCTTAGGTGACAGGCAACCAACAGGCAAAGGGCACATTTTAGCCCCAAGCCATGGCTGCTGAGGCATCTCAGAAGCAGCTATGACACGTCTTTGTTGATGAGTGCCTAAAAGCAGATGACAATAAAAAAAACCCAAGAACTATTAACCATGTGGAGAAACACAATCACAGGCAGCTACTTAATGCAAACAGTATGTTTGGGGAAGGGGGAGAATTATACCTAGGAGTCATTATTTTTGATGGAAGACTTTTTTAAAAAGTGTATTGCCCAACTGGTGTAACTCAGTTGGTTGGATGTCACCCTGTGCACCAAGAGGTGGCCGATTTGATTCCCGGTTAGGGCACGTGCCTGGGTTGTGAACTTGATACCCCATGGAGGGTGTGCTGGAAGCAGCTGATTAATGGTTCTCGCTCATCGAGGTTTCTATTTCTCTCTCTGTCTCCCTTCCTCTCTCTATAAATAATAACATATTTAAAAGTAAAATAAAATAAAATGCATCAAAATTCCGAGGAAAATTTTAGTGGGAGGTGCCAAGAGAAAAACATAAAGTTGTTCCTCTACTCAGGCACCAAACAAATCAGCACAAGAAACATATCATAAAGAGGACAGGTACCCTGAACGCCAAGAAAAATCATGCATGAATAAGAAAATAGCTTCCATAATCAAAATTTTATATCTTGCAAACATCGATCGGTCCCAATTGGGAAAAGGGACATATGCAATGTGATGGTGAGATGATTTAATATTGAATCATTCATAAGCAGTTCAATATATGTATATATTTAGTGTTTGATATACATATATATAATATTTGATATGTCTCATCACTTATATTCTCTCTAATGAAGTGTCGATATATTATGTATTTACTTTCTGAGACTGATTATCAGCTGCTCAAGGCCAGTGTATGAATTCTTCAGCCTTCCTTTGAGGAATGTATAACTATCTCCTTTCAAGAATTCATCTATACTTTCTTGTTCTTCTGGGATTTACACTCCAAACGTGATTAGACCTGGAATACACTCCAAATGGCATAAAAATCCCTGGTCAAAGGATGCTTCTTTATCTTTTAGGATTCTGCTGAAGTGGCAAAGAGTAATGCACTTTAGTTTTGTTTTTATTGAGGATCTACTATGTTGAGGATGCATGTCACTTCAGAAGACACAAATAAACAAGGTATGGTATTTGCCCTCAAATTAGATAAAATCAAACTGAGGCAAACCAAATGCTTCTGTAAACAAATATAAAACTTAACACAGGCTGTGATTCAGTGCCAGAAATATGTGGTGCCCTGTTATTACTTTAGGTGTGTTAGAAAGGTAGACACACACTCAATTTTGATTTCTGAAAATTAAGAGACTTGTGAGTAGTCAAATGTAGCTAATAGAGTTCTAAGATCCTATACAATTAGCATTTTTAAAGAACATTACATTTTTAAAGTACAGGAAATAAAATTAATGACAGAAAGGCATGAAGAACATGTCAAAAGAGAATATGACATGTCTGGGGCAGAATGAGGTCACACACCCAGGTCTCTGAATTCCTAGTTCCACACAAATACACTAATTAATATTTTTAAAACATACTACAGTTGTTATTGTTGTATTTGCTTTATTTTGAGCCTGTGATATCAAAATCTAGCAGATTAAAGGAGAAATATCCACCTAATAGGCAGACAGGAGACAGGTTGGGTCTGCATTCCTGGTGCCTGTCTAGTTCTACCACTCCCTGTGGGGCAGAGGGCAAGAGACAAACTGCCCAGTGCATTTCATTTACAAATTTGGGATAATAACAATCCCAGCTCATAGTTTTGTTGGGGGATACAATGAAAATGTAAGTAAATAATTTATAACAAGGTCTGGTATGGAGTAATCTCTCAGTGAGCTATTAATATTATTCTTATCAGTATAGTCTTCTAGCCACTAAGCTTTCACCAACTGCAGGTCTGTGACTATAAATAGGAGAACATAATGTAAAACAGTGATTTTCCTCCAAAACCTGTGGCAACGTTTACTTCTTATTCAGATTAGAAAGCAGAAGTCTGCAGTTTTAGAATTGCAGATAAGCTTTACAGACTGTAAATCATCTAGAATGGGATGGCTTGGCTAACCCTCAACTTTAGCAAGCCTTTTTGACTCATTTTTCCATTTGTAATTCTGCTGTGTCAGCTATATCATTTACTTTTTTCCTTCTTTATATCAAAATGTAGGGGTCTATTTAATTTTGTGCCGTGAAACCAAAAATGGTATGGAAGAAAATGAGATATAACTACTCTCAGTATTCTCCTATTCCTGGTATTTTCCTTAAAAAAAAATCCATCTTTTGGAAAATGAATATTTTTATCTATGTATCACCCACTAAAACCCTTGTCTTCCTTTAACATTTTCTGAATTAGACTGTGCAAACCAACCACTTTTCACTGATTTCTTCCCATGATTGCTTACTAGGCATACACTCTTTCAAAAGACTTGGATTGCCTTAAAAAAAATTTTTTTTTTCTTTATTAATTTTAAAGAGAGAGGAAGTAAGAGGGAGAGAGAGACAGAAACATCAGTGAGAGAGAACATTGATTGGCTGCCTCCTGCACGCCCCCTGGTGGGGATCAGGCCTACAACCTTGGCATGTGTCCTGACCGGAAATCGAACCAGCAACCTCTTGGTGTATGTCTCAACCACTGAGCCACACCAGCCAAACAAGACTTGTCTTGTCTTTGTTCTCCCTTTGTTCCCTTTTGGTGTCTCCATCCTCCAGGACCACAAGACTTCACTATACTCTTGTCTTCTGCATGGACCCTCTGGGATCTGGCTTACTCAGCCTGGGCCATCCCTCCTGTCCCTTTCCTTTAGACTCTGAAAGTTTCCTCTTGCTCTAATCGAGTCATCATTCCTCACTGATGAAAAGGCTTTACATTTCAGGGCTTTGTTTTGAAGATGCATCTTGGAGCACTGCAGCAGATGAGTGAGGTAGACAGTCTTTGGCACATGGGTCTTTAAGTTTCTCTGGTCACACTGCGTAGAGCTGCATGATTTCCATCTACTCCACTTCTTTCTAGCACCATCTTTAGCCTCATACAGAACTATGAAACTGTGCTGTGTTGGTGACACTATACCTTTTCTCTACATAAATTTGGAATACTTTAGAAATATCTAAAACAATAGGACCTAGAGATATTAGAGATCAAATTAAAGAAATTTTAAAGAAATTCCTTGTATACTTTTAGGTGAAATGTATATAAGATGCCCATTAGATCTTAGCTAGTAAGTAATCCTAGATCTTATTTCTCTGTGTGATCTTCCATCTTCCTCGTTAAACAAGTACAGTGTCATATCTGTGCTACATTTCAAGCCTAGTGTGTCTTCCCAGCGCTACAAGTAAAACCTCTCCATCAATCAAGTTTAAATGTTATTCTTTGAGGGAAGCTTTTTCCATTTTTGAAGGATAGCCTAAAGACCTCCACGGCATTTTTTAGTATCTCTCTTTTAAGATCTAACACACCTACTGTAATTATATATACATGTACTTGCTTCAACAATAGGACTCTGATGGGTATTTTTCCCCCCATTTCTTGAACAGAACTTGATTCAGATTAAATACTTAACTAATGTTTTATAATAGAATAATGCTTCAAGGGTACCATTGGGGCTTCTTTTTTATATAGATTGACATTTTAGTGTTTTTTACATTACTTTCCCCAGGAAACAAATAATAAATAAACTGTTTTGCACAGGGGTCTGCGATTATCATACACAAATTTAAAGGGGAATTGCAATTATAATTAGAGATGAAAATAAGAATTTTAGACCTTAGGAGGAAAGTTAACAAAAAGTCTAGAGGAATGTCAATCCACATACCTGAGTTTCAGTCTTTGTTTTGCTGCTAAGTGAATCCTTTGGAACCAGAAGTTAAATACCTTGTATAAATTAAGACATTTTAAATTGTGAATAACAGAGAACTTAACTCAAACTGACTTAAATCACAAAGGAAAATTTCCTATTCATGTAAGTGAAGGCTTTGATGAGGAGTTATTCAGAGGCTTAAAATGTCAAAAGAGACTCGTCTGTTCAGTCATTTTACTTCTAACTTTCAGTATGATAGTTCTCATCAGTGTTTTAGGGTAGTTCCCATCAGCAGCCTCTGCTATCTGCATCTTTGTTCACATTTCTTCTCTTAATCAATAGATTCTTATGCTTTACTTTGATTAGTTCAACTTGAGTCATGTGCCAACTGTCAACCTCTGAAACAATCAATGTGGTGGATTGAGACAGATCAATAAATTTACACTTCATACACACACACACACACACACACACACACAATTATATATATATTTGATTGGCTTGTACCATCAGGGCCCTCACTTGGAGCTGGGTGTATGGGTTAATTCTACTCAAACTCTATGGTTACTACAGAATGGCCAGACCTGGAAATAGATGTACAAGCTACTGCCATCACCACATGACCATAATATTCCCATATCATTTTTAAATGCTATGATCTGTAAAAATGTAATAAAATAGAAAGAATTACATATTTTATATTCACGTACATAAAAAATGTCTTCTTTAATTCTTTCATACTAAATATGGAGCAGCCAAAATCATTAAGTATCTGAGAATTATTGCAAGTCTTGAAAATTAGAATGCCCATTACTTCTCAGGATGTTTTTCTCTCTCTTTCTCCTTCCTCTCTCTCTAAAATAAATTTTTTTTAAAAGGGGTGAGGACCTGAATAGACATTTCTCCAAAAAGGACATACAGATGGCCAACAGGCACATAAAAAGATGCTCAACATCTCTAATCATCAGGAAAATGCAAATCAAAACCATAGTGAGTAATCATCTCACACCTGTCAGAATGGCTGCTATCAGGTGCAGGCTGAGGAAAGAGAATGCTAGACCTCGCAGTCATTACTTCATAAAATAGAAGCTCTGAAATACAGAGAGGGGGACCTGAACAATACCGACAGCTTGATTCTTCTGAAGAGATGCTGAATCCTCGACCAGGAGCTGAGGGGAGAGGGAGCCCTGTGTTCTTGGCTGCATCTGGTTAGTGTGAAGTTCCTGTCTTGTGTCTGAGAAATGGACGGAAGGAGCCACCATGGCTCAAATGCCCAGACTTTCACTCTTAGTGATATTTAACAGAATTTTCTTAAATAGCCGTTTTTTTGTTTTTCATTTGCTCTATCTCCTAGGACAATTTTCAGAGATTTTACATGGTTATTTATAATTTCACCAGTTATGGATTTTTGCTGGGGAGAAGATCCAGGGAGCACCTCAGTCTTGTTCTGGAAGTTCCCCTTTTACTTGTAAGTCCGGGTCTTCCTTCTCTCCAGCTTTCTATGCATTAGCTGGTGAGACTGTTATCAGGTGTTTGAACAGTATGGGGAAAAGAGGAAAATGAAATCAGATGACTATTGCTGAGTTTGATGGAAGTTCTAAAAAATATCATGAAAGGCTGAGAGCAATTACGTGGCAATTAGAAGTGTGAAAGCCAGAGGGCCTCCTTGGCAGCCATGACAGCTTATGTATAGACTTTTCTGTATGGATGATCTCTCTACTGGTGTAAGAGGAATGTTGAACTTCCCCTTCCCCCTGCCACATACACACTCACACACACTATTATTGTCAATCTTTTTCTTTATGTCTGTTAATATTTACTTTATGTATTTAGGTGCCCCTATGTTGGATGCATAGATGTTTACCAGTGTTATATCCTCTAGTTAGATCGATCTCTGCATCATTATGCAAAAACACTTCTTTGCCTCTTGTTGCAGTCTTTGTGTGAGGTCTATATTGTCTGATGTAAGTTGTTACCCCAGGCTTATGTTTCCATTTACATGAAATATATTTTTCTACCCCTTTATTTTCAGTCTGCATGTCTTTCAATCTGAAGTATGTCGCTTGCCTGCAGCATATGCACAGATCTTGCATTTTTATCCATTCAGCCACTTAGTGTTCTTCGATTGAAATATTTAGTCCATTTATATTTAAAAAAATTATTGATAGGTATATAGCTATTGCTGTTTTAGTAATCATTTAGTAATCATTTCCTAAATAGTCTCTTGTGCATTGATGGCTTTCTTTAATGGTTTGTTTGGGTTCCTTTCTCTTTATGTTTTGTGTCTCTATTATATGTTTTTCATTTGTGGCTACCATGAAATTCATGCATAATCTATGTTTATAGCAATCTATTTGTAAGGTGATGGTTGCTTACAATGAAATGCATTTTAAAAACACTACATTTTATTACTCACTCCAGCATGTTTATATTTTTAAAATCACATTTTATACCTTGTCTCTATGTGTTCCTTAACTTATAGTAGTTACACATGATGCTACTTTTATCTTTTAACTCTTATTCTAGTTTTATAATGGACTGATTTACTACATTTACTAAATCTTTGCCTTTATCAGTGATAATCTTTTTCTCCTATATGTATTTCTTATTTTGGTGATTTCTTTTTAATTTAATTTAATTTTTTTTATCCTCACCAAGGACACTTTTGTATTTATCTTCAAACAGAGCAGGAGGGAGAGAGGGAAGAAGAAAGAGAGAGAAACATCAATGTGAGAGAGACACATCGACTAGTTGCCACCCACACGACCCCAACTGGGGCAGGGGACAAACTAACCGAGGTATTCCCCCTTAGCAGGAACTGAACCCAGGACTCTCTGGTCTGTGGGCCAATGCTCTAACTCAGCAGTTCTCAACCTGTGGGTCGTGACCCCTGTGGGGGTCAAATGATCCTTTCACAGAGGTCACCTAAGACCATCGTAAAACACATATTTCCAATGGCGATTCATAACAGTAGCAAAATTACAGTTATGAAGTAGCAACAAAAATAATTTTACGGCTGGGGGTCACCACTACACAAGGAACTGTATTAAAGGTTCATAGCATTAGGAAGGTTAAGAACCACCTTAGAGTCTAACACTGAGCCAAATTGGCCAGGGCAGTGATTTCTTTTTTGATTAAAAATGTCCCTTTAACATTTCTCATAGAGCCAGTTTAGTTGTAATGAACCTTTTTAGCTTTTTTTGTATCACAAAATTCTTTATCTCTTCTTAAATTCTGAAGGATAATCTTGCTGGGTAGTAAACTCTTTTTTGTAGGTTTTCCCTTTCATCACTTTGAATATATTGTGCCATTCCCTTCTGGTCTGCAATGTTTCTTCTGAAAAATCATTGACAGTTTTTTTGGTTTTCTCTTGTACGTAACTAGGTGTTTCTCTCTTGCTGATGTTAAGATCTCCTCTTTGTCTTTAACTTGTCAAATTTGAATTATGATGACTGTTAGTGTGAGCCTTTTGTGGTTCATCTTATTTGTGACACTGTGATTCTTAGAGTCACATGTCTGTTTTCTTCACCAGGAAGGAATTTTTCAGCCATTATTGCTTTAAAGAGGGTTTCTGTCCCTGTCTCTCTCTCTCCTTCTTCATCTGAGTTTCCTATGAGGTCCTTTACATTAGTCTTATTTAATTTTCTTTTTTTGCTCTTCTGATTGGGTGATTTTTCATTAGCTTTTCTTCCAGATTGCTGAATTAGTCTTGTACATCATTTAATCTATTGTTGAATCCCTCTAGTATTTTTCATTTCAGTTATTGTAGTCTTCAGTTCTGATTGGTTCTCTATTATATCTTCTGTCTCTTTTTATGAAGTTCTCACTGACTTCATCTATGTTTCTACCAAATTCACTGAGCACCTTTATCACCTATGTTTTGAATTCTTTATCTGGTACATTGACTTCTTTGTTTTATTGAGTTCTTTTTCTGCAATTTTGTACTGTTCTGACATTAGGAACATATTACTCTGTCTCCTTATGTTTGTTGTCTTTGTGTTTTTCTATAAATTAGGCAAAATAACAACCTCTCCCTGTCTAGAAGGATTGGCCTTGCATAAGAGGTACCCTTTTGTAGACTGTATGTGCTGAGTGTCTTTGACATGCTGCTATAGCTGGAGTGAAGTGGGCATGGGTCATGGGTAGTCCTGGGTGCAAGCTACACTAGGGCTGCCTAGGAGGTGTGGTTGGAGCTGGAGCTGAAGTAGGTATGGGGAGTGGGGTGTCCTGGGACAAATTACGCTAGAGCTGCTTTGGCTGGCTGATTGGAGCGATAGTGGGAGTGGGCTCAGGCCATGAAAAGTCTTGAGAGCAAGCTGTGCTGTGGTGGGAGCTATAGCTAGAACTGGGATGGGCCTCAGGAAGTTCTGGGGACAAGCCATATTGGGGGTACGTTGATGGCTTCAGGAGAAGCTGTAGTTTTCTGGAAGCATGCCCTGGAGCTGGTGTCAGCCTGGGGCCTGGGGCCTGGTGCACACTGGGGATGCCTTTATCAGCCAGCTAGATTGTCTTGATCAAGCTTCTGCCTATGCTATCAAGGTGGAGGAAAATGCAAAAAATGGCACTCTTCAGTGATCTGACCTTGGATAGAGTTTCTGCATTTCTTCTCCCACTTGGCAGATACTCTAGGGTTAATAAGTGCATTTTCTTCCCATATAATGTAGGTACCCTTTAAACCACTGTTTTACACTCCTGCAATACCATGTCTCTGTCTGTTCTATTTCTCTGTTATTTGTTATGCAGAAGCTGTTGAGCCATCCATTAGATCTTCAGGAGGAACTAACTGCTCTGTCTGTGGGTGTAGATTTAACATGTTCCTGGGAGAAGGTAAATTCAGTCTCCCTGTGCCACCATCTTGGACTGAAATTCCCTCTTGAGTATTTTAATTTTTTAACCTATGTCATAGAGAACACAGGGAAAAGAAGTTAATGAGAAGTGATATAGCTTACAGCATTTGCTACAAATTTGTATGTAATATTTCATAAGCCAGTTATATACATATGTTCTTTATAAACATCTTTCCAAATAAAAGACTATATGGTGCCCTTAATTATTACAGTCTTTGTATCACTTAAATAATAACTGTAACATATGTTGTTTAAATAGAAATATCTAAGTATTTCATAAATGTAGCATTAACTAAAAATTGGAAATTTAAATGAGATAAAGTAGAAAAAGTACAGGCTTTTTAATTCAAGTTACAGGAGCCTCATTTACCAGCTATATTATTCGAGGCATGTTTTTTTAACCTCTACGTGCTTCAGTTTTCTCATATTTGAAATTGGGACAATGGCATCAATGTGATAAAGCTGTGGTACAGAGTAAATAAGATAATATATGGAAGCCTCTCAAATAAAGTCTGCCAACTAGGTGGAAATCAGTTAACCACTTACTGACGTTTTAAAATAAAAAAAATTATGTATTTAAATGGCATTACCTAATTTGAAATGTGCTTAATATGTAAATTAGGAAGATATCCAAAGTTTACAAAAATGATACTGGATAAATTTTACAAAACTACCACCTTTAACAAAAATCTACAGAAGTCAAAAACAAGTGTGAACATGTTTCAATGATGGACTTTTTTCTGTTTCTATTTGGACATAAATTCTATAATCTTATTGTTTAGCTTTAGAATTCAAAGTATATGACCAGTTGAGTTTTAATACAAATTAATTCGTATTAATCTAATTAAATAAAAGATATCTGTAAAACTGTCATATACTTATAAGGAAATCTCAGGGGGTCATTTACATAAGTTCTTTGTTTTTACAAAATACGGTATGCATAAAGAAGAATTCAGCTGTGAGACACAGCCTTTCAGTTTTTTAGAAACATTTTCCTTTCTCTCAGAAGCTATGATTCACTGGTTCTGGCTGCTTAGAATACACCAAATATGTGTTCCTTGACCTCTATATAATTTATTTAAACTCAAGTTCAATAACTTTAAATGCAGTTATCATCACAATGCTTGAAGCAATGGTCAGCAATCTGTGAAGATGCACTACCTTGTCTCATTAAAACAACAACAAAAACAAAACAAACCCGACAGTCCGAAATGAGCACAATCTAACTGCCTAACAATTAGATATGATATGTTATAAAAATATGTGCAGCACAGCCACGACCTTTGTTCTAATTAAACCTCCCTGGCAACTGACTCTTCTTCCACACATCCCTGCTTAAATAGCCTTGAACATCAAAAAACTTATTCTTTACAAAAGCAGCACTGTCAATTACCCACTAGTAGGCCATTTTCTTGCTCAAAAATCTGGCTGTTTTCCATGACAGACTTTGTGTCCTCACAGCTTTGAATCTTTGGGAAAGATGTCAAAGTCGGGTAGAAGACAAGTATGAGAATCCCAGAGGAGCCACCGAGACAGAAAGTGGAAAAGGGAGCCTGTCAGTGAGGGCTGTTCTACATGTGTCCACACCGGCATGCGAGTCTAAGTGGAGACATGTGACTTGGGGTTGTGCAGATGTGGGCTAAGACAGAGATAAAATTTAAAAGCTTGGCAATGGTTCGTACCAGTTTAAAAATTATTCTTTGATTTTTATACTTGGTAGATATTTATTAAACACATAACCATGTACAGAGCACTCTGCTAGCTGCTGAGAACACTGTGTTAAGCAAGACAGATATGATTGCTCACTGAGATCACTCTTTTTTTTTTATCCTCACCCAAGGACATTTTTTAGACTTTTGTTCAGATAGAGTGGGAGGGAGAGAGAGAGAGAGAGAAACATCGACGTGAAAGGGACACATCAAGAGGTTGCCACCTGCACGACCCAACCAGGGCCAAGGACAAACTGCAACCGAGGTACATGCCCTTATTGGGAACAGAACTCGGGTCTCTCTGGACCACAGGCCGACGCTCTAACCTCTGAGCCAAACCAGCCAGGGCAAGATTACTCTTAAAGGCATTGAAGACTAGGAATGAAGAGCAGCATCAGTTCAAGTCCAGTAAGGTAAATGGGGACATCCAATAATGGGTAGTAGCTTCCTACAATGGGGGTACAAGGGATGAGCATGAAAAACAGGTAGGGAACCCGTGAACATCACTTACAGTCCATAGAAGGTGCTGAAAGAACCAAAGCCTGTTCGACAAGAAGTGAGTTAAGGTCAAAGTAGGATCCTAATGAAGCAACCTCAAGGATTAACTAGTGAAAAACTCTTGTAGCCTCCTTGCCTTGGACCAAAGGGGTCTTGGGGTCTGGGGCACATGCCACTTGTACCGAGAGCTTGTCACCCAGCAGCCATGTGAAGTAACAGCAGCAGCTGTGTCGCTGACAACTAAATGAATGTGATGGCTGTTTTTCAGACGGAAGCAAGGACATAATTCTCTTGGGCACAGCCTTTCCCCCTTTCTTTTTGAAGAGTAGACCCAATCAAAATTAGGCTTGAGAGGCTTCAAACAGAAAGTCAGATAAAAGTAAATAAGTGTCAATGTTATTCGAATAGACCTTGTTCTGTGGTATTCTGCATGACTGCTGAAAAGAGTCAATCTAGAAGACTTGGCAGTCTTGCAATCAAGTATTATCTAAACATAGAATTAAAAAAAAATGAAAAGCAAAAACGAGGCCTGCTAGCTCCATGGGACCTGGCCTTTAGGGCAGCTTCCCGACAAGTATTATTTGAGGCTCACGAATCAAACTAGCAGTTTTGTAAATAGCTGAGATTGTAGGTTAAATAAAGGAGTTGCATTTCTGATAAGTTCCACATCAGAGAACTGTCCCTATCACCCTTAGTAGTTTCAAAAATAGCAACACACCTTCTTTCTATGTAAGAGGCGCCAGAGTGCAGACACGCTGACCTGAAGTGCACACCAGCCACAGCTGGAGATGGAAGAAAGCATGTGTACGTGTAAGCTAGGTTTAAAGCCATTAATTTTCCCTTTGATTTCAAAGCTGTTGTGCTTTTAGTGTATCATTTATGTGATATAAGAAAGAAAACACTACCTTCAAATGGTTTCCTTGTTTTTCTATTTATTGTTTAATGTGTATTAGAACATCTGCCACATAGTAAGGCCATGTATGGCATAATACATATAAAACTATTAGCATAGTATTTGGCACAAACTGGGCACTGAGTCAATGTGGTTGTTATTAAAGACACAATGAACAGAAATTAGTATAACACTGCCGGACATGGACCAGGACCAAGGCTGGTCTTCCAGGCCAATCTGGAAATAGGATTCTTTCATGGTATCACAAGAAAAGCATTTCAGGCATGCTCATTTAGGAAGATTTCAGGTATGGTGTTAACATTTATTGGGGTGAAAACAAAGGGCGGCCTCATCTACGACCTGGTGGCCTAGCTCCATCTCACTAGGAAAACATTGCAGCCTCTGGAGACACAGGCCTGCACTTGTCCTCACCAAGTTCAAGAGCAGGGCCAGGGACTAAAGGGGCCTTGCCATTATCTGGCATCAGCATCCAAAGCTTCAGCAATCTAGCTTAGTTTCTGTGCCATTCCTGCCCACTCTGGCCCTCCCAACTGCTGTGGAGAGAGATCCTGGGAATGCCTCTGGCTTTTGTTAAACCTTGGTTACATATTCTTGGGTTTGGGTAGGAGAAAGCTTTCTTTCAAACTCACCAATCTCTCTAGTTCTTCCTGGGGCTATGCTGGTGCCTCCCCCTATCCAACCCTTTTCCTGGATCTTCTGGGGTTTCATGCCCTTCTCCTATCAGGTCTTTTCCTCAGATTGTCCCAGGCCAGACTGCTCCCCTTTATGGTCACCACTTTGGCTCTCAGTGCGCATGCCTCAAAGTTCTGCTTCTATTCATCTGGCTTCCACTGTGCACACACTTAGTAAGAGTGACCTCCCCCTGAGCTATCTTGGCTTCTGTGGTGCATGAGCCTAGGAAAGGAATTTCCCCCTTACTGTTTATCCTTCCCCAAGGCAGCCCAGGAGAATCAGTCATGTACCCCCTGGGGAGGTAAGAGAGCCATCTTTCCTGCCTGCTTGGGAAGTAACTTCCAAAGGGGTGGAGGATGCAGCCGTCCCCTGGAGTGTCTGTGAAGCTAGAGCTTCCTAGTTAATCTGGTTTAATTAGATGTCTAGCTCCCTTCTCCTTTGTTAATATCTTGCTATCAGTCTGCTATAAAAATCTAACAGATCTTTAGGATTCTGTTTAACTCCATGTGATAAAAAGCCTCAAACAGTAGTAGAATTAACAATGTACTATTTATTTTCTCCCACATAAGAAAATTTGGAGTGTCCGTAGAACTGCCCAGGCTTATTCTAAGGTTTTACTTCTTCAGCCTGAGTGTGACTCTTGTTTTCAGTTGATGGCTAGAGTTTCACCTATCACTTACTTGTCTTATTTTAGCAGCAGGTTGAAAAGAAGAAAAAATGGCAAAAGTAGCATGCCCACTATTTTGGGGGGAAGTTTAGCAGAATGTGCCAGGAAATAACTCTGCATACATTTTTATTGACCAAACTTAGTCATATTCTACACTGAGTTACAGCAGATGCTGCCCAATGTGATTTCTGTGATGAGCAGCCATTACACAACAGAACAAATGTGTTGCTATTAGGGAAGAAAGGAAGGAGATATAATGAGGCTATACAACTGCCATCCTCTGACACAACCAGCAGTGAATTCACTGGCAGCATCCAAATATGTAAAGTGATTCAACCTTGTAATATACATTTTGAGAAGTAACTGATTCTGGTGTGCAGTTTCATCCTCACCCCTCTCTCCACTTCTCCAATGCCGTAAAGAGGTCAGAGGATGAATTAAGAACATTCTAAAAAGTTCTTCTTAGCATAGCAGATTGAGAGTGTAATTAGATAGCGTAGAGAAAATTTGAGAAAAGCTCCTTAAGAATAGAATCTTCTTTATGCCACCAGCAGGATCCCAGGGCCTCAGCAGAGGCAGGAAAAACCACCAGGGGTCACTGTGTTCCAGGAGACTGATAAAAAATCCAAGTGGATCCTTCCACAAGAATAATGCACACCTGAACGCAGTGAAATGAGTTCTGCTAAAGACACTTAACAACAAAATCTCAACAGAAAGAGCAGAGACCTGGCTGTTCAAACAAAATGCACTCAAACAAATAGAGTGTTTTTCTCTAACCTGCCCGCACCTTAACAGCACCATAAGTACATATAATTGCAAAACTCCAGTCCTCAAACTGTGGCTTAAGAAAGAGAGGGTGCCTGCCAGCTGTGCCATCAAGTGTGAGTAGTGTCAAGGAATATCCACCCTCAGTATACAGGAAAAAATAGAAATTCTGGACAAAGATGCCAATACTAAACATAAAAAAGAAGAAAATAACTGGCTTATCAACTACACAAATTTTCTAGAGAAAAATAAAGGAAATGACAACAAAGATTCCAGGGTAAACAGACATTACCTAATGGAGGGAAATGTGATATTTGCTCTAGAAGTTATGACTTGTTTTAATATAACTTATTGATGTAACACTAATATATCAGAATCAGAACTAACATACATATTATATATTTAATGCAATACGGCATATGTTGCTCAAAATTGAATTCCTAATTGCGAGGAAATGTGTGGTATAATTAGAGTAAATAAAAAGTTAAAAGACAAAGATATTAATGTAGTTAAAGATAGAAAGAGGAAACAAATAATTGTTATCAGAGTCACCAAAGTAGAAAATCCAAAATATTAGAAAAAATATGAACACAAAAATGATTTAGTAATTTCTCTGACAAAAAAGGAAGAAATGAGTTTAAAAATAAAAACTTGTTTTATGCATAAAATCTTGGTATGGAATGATCAACATAAAAACATATTCTTCTTAAGTTATTAAACTACATTGGTAATGAGCTCTATAGACATCTAGATAGAATGAAGCAAGTCACTTAATGAGCAACTTAGTCAATGCCAGAAAACAACTGAGAAATTTCTACATTGAGGAAAACAGGACTAATTTTTTGTTCAGTTATAAGAATATCAGACCATCCAAAATGTGAAAGAAGGAGAGAATACAGCATTTATGATCCCTTGTTAATAAAATAATTGGAAGTAATTGCAGTAATTTAGGCAAGAGATGATGGTAGATCAGATCAAGATGCTAACCAACAGTGGATATGGTGAAACATAGGTCGAATTCTGGATATCTTATGAAGGTAGAACTAGTGGAACTTTTCTGATGGAATGGAGGATGGTTATGAGAAAGAAAGATTAAAAAGATTCTAGTGTTTTTTTGGACTGAACATATGAAAGGATGATGTTACCATCAATTGAAATTAAAAGACAACAAATAGACTATGCACTATATTTGATGTTTTATTGTTGTTTTTGTTCGGTTGGTTGGTCTAAAAGAAGATTAGTTTGGGGTATGTTAAATTGGAAGTGTCTGTTAGATATCCACATGAACGTTTGAGTAAACAGTTGAGTTTGAAATTCAGGAGAGACCACAAAGCATGAGTTACTAGGGATCCATATATACGTGGTTTTAAAGGTATATAAGTGGATGGAAGTGTAAATAGAGAAGAGGTCCAAAAATGTGAGTCTTGTAGCTCCACATGTTAAAAGTTCAAAGTGAAGGTACAAGCACATGAGACAGAAAAGAAATCTCACGTCCTTGAAGCCAAATGAAGAAAGTGTTTCCAGGATGGAAGAATCAGTTGTGTTAAGTACTGTTGTTGGTGTATGTAAAATAATAACAAGTAATTGACCGTGGGATTTAGTAATGTAAAGATCATTAACAAAAGGATTTCAGTGGAGTAGAGGAAGTAAAATTGTGATTGGAGTAGATTTAAGATAATATGTGGAAGAACATTTGTAGACTAATAGTAAAAATAATATCTATGTGGGTAGTAGATGCATTTCTTCACCTTTTTTTTCTAAGTAGAGAGTAAATCAATACTGTCTGAAATTGAGAGATGGTGTTAGAACATAAAGATTCTATTTATTAGTGTTTTTATTAATGTTTTATCTTTTAGAAAAAACTTTCTTTTTTACAAAGAATTATTAATTCTGTCTAAACTATTACCTGAAGTTTAGACGTTTTGTTAGCTTTGCTTAAAATTTTTCTCCTATGACATTCAAGTAATATTAATAACCTATATAACATGATACCATTTACAGCTTATCTATTTTCTATCTCTCTATATACAGGGTGGGGAAAAAAGCTGGTTTACAGTTGTTTGTATAGAAAATAATACAATGATTAATAAATAATAATATAAAAATAAACTGTTTGTGTACTCATAACTGTTTGCCACACACTGTATAAACCGATGTATGGAAAGCTGTTCCCTTAATGTTCAGTTTTATTTGTGATTTATTGTGTTGGTCCAAATAATAAAGAATGTTCATTACTTTTATAATTATAATAGATTACATTTTAGCAAAATCCTTGAAAAGAAGGCCACGTGATAAACATTACAACATGAGGCAAATATGTAATGTTATTAAATCCTACTACAAGGACCTTTGGGTGAAGTTTAATTAGCCATCCTTCCAACTCCTTTTGTTATTCTATAGCTGTTTGTTAACCACTTGTGCCCAATTAAAAACACAGGCAGGACTGTACTGCTGGTTCAGCACTACTACATTTACGTTTTTTATCGAACACTTGCTGATAGTAGTAATGATGACTAGCCTTGGAATTTGCCTGATCTCTTTTCTGAAAAGGGAACTGATTGAAATAGTAATGTTAAGTATTAAATTCTTTATAAGTGGTACCTAAATCATCCATCTATATTTACAGCTAAAAAAGAGTTTAACGATAAATAAATATTTGTGAAGGTGAAATTTCTGCAGAGGTATTTTGAAATAATGTGCTCTGAGTGGGGTGGAGGGCATTATCTGAATTATATTGTTGTATAAAATTAGCCCATCTTGGAGTTTCTCTCAATCTGTTATGTCTATGACAGTGGACTAAAACCTTGATACATTTTCAGGTGGAAGAAACTGGGTGTCTAGAGTGTTTATAAATAGCACTGTATTTATACTTTTTCATACTGAATATAAATTTAGATTCAATTGTGGAATTATTAAGTATATAGACAATTCCAAAATATTATTTTGATATAAGGGATAATTGCCATCAAGCTGAATATAATGAGGAAGAATACTGCAACTTTTGAAAACTCAACATCAGTGAATTTGCAAGAAGTAAAATTAAATTCCATCTAACATTTATTTTTAAAGTTTCTTAGAGTATCACTAATTCAAAATGTATCTATAGCTTACTTATAAGGAGATCATAGTTTATTTGGAGCTAAATGGTTAGTGAACTTTTACTTAAAACTGACTGAACATTTTAAGAATATAAGAGTATGTAAGTGTGCCATAGGTAGGCAAATTTTCTTGGTTTAAAGAGAACAACATATGTGTGTGTGTGTGTGTGTGTGTGTGTGTGTGTATTTAATTTCTAAAAAGCAAGGTTTCACCAAGGAAATATCTTTTTATACTGTTCTTTGAATTTATTCATATTATGTGCCACTTTTAGTTGTAAGTCTGATAAGTTATTACAGACACTGAGAGGTTCTATGATTTGACAGAAATAAATTATACATTTAGTACTCTAAATTGAAGGGCAGATGCTGGAAGGTGCAAAAAAACACAAAGTTTATAAAAATTCTGAAATATTTCAAACATTATCCCAAACTCTCATTAAATCTGTTTTCTCCATTTTTCTTCTCATTTTCAGTCAAAATTAAAATGTTAATCTCAAACTTAAATACAAAAAAGTCACATTTTTATTTAAAATATATATCTATTCTTTCTTTTGTTTATATGTGCTTAGAAAATATCTGGACTAAGAAAAGAATATCTGACTGAAAACATTTCTGCAGAAATTTATTGATATAAACAAACAGTCAGAAAAATATCTGACTGACTTGCCATTTGAAATCAGGACTGAGTATATTATAGATGAAGAAATTGGACCCTTAGCCAATGGCGGCCCAAAAGTTGCCTTTTGAAGGAGTACTATATGTAGAAAGAAAGTTAAAAAAAAAAAAGTACAAATGAACATATCATGGCATTTAAAACACTTTAAAAACTTATGAAAATTTTTTTTCAGTCTACTAATGGAGAATAATATTTTTTAGCCCCAATGTCGTAAAGACATGTGGTGTGCTAGAATTAAATTATAACTCTAAGCTCCACTCATGCTGAACTTTTGGGTATTCTTTATCTGCTCAGGCTTGCCATTAAACCCCTTTCCATAGGTTAGACAGGCTATAAACATCAAAGGTAAGATACAAGCTTCAATACATTTTTTAAATGAAGAGCAGATTTCCATATGCCATATATCATCAAATAAATATGCTTTCCCTCTCATTCCCAAATCCAAAGTGTCACATATTTCATGTACTTTAGATTAAAGACAACTCAAATCCCTTCAAAATAGCAACAAAAGAACACTCGAAGTGTTAACTTGTGTTTGCATATCTTATTACAAGGACTGGATATGCATTATTGAGATAACAAAAGTACCAATGGCATCTCAGATACAGTATCTGCAAAATGCTTAAAGTACTAGCAGACTATAGTGTGATCATATGAATTCTGTTTTATCTAACAACGTACTTTATTTCTGCATTCTTTCCGGGTTAAAATTCTAAGATTCTTATTATTTGTTGAAAATACAAGTTATTGTTCTTTTATAATATAATGTATTTACTAGATAGTACCTCATAACTTAACTTTGAAAACCCAATCCCAAATACATATAGTTTAGTCAATGATTAAAACTTTTTGCTTCCAATCTTAAAAACTCAATAGCCATACTATCAAGCTAATTAAGAGAAATTCAGCACAAATATTTACAATTATAAGGTTAAAAAATCTTGTTTTTAAAAGGGTAAATTGTTTTTATAATATTAGAATATTGAGGAGTATACTTTTTTCATTACATATGGATGAAAGTTTTTATCTCAAAAACAAGAATACAAAGTTATGTTGATTTATAAAGCAGTTTTTCTTTTGGATTGAAATCTTATAGCTTTCCAGTTGAGAATTTTAATTATCTATTCATGGTAGAATCTTTGTTTCTTATTATAATGGACCTATATTTTTATTTTAAAGTTTTAAAATTAAAAGAAATTAAAAGTATTCTTATCCTGCTCTTGTCATAAGACCATTGTGGTTTGACATCACTTGACTACATAACATTTTGATGGTTTCAAGGAGTAGATATGTAAAAAACAGGTATCAGGAAGATTAAGTTGTCCTACCCTTCTGTGGGTCAATACATGAAACAAAACCTTGAACAAGGGTAGTGTTCAGAGACAGTAGTGAATTATTAGATAGCGACAAGAGTTAATGGAGAGGGACAAGAAATGTTAGACAGGTAATTTTAACCTTGGGAATAAAATGATATGAAAGAATGCTTGCGTCTCAAAATGCCCATGGAAATAGAAGTATGTGTTTCCTAGGATAAATTACTCTTCTGTGTGTCAGTCTCTCCATCACAAAAATGTGGATAATGGAAGACTCTTCTTCATAGGCTACTGTGAGGATTAAAAAACATTCCACTCTAAAAGCACTTTGGACATTACCAGACATATATAAATGATGATAGCAATTATTGTTATTATTATACAGAAAATGAGAGTACAAACAAAGTATAGAAGCCCCCAGAAGAGTGAACTATAAATGGATCATACTGGGGTATAGGGGTGGGAGGAAAAGGAGAGGCTTTACTGAAGAGGGGATCTACAACACTGTGGGGTTAAAATAATTCAATATAACTTTAAGATCAAGCCAAAATGAAATTTCATCTTAGCTCTACCAATATTCAGTGAGTTACTTAGTCTCTCTCTGCCAAAATTTCCATATTTATAAGATGCAAATAATGACAGTACCTATTTCATCAGATTGCATGAGAAATAATAGGTTAGTGAATTCACACAGTGCCAAGCCCATAGAGAGTGCTTCAAAACAAGGGAGCCATCATTATGTCCATGTAAGAAATGTCCAAACCTGTAGAGAATTTTTATAATAGTTGATTTGAAAATTTTTTTATTATTATTAATTATACAGAGAGAAGAAGGGAAAAGGAGAGAGAGAGAGAGAGAGAGAGAGAGAGAGAGAGAGAGAAAGAGAGAGAGAGAGAAAGAAAGAGAGAGAGAGAGAGAGAGAGAGAGAGAGAGAGAGAAACATCAGTGAAAGAGATTGGCCACCTCCTGCATGCCCTCTGAGAGAGAGAGAGAGAGAGAGAGAGAGAAACATCAGTGAAAGAGATTGGCCACCTCCTGCATGCCCTCCACTGGGGATTTGGCCCACAACCTGGTCATGTGCCCTGAGAATCGAACCGGTAACTCTTGGTTCATGGGTTGACGTTTAACCACTGAGCCACACCAGCCAAAGTTGCAGTTTCTTTAGTACATTTGGAGTTAAGGGGGGAACATAAGGAAGATGATATGAAGAAGAAAGCAAGGTACAAGATAGTTAACAAGATTATGTGCTCCCATGAGGGTGGTTATGCCTCCAACTGATCTGAGGAAGAGACATTTCAAAGGTGTGTTAACCTGGATGCACAAAAACAATGGACAGACTTGATTAAGGTGAAGATAAATCTTTTAGAGACCCGGTGCAACACAATCCACCATGACCTGCTCAGTAAGAAATTTATGATCAGATTACTCTATGAGGTTACTTTCAGTCATTGAACTTGTATGTATATCCATTTTCATTCATAGTTACTAACACATGATTTTGAAGAATTGCTAGGCTTTTTCTAGGCACAAAAGTAGAAATGCACATTTTGAGCGGATAAACAGCATGTGCTAAAGCATAAGATGTGAAAGATATGGAGGATGTGTGGCTCTGCTTACAGGCTGAAAGGCAGGGGAGTCTGGTTGCATAAAGTTTACTTTGGCGAAAGAAGGACTCTTTCTGTTCATGAAGAATATTCTGAGCATGTGCTGAGTGTCTTGCTTGATCCATGAGGCAATGGAGAAATAATAATGGGGTATTTGATGAGCAATAATGTGAAATGTATCACATCAATTTGCTGGCACAAAGTGGGTGCATTGCAAATGGTGAAGGTGCAAGAAAGGGAAAGAGTATCAGATAAGATGATTTTTTTAGAATTTTGGAGGGTTTTTATTATTTCAGAGTGAGATGATGAACACTTGAATTAAAGTTGGAGATGGATAAGACTTTTATTAAAGATGTAAAGTAGGTAAGTCAAGGAGAGGCAGGGACAGTATATAATAATATGGTTTCTGGCTGTAGAGGGGTGGATGGTAGCTTCATCAATTAATTTAGGGAATATGAAAAGATTTGCAAACTTATGGGAAGGTAGAATGCTATATTTATAAATGCTGAGTTTGCAATTCCTCTAGGGTATAAGGTCTGGCAAGTTTTTGACACGAATCTGGTTAGTAGCATAGATGATTGGTTTGTTTTACACATTTAATATATAGCAAAGATTCTCAGCAAGCAGTTAATAACACAAAATCGAAGTATAGGAGACAATTCAAAGCTGTAATTACAGCTGGACCATGAGAACTTTTACATTTCTATAGGAGAGACTGCATAGAGAATAAGAGTCATCGGGTACTGACTCTGGGCTATGGCCTTATATAAGAAGGAGGAAGTGGACTCATCAAGAAAAGCATAAATAGAAAGGCATTAGCAAACAAGTAGGAGAGAATATAGATAATGCAGTGTTGCAGAAGTAGAGAGAAAAATGATGAGTAGTCAGAGTGCAAATTTTTACAAGCTCCATTTTTATTTAATCACTGTTTTATCTCTAAGGACTTGGAGACACTCAGTTACTAGTTGCTAAGCTGTTGAGTATGTAGATAACAGTTTGGAGATGTAAATAACCATGCCTACGATGTGCCAGATATGGCAGAATTTAGTTAGGGACTTAACTTATATTATACTGTAATTCCAACCATCATCTTATTATGTGGGCACAGCTATTTCTATTTCACACATAAGGAAACTGTAATGCTGAGAACTTAATGTAAAAGTGGACATTAGAATGGAAAATTGGTTCTAACTACAAACTCAATTCCTATCCCCTGGACCATGCTATCTCAACAGTTTGGCATAATGACAACAGCCCTGGACCCATGATCTGCAGACAACAGTCATTAGTCATGTGGTTTTGCAATCCTGCTTTCAAATGTAAGGCAAAATTAGATACTGCAAATGACAGTACTTAAAATAAGGAAATGTTTTGTTCTAATAGAAGATATTATAAGGAAAAGGTGGTTGATCTGTTGTGCCAGATGCTGTAGGGAGACCCAAAAGATAAGGTCTAAGAAAAGGTCATTACTTTTCAAGATCAGGAAGTCACTGGTGACTTGGGAAAGGCAGTTTGTAGAAGAATGGAGACAGTCTTCTGTAGCAGTGGGGTAATGAGCCTGCAGGGTAGGGGTAAGTTGGGGGCAGTGAGTGTAGCGAACATTTTAAGAATTTTAGTTGTAGAAGGAAGGTAAACAAGATAACAGTTTGTGAGTAGGTAACAACCTTAACTAAAAGTTTTAGAGATAGGAGAATCCTCAGTATGTTTGTAGATGGAAAGGACGACAAAGAATAACTGACTAGAGAGAAGTGTGACAGAAAATATTTTGGCATTTACCTCATATATACAGAATGAGACTATGATCTTTGACATTAGGTGACAAACATAAAAGTAGAGTGAAAATAGGGAGACTTTGGCAAAGATTAGAAAGAAAAATGATGGTGCTGTGTGCTTATTTTCTGTCTCAAGTAAAACGAAACAATTTCAGGTTGAAAATGTGCCCTTTTCTTAGTGTTATTCCAGTTGTATCACCATTCCATGTGGTATCCATGCATTCTGAGGGTAAACTATAATGTCAGTGCATCACTGAACACATTTTTTCTCAGTTGTTATTAATGCTATCAATTCTATTAAGGTGCTCTAATTTCTGGGACAAATAGACATCACCATTTAGATATAAACATAATGCATCTGGTAAATGTCAACCCAAATTGCCTTTGATTTCCATTAGCTTATCTTTTTGTTCACCAACTTTTCTTGTCCATCAACCCATAAAAATCAATTCCTAATTTCATATTTATATAGAGACCATTTACACTGATTATAGCTTTGCTGTAAGGGCCGAACCTTGGAATCAGTTCATGTGATTTATTGTAAAGGTGGACAAAGAGAAGGAACAATGGAAGCTTTCTTTAGTTTAATATCTCAGATCCAAGAATGCAAATGCAAAAATAGCAAAAGCGGGAGTTAGAGTGGTAGCAAGGGTAGCAGGAACTGGAGTAGAGGAAGACACTTGCAATAGTGGGCCAGGGAATAGAACATAAGATCGAAAGTGAAACACACATAATGCCATTGGTAACTGGTCACTTTTTGAAAATACATTTTCAGGTTGTTCATCCAACCCAAATTTCAAAATATACTCAAGAAACTCTATGTTATAATTGCCTACAATATGTCATCATTGCCCTCTTCAGGCCTTTAGATCCTATTCTTGGAAAACATCTGGTTTGTTTAAGATGTCTCCCTGGTCAAAGACCAATGATTATAACTTATCACCTAGGTCCTTGCATTTTATACTAGAGTCTCTAGCTCCAGGACTTACCAGGATAGCCCAAATATTCCCCTCACATCCTGATTAAACGTTAGACATGCCTCTTCCTCACTGTAGGCTTTTACCTTTTTTTTTTTTTTTGAGAATTTACTTTAGAAAATGTATAATTGAAAATTCTTCCTCTTCCCATTTGAGATGGATGTAAATCTCATGTACTATATGTAAATCTCTTGCCAGTTTTATCTCACAGTTTCTGTGGGAGGGTAAGAACCTAACCTTGCTCCAACCTGTAAAACTACCTCCAGTCACTGAAGAGAAAGCCAGTTTACTCTTTTCTTGGGCAAAACAATTAAGAAACAAACATGATCTCTGTTTTCCTTCTCACTCCAGGGCTTAAAACTTCTCCCTGCTGTTTGTTTCAGCAAAGCTGAGTTCAGACATTAGTTCTGGTCTCTCTCTCATATAGCTACAGCCTTGAATAAAGTCTTTCGTACCTGTTTAACTGTTTGGCACAATTTCTGTTATGCCTGATCTTATGAACCCTTGTCTAATATCTAATATTCTCTGATATCTTTGTAGTTACTCCAGTCCCTTTGAGGTTGAACATGGTAAACAATTCTTACTGAAGACAAATGGAGTAGTAACTTTTAAAAAAAAAATTATTTTTATTAATTTGTTTTTGTTACAGATGTTTCTCATTTTTCTCCCATTGACACCCTCATCCCCATCCTCCCCGCCGCATCCCCAGCTTTGCTGTATATGTCCATTGGTTATGCATACATGCATATAAGTTCTGTGGTTGATCTCTCCACCCACAACCCTTCCTCTTCTGTAGTTTGTCAGTCTGTACCCTACCTCTTTATCTCTGGGTCAATTTTGTTCTTCTGTTTGTTTAGTTCATTATATTCCACAAATAAGTGGGATCATATGGTATTTGTCTTTCTCTGCTTGGCTTGTTTCGCTTAGCATAATAATCTCCAGGTTCCTCCATATCATCTCAAATGATAAGAGATCTTTCTTTCTTTACAACTGCATAGAACTCCATTGTGTATAGGTACCACAGCTTATTTATCCACTCATCTACTGATGGTGACTTGGGTTGTTTCCAGATCTTAGCTATTGTAAATAGTGCTGCTATGAACATAGGGGTACATATATTCTTTCTGATTGGTGTTTCAGGCTTCTTAGTATATATTTCTAGAAGTTGGATCACTGGGTCAAATGGTAGTTCAAATTTTAACTTTTTGAGGTAACACCATACTGTTTTCTACAGTGGCTGCACCAGTCTGCATTCCCACCAGCAGTGTACTAGAGCACCCTTTTCTCCACACCCTTGCCAACACATGTTGTTTGATCATTTGTTGATGGTGACCATTCTGAAAGGTGTGAAGTGATACCTCATAGTTGTTTTAATTTGCATCTCTCTGATAATTAGTGACGTTGAGCATTTTTTCATATGTCTCTTGGCCATTTGTATGTCCAGTTTGGGGAGGTGTCTAAATAGCTCTGCTGCCTATTTTTTAATTGGATTCTTTGTCTTCCTTTTGTTGAGTTGTATGAATACTCTATATATTTTGGAAATTAATCCCTTATCTGATGCATCATTGGCAATTATGGTCTCTCATATGGTGGGTTTCCTTTCCATTTCAATGATTGTTTCTTTTGCTGTGCAGAAGCTTTTTAGTTTGATATAGTCCCATGTTTTTATTTTTTCCTTTGTTTCTGTTGCCTTAGGTGATGTATCAGTGAAAATTCTGCTGCGTATGATATCTGAAATTTTGTTGTCTACATTTTCTTCTAGAATTCTTATGGATTCACGAGTTACATATAAGTCTTTTGTGCATTTTGAGTTTATTCTTGTGTATGGTGTAAGTTGGTGGTCTAGCTTCATTTTTTTCAAGTAGCTCTTCAATTTTTCCCATGCCATTTATTGAAGAGACTGTCTTGACTCCACTGTATGCTTTTGCCGCCTTTGTCTAATATTAGTTGAGCATGTTGTCTTGGGTCAATTTATGTGTTCTCTGTTCTGTTCCATTGATCTATCTGTCTGTTCTTGTGCCAGTACTAGGCTGTTTTGATTACAGTAGCTTTGTAGTATAATCTGATATCTAGTAATGTGATTCCTCCTACTTTGTTCTCCCCCCCCCCCCCAAGATTGCTGTGGCTATTTGGGATCTTTTTTGTTCCATATAAACTTTTGCAGTGTTTGTTCTAGTTCTGTGAAATAGTCTAGTTCTAGTTGGTATTTTGATGGGGATTGCATTGAATCTATAGATTGCTTTGGATAGTATGGACATTTTAATGATGTTAATTCTTCCAATCCATGAACAAGGTATGTGCTTCCACTTTTTTATATCTTTCTCTATTTCTTTCTTTCTTTTCTTTTTTTTTAGTGACCTGTAGTTTTCTGTGAAGAGGTCCTTTACTTCTTTGGTTAAGTTTATTCCTAGATATCTTAATTTTTTGCTGCGATGGTAAATGGGATTGTTTTTTCAGTTTCTCTTTTTGTGAGTTCCTCATTGGTGTATAAGAATGCTGTCGATTTCTTGATGTTAATTTTGTATCCTGTTACTTTGCCATATTCATTTATTTACTCTAGTAGATTTCTAATTGAGTCTTTGGGGTTTTCTATGTACAATATCATGTCATCTGCAAATAATGACAGTTTCACTTCCTCTTTTCCAATTTGAATCCCTTGTATTTTTTCTTCATGTCTACTTGCTGTGGCTAAGACTTTCTATGTTGAATAAGAGTGGTGAAAGTGGGCATTCCTGTCTTCTTCCCATTTGTAAGGGGAATGCTTTTAGTTTTTGCCCATTGAGTTTTATGTTGGCTGTAGGTCTTTCATATATGGCCTTTATTATGTTGAGATATGATCCCTCTATTCCCACATCGCTGAGCATTTTTATCAGAAATGGGTGCTGGATTTTGTCGAATGCTTTTTCAGCATCTATTGAAAAGATCATGTTTTTATTCTTTATTTTGTTTATGCGGTGTATCACATTTATTGATTTGTGAATATTGTACCATCCTTGCATTCCTGGGATGAATCCTACCTGGTCATGATGAATAATTTTTTTGATGTATTGTTGGATTCAATTTGCTAATATTATATTAAGGACTTTGGCATCTGTGTTCATGAGGGATATAGGCCTGTAGTTTTTTTCTTTGTAGTGTCTTTATCTGGTTTTGAAATTAGGATTATGCTGGCCTCATAAAATGAGTTTGGAAGTGTTCCATCTTCTTGGATTTTTTAGAGTAGTTTGAGGAGGATGGGTATTAGATCTATGAATGTTTGGTAAAACTCCCCCCATGAAGTCAATCTGGCCTGGGATTTTGTTTGATGAGAGTCTTTTAATTAGATTTTCAATTTCCTTTGTTGTTATTGGTCTGGTCGAGTTTTCTATTTCTTCCTGGTTCAGTTTTGGGAGGCTGTGTGTTTCTAGAAATTTGTCCATTTCTCCTGGATTGTGCAACTTGTTGGCATATAATTGTTCATAGTACGTTTCAATGATCCTTTGTATTTCTCTGGTGTCAGTTGTTACTTCTCCTCTTTCATTTCTGATTTAGTTTATTTGGTTTCTCTCTTTTTGTTTCTTAATGAGTCTGGCTAAAGGTCCATCAATCTTGTTTATCTTTTCAAAGAATCAGCTCTTTGTTTCATTGATCTTTCGAATTGTTTTTTTGTTTGTTTGTTTTATTTCTATGTCATTTATTTCTGCTCTGACCTTTACTATTCCTCCTACTAGGTCTGAGTTTTTCTTTTGGTTTACTTTCTAGTTCTTTAAGTTGTAGGGTTAGAAAGTGAATTAGAAATTTTTCTTGTTTCTTAAGGTAGGCCTGTAGTGCTATGAACTTCCCTCTCAGGACTGCTTTCCCTATGTCCCATAGACTTTGTGTTGTTGTGTGTTCATTTTCATTGGTTTCCAGGAAGTTTTTAATTTCTTTCTGGATCTTGTTAGTAGCAAATTTGTTGTTTAATAACATGCTATTTAGTCTCCAAGTGTTTGAATGTTTTTGTGTGTTTTTATTGTAATTGAGTTCTAGTTTCATGCCACCATGATCTGAGAAGATGCTTGATATGATTTCAATCTTCTTGAATTTCTAGAGACTTGCTTTGTGTCCTAACATGTGGTCTATATGTCCCATGTGCACTTGAGAAGAATGTATATTCTTCAGCTTTGGGGTAAAATGTTCTGTAAATATCAGTGAAGTCCACCTTATCTAGTTTGTCTTATAAGGACTCTATGCCCTTGTTAATTTTTTGTCTAGAGGATCTATCCAGTGGTTTCAGTGGTGTGTTAAAGTCACTCACTATGATTGCATTGGTATTGATCTCTTCCTTGAAGTCCTCCAGATATTTTAAAATTTATTTTGGTGCTCCTGTATTTGGTGTGTATATGTTTGCCAGGGTTATATCCTCTTGTCTGATTGATCTTTTTAATATCATGTCTTTTATTATGGCCCTCGTTTTGAAGTCTATCTTGTCAGATATGAGTATTGCTACACCAGCTTTTATTCATTTCCATTTGCTTGGAAATTTTTTTCCATCCCTTCACTTTTATCCTGTGTGAGTCTTTTGTTGTTAGGTGGGTCTCTTGTAGACAGCATATATATATGGGTCATGTTTTCTTATTAAATCAGCTACCCTATACCTTTTGATTGGGGCATTTAAGCAATTTACACTTAAGGTAATTATTGATAAATAGTTATTAGTTGCCATTTTAACTTCATGCCTGTGTTCCTCCTTCTCTCTCTCTGTTTCTTCTTCTTCTTCCAACAATCCCTTCAGCATTTCTTGCAATGCTGATTTGGTGGTGGTAAATTTCTTTAGCTTTTATTATTATTATTATTCATAAAGGTCTTTATTTCTCTTTCAATTTTGAATTATAGCCTTGCTGGAAAGAGTAGTCTTGGATTCAGACCCTTACCTTGAATTACTTTGTACACTTCATTCACTCCCTTCTGGCCTGCAGCATTTCTATTGAGAAATCAGCTGACAGTCTAATGGGAGCTCCCTTGTAGGTAACTTTCTGTCTCTCTCTTGCTTCCTTTAAGATTCTTTCTTTGTCTTTAATGTTGCCATTTTTATTATGATGCATCTAGCTGTGGGTCTTCTGGGGTTCATCTTGCTTGGGACTCTGTGTTTCCTGTACTTGTGTGACTTTTTCCTTTACCAGTTTAGGAAACTTTTCTGTCACTATTTCTTCAAACAGGCTCTCTGTTTCTTTCTCTGATTCTTCTCTTTCCAGGACCCCTATAATGCAAATGTTGTTACATTTTGTATTGTCCCACAGCTCCCTTAAACTCTCCTGCTTTTTAAACTTTTTTTCATTTGTTGCTCTATTTCGGTGTTTTTCTCTACCTTGTCTTCTAAGTTGCTGATTCGGTCCTCAGCTTCTTCTAATCTACTATTGAACCCTTCTAAGGTATTTTCATAACAACTATGTCATTCTTTATTTCCTCTTGATTTTTTATGCATAGCTTCTACCTCTTTATGTGTAGCTTCTACCTCTCTTTTTAAGCTGAAGTAGTTCCCAGTGAGCTCTTCATAATTCTTATTTAAGTTGCTTGTAGTTCTCACCAAATTGTTTGAGCACCCTTAAAAATCATTGCTTTGAATTCTTTATCTGACAAGTTGCTTTCTTCCATTTCCTGTAGTTCCTTTTCCAGTGATTCCTCTTTTTTTTTTTTCCTTTGGGTGTTGTTTCTTTGTCTCCCCATTTTAGCCATCTGGTAGCTCTATACCCGGTGAGGGATGTTTGGATGTGTAGGCAGCTCACTGTATATCAAATAAGGCTACTGTGCCTCCCAGACTGTTCTGTTGCATGTGCCTCTTGCCTGCTGTGGATCCTGGAGGATTGACCACTGGGGTCTGGTATTGATGTGTCCTGGAATGTGCTGCTGCTGTATTGCATGGGCCCCTCTGAAGCTGTGTTCTTTGCTGGTCTCTGGTGCCACCTGTAGCTGTATTTCTCATGCCCTGCTGGAGCCGCACTCTCTGCCCACACCTTGAACAGCTGGGTCACACAGGTCCCTCTGGATCCCTGGTTCTGCACTGCTCTTAAGGGCTGCTGAGTCACACAGGTCTGTATCGCACCCCAGCTCTGCAGCATTCTTATGGGCCACTGGGTTGTACAGGTCCCTCTGGATCCCTTGTTCTGCACTGCTTTTGTGGGCCACTGAATCACACAGGCACCTATGAATCCCCAGCTTCCCACCAGTTTTGTGGGCAGCAATGTTGTGCAGGCCCTGATGGAGCCCCAGGTTCCACTGCTGGTGGCTGGGGAGTGCTGCCAAGTGGGACTCAGCTCCTGCTCAGCCTTTGCTTTAGTTTTTGGGGATGATTCTCTGCTGCTGATCTTTGCTTCTGTTGCCTGGGGATGGATGTCTGCTCCCTAGCCTCTGTTGCTGGGGGTATATCTGGACTCCGATCAGGCTGCTATTGAGGGGGATGGTGCTGGGCTCCAAGCTGCTAGGCTGTTCATGGTTTCCACATCCGGCACCTTGACAGCTCCACTACTATGCACTGGTCTGTGTTGACACAGGGTGTTCACTGGTCCGATGGTGCCAGGTGCACTGGTGGGCTCAGGTTGCTTCACCCTAGCCACTCCCACTGCTTCCTCCCAGGGAAGACCCGGGATCTTCCAAAATGGTGGGACCTCCCCTCGGCACAAGAAGAAGCACCCTGAAGAGCAGCTTACAGCAGTAGCCAGCTGCTCCCATCCACAGCACAGGCACCTTCTGCTCTGCATCTCTGCACTGCATAAGTTTGGTCATCCAGCTTCTTGTCCACTCACTCTCTCACACACTAGCTCACTGCCTCACGCACTCACCCTCCCTCCGATCCTGCCTGCCACCATCTTTTTTCCTGGATTAATAACATTTTAGGCAGAACATTACCAACAAGGATTGGCAGAAACTAAAATATGCAACACTCTATTATACATTTCACATTAAAAATGGTGGAAATAGCCCTGCTGGTGTGGTTCCATGGCCTGAGCGTCAACCAATTCACTAAGAGGTCACCTGTTGGATTCTTGGTCAGAGCACATGCCTGGGTTGTGGGCTAGATTCCCAGTAGGGGGTTTGCAGGAGGCAGCTGATGGATGGTTCTCTCTCACATCGATACTTTTATCTCTTTCTCCCTCTCTCTTCCTATCTCTCTAAAAATCAATGAAAATTCTAAAAAAGAAAAAAAAAGTGGAAATAAACTCTGTAACACTGAGCCTTTGGGAAAATAACTGAAATTTAGAAAAAAAAAATAACTTTCTAAGATTCAGTATCTTCAAATTTATTACAGTCCTACTTTCTTCAGGTCTGTCTTTTTCTTGTCCAATTCTTTATAGTATACCTTTATACACACAGCTCACAGGGAAAACATATTCTCCCCTTCCTTCGCCTTGTCTTTATTTTTGTTTAACTAATAGATTATTATTAAACCCATTATTGGTTTTATGCTGAAAACTTCTTAACTGATTTTTATACTGAAAACTTCTTAACTGATTTTTTTTTTAACTTTTCATCTAGATGTTTGAAACAACCACTATATTTTTCTGCTAGTCTGTCAGAAAGTCAATAGGATTTTCAGGAAACTATTCTTTGCTTGCAATGTGCGCATTTCCTTTGATATCACAGTGGTACATGAATTTAATGGATGTTAAAATGCAAGTCTGTCACCAGCATACTGGATTTTGTCTGCATGTTGATGCTTATACAGCATTATCAGCAGCTTTTCAGACATTGTCCTTTCCTTTTAGTTTTATAGTGCAACGTTTCTGCCTTTAAGTTTTAGATATTTGCACATTTATGTTTTCTACTGAAGCATTTCCACTTTGAAGAGATGCATCCCAGTCTCTGATTAAGGGTGTCCTCTGTCTGCTGTCATTTTTGTAGGCAATGAAAATTAGGCTCTTCAGACTTTGAGTAAAGAAAAGACCCCCAATAAACATTTTAAAACAGACTCATTGGCACACTTTTTCTACAAATGTATGTATTCCTTTCAGAGTCTTTGCTGTGTAAATGGTTCACTCATGAAATGTTTTTCTTCATGTAACTTAAAAGAAAAAAGAAAAGACCCATTAGTTGGTATTAGAATGTTTGAACATCATATTGCTCTGGGTTTAATTCCCATCCTCCAGCTGCATGATCTTGGACAACGTTACATTTCTTAAGTCTTAGTTTCTTTATTTGTAGGTGGAAATTGATGAGGTCATTTCTACTAAACACTTAGCAATGGGGCTAGGCTCTTAATAAATGTTAATTCTTCCTCCTGTTGGGATAACTAGCACCTCTGAGAAAATTAACTGCTTTTGATCTTCAAATTACCCATCTATCTCTTCCATGGAATTAATAATGAAAACTGTCACTTACGCAGGAGTAAAGCGTTGGTCACCCACATTTAAGATTATGGTGAATGACAGAAATGTGTTTGCTTTAGCTCCACCCAACAAATATATGATTTGTAACACAGCTCTGGATCGATGATTTTGTCACCATTAAATATCAGTTGTCACAATGAGTTCATTAGACAATACTCTGGGGAGTGTCTGGAGCTGCTAAACCTTTGCAGGTCAGAAGTAGCTCCCTCATGAGGAGGCTTTTGGCCCAGGGAGAGGAAACACTGTCAGTCCTCTGAATGGAAATGACACACAGTGAATTACTTAAACTGAGACTGCCAGGCCAGCATAATCTAGTGCGGTGATGTGTCATCGTCACTTCGGGAAAATTAACCACAGCTCCACACTTCTGTGACCGAGAGCAGGTTACTCACTCTCCAGAGAATATTTTGGAAAACATAATTGTTTCTCCCACTATTGTAACCATTTTGTTTCCAGAAGGAGAAATAAAATAAAAGCTTTTCAAATTTGTGGGCAAGACAATGGATATTTAAAATAGAGTATTATTAACCATTTCTTTTTCCTTTTATTTTTATTATGTTAGTACATGCTTTTGTTCTAGAAAGAATGTATTTTCTTGCTTTTTACATTATTAAATAGTAAAATAAATTCAGAAAATTAGTTAATCATATGAACCAAACTGAAAGCAACTTACCATTATGAATTTGGAAAATCTTTCTAAACTGAAGTTATTAAGTTATTAAGATGTAATAACTTTTAAATTGAGATTATTGCTCACAGTGCTTGCCAATCTGTCCTGTCTAGCTAGCTCATGGCTGGGGACCCCTGGTCCCCTGCACCAACTGTTTTTTTTTGTTTTTTTGTTTAATAGATGAATGTATACTACTGAATGAAATTTAAAAGTGTTTGCCCATCTTATTTGTCCAAATGATCAAACTAATGTTAAAAAATCAGGGTTATTATGATGATAAAACAGTTTTTGTATAAGGCTCTTTGTGAACATGTTTTCATTTGTTTTTGATAAATATCTAAGAATTTCTGTGTCTTATGATAGATGTATGCTTAGCTTTTTATAGAAATTTGCAAACCATTTCCAAAGTGATTACACCATTTCACATTCCCTCTAGCAATGAATGAGATTTTCAGTTTCTCTACATCCTTCCCACATTTGGAGTTGCCAGTCCTTTTCATTTTAGCTATTCTAGTGTTTATGCAATGGTATTTCACTGTGGTTTTAATATGCATTTTCCTACTGCTATTGAAGACCTTTTCATGTGATTATCCATCATTTATATATCTTCCTTTGTGAAGTGCATGTTTCAGTCCTTAACCATTTTTAAAAACTGTATATTATTATTGACTTGTAGACTTCTTTGTATATTCCAGAAACAATTCCATATATATAATGCCAAAAATATCTTATTAATATGTTTCTTTACTCTTTTGTTTGCCTATTCATTTTTTTAATAATGTCTTTTGAAGAGCAAAAATGTTTAATTTTGAAGAAGTCTATGTAATTTCTGTTCTTTCTTATAGTTATTTCTATTTGTGATGTGGCAAAATAATCTGTAACTATACTATGGCATGAAGATAGTATTCTGTGTCTTCTAGACATTTTATAGTGTGTTTTTTTGTTGTTGTTGTTGTTAACCATCACCGGAGGATATTTTTTCCTTTGAATTTTTAGAAGGAGGGGGAGAGAAAGAGAGAGAGTGAAACATCCATGTGACAGAAACACATCGATTGGTTGACTCCTGGGCATGTGGATCGAACTTGCAACCCAGGTATGAGCCCTTAACTGGGAAAGGAACCCAGGATCCTTTGGTCCTTCAGCCAATGCTCTAACTACTGAACAACACTGGCCAGGATGACATTTTATAGTTTTAACTTATACATTTGGGCCTATGATCCATGTCAAATCAATTTTCATGTGTATTATAAGGTGTTAAGGTTCAATTTCTCTCTGTATAAATATTTACTTGTTTCAGCACCATTTAGTGAAGGTTTTCCTTTCGCTAGTGAATTGCATTGACATCCTTCTTAAAATTAGGTGAATATATTTTCTAAGATGTTTTGCTGATCTATATTTATCTATTTCTGTGATAATACCACCTTGTCTTGATTACCGCAGCTTTGTAACAATTCTTGAAATCAGATAGTACAAGTCCTCGAACTTGGTTTTATTTTATCAAGATTTTTTTGTCTACTCTTGGTCTTTTGTATTATCATAGAAATGTTACAATCAACTTGTCAATTTCTATATAATCTTGCTGGGATTATGATTAGAATTGCAATAACTTTTTATAACAATATGGTACTATCTTAATAATATTGAATCTGTCAATACATGGCCACATGCATCTCTCAAATTATTTTGTCCTTCTTTATAATTCATCTTAGGACTATATTGAATATTTTAGTTTTGAATTCTTGCACAACTTATATATCACACTTATTTTAGGTATTTTTGTAGTTGCTAATGCTATTGCAAGTGTGTTTTTAGATTTTATTTTTTTACTTTGTTTTATATAATTATATAGAAACAAATTATTTTTCATATTGCCTTTGAGTCTTGTGATATTGCAAAATTCACCTACTAATTCTAGTATTTGCTTTATAGTTTAATCATTCTTCTATCAATATAATTTATTTTTTTCCTTTTTAATCTTTGTGCTTTTTATTACTTTTCTTGCCTTATTGCAGTATCTAGAACTGCCAGTGAAACCTTAAACTTAATTGGTGAGAGTGGACAATTGCTTTGTTCCAGATATTACGGTATAAATGTTCATTATATTGTCTTTTATTTAGATGTTAAGTAAGATCTTTCTAGGTGCCCTTTTTCAGATTGAGGAAGATAATTTTAAGTCCTGGTATCTACAGAGTGTTTACATTTTTCTTATAATGCTTTTTCTGAGTCTATGGAGAAAACAATGCTTGGTTTTTGTTGTTGTTGTTGTTGTTGTTTTTTAAATATAGTGAATTACATTCATTGCTTTTAAGATATTAAATAAACTTTCTGTTCTTGATATAATTTCTTCTTGATCATGTGTTATCTTTTTATATAGTTATTTTAAATCTATGTTCTTAAAAGACATTTTTTCTTGTAGTTTTTTTTTAAATGAAGGTTTTAATATTAGGGTTATACTGACCTCTATTTTCTGAAAAGTTTGTTTAATATGGGTCTTACTTTTTAATAAATTTTTATAAGATTCACTCATCAATTCATCTGGAATTAGATTTTTCTTTACCAGATTTTTTTATTTTGTTAAAGCAAAGAAAGCATCAAATAGAGATTCTGGTAAGACAGAAGTCTTTAAAATTTTTTTTTTCTTTACAGATTTTAGAGAGAGAGGATAGGAGAGGGAGAGATAGAAACATGAATGAGCAAGAACATGTATTGGCTACCTTCTACATGCCCCCCATTGAGGATTTGTCCCACAACCTGGGTGTATGTGCTGACCAAGAATTAAACCAGCAACCTCTTGATACATGGATCGACGCTCTATCAGTGAGCCACATCAACCAGGCTACCAGATAATTTTTTAATAATAAATTCAAATTGTAAAATAAAGAACAATTCTGATTTTCCTATTTTTTATGTGAGTTTTGGAGAGGTATGATTTTTCAAAAAAATTTGTCCATTTTATATGTTATAAATTAATTGGTAAAATATCTTTATAATATTTCTTTGTCCTCTTTTAACGTCTATAGAATCTGTAGTTCTGTCTCCTTTTATTTCTTATGTTGATAATTTGCTTTTTTTCTCTTATTTTTTGAGCAATTATGCTAAGTGTTTACACATTTACAAATAACCAACTTTAGGTTTTTAAATTTTCTTCAATTTTTCTCTCTATATTTTTTAAATATTTTTTTTTCTTTTTAATTTTAGAGAGAGGGGAAGGGAGGGAGAGAGAGAGAGGGAAACATTGATGAGAAACATCAACATCGATTGGCTGCCTTCTGCACAATTCCTACCGAGGGTTGAGCCCACAACCCGGCCATGTGCACTGACCAGAAATCAAACAGGTGACCTCTTGATTCAGGGGTGGACGCTCAACCACTGAGCCACACCCACTGGGCAATGTTCCTCTTTTTTAAATTCATTGATTTGTTTCTTTGTACTTTGCTTCCTATTTCACTATTTCTTTCCTTCTACTCACTTTGTAGTTAACTTGCTTATTTTTTTCTATAGTCTTAAAATGGTAACTTAGATAATTAACTTTAAGCTTTTTACTTTTATAATACAAACATTTAAAGCTACAAATTTCATTCTAACCACTATGTTAGCTGTATCTCACAAATTTTATTTGTAGCATTTTCATTATCATTCCATTGAATTTATTTTCTAATTTCTATGTTTGATTTCTGGTGATTTCATATTTTACTTGTGGGTTGTTTAGAAGTGAGTTGTTTCATATTCAAATGTTTGGAGGTATTGGGGAAATATAATTAAAAACAAAATCTCTTTCTTCTCTGTACCAAGATAGGAGAGAAAGAAAACAATTTCATTATTATATAAGGAAGCATTAAAGCAGAATGTTATTGAAATCATAGCAATCTACTAAGAAATTGCAGACATAAAAAAATCCCACATTTTGTATTGCCAAGCAAATACAACCCATTACATACATGTTCTCAAGATAAACAGAAACTAATCCTCAGATAAGAGAACCATTTATCACATATTATTTATACTAAATTTACCTTGTTGCTGGAGTGATCATTTGTGTCTGCTAATTGGTTGATCTGAAGGAAAAGTAAACCTCATATCTTTATGAGAAGAGATAATTTTGAAACTTGCAGCTAGACTCCCTCAGAAGTCAGGCAATTCCTACCTGCCCACAGACTGAGAAACAGAGGTACTATCTTTCTTAAGATTTGTATTTCTAGGAGATCATGACTAGATCCTTGGCAAAGATAGTCCTTAGCCCTAAAGCTATGAAGAAGCTTATTTAGCTTTAAAAAGAATTACAATCATTAGGAAAATGCAAATCAAAATTACAGTGAAATATCACCTCATGCATGTTAAGATGGCTATTATCAAATAGACTAAAGATTAAGTGTTGGTGAGGATGTGGAGGTAAGGGGACCCTTATACCCTGATGGCAAGAATGTAAAAATACAGCTTTTTGGAAAACTGTATGGATGTTCCTCACATAAATATAGCTACTATATGATCCAATAATCCTACTTCTGGACATATATCCAATAGAAATGAATTCAGGATCTGAAAAAGATACCTGCACTTCTATGTTCATTGCACCATTATTCCCAATAACCAAAAGGTGAAAATAACCATAATGCCCATTGATGGATAAATGGATAAAGAAAAATGTGGTATATACAAACAATGAGATATTATTCAGCCTTGAAAAAGAATGACATTCTGCCATTTGAGACAACATGAATGGACCTGGAGGACATTATGCTATGTGAAGTTATCTCCCTTATATGTAGAATCTAAACAAGCTGAAGTCATAGAAGCAGAGAGTGGATTAGTACTATTAGGAAATCATTTTTTTAAAAAAGATTGGGGAAATATTTTATTAATTTATTTTTGTTATAGATGTTTCTACTTTTTCCCCCATTGACACCCCCCCCCCCCGCCCACCCTGTCCCCAACATTGTTGTCTATGTCCATGGCTACAATACATGCATATAAGTTCTGTGGTTTATCTCTTCCCTCCCCCCCAACCCTCTCTTCTGAGGTTTGTCAGTCTGTACCCAGGTTGTCTCTGGGTCTATTTTGTTCATTAGCTTATTTTGTTCATTATATTCCACAAATAAGTGAGATCAGAGATTTTAAAAGGGGAAATGAGGAGGTGATGCTCAAAGGCTATAGAGTTTTAGTTATGCAATATAAATTATGGGCACATTACAGTGCCCATAGCTAATAATCTGTATTTAATACTTAAAATTTTCTAGGATGGAACATATTACCACACACTCACACACAAATAATAAGGATGATAATAAAGAGGCAGGAGGAAACTTGGTAGTTATTGTACACGTCTGTGGTCTATGGTGGTGATGATTTCACAGATGCATACTTATCTCCAAACTCATCAAATTGTGTACATTAAATCTGTACAGTTTTCTACATGTTAATAATACCTTAATAACATAGCTTACATTTTTCTAAAAAAGATTTACATACAGTTTAAGAAGACAGAAAAAAAATTGCAATTATAAAAATTTTAAATTTAACATTTTAAGAAGAGGGAGCAGGGGTGGTAATTGTTCTTCTTTATTTTCAAGAGGGAAAACTAAGCATCTTGTTTTTAATTTGTATTTGCCCTTTACAATCTCCTCCTTGTATTACTATTGAATAGTGACCTTATAGTTTTTTAAATTATTTGTATTGCTGGTTCTACCTCTATCTGCATATGTTGCAGCCATCAAAATACCCAGCATGTCCATAGCAAAGCAAAGCAATTTTAACAATTAGTACAGAATAGCAGAATTACTGAGTTTTTTTTTTTTAAATCATCACCTGAGGACATTGTTGAATTTATCTTCAGATAGAGTAGGAAGGAGAGAGGGAGGAAGAGAGAGAAACATTGATGTGAGAGAGACACATAGACTAGTTTCCACCCACACAACCCCAACTGAGGCCAGGGACAAACTGCAACCGAGGTACATGCCCTTAGTGGGAACTAAACCCAAGACTCTCTCGTCTGCAGGCCGACACTCTAACTGCTGAGCCAAACTGGTCAGGGCAATTACTGAGATTTAAATTCACTACATTATTTACCTTAGAAGAATAATGCTTGAATGTATTACATAGTGGTGAATGGTTAAATCAGATTTTTGACTAGCAATACAAAAACATTCTTCTTAGTCTGATTTTACAAATAGTTGTGATTTTCTTATTGCTTGCATTTTAAAATGATTAATATTAATATTATGACATGATTACTTTTTTATTTTCTCATGAAGCATTACCCAATCTAAACATAAAAAGTAGCTTAACTTTGGCCTAACGATCTAAATACTTAAGATAATTCCTTGCAAAGTGTAATAAAATTCTCTTAGTTTCAGTCAATCACATACATAGCATCATATTTATGTGACAATTTAAGCCCTTTAGTAATTATTCTATCATCCCCAGTACTTTTTTCAAAACATAAAATAAAAGATGACATTCATCATTTAGTGTCAAAGTTTTATTATGGGACATGCATTGAAAGGTGCAAATTGAACTTCCAGTATTTAAAATAATTATGTCTCTAATTTTTTTTTAAGTCTTGAAGACAAACTACCCTACAGGACATTTTTCTTTTCTTTTTCTTTTTTTCTTCTTTTTTTGGCATCTGCATCAATCACTGTTGGTACTATTATAATAGTAATTTAAATCTCTATGAACAACAGGCATTCACTTTTGTTGATCTATACTTGACCTAAAGAGAAATTACATCCCAAAGTTAAACAAGTGATATTAGACCTATTATTTACAGTTTCTATGTCATATTTCTGTTTGTTTGTTAATTAGATTTTTTCTACATCATCCTTCCAATAAAATGAGTTAAAACACTTGTTAGGTAACAAATTTAAGGCTTGAGTACTTGATATATATTTGCTATTATCAAAACTAAAGATGTATTTTTTTTTTTTATAGTTGCATATGATGAAGGATAATCAGCCCTTGGCCACTATATTTCTTGATGTGGTGACTCTTACCTTAGCATGCTTACTCCCTCAAAGGAGCAAAGTCTGCCATTTGCAGAACTCCACACAGCAGCCAGTGTACCTCTCCAAGCATGGGATTGTGAATGAGAACATGCTTTGGTGTACCTCGGTAAAGTTTCTGGAACACAGGGACAAGAAGCCATTACATGAGTAATATCAGTAGGCAAAAAGGATTGGGAGTCCTAGGTAGCTTCTCCAATGTGATCCATGTAGGAAGGACTGGTTTCCTCCAAATTGAGACAAGAAAAATGTAAATTATCCGGCATTTTGGCTTATCTTCATTTGGCAGCTTAACAGTTTGTTTGTTTGCCTTTTTCCAAGTGATTAGTGAAGCCACTCTCCATCCTATTGCCTTCGCAGGACACAATCTTTTATCTAATTATCAGTTAGAAAGGTCTCTGATCAGATCTCTTTATCATGTCTGCTTTCCTTGCTATATGGTGTGTGAATGATAAGAGACTCATGGAAGTGGAATTGGGTTAAGACATCACGTGGACTCAGGACCGAGCCACAGAGCATATAAACCTGTGTCTCCAGGTAGAACAGGTAATTCATTACCACCTAAAGGAGTTGTGCTCTTATTCTTCTTTACAGGGAAAACCATTAATAGAAGGACTCACAATCATTACCTTAGCCTTCACCAGAATCAGTTTGAGGCGAGGAGGGATAAAGAGGCACAGGGAAGAGAGGGAACAGGAACCACAGAGAAGGGAGGAGGAGGGCTCTGTGAGAGACAGAGAGCCTTGGATGTTCACGTTTCTCTTCCTTTTTTTCCAATTTTTTCTTTTGACTATCCAACTAATTTTGAATTTTTTTTTCTTAAAATTATATCCATCTCATAAATATCAGTATTTTATTTGCTTAGGATGAGGCTTATGAGTCCCAGAAAATACATTAATTTATCCAAACCAAAAGAACCATCCCCTACAAGACTGGAATCTTGTATACCCATCCCAAATATGACAGAGAGATATAACCCCTTTAATAGAAAGACCTGTGGGAAACTTTTCCAGCTTCCCATATTTTTCAACATTGTGGTGATCCTGACAGGATTTTAGAGCCTATATTACCCATGCTGTTCACTAGTCATAGTGAATTTGGAGAGGGCAGTTCATCTGGCTAGTATTTCAAACAGCAGAAAAGTAGATGGGAGAATTCATATTTCAGGGTCTCTTGCTTGACTGTTGTGTGGGCACAGAACTTGAACTGGTTCACTAAATTCAGGAACTGCCAGACATGGATTACATGGACATTGCTGTTGCCTCGTTGGAGGCACTCCATTTCAGATCAAGAGATGGGGTGGTACAATCCCCATTTTCCCTAAGAATATGGCAGAGTCTTCCTTTAACCCAATTCCACAGGTTGAATGTATGTTCTTCTTGTGAAAGTCTCATTGTGTGAAAGTGGATAGTAATTGTGAGCCTTATGTTGATCCAGGCACAACTATGGACCACCCAGAGGCTGGCAAGCTGCTCCTTTCTCACTAATTCTAATAGCCCCAGGAAAGGCTCCCAAGGGATCTGTTTTTAATAGGGTAACAAACTGACTCACTACTGAACTGTATATTCTTTAGTTTCTTAGTTTTTAATTTAGATACACCATTAGGCTCTCTTGCATTTTACCCACTGCAGCTTCAGCCTGGACGTTGCCTTCATTGCTGTGTATAATGTGGTACAATTTACAGCTCACATTGTTTGATATTTTTCTCTTAAGAAATCAGTCCTGTCCTGCTTGAAAACCAGTCATAGATATATATAGTTATAGTTATTTAGGAGGTAAGGGGATATTTAATCCCTACTATCTCATCTTGGTTGATGACTATAGATATTTTATGGATAGATATTTTAATCCTAGTAATGTAGACAGGACTTGCTTACACAATAAAAGAGAATCAGATTTCCTTAGGAATAAATTTCTGAAGTATTTTAAGATAGGATAGGAAAATTCGTAACATTTTTTCACAGCTTCATGATGTACTGCACAGCTATTATTTGGGTTAAAAGTTCATCTTGATTGGGGGCAGGGGATAAAAAAGTTAATCTTGGTTTTTTTTTGCTTATATATTTGTAAAATCTAACTTACAGCCATTTGTATATTATTTAGATATTTTCAATAGCTGACTTAGTCAAGGAATTTAAAATTTTAAGTATTATTTTAATTTTTCCCAGACGAATTCCAAAGAACTCTAAATGTATTACTCCACTACTCTCGATGGCTAAATATCGTTCACAGTTAATGCCAATTAGGTTAAGGAGTTATTCATTAACTTTTACAAGGAAAACCTTAATAAAAAAAAGTGCTTGTAAATGGGCATACGTAATATCCATGCCTAAAATAAGTCATGGAACCCTGTGAGTCCATTTATCTTCTTACACCATCTATTTGGCTAATAAGAAAAACAGTCCTGGAGAAAACAACACTGAAGAGTAAACTAATAGCCTAGTTCAAAAAGAAGACAAATCTCTCCTGCTGTTACAGAAGTACCTCTTAACATGATTTTGCTTAATTCTGACTCTTAAGCTTAAGCAGAAATTCCAGTGAAACTAAGTGATTACATTTTAATTATGACCCACTTTCAAACAAAGTAGATTGGCAGAACTTCATGAACAAAATAAGTAGTTGTATCTCTTGAAAAACATTCGAGCCAGCCATGGTTATGGCACACATATTCAATGAATATTTCAAATCAAAGCTGCTTGCTCTACGGATAGTTTAAGTGAAGATCAATTTACATTATTTCACTACTCTCCCCCTGCAGTTCTCAAACGTGAAAGCAAAATGGCGAAATTTCTCACTGTAAATGGAGCAAATCAAGATATTGTAACGCAAACCATTTTAAAGGAATTGTATATTCTTTCCTGGTCTTGGACTGCTTATCAGACATGTGGCTTAAAAAGTTATCTTGCATTTTAGGTTACTTGATTATATTAAATTTCAAGACAAGGAGAGTAAAATTTACACTTGTTTATTTCTCAGTAACTCTGCCAGGAGGATGCATATTCAAAATAATATGATTATTTTTCTTAATTTTGAGTGTCGATGATCCATGTTATTTCTCTTCTCATAGTGGATAATTAATATCTGATTTCCTTACAGTTAAGGTAACTAATCACTTTGGTGAGTGAATAAACCAAGATTTTAAAGAAAAGTAAGATGAAGTGTTGAGTAAAAGCAATTTTATGTGAAATCAATATAAACTATTCACTGAGTTTAATCAATTGAACTTTTTAACAATCATATAGCTAATCAATAATGGGGGAGAGAGGGGAGACATCTGTAATACTTTCAACAATAAAAAATAATTACACAAAGATATTTTAATACAGTAATGAAGATGAGAAAAATGTTTGGTGTGAAAAACTTAAGAATTTGTCTGAATAAAGTTTAACAGACTCTCAAGAAAAGTATGCCTAATAATTTTCTATATATGCATTTTTTATTTTCTCAAAAATTATCAACTAGAAAAAAAATGCTTTTCAGTTTATAATCTTATTTCCAAAATAATAATAAAACCTTAAACATAACACAAACTTAGCAATCTCCTGAAAGAGCCTTGGCTAGCTGGAATTTTGCATCAGACCATCTTCACAATCCAGAGGACCTTGACTACTACTTTACTGAGAATTGGATATGATGTTCAGCAATATCTCCCTTTTACCTCCTTTAAGTACCTGTCAATTTATTTATTTCTGTTCTCATAAGTTAGTAACTGGGCTCAGTTGCTATAATGCTAATAACCTCCAAACTGTTGTTGCCAGGATAATTTTCCTAACACGCAGCTAACGCAGAAAATGACTGATGCAACTCCTTTACTAGTTCCTATTTATGGGATGAATTCCATCATCATAAATGTGATATTCAAGGTTCCCTAATGGGCTAATTTTATCTTTTATTAACAGATTTTTCCTTTGCCACAATTTTGCACAGATACATACAAACACTACCTCTCTACTCAGGTCACACTGAATGATTGCTTTTTATCCAAATCATAGTGAAATTGTCATATTTTTCTTGGTAAGATGGTTCCTTCTGGAATGCTACCCTTGATCCTCCTTACCCTTGAAGAATGTTAATACTCAAATATCATCTTCCCTATGATCTTGCCTTCTGCAATTTATTGTTCTATAAGCCAGGTTCCCCTATAAAAAAGTTAGCAGTGTTTTCTCTTGATCCTATTATCACTTTGAATAGCAGCATTTCTCAGGTCTTTGTCATTGTTTGTTTAAATTCTTAACTGTTCTGAGCTTCTTGAGGGTACAAGCTTTAGTTGAGTCTTGTACAACTAACTCCTAGATATTCTGTGATGTCTAGCCAATCCTAAATAAAATGTGAGTGAGCAATGTACAAATGTCTTTTTAAAGTTTGCTAGATTATGGTATTTGCAAGCAGTTCTTTGCATGTTTGCTACTGCTCTAGATTAACACCGTCCAATAGAACCCTCTGCAAATGATGAAATAGTATATATGAGTGCTGTCCAATATGGTAGTCACTAACCATCTATTACTACTGAGTACTGGAAATGTGGCTAGTGTGACTAAGGAACTGAATTTTTAATTTTATGCAATTAAATTTAAATTGCTACTGTGGACTATAATCACAAACTTATAGATTTTAGAATACTTAATATGGATATTGATAATGTTCTTATACAGCACACTAGGGAAGTAAAAGTTGAAACCTCTTAGTCAAAACAAACAAATAAACAAAAACCTTGTGTAACTTCTTCGTATTTCATTGTTTACAAATATTTTATCTTATCCTAAAACAACATCTTCTAAAATGCATTCTGTGATACAAGGGTTCTAAGAGATACCACTAGGTATTTATATATAAGAAAAAAACGGATAGTGTTCTATATTTAAAGAGACTTAAAAGGTGCTAGATTAAATGTATTTCTTTACGATAGAAATTCAAGTACACTTATAATCACGAAAAATATCCAAGTGGGGAGATCCAGGGTACATTCTCCTTAAAATTATTTTGCCACAGAGATTATGTTTGGGCTAAACACCTTGGAAATTAGATACTATATTAATACTGGTTTGAAAAAAAGTTTTTCAAAACCTTTTGGAAAAAAACTTCTCCAGCTTGATATAAAAACACTTATAATTACAAATTAAAATGATTTATACATATTACCTCATAGCCCCTCTTGCTGACTCAATAGGCCCTGAAAAATTTTTTAATAAATACCACAGTTCCGTTAGTGTATTTTATAGCTGAGAAAATGATTTTACCCTAAACAAGTCTGTCTTTTCTCGTGAACATTTCTTGTAAACTTTACTGAAAAAGTATTAAATTAACAGGTTTGGTAAAAAAATAAAAAGTTTAACATTAATATAGTTGCTGATCGAAAGCTAGTAGTCTCTCTCCTTTCTCTTCTTTCTGCCAAGTGCCACCATGTTGTTTGTGGGTCCTGTGGGAGTCATTTCCTTGCTGAGACTGGCTAAGAAAGGGAGAAGAAGCTTCTGAATCTTGACATAGCAAGAAATTGCTTTTTTCAATGCTTTTGATGAACTCTGATCTCTTTCCCACTTTGCAGAAATCTGAAAGTTACTCTGTAATTATCAGTAGTCGGAGTTCTGTGGGGTCATCTTTCCTTTTCCTAGAACAGCAGGAATTAAATGCAAAATCCTTTCACTTTTAGGAAATAAACATTTATTTTATTTCTTTTTTTAGTGTCAAGTTTAAAATTTTCTTCTCTTTATAGTTTTTTTCTTTATTGATCTGAAGTTACTTCTGACCTTGACACATTGTATCTCTTAGTCAACCTTCTAATCCTTAGCCTGTGGTCATTGCCCTTATTTATGAAAATTCCTTTATGCTAACAAAATATATACTCATCTAAGAGACCTCAGGAGCATTTAGGTAGGAGCTATAATCTTATGTGCAGTAAGTTCAGTAATCAAGTATCTACCACGTTTCAACACTGAGACTCTGCTAGTGGCCTAGCCACAACTAATCATGGGGGTTCAGACGTTTTTCCCCAGCTACCATAATTTCCATAATCTGCTTTATACATTTTGATTCTTAAGATGTCATTTGCTATCTTTCTGAATCTCAATATTTATTTTAACATAATGTATTAAAGTTTATAATAATAATAGTGTTTGCATAGAATATTACACAAAATACCTGCTGTATCACTGTACTTTGTTGGAATCTTTCTATTGCTTAAAAAAAAAATCTCTTCAAATCAAAGTTTGTCAGTTTTTAAGTCTGATGATCATAAGAATACCAAACTGTCCTTGTATTTCAACCTGCAGTAAATTGAATTCAGGGCTGATAATGATTTCACACACAGAAGGCTGCCTCTTGAAAATAAACATCTTTTTGAAGCATCTGCAATCTGTCATTCCAGAAAGACTGCCCTTTCACTTTGCCTCTAGTCCTCGCATATCAATCTGATCTCAAGGTATTGCCACAATTGTGTACCACCAGTGGTATTTTAACTACATATCCAGGAAAATAAAATTATTATAATGTAAAAAGGCACTCAAGAAGTTATTTAATTCAATTTATTCTGATTCACTCTTTAGAAAATTGAAGGGTAGAAAAGGTGAAAGGGAGAAAGGAGTCTGGTAAAGTGAATGGACTCTTAGTTCTTGTCTTGGTTTGCAAGGTAATATTTTGACAACAAGCCACTGATGAATAAAAAAACAGAAACAGATTCGGAAGTTGTGGGCCAGCACAGAGAGAAAATTAGAAAGCATTGCAACAAGTCAAGTTTTTATGGACTCAACTTTTTTTGGTTTATTTTCACCACACATGGTTTACAGTTGAAATTATAATCTTTGTTCTTTTCTTTGGTGGCGCATATTTTACTTTCATGGGGAGTGCAGAAATGAGCAAAAGTGGTATAAATTTTGTAAGCTTCATAGGGCCCAATTCTTAAATCAGGTCTCTAGAACTATCCTAAACAAACAAAATCTGAGATGATCATTTAATGCCTTACTCTTCAGAAAAACTGAAGAACTGGTAATAAATGATCCTAATATGTTTTTTTGAAAAGAATTCTTTAGTGGGAAACATGCTCCCCTAAAAACATGTTCTGAACTCTGCATGCAGTCTGTGTGGTCTTCCCCCATCACTGAAGCTCTTTTAATAAAAATTCTACATTAACCATCAATTACATTTTGTATATTCAATTTCTTTCTGTAAATATTATCTAAGCCAGATTTTTATACTATTTACATTGTGAATTCTTTAGGTGGAAACATAGTCATTTTCTGTTGTTTCGTATTAAATGGCCAACAGAATAAAGTCTTCTTTCCCACCTACTCAGAGATGCTCAGTACCTGTATTTCAAGATGGATTCCCTTTTGGCTTTGCTTCTCATTTATATTATATATCTACTGTTGTTACTAATAATTTTGATATTATTGATATTAATGTTATCAATATCATACCAATATACTGATTAACTCATTGTCATTTTATTACCAGTAACTATTGATATTTTTGTTATAATTAATAAAATAATAATAATAAAAATAATAGTAATGAATACCAGTAAATGAATGCCTATAATTGGGCAAGCACCATAATGATTATATATGATGTTTAATTTAACCATCAAAATGATTCTGTGAAATATATATTTTTCTTTTTTTGGACTTGAAAACTGAGAATTAGAAAGATTAATTGACGTGCCAGAAGTCACTTGGTTTATAAGTTACTATACAAACTTTAAATGCGGTTTTGTTTGATGTGCTATGCTGTCTTGTTTTTCTTTCCTTTTTAACTTTATTTTTTTATCCTTTATTGGTCTTCTACAAAAATAGGAAGGCGTGACTATATTCGATAATTTCCAGTAAATTTTGTTAATAGTAAAAAGAGGTTGAATTTAAATTTCAGAGATAATTAAAACAGGAAATAAAGGTTCTGCCAAAGGTAGACAACTCACAGAAAGATAAAATTTCACAAAAAAGGGAAGCTAGACACCAGCCTCAGCGAGTTTTAGAGTGTTTTTAAAAACACGATGTTATAGAGTGTGATTTAAAATAGTTTTTATTCATTCTTTTTGTACTGACTTTATTCATTTATTTTGTACTTGTAATATGCAAACATTCTGTTTGACATTCAAAATGAAGCCAAATGCATTTAATATGATTCCCGACCTCAAGTAACACACATTTCTGTGGGAGGGATAAGATAAGAGAAGACAGAAATCACAGTGCTATCATTTCTCTTGGGCAGCTAAGAGCCTTAGAGGATCGCAAGCAGAGGTTTGGGTCATCATCAAAACAACAGGTTTCTACCTATATTTATAATTTTCCCCCACTTTTTCTACTGAAATGGGGATTGAAGAAATAATCTGCAAGAATAAAATGTTTCCACTTAGGACCTACATACGGTGTGCAGTGTAGAGGTGATGTGAGTGGCATGGAATAGAGGTACGGTCATTGTGAGGAGAGAGTAGCCAGTTCTCCATGAGAGGCCACATAGAACTCAGAAGTAAAGTGCAGTGAATATAAAGGAAATGCCATTTGTCCATCTCCCACCCACAGGATGGTTTCCTAGCACCATACCACTCTCTTTAATTTCTAGCCACTAAAATGAAGACTATTTCCTTGCAGAACACTTGTTTTTCTACTTGGTTCTCTTATCTTCTACTTCAAAATAACCACCATTAGCCTCAAGTCCAAGGCCAGAGATCAAATGAGTTGAAATAGAAAAAAACATATACCATATTTTAAATAGTTGTTTACCTCAGTTAGTTTTGCTAAATAGATTATTTTTAAAGAGAAAAAGTATTGTTTGGAGTGCTCAGATATGAGTCATACTTCACAACTGATGGCAGTTTTCATAATCTCACAAGCAGAAAGCAAATCCCTTAAAAACTCTTAAACTTCCTCTCCCTGCAATGCACTTTCAGGCTGTAACTTTCTTTGAATATTAAACCCTGCTGTGGCAACAATCATGTTTTTCTGACAGAGGCTCTGATAAATAAATGCAGAAGGCACTTAATAATTGTTAGTTTTTCAGAGAAACAATTAGGAAGTGTGAAACGTGTGTGTGTGTGTGTAAAGATAATTGTTCTTTAAGTCTATATCAATATTTAAGAATAATATTTTTAAAAGCACATCTTTTTATTTGACTACTGCAATTTCAAAAAAAAATACTTGTGAATGACCCATGCTACAGCAAATAATTAGCTATAAATTGCCTACTAGTTATAAGAATAGACTCTGTATATATAACACTTGGATTTGAATCCAACTCTTTTATTTCCAGATTTGTGACCTAGGACAAACTACTCAACCTGTCTGTATCACAGTGTACTAATTTCTAAAATGGTGAAAACAATAATACCTACCAGTAAAGTGATTGTTAAACTTAAGTTAATTTAACATGTGAAGCTTAATGACTATCTTGTGGCAGTTACAGATATTCTATTCCCCCTCATATCTATTACTAATATTTACATTGCCACAAATATTGTTAACTCTTATCCAGAAAAACTAAACATCCTAATCTTTTAACTTTCTCAAGGTTCTAATCTCAAAGAAAGTGATAGTATTTTTATTTTGTGTTTGGTCTGTTAACTTATATGTAGACTATTTTAATAATATAAGTACACTGCTGGTGGGAATGCAGACTGGTGCAGCCACTATGGAAAACACTATGGTGTTACCTCAAAAAATTAAAAATTTAACTGCCATTTGACCCAGTGATCCCACTTCTAGAACTATACCCTAAGAAGCCTAAAACACCAATCAGAAAGAATATATGTACCCCCATGTTTGTAGCAGAACTATTTACAATAGCTAAGATCTGGATACAGCCCAAATGTCCATCAGTAGACAAATGGATAAAAAAAGCTGTGGTACATATGCATAACGGAGTACTATGCAGCTGTAAGAAAGAAAGATCTCTTATCCTTTGAGACAACATGGAGGGACCTGGAAAGTGTCATCCTAAGTGAAACAAGCCAAACAGAGAAAGACAAGTATCATATGATCTCACTTATTTGTGGAATATAATGAACATAATAGTCTGAGGAATGGGGTAGCCCCAGAGACGTGGAAGTAGGGTACAGACTGACTATCCCCAGAAGAGGGCGTGGGGGGAAAGATAAACTACAGAACTTATATGCATGTATGCATGAACAACGGACATGGACAACAAAGCTGGGGAGAGGGTGGGGAAGAAGGGGGAGGGGGAATCAGTGGGGGAAAAAGGAGAAACATCTGTAACAAAAATAAATTAATTAATTTAAATTTTTAAAAAAAAGAAAGAAGCATTTAGACAGAAGTCTGGCCAGCAATACAAATACGTTCACTGCAAATGAGACTGAAGTGTAATGACAGACAATATGTGTGGTATTTTATATGAGGGCAACCTTTTACTTCAAACTTGATAAGATTAAGCATGTTGAAAATTATAATATAGTATCACAGAGCATAGTACACTGTGATATTTTATTGGATTGCGTAAAGGTAGATCTTCATTTTTCAAATATGTAAGGTGAAATAAAAACAATACATCCAAAAAATGTAGGTAACTAAAATGAACTTGAAAGTAAGAAGCAAATATAAATAACCTTTGATAAGTCAATTCAAGTTAGAACTTTTTTAAAGTATAAGAAGGAAGTGAATATGTGAGTGAAAAGATGCCTGCTTTTGTCCACTGGATTACCACATTCCCTCGCCATCCCCAGTAAATATCTATTTCACCCATAACAATGGAAATGATACCGCCTCCTTGTACTAACTATGATTATTGCAATTGTCAGGATTAGCAGGATGTCAGGGAGTATTGGCAGTTTAAGGGGGTTTCATTTACTTGAAGGGGTACTGTGAATCCCCACAGAGAAGCTTTTCTGTAAGCCAGAGACAGGTGATATCACACGAAATATTTTTAGTTACTCTTTTAAAAACATCCTGATTGTCAGAATCGCTTGGAGAAATTTTGAAAATGCAGATTCCTCATTCTCACCTTGAATGAATTTACTTAAAAAATATTCAAAAATTATTTTGTGAGTACATGCCTGCTGGGTGCCAGGTGATATTCTGGAGCCTAAAACACAGAGATGAAAGGGATGGTGTTCATATTTCTTTAGAGCTTAAATTCCAGTAGGGTGAGTGTGTGTGTGTGTGTGTGTGTGTGTGTGTGTGTGTGTGTGAAATACATAAAACAGGAACTCAAAGGAGATACAGAAAGTTATACAGGACAGTAAGATAGCTGATTACTAGATTTTTATTTTAATATTGGTTGTTACAGAAGACTTCTATGAATAGGTAACACTCGAGCTAATAGAAAAGATAAACTTTAGGGAAGATTGAGGAAAGAGAATTTCCCATGAAAGGATATGCTCAGAATGGCCCCCTCTCACTCACTAGCATATTAGCCCCGAACTGCATCTATTTGCCTATTCCCTCTTGCTTGTCCTCAAAGAAATGGTTGTCAGACCTCTTTCTCTACTCTTTCAGCTAGGTTTCTGTATCATAGATCAGGCTTAAGCCAACTCCTTGCTATACTAACATGAAGTCTGAGATCTGTTTGTGAGAGCACTACACAGTGTTTTATGTCAACAAAAACAGTCAATAGAATAAAAAGAAAATGGGGCATACAAACCTTTGCTTGTTTGATGGTTTGCTCATCCATGTTTAATCCAATTATTATTTGTCTGTGATGAGTTTGAATTTCATAGATTACTTTTGGGGATTTAGAACTAGAACAAATGTAATTAATTGATACCCAGGTATCATTGCTACTCTAGCAATGTACCCCAAAAGTCTTTCTATAATGTGATTGAAATAGCATCATTTTTTTTTTATCTTCACCCGAGGACATTTTTCCATATTTTGGGAGGGGGAGAGAGAGAGAAACATCGACGTGAAAGAGACAAATCGAGTGGTTGCCACTCACACGACCCAACCAGGACCGGAGACAAACTGCAACCGAGGTACATGCCCTTAGCAGGAACTGAACCCGGGTCTCTCTGGACCGCAGGCCGACACTCTAACCGCTCAGCCAAACCAGCCAGGATGAAATAGCTTCATTTTTCACTGAGTTTCCATGACTCTTTTCAAGTTTTTGTATAAAAAAGGACTTAAGACTGTAGAAAATTTCCAGCTTTTTTTATTTTGCCCTGTGTTTATATTGATTTTTTTTTTTTTTTTTTTAGAGAGAGAGACAGGAAGGAAAAGGTGGTGGAGAGAGAGAGACATCAATTTATTGTTCCACTTATTTATTCATTCATTGGTTAATTTTTTTATGTTCCTTGACTAAGGATTGAACCGGCAACCTTGGTGTATTGGGACAATGCTCTAACCAACTGAGCTACCTGTATGTAACAAGCAAAACACTAAAAGATATATTGAGAAACTGTTGAAAATCTTTCTCGTTTCTCTCTTTCTGTTTCCTTAGAATATATCCCTCCATACCATTCTCTGTATGCAAACAAACCTATAAAGTGACTTTGACAAGAGATAATTCTTCATTTCATCATGATACTCTTCATTGTAGAAGATTTTTGTTTTCCAGCAAAACCGTTTAATACTGGAAAAAAGCTTCCTTGACGTTTCTTTGGGAAAATGGAGAGATTCAGCATTGTGAGAGGATGAGCCACGCCACAGACTTCGAGGTTTCCAGGTTCCCCCGACTTTGGGGTTTTCCAGGCGTCATGTGAAAAGAGTCATGAAGTTGACAGAAGGCAAATGTCTCTGGCTGCCAGAGAGGACCCAGAGCGTGAGTCAGGAGGGGAAGGTGTGGGTTTGATTACCTTTAGCTTTTTAGCCATATAAAATTCTTTGAATGTAGATACAGCTATGCCAAGGTAATGCTACCCTGGAACAAAAAATATACTAAGCTATTACTTGGCACTGAAAGGTATACTAGAAATACATTTAACCTGATAACACCATTCATTTTTTATTTCCAATAAGTAAGAATAAAAGAACAATATTCTTAGATGATTCCAAAAGTTCAATTATGTGACAATGACTTTTTTAGAGCCTTTTTAAGTGTCAATAATAGTGGTTCTAAATTTACAACATGTTGTAAACATGACTGTGTGTGCATTTATATCGTGCATGCATATCTCTATATCTGTATTCAAAGACTTTATCTAGCCTATCAGTGTGGAATGCTTACTCTACTTGGATCACTGATACTGTCAAGATTCCTAAGCTATTTACTAAAAATATTATGCTTGTTTCCTGCCTGATGTATAACCAGTGGCAGATTTTAAACTGGTGTTAAAGGTGTTTACTACCTCATTCTACATATTTACAAACACGATTTGGTTTATACATATTCAGTTATTATTATACTTGGATAGATATCTTCATAATGTTGATTTACAGGTGCAGTGATAAAAAAAATATGTGCCTGCATGTAAATCAAAGTAACACATAAATTAAGTATTAAATTTCAATTTTGATTGCACGTTTGTTTTCAAGTAGCTTTACTTATTTAATAGACACATAATTTACAAAATTGCAGTGTGCCTGAGATTTTATCAAGTTTAGTAAGGATAAGTTAAAAGACATGCTTATAGGAGTAAAAATTTAACTGAGCTAAAAAAAAAAATCTTGGAAGAATGTATGCATATATAAAAATCTGCAGAAAAACATGAAACAGAGCTTATAGTAAATTACAAGCTGAACTTCAGTCTCACAAAATTCACAGTTTGAAAAACAATAAAAGTGTAAATGTGACATTGAGAGACAGTGAAAACCAGAATACTGACAGGGCCCATCTATCAAAGGTCTAAGGAAACCTTTGTTTCCATGATTACTGTAGGCAGACAATATTGTCTCATCATCCCAGGCCCTCACCAGCATGTGCTACTCTTCTTTATTTTAAAGGAATGTTGAGTTTTGAATAATGTTACATTTACCTTATACATCTTGGGAATGTGCTCTTTGTCTTCATCATTTCTCACGATATCCCCTCTTTCCTCTTCTTCCTTCCCTATCTCTCTTCCTTTCCTAAATACGTCTTAGATTCCTGACCACTCACCACTTTCCTAGTATCAGTAGTCTGTTTATCGCCTTGTTTAGCCACTGCAAGAGTCCCTGTCAAGATCCCAATTAAGTGTGAGTTTCAGATAAAAATAATTTTTTTTTTTAAGTATGAGTATATCCTGTGCTTTACTGGGGAGTCAATTATAGTGAAAGTAAGTTTTCCTTACTTTCATGAAACTCAAATTTAACCTGGAGTTCTTTATTTTATTTGCTGAATCTGACAGTTGTATCTGTAAGGTCATTGTCACAACGCAGTGTGGAAAGACCCCCTATAACAGGCCCTAACAAAGGTCAAACAGCTTCTCCCTCATTCTCTTACCTTTCCTTCCCATTCCAAAGGCTTCTTTGGTTTGATATGGGTGGAGGGGACCAGCAGAGGGGAAGAAATGGATGTAGGGGGTGAAACATGAATTTTCAAGTACTAAATGACCTGGCTGTGGATTCAGGGGGTGGGGGGTCCATGTTCTAATTAGGCACTTCAAAGAACACATTGAGGCTCTTTGAGTGATATGAATTTATAACTTTAAGCTCTCTAAGTCACAGGGGTCTCCATCTGCGTATTTGTTTTTTCATACCTGACTCTTGAGAACTAAGTGAGAGATGGTCTACTCCCGAGCTGCTTTCTGAATTCTTTCATTCTAGGTGGTCTTTTTAGAGAACAAAGACTATGAGGAGTATTTCATCATACTGTGAACACATTGCATCCATTGGGAACACTTACCTATCCTTATCCCTAACAAAGGCTCCAAGTAAAGCCTAATCCCAACATCTTCTCTGAGTAGCTACAGTGATCATTCTTTTGATTCTCAGGATCAGTCTACTCTGACCCACAGCTGTAAGGATCACAATACAAGCTTTGCCATGGTCTCATCGAATCCCCTCCCTTCCCGTGGCCAGAGATGCAGAAAAGTCATGCCAGCCGGCCCTTACCCCATGATGTGGAAATCAAAGTGCATTTCATTCTTTCACCCCAAATGTTAGGCTCTTAATGTGGGTAATCATGAATTCTGGTTGAAGTTAGCAACTAAAACAGTGTCCTTGGGCATAAAGCACATTGTCACTGATCCATGAATTAGTCTAATTAAAAGGTATTTGGAGGTCTCAGCTTCATTTCTGAATCAGTAGCTTTTGTAAAAGTGGTGAGGACTGAAATACTTTACAGGTTAGTGCTAACATATACACACACCAATTTCTAAAGAATGTATACTTAGATGGAGCCATAATATATAGGTCAAGACTTGATCCATTTGCCCTTTATTCTAGGAAAGGGAAAAATTCAGAGTGTAAAAATATCAACTAGTGCATTGGCATTCATGGCAGAATGCTGGCATTAACAAAATTTACAATGTTTTTGAAGCAAAATAATGAGAACTTCTCTGCAGCTTCAGTAGCGATGTGTAACACAGAACGGTGAAAAACGGTATTTTAATTTTTATGCATGACCTCTACCAGGGATGTTAATCCTGTGCTAGACCCTATAATTCTCCAACTGTTTAAGATGAAAGAAAAATGATAGTCTCGTCTTTCATAGATAGGTCATATATTTTGGGGGCTTTAGAGGTATGGAGAATCTATTCATGTATTAGTGAGCAAGGACCAAGTGGCAAAGTCCAGCTGTCTTGCAACTGAATAAGACAATAAACAATGACTTGTTCTATCAAATTTTAAATTAAAGAGCATATACTGTCTTAAAAATAGATTAAAATGTAAAAATATTAGAATTGTATCATATTTACCTGAAATAGTGTTGCAGTGATTACATTTTTGAAGGTATTTAAAATTGTCAAAGTGCTCACTAAAAGTCAAAGTTTTTACAAAAGATGAATTTAAAGGGTGAGTAGGAGTTTCTGGGAAGATAGGAAAGTCAGGTTTATAAATAAGAGATACTAGTGCTGAGAGATGTACTGTAAAACTTGGAAGCTGAAGGTACCTTGGATCATTGTTATACTGAGGACAGTAAAAGGTCATAAATGAAATCGACTATAGGATTGTTTAGAATTACTGGTCATATCAAGAAGTATCAAGAATGGGATGTGAAGGTCCTGAGGAGTTTGCAGTATGCATGGCAGATGGACAGGATAACCCGAGGAAAAGAAAAAAATAAGATAGAGGTTGGAATTATTGTGAAAAAAAGAAGAAGGATAATACAGGTGCAGTATTTTTATGAAAGGTCTCCTAGTGGTTCTAACATGAACTCAGGGTTGAGAACCACTGCACTAGATGAGAATCAAAGTAGATGTGAAAATATATTTCCCTGAACAGACAGACAAAACACAACTCAAACTGTTGGCCTCTAAATCTCTGATAGACCTAAGATATGTCCTCTTTCCTCAGGATGAGTACTGACCTGAAGGTCACGACGGGAATGAATCAGACAGACACCCAAACTCACCTCAAGCTTGGTTATCATTCATACATGAATGCCAGACAAAGATCAGGAACTCAAATGCCCACAGGCCATTGGCAAAATTAATGAAGCAAGAAGCCGATGGGCTGGAGGAATGGCACGGACTCTGAACCTCAGTGTGAAGGAAACTCTGGGTGAAGGTGCATCCTAGAGACCACACAAAGCGCATCCCTCCCCCCCCACCCCCAACTGCAGCCATGTAAGCTGACAGTCCAGCACACCACATCTTTTAATTTTTCAAAAAAATGTCAGGGACTTAGATATTTTTGTGAAAATATTCAGTGATTGAATATTAGTAAGGAATGCAATGCTTTTTGAACATCAGTGACCCAACAAAACACATCTATGGGTTAGTATGGCCTGGGAGATTCCAGTTTGAACCACCTCTCTGCATTTATCTGTGTGTCTCACTGTGTGGTCCTCGGCCCCTGTCTCCAAGTCACCCCAGACTCCTGTATCTGCGGAGATCTTCCCAGCCTGTTCCTATGAGAACCCTTTCTTGTTCTTTATAGTCACAAACCTTGTTTGTATGACCCTGAAACAACCTTTTGCAAGTTTTAAATTTAGTCAATTTTATAGTTGCTCTTTTTATAGGGAGAAAAGACATCCCAGCTTATACCTCTTGTGTCAATGTGATTATAAACAGTGCTCCTTTTCACTCTCAAAACAAAATGCTGGGCCCTGGCTGGTTTGGCTCAGCGGTTAGAGCGTCAGCCTGCGGTCCGGAGAGACCCGGGTTCGGTTCCTGCTAAGGGCATGTACCTCGGTTGCAGTTTGTCCCCGGCTCTGGTTGGTTGTGCGGGTGGCAGCCACTCGATGTGTCTCTTTCACGTCGATGTTTCTCTCTCTCTCTCTCTCTCTCTTCCTCTCTCTCCCTCCCACTCTATCTGTACAAAAAAATGGAAAAATGTCCTCGGGTGAGGATAAAAAACAAACAAACAAACAAACAAAATGCTGGGAAGATAAATCATATGGTTAGCCATCTATATGTGATAAGTAAACTATAGCAAAAACTGTAATAACTAATTGTGGATTTGGTGTTTCATTGTTTTTCTACGGACTTGATTAAATTAGCTGGATTTTGTGGCTCTTCAATGCCAATGCTAAAGCTATAATTGTTTAAGAAAAGGTTATAGATTAGTGGTTCACTCTTTCTGTTGAAAACACAAGCCACCTTATACATTTTAAGAAAGACAATACATTTTTTGTTTTTCCAAGTATGCTTTTTTATATTATATAGTAACAAAATGTCAAAAGTTTAAAAAAAATAATTTCCTCTCCAGCAATTGAAGCTTGATTCAGCTCCCCTTGAGCATAGGCTAGACTTGGTGACTTATTTCTACCAGAGAGTATGAAAAGAAAATACTTGTCAGACACTACCTTAGCCAAGTGATAGGGTTAAGATTGCACATGTAAGTAATGTTGATATAATCTACTCTCTGATCTAATGGGATGAGAAGGCCACCTCCCCTCTACATCATGCAATCATGAGAAACATCACACAAAGCTAATTGACAAACATTCTACAAAGTACTCAGCTGGTATTCTTCAAGAGTGTGAAGGTCCTGGAAAAGAAGGAAAGACTGAGAAGTTTTCACCGACCAGAGCAGACTGAGGAGACATGGTGATTAATTGTCATGTGGTATTCTGGATTACATCCTGGGAGAGAGAAAATGGAAAAGCTGGTGAAATCTGAATGAAATCTGTAATTTAGTTATTAGTATTCTACTAAAGTTAATTTCTTAGTTCTGAGAAATGAACTGTGTTTGGTTCTGTGAGAGGGCAGCATCAAAGGAAGCTGGATGAAGGAAATAGGAAACTTTCTGAACTACCTGTACAGCTTTTTTCTCAAAATTATTCCAAAATTAAGAGTTTATTACTAAAAGATAATATTCTGTTTTTAAATATAAGAGTATGCTTAAAATAATCAAGCTGTAGATACGTATGTGAATTTTACACTACCTTCAGAGCAACAATGATGCTCACCGAAAAAAAGAACATTTTGAATTGTTTTAAAAATATTTTTATGTATTAATAAATGAGAGAGACAGAGACAGAGACATCAGTCTGTTGTTCCATGCATCCATTGGTTTATTTTTTCATGTGCCCTGACTGAGACTGAACCTGCGAACCTTGGGGAATTGGAACGATGCTCTAACCAACTGAGCTGCCTGGCCAGGGCATTTTTAATTGTTGATATTCAGCATTGCTCAGCAGTTAGAGTGTCAGCCTGCAGTCCAGAGTAGTTGCTAAATAAAAACTTGCTACATGAATAATTGGATCATATATGGTGTCTTTTTAAGTTGCAAATTCAGCACTTGAGACTCTTTCCCTGTCCTTTATCCACATAATATGGATCATCAGGCTTCACTTAAAAGGTTTGTTAACTACCAGAAACAAATAGCACCCTTTTACATAAATTACCCTTTCAATACACACATAACCTTTATGAAAATAAGCTAAGCAAAATAATATTAAGGATCATTATGTTTAGAAGTCAGTGTACAATCTCAGTAAGATTTAAACAAATGAACTAAGTATATGAACACTTTCCCCTGTGATGTATACTAATCACAGATTTATTCCCAGGCATGAAGAAGTGATTATTTCTAATAATTTGTTATTCTTTTCTTGGAGTGAATCCGATAGAAGAATAACTTTACCTTGGTCCAACTTGATATGAAAATTCTTCCCTGTGTTTTGGCCTTATATACCAACAGCTTTTTCTTTTGTTTCAGTTGTCACAGACTTTTAATAAAAGTAAAGCTATGGATCATAATTTTTCTCTAAAATTGTTCTCTGTATGGATGAAAAAAATGGGGGAATTAAAACATATAATTCATCATCAGCTGAAACTTCTTCCACCACTGTTTTGTTGTTAAAACAAATATGTTCTTAACTTTTGGGGAAGGTAATTAATAGGACCTTTTCCAATTTTTCCTTGATTTTTTATCTCAGATTTACTTGTTTGCTTGGTCTTTGTGAAATGAAATGAGCATTGAATTTTTAAATATTCTTTAGATACTATTTGCAACCTGACTCTAACATAATTTGAAACTATAGAAAAATTTTTCTAGAGTGACTTATATTTTTCATACAAAAACAATTTTCACTCATTGATGAGAAAATTAATGCTTGTATTCTTTAAAGTTTTCTGTGTGTAGCCCTGGCCAGTTTGGCTCAGCGGTTAGAGTGTCAGCCTGCGGTCCAGAGAGACCCTGGTTCAGTTTCCGCTGAGGGCACGTATCTCGGTTGCAGTTTGTCCCCGTCTCTGGTTGGGTCCTGCACGTGGCAACCACTCGATGTGTCCCTTTCACGTTGATGTTTCTCTCTCTCTCTCTCCCCCTCCCACTCTATCTAAACAAAAAAATGAAAAAATGTCATCAGGTGAGGATAAACAACAACAAAACAAGTTTTCTGTGTTTTTCTGTATCCAAGATAATGTTTTTAAGTCATGAAAAGAAAATTATCAGCCCCTTTGAAATCCAGGGTGTCAGCAAAAATACTTCAATTGCAAAAAAGCTAAAACGGTTAGGCTACCAGCCAAAAAAACATATGTGATACTAATAAAACTATTAATTAGTAAGGTAAGGAATTCAGCTGTGTAAACAATTGAAAAGCATCATGTTACAAATGTTTATCTTCTTTTTAACTGGCAACTGGAAATCCCAGGTAACTTGTTCAGAGTTGGAAGTTAAGATTCATGAGATGGAGATTGAGAAGGCAGATAGTACTAAGAAGGTTTGTCATGCTAAGAATTTTTTTTTATGGATTTGTAATGCATTTAAATCCAAAAACTATTTTTACTTTTTCTTATTTTTTTTAATGTTAACCCCCCAAAAAAACAAATTAAAAAGAAAAAAATGGTTTGAGCATGGTATGAATACCTGAAGATCAGCTTTGAGGATGCTCTAGGAGAAAAAACAGAACATTCATCCTGGGAAGAACTTGGCCCACAGAGATTTGTGGACTCCCACTGAGAAAGACTGACATCAACCTGAACTCCCCTCATGAAGGTGCCTTGTCTCATTGGCTCCCAGGGGACCAAGAGGAAGCTGGGTGTGCTCATTGCCCAAGTGCTTGGAGAATAAGGAGACTGGGGAACAATAAGACTTGCTGCAAGTACCCCAGCTGTGGAAGAGCAGTCTTCTGCATTATACCAGAAATGCCTAGGGGTCGAGGACACTTCATCTTCTGAAGCCTGGGAGATAAGCACCATGTAAGGTGGAACCCAGTAACATCTGAGAACCTACAGAGAAAAAAGGCAACACATTAAGGTTCTGTCTGATAGAGGGAGAAAATTTAGGTAGAGCAAACTACATGCATCTGGTGAAATAAGGTTGTAGAGGAGAAATATGAAAAACAGAGAGAAAAAAAACAAAAAACAATATTAGAACCACTTCAGCAATTCAGATCCAAGTGTAAAATGAAAAGGACTTTTGGGAACCTAAAACATAATTTTCTACTAAACAGTTAAATAAAATAGTTTAAGGAAAAGACAATTAACTTTGAGTTCTAATCAATGATTATGTACAAAATATATCTTAAAACAGTGAGCAAACAATATAAAGAAAGGACAAAGGTAGTAGAAAATATAGTAATCTGGATAGTTGATCCAGAAGACCAGGGTTCTGGAAAGAAGTACATTTAAAAAAATAATAAAGATATCAAAATCCAGAAACTTTTTACAAAGACATGTCAATAAAATCGTATTTAGGAAGAGTTTGTTGTGCATAGCAGAATAGTTCCAAACTGGGAGTCTTCAAACGAACAGCGAATGAAGCTCAGAGGCATGCTATGAGAGAGCTTGCATAGTGAAATGTGGAAGCTGTTTAATCTTTATAATAATTGGTTATAGTACTGGGATGTTCCTATGACAAGAGATTGGTTAAAAGTAGTTATCTCAAAATACAGCTAAAAGTGCCCTAAAGAATTAATTTTCTTCATTTCCTCCTCAAAGTTTGGAAGAGCTCAAACTTTTTATTGCCTCCCAGCTTCATTTTCTCTCCCTCAAAGCATCAGACTCCATCCATAATGCTTTCCAATAGTCCTGGAACATAGAAATTCTTTAATTAATTGCTACCTCTCTTGTCATTACTCCAGTCAATGATAGTATAAGACCAAGTAATATCCTTAAGATGAAAAAGCTAGTTATTTTCTGGGGTGGAGAAAGGGGTTGCTAACATCAGCTTGCTTCTTTCTTAATAACTCATCTTGGTGGATGTGAGTGGGATCAATGAATCTAATTTGTTGAGAAGAAAGCTCTGAAGATCCTTATGCATTGCATTGGGAGTTTTGGCACTTAGGGAGGATTTCTATTGGCTTTTATTCCTTGCAGAATATAATATAGTAAAGCTTCAATTGATTAGAATATATGGAGTGTGATAATTAACAAAACATTTTGATTTTATATTTACTGAGTTTTAAAAAAAATTTGCTATGTTAATTTTAATGATACATTGTAGTAAAATTATATTTAATTTATCCTTGGTGCCTGAGGTTATTCTATATCCTTAGATTTACTGCTCTTAATTTTAGAGTTGAACATGTATTGATTCCAGGATAGCTTAAAAAGTTACCTAAAATATATTATCATGGAGTCATAAAATATTTTTCAATTAAAGAAGGATAAGAATCCTGCAGAAATTATAGAGAAAAAATTATGTGCTTGTGAACAAAAATATGGGCTTCTCCAGGAAAAGTTTTTTAGTAGGCTTTATTTTTGGTTTGTGACTCCTGGGAGATCATAGAGACAGAGAAACCAAATGGATTTGGTGGCCTTTTCTAAAAGCAGGTTTTTCTTTTTCTTTTTGTTTTAAAAGATGTAAGTAGTCCTTCTCCCTTTTTTGTTTTAGGAAGAATAGACCATTCTTACAAAATTGGGAATGGTTAAACATCCTCTCTCTGGTTTTAACCCGAGGACAGGTGGATGACTTATTTCCCATTTGAAAGTCACTGAGCTAATGTGTTGGACTCTGCCAGGACGTAGAGAAAAGAGCTGGAAATAGATGACAAATGTAAGACAAGGGGTGTGGCAAAAATAAATTAACTTTTTGTGTTTCTGGAAAACAGTGCAAAAGGTTGACTGGGGTTAAACAATCATGGTGATACTTAGTTTTGAAATAAAGAGGATTGAGTCTTAAGAACTGGAATGACACTTTTAATTACTAGGGGTGACAGAAAAAATGTACAGTCAGACTGACCTGTCACCAAGGATGATTGCCAATCACCAGAAAAGAAATGAGGGATAGATAATAGACTGGAATTGGTAGAAGTTATTGGAAAAATAAAAGTGTTTCATATTTATACCTAAGAGTCAAGACTGTTCTGTCAAACTGATTATACTTATTTGCACACTATCTCTTGTGGTTTGTCTTTTTGACCTAAAAACAAGTGTCAAAACAACTGTAATTAATTGGTGAATGGGTTCTATTTCCTAGAGGTTTTATGGTCACTGATGTGTGGAGGTGGTACCTTCAATATATGGACTAATTGTTTCCATTGTTCATGGAATAAATTAAGACCTAGGGAAGGACAACATGTGGCTCTTTAGCTTTAATGCTAGTGGACAGCTATAAAAACTACTGCAGTGGGGAAAGAGTTGAATTTAAATATAAAGAGGTGTTAGTAAAACTTTATAGGTCAGTGTTTGTGTAGGTGTGTGAGAGCCTACTGATAGGTAAATGAGCTAAGTAAGAAACTGATTTTTAAGATGTTTATCAGCTAATGCAACACCAAATAATTCTATTTAAAATCTAAGGTGAACGATACATGTGTCCAAATGGGTAATATAGTCTGGGCCAGATCTTTTGTATTTCACTATTTTTGATGTGAATTCAATAAATGTTTTTGAACCCCATGATAAAATTGTATCACACTAGCATAACTCCTTGATGGTTCAGGACATCTGATTCCAAAGCATTAATTTGATATCCCCATGAATTTACTTATTCCTACTGTTTCGGGTATCCTAGTTTTCAGTTAAACCTGCTTCTAGCAAGGTCTTTTAAGCAAGTATTTTAGCAATTATATTGCATCAATAGAAGAGGTTCTCAACTAAAATCCCACCTTATGGCTAGGTTCACAAATCTACTCTAGAAATGCTTAGTCATATAGCTCATAACTTCATTTAAATTCAATAAAGCCAATGAGAAAAATGAAACAATTCTAAATAATCAGAAATAATTTACCAAAGCTCACTGTAATAAAGTGTGCACCTTTGGGACATCATAAGAAATAGATATTTTATTGGAAAGGCTGAATCTCCAGGGGGTGGGGGACGGAGGGGCTGCTGCTTTTCCCTGCAGCTCTGGGAAGGAACACACTGGCTACTGTCCTTTGTGGCCGCAACTCAGCAAAAACTCTGAGTGGCCTTCAAATCCCAGGTGTCCCCACAGAGTTCCAGCCCAGTCTGCCCCCCCTCTGCCATAGCCCCCAGGAGTGATAGACCACATACTGTTTATCCATTCACCATGTCGTGGGCTTTGGGATTGTTTCCAGTGTCTGGCTATTAAGGATAATTCTTTGGTGAATATTTATGTGCAAGTCTTTGTGTGGACATATATTTTCTCACAGGTAGACTTAAGGATGGAAATTTCTGGTTCCTATGTGCGTGATGGGGGATGAATTAAGAATGTCTCTTGGATTTTTGGGTAGAGCAGTTGAGTGTTTAGTGTTGCCATGCAATGGAGGCTGGAAGAAGAGTAGACTTTTTTGAGAAAAACCAAAAGTTCGGGTTTGGGCCAACTTGAATTTGAGGTGCCTATTCACCATTCAGAGGGATTGGTAAATAGGTAGTGGGATGTATGAGACCACCTGTATTCTTTCCATCTTCCTGAATTCATGAAATAATGGAACGTTGAATAATTGTTTCAGCTTTCTGTTCATTGGATATATGTCTGATGGTCTGGACAAATCACATAACTTCTTCTGATGTCAGTTTCCTCATCCATAAAGTAAAATAATCTTTCTCCAGGTTGGATGAGGAGTGAATAAATTAAAGAACGTGAAAGTGCTTATTATTATGGTTTTTATGATTAATGCACGATTACCTTTGGTTTATTTCATTTTTGTGTTTATTGTGGCATCTAACGCCATGTTTTGTAGTGGTGTTCAGTAAATCCTGATTTAATAAATAAATGAATCCAGGTAATGACTAAGTGTGTAATGGCAGAGAAGGGAGAGAGGAGAAAGAGGAAAGAGAGTAGATATAATTTGGATTGGCCATCACAATTCGACATTTGAGCTTTGTGGAAAGGCAATTTATCTTTTATGTTATGACACCAGGAAGAAATATGGAAAAGTCAGGATTTGGAGAGACGCTTAAATAATAACACTTATCACATAAAGCATAGTTTTTTGAAACTGTCTTTGATATCTTCATACCAGACTTCAAGCTTCTTGAGAGTTGGGGTGATTTCTGACGTGCCTCTGGATTTTCCAGAGCCTTTGCTTACTGCTTTAGACATAATATGAACACAACAAATATGTGTAAAATGAATAAGTATAATTTTAAGACTTCTCTCTTTATTCTAGTTAAAGTTAAATGTATTTAACTTCTAAAAAAAAAGAAATAGATATTTTATTAATTTTATTGGACTACTCTATTTTTAAAATTATTTTTAGAAAGTCTTCTTGCTTTAAAGCAAGAATAATTTTAAAAATAGGGTAGTCCAATTGTGTTTTTTTTTAACGTAATCATAACTAGAGTTTGGGATAACAGTGATCAGAAACAATATAATGATGCTGAACATAACTGAGCTCTCAACATGTGCTGGGCAGTGCAGTGAGTGCTTTGCACGTACTTGCAGGTTTAATCCTAACTACAGCCTTGTCAGCAGGATGCAGAGATGTGTAAGAGCTTGCTTCTGAGAGCCAGTAGATAAATTTTTATGAATTTTCTAAATCAGTTGATATCAAGTTGTATTAGTTTGAATGTGGCCATGACAGAATTATTTACACCATGGAAATCAATAAACATTACAAACTATGGGCTTTTTAAACATTTACCAGCCACTGGATAGATACCGTTGTTATCCTTGTTTTACAAATGAGGAGACTGAGACACAGAGGGGTAATGTAACTTTCCCAAAGACTCAAAACTAAAAACATGGGGTAGATGTAGAATCAATCAGAGTGGTCTTCTCTTCTGCTTCTGTAAGTAGAAGACAGGAAGTTCTGAGAATAGATCTAGTCAATTTAGGCCCTAGCCAATCATTTCAGAGAAATCTATGTCTCCCATTCTCTGTGGATAGCAGTTGCTGTCAATGCATGATAAGAGCCTTCCTATTACTTAGACTAAGATTCCACAAGAACATAGTTGATTGATTCCATGGCTGTGCAACCGGCTTCACCTGACTGTCATGGTTTAGGGCAGCATCATCTCTCTGCTGGAAGATGACAACAGCTGTTCCTAGGTTTACTTCCTCAGTCCATTATTTTCCCTGCGAGCCAGAGGATCATTCAAAACATAAATCTGATCATGTCATTTGACATTTAAATACGTTAAAAGGTTTTTCATTGCTGTCAGGATCAAGTCTAAAGTTTTGGGTCATTGGTGTTCTGGCTCATGCTTACTATTCCACTCTATTTCTTACAATTTTATATACTTTTCTGTATATTGAGCCACCTGTACTTCCTCTAATGTTTGCTTATGCCTCTGCACCTCTCTCTGTCTCTCATGTTTCAGTGTCTTGGCACCTTTCATTTTAGCCTGGAAGTTCTTGAGAATTTCTAGTTTTTCAGGCAGCACAGGAATTAGGATCATGGGAACATTTTCTGCATGTCAAAATATACCTTGATAGGTATTATACATTTTGTATAGATATCATATATTCATATTCATATAAAGTCATTTTCTTCTATTGTATTCATAGATCATTGATAGATGATTTAATAAATAGCAGCCAACACTTTCTCATTCGTAAGTATTGGTTCCTATTTAGGTAATTTGCATTTATATATACTTGGTTATTTTTTCTTCTCTTTATTGACCCTTTACCCCACAATAAATTAAATTTCAGACAAATGTGCGAACATGCAGCACTAGGGGAAAATTATTTCCTATGACTGCATTTTATTTTTAATATTGGAATTATAAAAAAAATGGACCTTTGAACCAGAGGTACATTTTAGCATTTCAATGTGACTGATACTATTGTTCAGCAAATATCTATGGAACCAAATAAAACACTGAAACTCCCCTTCAGTAAGCTGGAAAATTGTGTTGGCTTCCTCAACGTTTTGTTTTTTACACTATTGTATAAAATGTCCAGGTATCTAAGTACTCATTTCTTAATAAATAGATGAAAGGAAATGAAAAGCAGTTCATAAAATATATTCATAAAAAAATATTTACATGACTGAAAAATATCTAATAAAGGTAAATACAGTGAGTCCATAGTCACTCCAATTTAGTCATAATTGAGAGAGGGGATATGTTAACAAAAGGAAATGAAAGAATAGTCAAATGTGAATCCTGATTGTTCAGGGGTCATGAGAGTATTAGGAACTATAATTTGCTTGGTGTTTTCCAAGAACAAATATATTTTCCTGTTGTCATCTGTGAACAATTAAATACAGTGAAAATTTTAGTTATACACATACAAAAAAAAACAACACAGTATTTTTACTTAAAGGAAAAGAAGACATAAAAAAACTAGAAGACTGATTTTTCAGATCTCAGATTTGCATCATTAGTATTTATATGAAATAAAAAGTAAGTAATAAGTTAAACCTTTATCTCCAATGCAAATAACTCCTCTTAATTTTAGAATTGTGGAATATTAGGATGTTAAAGGATCTTTAAAGCACTTACCACTATTTACTTAATAATGGTAAATATGAATTTTGAGGATAGGGAACTGATACTCCAAGCTTAATGGTGAGAAAAAAAAAAAGATGGTGGCTAGAATTGTCCAAACAACATCCAGCCTGGAAGATAATTTCTCCCTCTAAATTCAAGAAGGTCTTTAATATTCTTTCCATTCCACCTGCAGAACAAAAGATATTGAAAAAGCTATTTAAAGACTGAAAGGATTTTGCAGAGCACATTTGAATCTAAGGGATTTTGCGTATCCTGAGATTTGAAGTTGTGGCAGGTGAAATAGCAAAATAGAGAAATAACAGCGAAAGCCGTAAAACACAGTTGATCAAAAACTGTATTCAATGTATGAAGTTTTTATATTATAAAGAGTAGAAATAAAACCATGTTACAATCTCTATAATTGTCATATCATTTCTAATATTGCCATAGGACAGTGTCTTCAAGTTTAGAAAAGGGAGAGAAATAGACAAGATTAGAGTGAATGCATCTTACTTATCCCTGAGCCTTCACCACTAATGTATTTAGGAAACTGATAAATTCGATTTAGCAAATATTTACATATGCACATACATGTTTGGATTTTGGTATGTACACATATGTATATAAGTGTGTGTAGATATGATTGGAGAGAGAGATGATCCTTATGTCTTTGACTAGAGACCTGTTCATCCATCTATTTCTTCTGTTGTCAGAATAGCATTCAAACATGCTCAATCATAGGACAATTTGCTTATTTCTATAGTCTGTGAAAAAATACAATTTAGGGTTGAATCAAGACTGTAATGGGGTATAATTTCAAAGAAAATAAATTTGAGGTACTTAAGATATAAAATTAATGGAACTAAATTACTGATTCAATGTGGTTGCTGAAGAAGTCCCCCATGATTTCCATGTTCCATGTTTTAGAAATGGATGGCTCAATAGGTATTTGTCGTGCATATTTACAACATGCCATTCTGAAATCATGGTAGAGGATGTCCCAGTGAATAGGCAGTAAACATATCATTTTGCACTGAAGAGACGAATGTCCTTCTTGAAATTATAGGATTGTCCTAAAATGGTACCTTTATACAATTATTAATGAGAGATTGTGTAGCAGAACTGACTCTCTCTACTTCTTAATTTTCTTCTGCAACTTTTGAAACTTGAATTTCCTTAACATTCTGATCCAGAAGTCATAAGACATACATGGAACACAAATATGGAAGCACTGCACAGTTTTCTTTGGCTGCCCAACCATCAGCATTATTTTTGGTAGACCAAGAGAATGCTTTTGGTTTTCCAATATATTATAAAATTGACCCAATATATTATAAAATTGACCATTCAGATTACTGAGAGAATTATTATCCTCTTAAAATTAATTTCTATTTTGTTTTTAACAAGGTAATTTAAAAATCTACAACTTAAATATAGTAAATTATTAGCTGGTTGAAGAAACTGCCATGGTATTACCATACTTAAATCCTTGACTGCTTAACTTGCATTTATATTCTACTTCTATGCAACAAATAGCATCAAAGAAGGGTAAATTGATTTATCAATAAAAAGAAGTTTGTAGCCTAAATTTCTGAGATTCATCTATTCAAACAAAGTGGAAAATTGTTATTTTGTATTAAACTAATAAAAATGTTATGGGTAAAATTTTATTAGCAGGGTAAAAGAGAAAAAAAAATGTGGCTTAGATTCAGTGCCCCAAACATTTTCTCCCTAATTCCCTTAAAAAAAAAAAAAAAAAGCCAGTAAAATAAAGTTAGTAAAAAGGTAATGAGACATTTTCTTAGCAGCAAAAAATTCTTCAGTAGACAACTCCAATTTTGCCCTGGAAACCTGTGTATAAAATAGCATTCCTTAGCCCTGGCCCATTTGTATCAACAGTTAGAGCCTTGGCCCAGGGACCAGTGAGTTGCGGTTCGGTTCCTGTCTAGGGCACATACCTTGGTTGCAGTTTGTCCGTGCCCTGGTTGGGGTAGTGAGTGAGGCAACAAGTTGATGTGGTTTTTTTCACATAGATCTCTCTCTCGCTCTCTCTCTCTCTCTCCCTCCCATCCTCCTCCTCTGACTCTCTCTGAGGATAAATGGAAAAATATCCTCTAGTGAGGATTACAAAATAAATAAATAAAATAAAATAGCATTCCTTACTCTTAGGAAATCGAGTCCTTATTAATCAAGACAGGAGGATCACAAACATTTTAAGACTACAATTTAACTAAAATAATTTGATAAAGATAATAGTAATCTTAAAAAATTAAACTAAGAATAGCTTGAGGGTAAATTGTAATAAAATAATAAAAATAAGTAATATTGCCTCAAGAACACTTGTATTTCCTTGGCTGTAATGATTTATAATTTAAGTTCTATCTTCCCAAAGCCTATCCTTTGTTCAAGTTACAGCTCCTCTAGCCTTTTCTCTTTTCTTCAGCCCTCATTTCTTACTCTTTTTAAAACCATACAATGCAATACAAATTTTACTGTTAACTCATTTTGGGTTGCTTTGTTTTTTTCTCAACAGGATTGTAAACTCCTTTAGAACAAGGATGAAATCATGTATCTTTCTCCTCCTCAGAGTTCATCAGAGCATTGAGCAAAAAATAGATACCCCATAAATCCTTTTGATTATCATCATGAATATTAAAGATTCATCAGAAGTAATTGTTTTCTGATTCTAAAATATCACTGCCCTATAATGCAGTAGGATAATGTGCAGTGAGAAAATAAAGTATTAGAAGCAAGTGAACTCTGTGATTCGAGGATTTCTAAGCAAACCTTTACCAGCTGTTCATGTATTAAAATAAGAAATGCTACACAGAAAGATAACTTTCAAAGAGCACAGCAGGTGTTGAGATAAACCCCTGAGGGTTCACAATAAGCAGTAAAAAAAGAAACAAAAGCAAAGGAAGCACAACTAATAAAAAAGGCAAAAGATACCTCTATAGGATATGCCTGTTTTCAGATGAACAGATTGCATTTCTCAAAATAGAACCAATAATCACTTTCTATGGAATACAAGCAGGTGTGAGATGAGTCACATTTGAATGCCCATATGATTTATACAATTTGCACGTGTTCAAGGATTGCACTGTTTAGTTAGTTGAAAATTTAAGGTTTTATTGTAGCCACCCTAGAGATTTTTAAAAAGTATTATATTTTATTAACTAAGACTACTTACTATCATTCATACATATTAACTGTAAGTCACTAAATACCTACATTATTCTTTTCTTTAGTATCATGCATTTCTCTCTCCTTCCACAGCCTTAATCATAGCCAAGATTTCTTTCTTTCTTTTTTTCTTTATTGATTTTTAGAGAGAGAGGAAGGGAGAGGGAGAGAGAGATAGAAACATCAATGAGAGAGAACATTGATTGGCTGCCTCCTGAATGCCCCCCACTGGGAATTGGGCCCACAATCTGGGCATGTGCCCTGACCGGAAATCTAACTGGCAACCTCTTGGTGCATGAGTCAATGTTCAACCACTGAGCCACACTGGCTGGGCAAGACTTTTTTCTTAAGTTTAAACAACATCAATTTCCTTTCAGTCTCTATCACATAATTTTTGCTACCTGCGGCATTGTCTAGTTAATCTTAAAATAGCACTTTTAGCCTTTTAGTGACATCAATTTCTAGTCAGGGCACATACACAATTTTCAGGTTCAATCCTCAGTCGCCATGTGTACAGTGGATGGGGGGGGGGCAACAGATCAGTTCTCTCTCACATCAATGTTTCTCTCTCTCTCTCCCCCTTCCTCTCTTTAAAATCAGTATAACATGTCCTTAAGAAAAACAAACAAACTTTGTGCAATTTAATGAATAGTGAAAGTATTAGATGTGTGACATAACAAGCCTAATATGTAAATATTACAGGAGGTTCTAAAGAAATATCGCTCTGATGCAAAAATAGTTGAAATAAACTGGGGGTGAGGTCACATGTAAAAGTAAAATAGTGACAGTAATAGCATTTAATATAGATGGGACATTTGGGGATATACTGTTGTAGAATTACTACACAATATATACAAAGGAATATGATATTGGAAGCTAAATTATATCATATCAAACTAAATTCCAAGTTTAAATTAAAGGTGTATGTTGTAAATTCTAGGGCAACCACTAATTTTAAAGGTACAAATAATAAGCCAGGAATGAAAATAAATAGATTAAAAATAATCCAAAATGAAGCTGAAAAAGGAGGAAAAAGAATAGTTACAGGTGGAACAAATGAAAAATGACTAGAGATGTTAGGCTTTTTTCCCTATCATATTATTAATTATATTAAATGAAAATGGTCTAAAAACACTACCTAACCAGAGGTTAACTCACTGGATAAAAGAGCAAGACCCAATTATATACTCTCTATAAGAAACTAACTTTAGGGCCATTTGTAAGGATAGAAAATGATATATATTATGCAAACACTAATTGAAAGAAATCAAGGCTGGCTTTATTAATATTAAATAAGTACACTGCAGAAAAATACATTAACGGGAATAAACAAAGACATTGCATAATGATAAGTGGGACAGTTCACCAAGAAGATATAATAATTCTGAATATTACAGGAAGTGAGTAAAATATTTTGAAATGAATAAAAACGAATACTCAGAATCTGTGGGATACATCTAAAGCAATGCTTAAAAAGATATTTACAACATTAAATATTTACATTAGGAAAAAAAAGGTCTGAAATTAATTTCTTAGCTTCTACCTTAGGTAATTAGACAAAACAAGGACACTAAATCTAAAACAAGTAGGACATAAATATAGAAGCAGAAATCAATATGTAGAATCAATGAAAGCAAAAGCTGTTTCTTTGACAAGACTGATAAAATTGTTAAATTTCTAGTCATAGTGAACAGGAATAAATAGAGAAAACATATATTACTAAAAACAAGAATAAAAAAGTGAATACCACTAAATATTCTTCAGTATTAAAAATAAAATGTTTATTTTGAAAAATAAATTTATGCCCATAAATTCAACTATTAGGTGAAATGATAAAATTTCTAAAAAGACACCAAAAACAGCAAAGATTATGGTGAGATAACTAACCTAAATAGTTCTCTAAGTATTAAATAATTTGAATTCATAGGAAAAAAATGCATTTGAGAAAAATGCATTCCAGTTAGATAGCTTCACAAATAAATTCTACCAAACACTGAAGGAAAAATATAATGCAAATTCTACACAAATTCTTCTAGAAAATAGAGGAGGAGTTAGCACTTTCCAAGTCATTTTGTAAAACTAACCTTACCCTGATATGAAAACAAAAAAGGATATTACAAAAAAAAAAACCTACAAAATAATATTCTTTAATAGAGAGGCAAAAATTACCCCCAAAATATCGGCAAATCTAATCTGGCAAAATGTAAAATAATATTGTGACCAAGCAGGGCTTATCCTAGAAATATCTGGCTTTTTCAACATTTGACAATCAATACAATTCACAATATCAACAAGCTAAAGAAGACAAATTTAATATTTTAAATATATGCATAAAATCCACACATAGTTGGTGAATAGATAAACAAAATGTGGTATATTCATGAAATGAAATGCTACTCAGCAATAAAATGAATATCTACTTTCAAAGCTGCTACCACAATCAGCTCTTAAAAGTCAACAAACTCCCCAGCCCATGTGGCTTGGTGGATTGAGCAATGACCCACGGACTGAGAGGTCCCGGTTTGATTCCCAGTCAGGGCACACGCCTGGGTTTCAGGCTCCATTCTCAGTAGGGAACTTGCAGGAGGCACCTGATCAATGTTTCTTTCTCACACTGATATTTCTGTTTCTCTTGAAAAAAATCAATAAAATGTATTTTTAAAAATTCAACAGACTTTTGCATTGTTTTTTTAATTTAATTGATAGTTTTTTTCCTATAAATATGAGCTTCTATTTCTATAAATTATGCATCTTTTATTTTATTGCTCCATTGGGATATTTAAAGCCTTATTCATTTTAAAAATGGGAAATCATAAGTTTAAATTTATCATTAATTTTGCAGTAAGAAAGAATGTACTGAAAAATTATTTAAGCTTCTATGTGAAAGTAAAGTTCAAATCTGGAAACTTCTCTCATTTCAGAAGATGTCATAATGGGAATAATACTATAAAAGTCTACTGCCCTTTATTTTGTGCATAGTGATTCCATTAAGCTGCTTTCCTTAGGAGAGCTTCTTACACCTGCCTATGCTTTAGAAGTTCCTGGAGTGCTTGTATAAAATATAATTTCCAGGGCCTCACCACCAGAGATTCTGATGAGTGTGTCTGACATGGAAGCCAGCAAGCTGTGATGCTAATAATCAACACAGGTGATTCTAATTTAGACAGTCTGTGGCATGTGCGAGGCACTGTTCTAAATGAGAAACCATCGAATATGTGCTTCCAGTGAGGACTAACATCACGCAGAATTCCAACCACAAGACTCAGTCAAATGCTGTTTAAAATATTCTAGAGAATAAAGGAAAGCTGATTATGTCCAAAGAGTTTCTAATTATTTTTAAGCATTACATAAAGCATATACTGGTAGAAGAAAAAGAACTGCATGGCAGTTCAGGTTTATAAATTTTCTGCACAATAGGAGCTAATTACAGTTTCCTGTTTCTGGAAGAAGCACACAGACGAGGCTTCATTTTGAAAAATGTGTCCTTTAATCAATGCAATCAGTCAAGTCAACAAATATTAATCGAATACGTTCTCTACACAAGAGATTGTGGAACATGATCAGAATAATATATTTTTCTACGTTTTTAGAAACTTTATACTTTCTTTGTAGTTCCAAAGCACATAGCCAAATAAATGCAACATTAACTAAATGTAAGCTCTACTACGACTTGGAATAATGAATATTTGAGTACTTAGTATATGATGATAGTTACTGTACTTGGGCATTTCATGTATGATAAGTTTAATCTTAAGAAATGATGATATAATTTTTACTGTAATTTTAGAGGTGAGAAAAAAAATCCTTAGATAATAAATGGTAGAGTAAGGTGAGTCAGCTAGGTTGCTTCATCTGTCCTCCTTACATGGATACTTCAAATTCCAAAGGATATTTAGATTACAGCAATAAATTTTCCTTGATAGGGAACGGGAAATAATGGGGAAGAAAAAAGACTTTCTTAAGTCAGAATATATGTACGTACTTGAAATTTACCCAATTTGGAAAAGTAGAAGATTTACAAGCAAAGGAGAATGATGTGAGCAAAGATGTCATGATAGGAACACATTGGAGACATTGGAATAGCACAGATGTGCTGGTTTGTAGAATGTTTAGAATATGTTTAAGAGAGAAAGGAACCAATTTGAATTTTGAATGCTGGGCTAAGGAATTTAAAATTCATCTATCTGAATTGGAAAGCATTTTTATTTTAACTGAGGGAACCAATTATACATTTAACAAATAATAATTAGGCTATACTCTGTGTTAGGTAGTGGTGACACAATGATGAAAAGATAGATATAATCACTCTTTTCATAGAGTTGGCATTATAAAGAGATAAAATACAAAAGGGCAAATAAGCAAAATGATTATGAATTATAATACTTATCATGAAACAAACAGGGTGTTGAGGTAGAAAATAACTTAGGGCAGAAAGAGAATAGTACATGAATTTAATTTTTATTTATTTATCTATTTTTTATTATTTTATTTTTGTTACAGATGTTTCTCCTTTTTCTCCCAATGACACCCTCCTCCCCATCCCTCCTCTCCCCATCCCCAGCTTTGGTGTCATGTCTATCGGTTATGTGTACATGCATATGAGTTCTGTGGTTTATCTCTTCCCCCCACCTCCTCTTCTGAGGATTGTCAGTCCTTACCCTACTTCCACATCTCTGGGTCTCCTATTCCTCAGACTGTCATATTCCACAAATAAGTGAGATCATATGATATTTGTTTTTCTCTGCTTGGCTTGTTTTGCTTAGGATAATACTTTCCAGGTCCCTCCATGTTGTCTCAAAGGATAAGAGATCTTTCTTTCTTACCGCTGCATAGTACTCCATTGTGTATATGTACCACTGTTTTCTTATCCATTCGTCTACTGATGGACACTTGGGCTGTTTCCAGATCTTAGCTATTGTAAATAGTGCTTCTATGAACATGGGGCTACATATATTCTTTCTGATTGGTGTTTCAGGCTTCTTAGGGTATATTCCTAAAAATGGGATCACTGGGTCAAATGGAAATTCAATTTTTAATTTTTTGAGGTAACACCATATTGTTTTCCACAGTGGCTGCACCAGTCTGAATTCCCACCAGCAGTGTACTAGAGTCCCCTTTTCTCCACACCCTCACCAGCACTTGTTGTTTGATGATTTGTTGGTGGTGGCCATTCTGACAGGTTTGAGGTGATTCCTAATTGTTGTTTTAATTTGCATCTCTGATGATTAGTGATGTTGAGCATTTCTTCATATGTCTCCTGGCCATTTGTATGTTCTGTTTGGAGAGATGTCTATTCAGCGCTGCTGCCCATTTTTAAATTGGGTTCTTTGTCTTCCTTTTGTTGAGTGATATGAGCACTCTATATATTTTGGAAATTAATCCCTTATCATTGGTAATTGTGCTCTCCCATACAGTGTGTGCCTTTCCATTTTGATGGTTGTTTCTTTTGCTGTGCAGAAGCTTTTGAGTTTGATGTAGTCCCATGCATTCATATTTTTCTTTGTTTCTGTTGCCTTAGGTGATGTATTAGTGAAAATTCTGCTGTGTATGATGTCTGAAATTTTGTTGCCTACATTTTCTTCTAGGATTTTTATGGATTCATGAGTCACATTTAAGTCTTTTATCCATTTTGAGTTTATTCTTGTGTATGGTGTAAGTTGATGGTCTAGTTTCATTTTTTTCATGTAGCTGTCCAATTTTCCAAATACCATTTATTAAAGAGGCTGTTTTTACTCCATTGTATGCTCTTGCCACCTTTGTTAAATATTAATTGAGCATAATGTTTTGGGTCAATTTCTGGGTTCTCTGTTCTATTCCATTGATCTATGTGCCTGTTCTTGTGCCAGTACCAGGCTGATTTGATTACAGTCGCTTTGTAGTATAACCTGATATCTGGTATTGTGATCCTGCCTACTTTGTTCTTCTTTTTCAAGATTGCTGTGGCTCTTTGGTGTCTTTTTTGGTTCCAAATGAACTTTTGAAGTATTTGTTCTAGTTCTGTGAAATACGTTATTGTTATTTTGATGGGAATTGCATCGAATCTATAGATTGCTTTGGGTAGTATGGACATTTTAATGATGTTAATTCCTCCAATTCATGAACAAGGTATGTGCTTCCACTTTTTTATATCTTTCTCTGTTTCTTTTTTCAATGTCCTATAGTTTTTGGCAAATAGGTCCTTTACTTCTTTGGGTAAGTTTATTCCTAGGTATCTTAATTTTTTGCCGCAATAGTAAATGGAATTGTTTTTTTAGTTTCTCTTTCTGTGAGTTCATCAATGGTATATAAGAATGCCATCAATTTTTTTTTTTTTTTAATCCTCACCCGAGGACATTTTCAATTTTTTTTTGTTGTTGTTCAGATAGAGTGGGAGGGAGAGAGCGAGAGAGAAACATTGACGTGAAAGGAACACATCGAGTGGCTGCCACCCACATGACCCCAAACAGGGCCGGGGACAAACTGCAACTGAGGTACATGCCCTTAGTGGGAACCAAACCTAGGTCTCTCGGGACTGCAGGCCAATGCTCTAACCGCTGAACAAAACTGTCCAGGCTGCCACTGATTTCTTGATGTTAATTTTGTATTCTGCTACTTTGCCAAATTCATTTATTAAGTCTAGTAAATTTTTGATGAGTCTTTGGCGTTTTCTATGTAGTATACCATGTCATTTGTGAATAATGACAGTTTCACTTCCTCCTTTCCAATTTGGATCCCTTTTATTTTTTTCTTCCTGTCTGATTGCTGTGGCTGAGCACTATGTTAAATAAGAGTGGCGAAAGTGGGCATCCTTGTCTTGTTCCTGTTCTTCAGGGAAATGCTTTTAGTTTTTGCCCATTGAGTATGATGTTGGCTGTAGGTGTTTCATATATGGCCTTTATTATGTTGAGATATGATCCCTCTATTATCACATTGTGGAGCATTTTTATCAGAAATGGGTGCTGGATTTTGTTGAATGCTTTTTCTGTGTCTATTGATAAGCTCATATGGATTTTATTTTTCATTTTGTTTATGTGGTGTATCACATTTATTGATTTGCAAATATTGTACCAGCCTTGCATCCCTGAGATGACTCCGACTTGGTCATGGTGAATAATTTTTTTAATGTATTGCTGGATTCAATTTGCTAGTATTTTGTTCAGGATTTTGGCATCTGTCTTGATCAGGGATAATGGTCTGTAGTTTTCTTTTTTGTAGTGTCTTTTTCTGGTTTTCGATTTTGAATTATGCTGGCCTTGTAAAATAAGTTTTGAAGTCTTTCTTTTTCTAAATTTTTTTAAATAGTTTGAGGAAAATGGGTGTTAGTTCTTTGAATGTTTAATAAAACTCTCCCGTGAAGCCATCTGGGCCTGGGCTTTTGTTTGCTGGAAGAGTCTTGATTGCATCTGCAATTTCCTTTGTTGTTATTGGTCTGTTAAAGTTTAGTACATGAACTTTAGATAAGACCTACATGACAGACCTGCCTGAAGAGGAAACATGTGTGTTGAAAACTGGAGGATAAGAATCAATTAGCCACACAACCTGAAAATATATGGTGTAAAGGGAGATGGAAGCTTTTGTAGAAGGCCACAAGGAAAGGAAGTCATATGAACGTTGAAGGAAGAGAAAAACCATACTTTGTAACTGGAGGTCAGTGGAGGAGAGAAAGGGTGATTCAACAGGTTGAGGGCTTGGAGAAAGAGGGAGGAGAGTGTGAACATTGAGCCTACTCTTCTTGATGTTGGTTGAAAGTCTTGGGGGCAAGTTCATTAAAAAGTTTAGGACTCAGCCTAACTTTATTTCCTTTATAACAGTGCTATGCACTCTCCCCTTGGAGTTGGTATCCCTCAAAATTAGAGTTGGCCTTATTATCCCGAATTCTGACTTTCTTTTCTCCACCAACAAGAAAAAAAAGGAAAAGCACCATTCAAATTTCTTCATTCATTTTTTTATTCAACAAATATTTATTGAGTGCCTACTATATGACTAACCCTCTTCCAGATTCTAGTACTATAACAGTTAACAATAAATAAAAATCCTTACCTCATTAAAATTACATTTGAAGGCCCAACCATTGCGGCTCAGTTGGTTGAGTGTTACCCCAGGCACCAAGAGGTTGCTGGTTCAATACCCGATCAGAGCACATGCCCAGGTTGTGGGCTTGATTCCTAGCAGGGAGCCTGCAGGGGGCAAATAATTGATATTTCTCTCATTGATGTCTCTATCTCTCTCTCCCTCTCCCTTCCTCTCTATGAAATCAATAAAACATACTTTAAAAAATTGCATTTGAGGAAGGAAGGGGACAGATAAATATTTAAAATATATAATGTGATAGAATTGTTAAAAAATAAGAGTGTGGTACATGAAGTTTGCATGTGGTTAGTGGTGGTTTGCCATTTAGATTTGGAGACCTGGAACAGCCTCATTGAGATAAAGACTTTTCGGTCAAAACTGGAAAGAAGGAAGGAGACAAGGACAAGACATGCAGAGGACATAGCAGGTGTCAAGCTTCTGCAGAGGAAGTGTGTCTGGTGCGTCCAGTCAGTGTGTGGGGCAGCGTGAGAGAAAGGTCAGAATAGCAAGTGACAGGAAAGAGAGCACTCCTTCATAGAGCTTTGTAGGCTGCCTGTTTTAGTCTGTTCGAACTGCTATAACAAAATACCACAGGCTGAGTGGATTATAAACAGTACACATTTATTTGTAACAGTTCTGGAGATGGAATTTCAAGATTAGGGTGCCAGCATGATCAGATTTGGGTGAAAGCCCTCTTTCAGGTTGCAGGCTGCCAACTTCTCACTGTGTCCTCATATAGTGGAAATGGCAAGCTAACTCTATGGGATCTCTTCTAAAAGGGCACCAACCATTCATGGAGCATCCTCCATCATGCCCTAGCACCTCTCAAAGCCTCACCTTCTCAATCATCTTTAGAGTTAGGATTTAAACATAAATTTTGAGGGAACACAAACATTTGGACCATAGAACTATTATTAAAATGTTGACTTTAACTTAGAAGTCATATTGGAGTATTATTTCTAATTCCCACAGAGAAATAAATATAACAACAGTAAAAATAGCAATTTTTTTAGAATAATTCCCAAATTCTCACTTCCTAGCTATCTCCGGATTCCTAGAAGATCTATGCTTGCCTTCTTTTTTGCTTGCTTAAGGTATATGAAATTGGAACAAATCAATAAATGTGAGCTCCTGATCACTTAGGTAATCATGGCTCCAATGCAAAATTTACATTATTAAAGCCAGTGCATTAAGTGATTCCCTGCTGTCAGTGAGCGCCCTGTGACAAGACTTTTCTTTTACTGTATATTTTATTTTGTGAAATGAAGCTGAAACTTGACTTTTCTTGTTGACCCCAACCCTGTTTATAGCCTCCCTGTAATGCCAGGCCTCCACCTGTGTCATACAATAAAAAGATATAGCTCTGGCTAGTTTGGCTCAGTGGTTAGAGTGTCGGCCTGTGGACTGAAGGGCCAAGGGTTCGATTCCAGTCAAGGGCACATACCTGGGTTGCAATTTCTATCCCTAGCCCTGGTCAGGGTTATGCAGGAGGCAACCAATCGATATGTCCCTCTCACATTGTTGTTTCTCTTTATCTTCCTCCTTCCTTCCCTTTCATTTTCTCTAAAAAAAAAAAAAGAAAGAAAGAAAGAAAAAAAAATCAATAGGAAAAATATCCTAGGGTGAAGATTGAAAAATAAAATAAAATAAAATAAATAAAAAGATATAGTTGATATTTTCTTCAAGGTTGTATATTCTGATTAGTATACTTCAAGTGGTTATATATTCATCATCTGTAAGAAATTTTCAATAGGCATAAGCTCTTTGCCAAGGTGTAATCTTTTCACAAGACCTTATGCTCATTAAGGGCAGTCCAGGTTTAAATATCATCTCTTCATGAACTCTACCTTATTGTGGGGATCAAATGCAACAAAACAGCTGCTCATAATAGCAGCATTTCCAAACATTTATGGGAGCCTTCATTTATGAAATTTTATTTTAAAAGTTGCATTGTGTGTGAAAACTGTAAAGTCTGTTTCCCATATCCCAGTGGGAACATACAGTCATTGAGGTTTGAAATATCTTAATCTCTGAGAGTCATAAAATGCCTATAGCGTAAGGACTGCATGAAACAACACAGGAGAGAATTTTCGATAGTGAATGTTGTAATATTGACATCTACAGAAAGTTTGAAAAAGTAAATAGCAATTTTATGTCCTAGTTCTTACAGCACCAAACTCAATGGGAAATATAAAGCAATGCAGTCATAATTAAAATACAGATAATATTTTTCAGAAGAAAATATCTTTTTAAAAGAGTTTAATTTGGAGGTGAATGATGTGTGAAAACTAAGCCATGTTTCCTATTGAATTCACTAAATAGGCCTCATGTATTAATGGAATGCTTTTGGTAGAAGATAGGGTTTAGTAAAAGGACTGACGTTATTTTATTTCTTTACTTTTTAAAAATTGATTTTTAGAGGGAGAGGAAGGTAGAGGTGAGAGAGAAAGAAATGTCGTTGTATCCCCACCTTCCCCTCATTCCCCCCACTGTGTTCCCTAGGAAGGAGCCAAAACCTGGCTGGAATCAAACTGGCAACCCTTTGGTGTGTGGGAAGACACCCAACCAACTGAACCACACTGACCAGGGACTTTTCTTTACTTTGAATCATAGCTACATCAGCATAGTATTGAGCTGGAGGCAAAGTAAAATCTGTAGCTGACGGTAAAATTATATAGGGTCCAGCATAGGGTAGATGCGGAATCCTTCAGTTTATCATCTACCTTGAGATTGTGTCCTATTTAAAAAAAAAAAAAATGAGTAGATACATCAAAATATTGTTGACAGGATTAATTAAGTTAATGTATTCAAGACACTTAGAAAAGTGTCTAGTAAATATGTAAAGCTCTAAATAGATATTACTTATTGTTGTGGTTGTATTGTTCATTTTACAGTTAATTGATTGATTTTCTAATATTTATAGGCTTCAGAGAAAGAGATTATCTGTAACCTTTCATTGGCAGGTAATATCTTATAATGTCTAATTCATAGGTTCGTATACCTGGATGAAAATTTTCCAGGAAACATTTAAGGGAACTGTTAAAACACACTGTTTTCTAGACACACCCAGACCTTATGAAACAGAATCTTGGGGTAAACGCTGGTGTCTGTACTTTGTAAAGAGGTACCCAGTTGACACTAAGGCAGTGAGGATTAAGAATCATCACCATATTCCATTGTACGTTCTTTCTTTCTTTCTTTCTTTCTTTCTTTCTTTCTTTCTTTCTTTCTTTCTTTCTTTCTTTCTTTCTTTCTTTCTTTCTCTCTTTCTTTCTCTCTTTCTTTCTCTCTTTCTTTCTCTCTTTCTCTATTTATTTATTTAGTTAGTTTTGTTACAGATGTTTCTCCTTTATCCCCCATTGACACCCTCTTCCCTCTCCCTCCCCGCCCTGTCCCTAGCTTTGCTGTACATGTCCATTGGTCATGCATACATGCATATAAGTTCTGTGGTTTATCTCCCCCCAACCCCCTGTTCTGGGGATTGTCAGTCTGTGATCCTACTTCTAGGAATATACCCTAAGAAGCCTGAAACACCAATCAGAAAGAATATATGTAGCCCCATGTTCATAGAAGCACTATTTACAATAGCTAAGATCTGGAAACAGCCCAAGTGTCCATCAGTAGACAAATGGATAAAAAAGCAGTGGTACATATACACAATGGAGTACTATGCAGCTGTAAGAAGGAAAGAACTCTTATCCTTTGAGACAACTTGGAGGGACCTGGAAAATAGTATCCTAAGTGAAAGAAGCCAAACAGAGAAAGACAAGTATCATATGATCGCACTTATTTGTGGAATATAATGAACATGACAGTCTGAAGAACAGTGTAGTCCCAGAGACATAGAAGTAGGGTACAGACTGACATTGTTCTTACTTCTGATTAAACATGTTTACACATGTTTAAAACCCATAATATCACTAGATTGCCCGTATATTTCTAATTCATAGCACATAAGCTCTGAGACCTGCATGGGATCTACGAGATGATTTTGTACATGTTTTATTTGACAAATGAGGATAGTAAGGCTGAGAGACATGAGAGGACTGGACTGTGGCCTCTGGTGAACTGGCAACATTGCTGTAACTGCAAGAACAGACGCTCCTGCCTTCACCATCCACTGTCCTTTTCACTGTGCTGTATTACCTGAACTTGTTTGTCATTTCCTAAAGGTTCTATTTTCAAATCCTTTTCAAAATTCAGCATCTGTGCTGAGCTTTAGATGAATAGTACATTTAGAGAATTAGCATGTGGCTTCTCTAATCCATGCAGTATAGTTCCTTTCTTATCATTCCTGCTGATTCAGACTACAATCTCTGGTGATTGTTCCATCTTTCTGCTAGGTCAGCATTTTACAGTTTAGTCTTCATTTTATGTATAATTTCTAATTCTTTTTACTTAAAAAAAATGATATATTTTAAATTTACCTTTCTGTATTTTTCTACAGATTTTTATTCTTGTGACCTCAAGTAAATGTCATTTGATATCACAATGATTTCTACATTTCCTATGTTAAATAATAAAAGTCCATTAATATTTTTCTGATGTTCCATTTCATTAACTCAAGTCATCTGAGATATATGAGGTTTTTATTTCTTATTTAATTCAAAGGTGTCTCTATAAAACAAACATGCTTTTAATAAAAATCTCTATTTACCATGTATTTTGACATGCACAAGAGATTTAACTTTTTTTTTTCACAATTTCAAGTGCCTGCATTTCTTTATCCAAAATTAACTTTATATTGTTCCTTACTGTAATTCTGTAATTTCAGAAATGCTATATAAGCTACCTCTGGTAATCAAAATAGTATCTAAAAATCTTATGTTTATTAAATCCAAGATAACAGAAGCTATCTTATCCTGGCTGACCTAGTTCTACATCTATGTCAGTGAAATTACTCATAAATATTTTATTAAAATATGTTAAAAACATTTAAGTTAAAAGAACCTAACATATTAACATGCTATCATTGGATTTTGTGACCAACAAATATTTGTACTTAAATAATGTAATTAAAAATAATCTTTACAAAAATATAATTACTTCTCTTTTATTTTTGTAGTCTAGCAGACACATTTTTGCCCGTTATTGAGGGAAAAAAGATTGTTAGCATTCATTAAAACAAAGTGCGAGTGACTAAATAAGTGTAAGAGAAACTGCATCAGCCTAAGAGGTATTCTTACTTTGAAAGAGTATAGAATATACTCAGAAAAGTGCACAAATCATGCTTGATGGATTTTCATGAAGGAACAAGTGTTTTATTGAATAAATAAAATGCTACCAGCTTTCCAGAAGGTCCCTTTTAGCCCCCTTCTTGTCACTCCTCACACCAATGCTAACCACTCTTCAACCTCTCACACCATGACTTAGTTTTCTGTGTGTTTGAATTTATAAATATGGAATAATACAGTGTTTGTGTGAAATTGTAATGTGTTCATTCTTATTGATATATAGCATTTTATTGTGCAAAGATATTTATCCAATTTGTTTATCTGACTTGTAAATGGTTACAAGTTTGGGGATATTATGAACAGTGCTGCTCTGAACATTTTAGTGATGATGATGATGATGATGTGTGTGTGTGTGTGTGTACTTAGGATGAAATTTTAGTACATACTTAGGAAAAAATTACAAGGTCACAGTGATGTATTTGTTCAGACTTAATAGATACTAAGAGTTCTAGTTTTCTAGTTGCTCCACTTCTCCTGCAATACTTGTTACTATCAGTCAGTATTCCTTCTTCATTCACTCATTCACACATTTATTCATTTATTATTCATTCATTAATTTTTAAAATTTTAGCCATTCTGTTGGTAGTGGTAGCCCATTATAGAGTTAATTTGCACTTTTCTGAATATTAATGAAATTTGTTTTTGGTAAATTTATTAGTCATTGCCTGCTCAATTCCCATTTTTAGATTATTTTTTAACATTTTCTTATTGGTTGTAAGAACTTTTTATTATTCTGTAAACAATTTGTTTTTAGGCTATTTGTATCTTATAAATTGTGTTTTTGCTCTCTTAGCAATATCTTTTGACGAACAGAGTTTTTAGTCTTAATTTAGTCATATATATCCATAAGAGTAGTTTTTGTGTCCTGTCTTAGAAATATTTGCCTTATATGCTATGATATCCTCCTATATTTTCTATTATTTTGCTTTTCATATTTACTTACTATCTGGACTTGAATATATGGGAGTTTTACGATTCAGTTTCTCTACATGATATTATATTGACCTGACAAATATTTATTAAAGAAATTATTCATTTACCCATTGTAAATACATTGTAATCTCTGTCATAAATCCAGCAAAGGTATATGAATAATTTGTTTCTGAACTTTCTATTCTGTTCCATTAGCCTCTTTGTGTATTTTTGCTCTGATTTCATGCTGGCTTAATTATTATACTTTTATAATGAATCTTGATATTTGATTGCACAAATCCTTTAGTTTTGTTTTTCTCCCTTACATTAACTTCTCTATTCTTAACCCTTTGTATTTTCATATAAATTATGGTAGAAGCTCACCAATTTTTATGCATATACCTACTGGAATTGTGTTCTGCATTGTGGTGATTCCAGAGAATGACTTGGAGATAATTAACATACTTAATATTGCATTTTCCAATCCAGGAACATGACACATCTCTTTTTTAGCTGCTAGCCCCATCAGGTAGGGCATCACCCCTACTGCAGAGATCTGCTTTGCTCAAAGTCATGATATCCTTTGCAAAGCAGGTACACATCTAACACATGATCCCTGCGGGAGCACAAAGCCTTGTATATATCCATGAACACTGTGGTTATATCAACGCCCCACAGAGTAGCTGAGGCTGTCACTGCACCTACACTGCAACTTGACTTCTTCTTCTGTCTTACCTTGCTTTCCTCCCTTTCTTTCTTTCTTTTGTGGATATTGCTGCAAAATATGTTGTGTGACATTTGGGCAGTCATTTTGCACTTTGAGACTATGAGACTATAAAGGAAGAAAGAGGGATAGAGAATATGAGAGAGAATGAGTACCTCAGAGAAGCCAACAGAGTCCAAAAAACTGAGGCACTAAGTTAACCAACTTTGGGTCTATCTATCTCCAGGAGGACTGGTAGGTAAGATCCACTAATAAATCTCTCCTGTACAAGCCACTTTTTGGTCATTCCATTACTTACAATGAAAAAAATGCCTAACTGAGAATTAACCTCTGTCAGTTATATTTCCAACTTTTACATATGGGCAGTAAGGGAGAAAATTGCAAAATTTGTACTGAAATCCAGACTCTGCTATCACATTTACTTTTCTTTCAATTGAGTTTACATTTAAATAAAATTGAAATAGTATGGCTTATCTCTAATTGAATTAGTTGTGATTTCACATCAATGATTGTTTAGCTGTTATTTTTATATAATCTAAGAAATCAATTTAACAGAGTTGTTTTTTTTTTTTTTAACAAATGCTAGTATATTATATTTTATGTCTAATAAGAGAAAGTTGCTTAGGATTTAAATTCAGATATGACATTTATATTCTGTTTTTAACGAGGCCAGAATTCAAAACATTTGCTCAGGTTTGAGGAACAGTGAGAATAACAATTTAATCTTTGCTCATATTATTACTCATTACCCATTATTATATTAGTGATATATACATATCAGTGCAAATAATATACATGAAGTAAAGATTTCAATCAAGAGGAGACGCTTTGTTGCTTCCTTGATGCCTCAGAAAAGCAAGCCCCCAAAACAGTGACCTCCACTGAAGAATCTCAGAGATTAAGAGACTATAACAATTAAGCTTGATGAATTTTTACAACTTCAGATTTGTTAGTGAGAGTGGTAAAAGGGAAAGCTAGCACTATTCAGGGATCTGCTATTTTATACTATACAAATTTTTCTGCATTATACAGACATCTTCATTTTATTTCTTATTGTAGTAATGGCCACTCAACATTTAATGCTATTAAAGTCCTAGAAGGTGGCCAACATGAGTAGTATTTCCTTCTGTAGGAACACACCAGGTGAGGAAAGTAAAAAGTAAGTTCTATTTCTTGAACTTGTGTTAGTCCCAAATGTCAATAATTTTGTGTTAGCTCCTTCTGTTTTTTCCTTTTCTATTTATTATCTGTTGCATGTAAACCATTCTTTGAAATTTTACAGGCCATTAAAGGGTCAGATTGGAAAAGTATTCTAGTTTTGCTTGTTGGTTTTTTAGTACACTTAGTTTTCTCTCACTGTGAACTTGAAGTGATAGGATCTTTTTTTTTCTACTTTTACTTAAGTGTTTTTTTTTTTCTTTTTATTCAGAGTATCTCAGGGTGATGAAATTATAAGCAATTTAAGAATGTATCATATTCACTTATTTTAACTGATATTCTGTAAGACTTCTAAATGTCTAGACATTGCTAGATAATGTTCTAGTTCTAATCATTTAAATATTATTATTGAAAAATCAAATAGCTACTTTTAATAATGTTTACAAAAAATGTCTGCCATGATGTAATACATTGTGGATACAATATAATCAGTGGGGAGGACCGGTGGAGAATTATAGAAATATACTTCCAGAGAAAAGAAACAACCAAAAATTATAACAAAGTGAGGAAAAGTCAACATTTTTTACTGAAGTATAGAATTCACTTATATTTTTATATAACAAAGGTAATACTGATAGTACTATTATGTAATGAGATTAATGTATAAATCCAAACATGAATATTAGTATTGTGATCTCTAAAGTAGTCCCTTTTGAGAGCATTCAGAATATCAAGATGTCACTTTTGACCTATCTACAGAAGCTGAAGCTCTTTGAAATCTTAATATTCTACATAGTGTCAAATTTATCTAAAAGATAGGCCAGTGCAATCTAGTGAATAGTTAATAGAGTTGAATACTGCCACTTTTATTGGACACTGAGTTGTGACCATATTGTGGCAGACTATACACAGACCTGTGAGTGTAGCTGGGAGGCCTGTGTGAGGGGTCAGATCATCAAAAGGGATAAAAACCTGAAGCAGAACAGTTCAGTAGGATAAGACAATGCCTTGGATTAAGTCCCTTTGCAAGGGAATATTGGCACAAGACATTTTCAGAAGGTTGAACACTTAAAGTTATGAGCTTGTCTGGCTAAAAAGAATTTAGTGAGATTTGAATTTTTGTAGGAGAAAGAGCAGCACATAACATGTATGTCCTCTAAAGGCTGAGAGATGCACTGGTTGATGATTCGGTTTTCTGCATTTATAAGACCTTTCTTAAAGTCGAAGGTATGTGAAAACACTGATTATCTTTATGAATTGGAAATCTAGCACCAAAGACAATTAAAAAAAATCAACCCTATTTGTGTGCTTGTGCTGCAATAGAAATATCTTGCTCTAAGCATTTATTAATCCTCTGCAGTTTTGAGGGAGAACACTTAGTTTAATGCAGCAATTGCAAATACCTCATGTGCACTGTTAAGATAAAGGCCAGCACTCTTCTTCTTGTGTTGCTATTGAGATTGTAATCTGCCCAGTTCCATTTTAGTAATACAAGTTACAAAGCAAAACCTGGCAAGTGATACTGTGAGAGGGAATAATTTTCTTTGGAATTTAATTCAATAACCAGATTTCTGAAATGTAATAACTATTAATTTTTTAAATCTCTTTTTATCATTGAAAAATATATAGTGGCTCTATTTTAAAATGACAGGGGGAAATTACAGTTTAGAAGAGGAAACTATAAATATTCCCATTGGCAAAATTTTCTTAGAATTTACAACTCATCGGTATTACTGTGATTAAAATAAAGTTAGAGTGGTGGCTTTTAAATGTCCATGATTTGCCTCAAGGGTGCTGGGGCAGCAGGGAACTTCAAGTATGTTTGTTAGTCCCAGTTCTATTTTTGGTTGTTTCTCCCCCATTGCAGTTTCCTGGGATCTTCAATTAATATGATAAGTTTTCTGGCCACAAATACATAGGGTATATTTTTGTTAATCCTTACCCAGGGAAACTTTTTTCATTGATTTTTAGAAAGAGTGGAAGGTGTGGGGAGAGAGGGAGAGAGAGAGAGAGACAGAGAGAGACATAGAGAGAGACAGAGAGACATAGAGAGAGACAGAGAGAGAGACAGAGAGACAGAGAGACAGAGACAGAGAGAGAGCGCGCCCTTGACCAAGATCAAAGGAACCTACAACCCTTAGGTGCCTGGGCCACCTCTCTAACCACTAAACCACACCAGCCAGGGCTCAAACTAACTTTTTTTCTTTTTTTTTTTTATCCTCACCCAAGGGTATTTTTCCATTTTTTGTACAGATAGAGTGGGAGGGGGAGAGAGGAAGGGAGAGAGAGAGAGAAACATCGACGTGAAGGGACACATCGAGTGGCTGCCACCTGCATGACCAACCAGGGCCGGGGACAAACTGCAACCGAAGTACGTGCCCTTAGTGGCAACCGAACCCGGGTCTCTCCGGACCGCAGGCCGACGCTCTAACCGCTGAGCCAAACTGGCCAGGGCAAACTAACTTTTTTTTTAATCAACTCATATTATTCCATCTCTCTCAACTCCAGCAAAAGATCTTTACCTCCCTTATCTTTTGACCACCAAACTAATCAATTTGAAAACGTGTGTCTTTGACTTTCCTGTCCTTTACAAAGACCAGCCTGTGTACCTATGCTCTGCGGTCCATTCTCTTTCATCTTTTGGAAAATGTTCTTTCTGCACAATTCCTCTTCTCTCTGTTCTCTCATAAATTTCTCTGTCCCTACTAAACCACCCCATAAACAGGAAAGTACACTATACTCCCAATTTGTATAAAAAAACACACAGTATCGATATGCCTCCTGCCTCCCCTTACTAATTGGGTATTGTGTTTCACAGTCAAGCTTACAAATTCAAATATTAAATTATAGCTGTAATTACCAATGTACTCTTTCCTTAGTTCATTCTTTGGTCTTCCTACCACCAGACCAGAAAGAAAGGAGACCACCAGGGGGTCATTTGATAATTATCATCTAGCCCTGGCCTATTTGGCTCAGCGGTTAGAGTGTCAGCCTGCGGTCTAGAGAGACCTGGGTTTGGTTCCCTCTAAGGGCATGTACCTCAGTTACAGTTTGTCCCTGGCCCTGGTTGGGTCGTGTGGGTCGCAACCACTCAATGTGTCCCTTTCATGTCGATATTTCTCTCTCTCTCTTTCTCTCCCTCCCTTCCGTTCTATCTATATGAACAAACAATGGAAAAATGTCCTCAGGTGAGGATAAAAAAAAAAGAAAAAGAAAATTATCATCTAAAATTTTATGATTAATTTTTCTTTATTAAAAGTATGGTTTTATTATATGTGCATCTCAGCACCTCATCTTATATAATACCTCTATAAATGTTTAGTTTTATGTTAAATAAATATCAACCCCTCTCTTTTTCTATGGCCATCTGATATAAAATTCATTGCAATAACTGCCAGCCACATGTTTTTTTGTGGAGAGAGTAAAATGTCTCAAAAAAAAACAAAACAAAAAAAAAAACACAACTTTTTAAACACAGCTGTTATTAGTGTCTTTGGAAGGTTTAATTTAGATCTGTTAATGTGACATCTTATAAACAGTTTCTGTTTTTCTGTAAACTAGGACATCATATTTAACAACACAACAAATTTGCCCAGAATTATAAATCAACAGTGCAAAACATTTACATTTTTATCCCCTTTCATAACAGACAGACATGCTAGTTTAAAAAAATCATTGAGTACTTCAGTAAAAATCTGCAAAGATTTTCACTGATCCAAGATAAATTTAATACAATATATTCTACTTCACTTTGTGTTATTAATTAAGTGTGGTAAAGATTTTATTTACTTTAAGGATGGTTTTATTTATTTATTTTATTATAGAGTACTTACAAGTTGTTTTTTTTTTTTTTTTTTTTTTCAGGAATAGGGAAATATGAGTCTTAACACTATGCTTGACTCATGTTAATCTTTTAAACATTGTAAAAGATTAATTCAGTCTTTTAAGGCCATCACTGAATTTCCATGTTCAAAGATTGTGCTAGGAATTGCAAACAATATAAAGAGGGCATTTGGTTGAATAATAGTTGTATTTTAGATTGTAAAATAAATAAAATAATAATATTGAACAATGATATAATCTGCTTATCTCACATATATATATATCTACTGTGTTCATACTGTGTGCTAGTGTTAAACAAATGGAAATGGTACTTGTCATTATGGAAGTCTCAGTGTAGAGAGAAATAGAAGAGATAAACACAGCAAAAACAAACATGAAATCCCTGTAATTATTACTATAAACACAGCTGTGTAAAATGCAACATAAGGGAAGCTATGGAGACACAAAAGAGCATAAATTACAATACTGTGAGTTTGAGCTCTGGGAATATGTAGAAGTTTTAAATAATGTTCAGCATAGACAAATGGAAAATGTTTCTTTTTTGACATTTGCTTTGGATATTAAAATTGAAGAATAATTTGGATTTACACAGATATAGATGTGGGAGTAGCATAGATGGAGGAATGTGTGGAATACTCTGCAGCAGTTTTGTTACAGGTGGGGAGAGCTTCTTGTCCCCACCGGCTGCTCATGGGGGTGGATTTCTTACAATATCCCAAGAAAAATAATCATAATCTTGTGATTATTTATGTCTCTTTCTACTGACTAAGCCAAAAAGAAATGACACCTTAGAGCAATGTGTAGAATGAATACCATAATTTTAGTTTCCAAATAACATTCGTTACTACAAGGACACCAACCCTTGGCTAAGTAGCATATTGTAGATTTGAGAAGGAAAAGTAAATGGTGAGCCACATAGTCATCTTGTTCCAGAAACAAGGGATTTTTAATATCGATAGGTCTAAAACAAAAGGACAGAGGATTTAGTTTAGTGGCCTGCCACTGGCCAAATTTGTAATGTTTGACCTTGAAAAAAATATTAGTAATGTATTATAAAACATTAAATTTTTAAAGATCTATGAGTCTATGAAGATGGAGGGCATGCAAAAAACAAACCCTCCAAAAACAGACAAATATCTTATTTACAGAAAAAAGAAAAACTAGATAATGTATGCAGAAAAAGAAAGATCAAATTTGAAATTCATCATTTTGCAATCCCCCATGTAATAATTGTTTCATAAACATTTATCAATATTTATCAAAATCTTTGTGTTGGGAGCAAAATAGTCACTCAAAATATCGACACAATACGAAAGTCAATTTTACAATGGAGATATGCTATTGTTAACACTTTAACAAAATGATCAAACAGCATCATTGATAGTGATACAACCAGTGCTTGTATCACAATAGTGAAACAAACAATGATACTCACTTCCTGATGTGATACAATAAGAAGTATATGTCATCACCTGAATGATATTCTCCCCAATAATGTTGGAATGTAGAAAAAAAATTAGACAATGCAGAATATAAGACATTCTAAAAGATGACATGTCACAAATTCAATATCATGGAAAAAATAGGAAGCAAACATGAAGATTATTCAAGATTAAAAGTAATTACATAAATATGAACTAAATGCAATGAATTAAGCTTCATTGATCCTGAATCTAAGGAAAAAGGCACCTATAAAAGACACTTTTTGTGGATACTGAGAAATTTAGATATGGAGTATGGAATAGATGAAACCGAATGAGTGTTAATTTTCTTAGATGGGTTAATGACAATGTGTTAGACTGGAGAATGTCTTTATGGTTTGACAGAAAAGAGGTTAGATATATAGATAAGGCAAAAATGGATCATCGTACTATTCTTTCCATTTTTCGACATACTAAAACTGATAAGTTGCAGGAAAAGAAAAAGTACAGACTAATTCTAGCTAACCAGACCTATTAATTCCCTTGGTGTTAGAGCTTGGGAAAGTTACTGAACCTCCTCGTGCCGCTGGGTATCCCTAAAATAAAGATGATAATTAAACTTACAACAAGGGATTTTGGTATATATATAAATGACATAATACATAAAACACTAATAGAACCCTGGCTGGTTTGGCTCAGAGGTTAGAGCGTCGGCCTGCGGTCCAGAGAGACCCGGGATCAGGTCCTGCTTTGGGCATGTACCTCGGTCGCAGTTTGTCCCCGGCCCTGGTTGGTCGTATGGGTGGCAACCACTCAGTGTGTCCCTTTCACGTCGATGTTTCTCTCTCTCTCTCTCTCTCTTCCTCTCTCTCCCTCCCACTCTATCTGAACAAAACATGAAAAAATGTTCTCAGGTGAGGATATAAAAATAAAAAAACACTAATAGAACACTGCCTGGCATATAGTAAGTCCTCAAGTGCCTATTCATATAGTTAGACTTACTAGTAATATTCTTGCCAGATTGAAGTTTTATTAATTGAGGATTTATGGGTAATGAGGCTTGAAAGTTAGTATTCTGAAATCAGCCTTTAGTGCTGTAAATATGGGCAACTACCAATATCACAGCTGCAGAAGAAAATATAAAAGCATAGAATTGATTTTATATATGTCTATAAATAGGTTGCAATGTCTTGTGTAAGGTTGCAAGTGAAAGATTAAATCATTTCCAACTAGTCAGCTAAGTATGCCTCAATCTAAAGATGAAATTTAATAATACAAGTAGGGAAACCATTGCCATTGCCTTATTGGAATCTGTCACGAATAGAAGGCACTGTCAGCAACCTAAGAAACTACTTGCAGAAATGACCCCACTAGAGGCCTTGGAGCCAAAGGGTAATTAAAGTTGGGCACTGAGCCACCTCTGAAAAGTCTGTTTTATTCTTTTAATTAATGACTGCATTACTACCTCATCCTGCTGTAGCATGGGACCCCAGCAGAATTCCACCATAAACCACATTAAGACAAGTTTCCATCAGCAGCATAACCAACACATAGCTAGTTTAACACTATGAGGCAATAAATGCACACATTGTTAAATATCAGCATCGACATTTTTATGTGTAGCAGGAAAGCAATTCTCAAAACAGGAATTTACAACACACTTGGAAGAGCTTCAGTTCCAAAGATGCTGATAATCAAGAAAGCTTCATGCTGCACACCACCTATTTTCTATTGCACAGATTCTGGACAATTTAAATTTATGTTGCATAAAATTGGTGCACGCAAAATAAGTGTTTTCATTGTGGAAGGGTAAGATAGGGAATCTGGGATTTCTCTAAATATTTTATTTTTAGTAGTTCCATTTGATTCAAAACCTTTCACTGTAGCACAGAGAAAGACTTCATTATTATCTTTATGTACATAACTGAAGATTATATTTATCAGAAGACATTTTTGTTGTTGTTGTTGTTTTTGTTTGTTTTGTGTTTGGTTGATTTTTGCTCTTTTCAAGCATATTGTACTTAACCAACTCATGCAAATCTGAAACAGTATATCTCTTCTTATTAATCTAGTTTCTTCAAACCCAGTATTATTTTTTAATTTCAAGCTCAGCTGACATTTGAGAGTTGGTGCTTTATTTGAAACAAAAACTTAGAATGTTATTCCATAAAAGAAAAATTAAAATCTACATTCAAATCTGTAAGTCAGTTCATGTTTGGTTTAAAAAGATGAATTTGTTCTAAAAAGATTGATATATTATAAAAGAATTAAGCATTATTGAATTTTCAGTTTTTGTGTGTGTCATTTCACCTAGAAGAAACACTGGGTGAATGCAGAAATCTTAACCCAGATGAACCAAGCTGAGTAGAAGTACACAATCTGCACACACATACACCTCCAACATCTATCTACCAGATACATCAAATTACACTGGAAAGTGGTGTGTTTAAAACAGAGAAGAATATAGCATGTATAAATGCTTATTGCAAGAACACAGTCCAGATTAGAAATAAGTTAGAGAAAAAGAAGAAATATCAAATAGGAAGGGAATAACAATTCAGAAAAATGACAGAGTATGGGATCTAGAGCACATAGGAGAAATTACTCTTCCATCAGAGAATGTCATTCTGTCCCTTGTAAGAGAAAAGGAGGATGTGTAGGATCCAGAGATGACTTTTCGACTTCGTGGGAAATGGGGTGGTGTAGCTTGTTTAACATCTCTGATTTTCTTTATGGAATAGAAGTAAAATTGCAGAAAATCAAGACAAAAGGAGGAGTCAGAAGTTTAAAGAGAGTGAAAGAGTTCAGAAACAGTGAAAATGATAATTAGAGGGAGAATGTTATGACTTCGCTGGGCCAGGCCCAGTTGAAATTGGTGAATGAATGGTAGTATCAATGTAGTGGGACCTATTTCATAATTTTAAATTATAAATACTTATATATATATAATACATATTTATATAAATATAATACACTCATAATTTAAATTAGTATGCACACGCATATATATTAATTTAAAATAATTAAAAAATTTTACTTTGCAGTTTAGTTAAACTTAAACTCCAAATTGTCTCCCTTGTGGGGAGAACTATCTGAAACTTCTATTAACTCTTTTAGCCTTAGTGGGATGCTTTGAGTCTACCAATTAATATATAACTGAGAGATTTGCCATTATTTGTACAGATCGTATCTAAAAAGATTTCCTTTGTAGACTTCCAGATTGCCAGCTTCTGTGTTGTCCTAAAACTGCCCTCTGATTCCTCAACCAAAAAGCTTACACTGTCCTCTCCACGTCTTGGCTGTCTTCATAAGACGCTGACTATGGAGTAGTATCCCATTCCAGTTCCCCAAACTGGAAAATTTATCCTGCTCTATGTCTTCCAATTTTCAATTCCCTGTAGTTTCTTTCTGATTTTGTTCATGTTCCATATTTGATCTTTCTTAATTTTTGTTCAGTTATAATTAGTTTCCACAAGCGGATTGATATGATGTAAACTACTTCACCTCAGGATTGGAACTTCCTCATTTTTTGTCTATGGCACTATATCTATCCAGTAGTTCAATCTCTACACCTAAGAGCTGTGTTGTTGTTATTCTTTCAGTTAAGAACACTATCTCACATAATGTATTAGAAAGTTATGTCATTTATGTCTCCAAAACATGTGCCAAATGTAACTGCATCATTTCTGGTTATCTCTCTGGCCCAAACTCCCATCATCTCTTTTTTCCGAATGACACAAGCTTCTTAATGGGTATCATTGCTTCCATTCTTTTCCTACTACAGTTTGGTCATGTCTGTCAGCCAGAAAGATCTTTGAAAATAAAAATCACATTGTCACCTTTCTGTTTAAACCCTATACTAGTTTGCCATTGTCATTCAAATGAAACTCAATCTCTACAGTACACCTTTCAAGTTTTTATACAGTCAGCACCTGTCCATGTCCTTGATGTAAATTTCAAACTCTCTCCATCCTTTATTATTCCTTACTGACATAGTTTTCTGTTACTCATATTTAGCCAATTTATACCTGCCCAAGACCTTTACTTTACTCTGCCTGGACTAGTCGTCCACCAGGTACTTACAGAGCTGTCTCATTATTCCCGTCTTTGATCTCAGAGAAGACCTGGGCACTCGGTGAAAGGTAATTACCTCAACCCAGTTGCTCTGTCCCATTTCTCTGTTTTATTTTCTTCAAAGCAGGAATATTTTCTGGTTTACTTATTTGCTTGTTTGATTTTGTATATATGTATATATTTACATCTTAATGTGCTTACTATCTTTTTCATAACTTATAACCAGTGCATAAAACATAGCTTTGACACATGAGAGATACTTAATAGATTAATGAATTAATGGCTGCCAAACCGGTTTTGTGCTAATTCACAATTCTGTACATTTTGGTTTAAAATGATTTGTTTCTTCAATATTTTGAATTCTTCAAAAGTATGCACTGGTCTAGAGATATAACTATAAACATCATGTTAATTATTTTATCTTTTATTGTATTGTACCTTCACAGGGAGAAGTAGTAAGACAAATTCTAGTAGATTGATAGGAGATTTTCATATTAAAATAATCATATGTAGATAGACAATTTATAGCATGTATCTGGTAGCATTCCTTAGTTTGGTTTATTATTATTATTTTTATTAATGAACACAATTTAAGGTTCTACTTACTCATTTATTAAGCATATTGAAATGATCTATTAACATATGTCTGTATTTGGTGAGTTGAGATGTCTTTGAAATCGATGTATCAGGATCTATTTGTTTGAACTGCCAAACCAATATAAAGCAGAAAAAATAATATCATAGCTATAAAGCTTGTCAACAATTAACATAAGGTATACATACTTACTTTCCCATAATTAGCAAAAATACTTAATTTAAATTGCAATTTTCCTGGCATTTCTCCTTAAGAAAATTATGAGGGAATAAATTCTATAAAGTAAATAAATTAAGAAAAAATCCAGATACACCATAGGCATAATAAGATTGACTTGCCTAGTTTCTAGTCTTCTAAAGCAAATAAATCATCAATGTCTAAAAAATGATGATTTTATTTGTTTTAATAGAGGGTAGTGTACTTCCAAGATTGGTCTAACCAGACATTACAATACACTGGTAAGTACTTTAAAACACTGCATTCTTCTCTGCAAAACTCTTTTTTGAATGTGTTAAGATAAAGGTATTTAAATTTCTTCCTTGGTGATTTTATGATGATACATACACATACACTTAGGAATACACACATATATTTTTTTCAAGACAAAAAAACCCAAAAAACCAGTTACAAATATTGTGCTGCTTTATTGGCAATACCTTTTTTTTTGAAGTATTTCCTATATGCCATTTTGATGTTTTGAGTGGTAGAGAAACTTACTTTGCCTGTTTTTTAAGTTTTTCAACCATTGGTTTTGTACTTGAGAGCAGAGAGAAACTCAGTTTAATGGCAGTTTGACAGCTTTTCTCCTGGTGATAAAATGAAATTGATCAAATGTACATTAGAGCTTTTAGACTCTGAAACATTCAGTGACCTACAGGGAATTCTGAATAGTATATGATTTATCAAAACTACTGCATGTACAGACAGATTGTTCATACCGAAACTCCAGTCTACCTGGATCATGTTGTTTTTCTTTTCTTTTTTTTCTTTTCTACAATGACTTATAACGCCTCTGAGTGAGGTTCTGGTCTCCTGAGAATTTGAAGACTTCACTCTGCAATGTACAGATGCTTAACGGACTGAAGGCAGGATTTTTAAACTCAGAAACCAGGTGATTCAATTTCACGTAGTAGTAATTCAGCTCTCTAATAATTTCTCTAGACATACACATTTATTACCCAGAGAGATCGAGGTAAAGAAAAAGTATCCGATTATATCTGGGGATTTGCATTTGACAATAATGTGAGGGGGTCTATAAACTTACTTTATAAATAACACACTTCATACATATAAACCCTCCATTTCTAACCTAATTATATGATACATACTTTAATACTCATAAAAAACTTGAGGACTGGGTTAGATGGTGGCATCATTTCTGTCATTAGATATATTTAAAATCACTTTTTAACACTAATTCTGTGAACATTTTGTAAACAAAGTATCATTGATGGGAAGTGGTAAAGTGTGTGGTGTTTGACAGGGCATGTTTATAACTTACATTTGTAATACACACAACCTTTGAAAGAAAGTCTATTACTTGTGAAGATTTCCTCCATTCATACTGTCATAGCATTTTTCCATCCCGTTATGCTGACAGAATCGCCACTTTAAAACAATAGTCTACATTATGAAGACAAAATAATGGCATTGTATCAGCAGAACAAAAAGAAAGAGCTATTCGTAAAAACATTTCTTTACAAATTAGAATCTTTTATTACCTTTTGTAGAAAGGATCTATTACATGAAAATATAGCAAAGTACTTCCAAATCTACCAGTGTTCTTTACTGGTGTTTAACTGAGTGATTATTTCCCTCATAAGAATAACGATAATATTCCTTCCGTATTTATCACCGTATAATGTCATTTATTTGTACACAGCTTTAAAGATGATGCATAAGTTGTCACACCATTCAAAAGACAAACGTTGTTCTATTTTTTCCCACACCAATATCTCTCGCTACTCTCAAGAGAAATATTTTTGAACACCAGAACACAATAATGTTGGATCCTATTGCATCATGGCCCTTAGAGAGCATATTGAAAGCATCTGATTTAGAAAAAGATCCAGAGGGAGACTGTCCAAGCCTTCCAGTTTGCAAGTGAATACAAAAATGCTTTTCCTTTTCAGAAAGATTATCCATATTTATATAAACTTTGGGCAGCATAGTTAGGGCACAATGATGCCTGAAGATCTGAGCACACTACTCTAGAGTGAAGACAGATTAAAAGATTATCTTTTTTCCTGAATTAATGGCATCTCAGATCGTTCAGTTATCTGTAGCTACAACTGCCCTGAAAAGCCTAGTTGCAGATGTTTGGGGTTGACAGAAATAAATGTGAAACATTTTGCAGTTCCCTTAGCTGCCAGTGCTGAAAATTTCACTTTTGCTTCTGCTCAGCCAACATGCTGCCCATGTTTCTGATAGATAAGCTGTGATCTGGACAAAGGTAAAACCACAAAATAACTAGTAATCATCTTTGATTTTTCCTCAAATTTATCAGTGGGTGGTGCTCAATTAATAATGCAATGTATCATTTAAAATGTGTATTTCAAGTAAAAGTTCATATAATTGGAGAAACCGATTAGAAGTAAATATGCTTTGGAAAAACAAGGTTTTATTATAATGCAATATCCTTATAGTCAAAATTGAGTAATAAAATACATTTTTATTTAACTTTCAAAAGATTTAATGAAAACACTAAAGACGTTGCACATATTATAAATACCATTACTAATAATGACATTTGTGTTTCAAAACAGGATGCATGTGATGTTGTCTAAATTATTCTTAAGTAATTCTAACCATTTTCAGGCCCTCTTCTTCGAAAGGAAATGTGTCTTACTTTGAGAACAGTGGATGAGCAGAAACAATATAATACTGTTTCCAGCCTAATTTACTTTGTTTTTGCATTTATCACACACATATCTAGTGCCTGATATTTACTACATATAATATTGGCTATTTGGGTACCTAGAGATGTGTAGATTCAAAAGACAAGATTCCTAAACTTTGAATTATCAATTCAGTGGAAGAGATACACATTTTAAAAAACATTATAATGGCCATTACATAGGTAATATAAGTGAAGGAAATATTTATTCCAACAGGAAATCTGCAAAGACATATTCAAGAATATGAGCTGTATTCTGAACTGGAATTTTAGGGAATAATAGATTAGAAGTATGGAAACTTAGCTGGAGAAGACAATTTTGGTGAAGGATTTATGTAGAACAGTGAGGGGTATGTGGGGAACGGTAAGGAGACTGACATGGCTAAGGCACACGCCCTACAAATGAGATATTTATGGGAAACAAAATTGAAATAATAAATATAAGTTTGTGAAAATCTATAAATGCCAGGTTTTTTCCCTTTACCTTGAAGACAATCTGAAATTTTGGGGTTAAGGGTTAATTTCATGATCACCTATCTATTTAGAAAATAAAACTAATATTGCTGCAATTGGTCAAAACACTTGTAGTGGGGAGAAATTCTAGGCAAGGAAATGAAGCGATAGCCTAGGAAAGAGGTTCTAAGACTGTGTGTGCTGGTGGACGTACGGGACAGTGTGTAAATAGGAAAGAGATTGGATGGTACCAGGAGTGCAATTTGGTGACGAAGTGAATCTAGGAGTAAAAAGAGAAAAAAACAAAATAGTATTCATTTTTGAGTAAACGAACCTCGAAGGATGGATATATTTAATAGAATAAGGAATGTAAGTTGGTTGTTGTTGATGACGATAGGGCAGGGGAAAAATAAACCCTTACTCAACTGATCCTTTTCTAAAAGCAAGCTTTAGATATTAACCCCTTATTGAACATATGAGTTATAAATATCTTCTCCCATTTAGTAGGTTGCCTTTTTGTTTTGTTGATGGTGTGCTTCACTATGAAAAAATATTTTGGTTTGATGTAGTCCCATTTGTTTGTTTTTGCTTTTGTTTCCTTTGCCTTTGGAGTCGGATCCAACAAACATCAAGTAAGACCAATGTGATGGAGCTAATTACCTGTGTGTTTTTATAGGAATTTTGTGGTTTCAGGTCTTATATTCAAGTCCTCAGTCTTGTTAAATTTTGTGTATAGCATAAGATAGTGGTCTAGTTTCATTCTTGTGCATGTGTCTTTCTGGTGTTCCCAGCACCATTTATTGAAGACATTGTATTTTCCCCATTGTATGTTCTTAGATTCTTTGTAGTAAACGAATTATCCATCTATCTGCAGGTTTATTTCTGGGCTTTTTATACCACTTTTGGATATTTATTGAAGAATATGAATGCACTGATTTGGAAAGATATATTTACCCTTATATTCATTGCTTTACTATTTATAATAGCCAAGATATGGAAACAACTTAAATTCCCATTGTTATATGAATGGATGAAAAAGAAATAGTATATACATATAATGAAATACTATTCAGCCATTGAAAAGAAGAAAATCTTGCCATTTGCAACAACATTGATGAACCTTGAGGGTATTATGCTAAGTGAAATAAGTCAGACAGAGAAAGATATATACTGTATGGTCTCTCTTATATATGGAATCTGAAACAAAATAAAACAAAAACAAACTCATAGGTAGGGAGAACAGATTAGTAGTTACCAGAAGGGAAGGCGATTGGCAGGAAGGGGAAGTGGGTGAAGTGCATTAATTGCCATGTTATAGATGGGAACTAATAATGATAATTACTATGTACCGCATACAAATGTTGAATTATCATCTTTTATATCTGAAATATATATGACCTTGTATACCAATTTTAGCACACACAAAAAAGTAACCTTTGAGAAAAAACTCACACAATGCATGACTACAGGTATAATTTATCTTAATTTGATTTTTATCATGTGAATCTTGTTTATTTGTAATTGGGTTTTTATTATTGAGATTTAAGAGTTTTTGGTACAGTCTAGATACAAATTCTGTAACATGTTTTGAATTAATTTTTCTCAGTCTGTATTTTTATTTTATTTTATTTTATTTTACTAACAATATCTTTTGAAGAACACAAAATTTTAATTCCAAGGAATCTAATTTATCTATTTTTTACTTTTCTGAATTTTGTTTTGGTGTTATGTCTATGAAATTTCTAAAGTTATAAAGATTTTTTCTTATGTCTGCTTCTTTTAGTTTTATAGTTTTAGGTTTTATATTTACAACTATGATCCATTTACAGGTAAGTATCTATAAATGAAATGAAGTATCTATTTAAGTTATTGTTATATAGGTATCTAATAATTCTATCACCATTTACTGAAAAAACAATTCTTTCTCTAATGAATTGCTTCTGTATCTTTTTAGAAATTTATCCATATATACATGATTGTCATTCTGAACTCTCTATTCTGTTCAAGTGATCTATTTCTCCGTATTTATTCTCACACTATATTTTCTTTTAAAAAGTTGCTTTACAAAAAGAAAGTAAAGAAATCAGCTAATGTGAGACCTCCAACTTTGTTCTTTGTTTTCAGGATTTGGGGGACTACTGTAGGTCTTTTGCATTTCTAAGTGAATTTTAGTATTGGATTAACAATTTCCACCCAACAACAAAGCTTGTTAATAGTTTTATTGGGAGAAAAACCTCATGGGGGACCACAGTACATAGAACATTTTTGTCAAGAATGGTACTTTAAGACCATCGGCTTACACCCTACACAAAAATAAACTCAAAATGGATAAAAGACTTAAATGTGACTCATGAATCCATAAAAATCCTAGAAGAAACTGTAGGCAACAGAATTTCAGACATCATACGCAGCAGAATTTTCAATGACACATCACCTAAGGCAATAGAAACAAAGGAGAAAATGAACACATGGGACTACATCAAACTCAAAAGCTTCTGCACAGCAAAAGATACAATCATCAATATGGAAAGGCAACCCACTGTATGGGAGAACATCATTGCCAATGATACATCAGATAAGGGGTCAATTTCCAATATATATAGAGTGCTCATACAACTCAACAAAAGGAAGACAAAGAACCCAATTTAAAAATGGGCAAAGGAACTAAATAGACACCTCTCCAAACAGGACATACAAATGGCCAAGAGACATATGAAGAAATGTTCAACATCATTAATCATCAGAGATGCAAATTAAAACAACAATGAGGTATCACCTCACACCTTTCAGAATGGCCGCCATCAACAAATCATCAAACAACAAGTGTTGGTGAGGGTGTGGAGAAAAGGGGACTCTAGTGCACTGCTGGTGGGAATGCAGACTGGTGCAGCCACTATGGAAAACAATATGGTGTTACCTGAAAAAATTAAAAATTGAACTGCCATTTGACTCAGTGATCCCACTTTTAGGAATATACCCTAAGAAGCCTGAAACATCAATCAGAAAGAATATATGTACCCCCATGTTTGTAGCAGCACTATTTACAATAGCTAAGATCTGGAAACAGCCCAAATGCCCATCAGTAGACAAATGGATAAGAAAGCTGTGGTACATATACACAATGGAGTACTATGAGCTGTAAGAAAGAAAGATCTCTTATCCTTAGAGATGATATGGAGGGACCTGGAAAGTGTCATCCTAAGTGAAACAAGCAAAACAGAGAAAGATAAGTATCATATGATCTCACTTATTGGTGGAATATAATGAACATAACAGTCTGAGGAATGGGGTAGCCCTAGAGACGTGGAAGTGGGGTACAGAATGACTATCCCCAGAAGAGGGGGTGGGGGGGAAGATAAACCACAGAACTTATATGCATGTATGCATGAACAATGGACAAGTACAACAAAGCTGGGGAGAGGGTGGGGAGGGAGGAGGAGGGGGGAATCAGTGGGGGTAAAAGGAGAAACATCTGTAACAAAAATAAATAAATTAATTTAAATTTTAAAAAAAAGAATGATACTTTTATATATGACACTGTCACATATGAAAGCATACAAGTTTGATTGTCTGACACTCAGTAATCCACTGAGAGAGATCTCAGCTATCTAAATTTTAACATTTAGTGATATCTGAGCTAAGACCTCAGCCTCATGGAAACATAGTTTCTCATCAATGTTCTTTTTATCATTTTAACGTTAACAGTTGTTTTTAAGTCCAGAAAGAGAGATAAAATTAATAGGAAAGGGTATTTGGCTTATTGTTTCTTCTTGGCTTCCATATTTCCATGATCAGAAGTGGAATTTTTATATTATTGCAATCTTTAAAAATAAGAGATTTGAAGTTATACATATGTGGGTTGGCGCTCTGGCTCCTTCACTAATTGGCAGTGCAATCTTGAACAAGTTACTTGACATTTCTAAACTTGAGTGTCTATGACACTAAAACTAACAAAAAGCATGTACTTTCTTTTGTTGTTAATTAAATTATCATATGAAATTAATAATAATAGCAGTCATTTACTTAAAACCAACATAAAAAATATGCTTTCTCTAATTCTTACAACAATTCTGTGAAGGCAGTCCTTAGGAAATTTATTTTGCAAAACTGAGGCTCAGAGAGATAAAACAATTTACTTAAGATTACACAGCTGCTAAAGGACAATGCTAGACTTCAAATCCAGATTGACCCAATGCCAGGGAGTGTGCTATTTCCCCATTCTAGTGCAGGCTGTAATGACCAATTATGAAGGTGAGCTTCCTTCACAGGATCTAAAGTTTGGACCTAAGAAAATGGTCATGCAGTTCATTGCCTTAGCTCTTTAGGAGGGATTGATGTTAAGGATGAGAAAATGTCATTGTACTTGGATATTGGAACCCTAGACCTTTGTCATTAGTTAGCCTGTTGTTTATTATAAAAAAACTTGAACTCTCCCAGATCTCTTTCTCTCAAAGGAGGAGGAATATTATTTTGTCTATTCCATTTCAGCACTATGAGAATGCTAAGTAGTAGAACACTTTACCTTGCTTTGTATTCTGCAAATTTATGAAGCTGGTGAGCCTGTTATTTGAATTCACATACCTATTTTGATCCTATTTTCATTATAAAATCCAAGTGATATGTATAATAACAGGGATTGTAGCCAGATTCATGTAATATGTTCTATATGGTGCCAAAGAAAATAGCTTCACCAAACGTCACGTGACCTTGACATCAGGATTCATCAGCTAATGAGAAACTGAAATTAATGTTATTTCTTTAATACAAGTCATCTGACTTCTTTACATTTCCCTGTGGACTCAAAATATGCTACATATACTTGTTTACTTGGCCATTTTTGTTTTGGGTATTTACTTTTTGGTACCTTTCCTTGAAGAGAGTTCTTTACTTGTATATCTCAAGTGTTATTTGTGAAACTCTCTCTCATTGGTGGGAGACAATACAAAATAAATAGAAATTTATTAGGAATCTATGTATGGATAGAATAACCGCTAATAATTTAGTTTATTGTGTAGAAAGCCAGATCCTCTTGGTATGTAAACATAGCCTATCTGACTACTGTTTCTGCACAATAAAGAAGAAAGAATGAAGAAAGTGAAGAAGAAAGAGGCTGCTGGTGTGCCAATGCTACTTAATTTATGACTTGTAAGAGGGCCTATGTTACTTTTTATTTTATTTTTTATTTTATTTTTTATCCTCACTCGAGGACATTCTTCTGGTTTTTGTTCAGGTAGAGTGGAAGGGAGAGAGAGGGAGGGAGAGAGAGGGAGATAGAGAGAGAGAGAAACATCGACGTGAAAGGGACACATCCAGTGGCTGCCACCCGCACGACCAACCAGGGCCCGGGACAAACTGCAACCAAGGTATGTACCCTTAGTGGGATCCGAACCCTGGTCTCTCTGGACCACAGGCCAAACACTCTAACCACTGAACCAAACCGGCCAGGGCTATTTTAGAATATACTTAATGTTTAAAATACTTAAATAATGAAGTGTTGACATCAGTCTTACCACCTATTCAACTTCCTCTTAAATAATGACTTTAACTTCCTTTTCACCATTTCCTGTGTACAGTTTTTAGAAGAATTTAGATTTGTGATTCAGTTCTTTCTTACTCATAATATAGAATGAAGTTCAGTCAACCTAATCGTAAGCAGTAAAATAAACTTTTAATTTTGGCTTAATTGGTAATTCAATGTGAAGATAACTTGATCTGAAGATAAAGTGCCTTATGAGTAAATCAACCATGAAGTAGAATAGAAATTTGAAAACTAAATGATATGGATATTTGGTAACGTACAGATAATTAAAAAGCTAGAAAAAATATTAAAATAAAAAAGTAACATTTAATTTTCTAATCCAAGAGGTTTGAGAAAATCACTGTGAAAATGACAGGTATCTTTAGGACAGAAAATAAAACACTTTTATAAATGGCAATGTGTTAATCCCAAGACATGCTTGAACTTGTTTCATCTCAAAGGTACCCTTCACCTATATGAATTGAAAGTGTGTCTTTTTCTATTACTGGAAGTCTCCTCAACACCAATGCTGTGAGGGGAAAAAACAGTGATAAAAAATAGATGAGAGAAAAGAGGGTTTTTTTTGAGACACAAATAATTCTAAAGGTAAAGGTCAACAGCCTGTGAAAGAAATTCACTTGGGGTTCTGAATGAGCATCACAAATTTGTTTCAAACAATTTCCTTTTATGTATATGAAGCTCATCTTCTTAATCTTTATTGTCCACACAAAACGGAAAGCAAATTTTCTCTTTTCCTCCAGGAATACTTGATAAGAGAGAGTAAAATCAGAAAATGCTATCTTGAACAAACTATTCTAACATTGCACAGCTTGGTTTACCCAATAAATGGTTTGATCAAATAGCCTCTGAAGTTTTGTGCAATTCCACACTTCAACAATTCTGGTTTGTTCCAGAATTATGGCAATATGATAAGAATGATACAATATCTTTTCAAGTATGATTCACCCAAATAATAAAAATAATGAAGGAAACACACTAACACACTACATATGTTTATGTTTTATGATGTAGCATGTTTCTTTCACTATTTTAATTACCTGGGTAAAACATAGTTGAATAAATTAGTACATTCTTCTTCTTCTTCTTCTTCTTCTTTTTTTTTGCTGTTGGTTGTTAATCCTCACCCGAGGATATTTTTCCATTGATTTTTAGATAGAGTGGAAGGGAGAGAGGGAGAAAGAGAGAGAGAAACATCAATGTGAGACACATCAATTGGTTGCCTCCCATAAGCACCCCCACAGAGGTCAGGGGTCAAATCTGCAATCCAGGTATGTGCCCTTGACCAGGAATCAAACCCTCAAACCCTTGGTCCAAGGGCTGATGCTCTAACCATTAAGCCAGACTAGCCAGGGCTATACATTATTACTAATATAATAAAACTCACTATATCATTTTTCCCCCCAAGGAGAAAGTATTATTCTTCGACCATTCTATCTACAGATTAATTATTACAATAAACAAAATGCCTCCTGACTGCTTACACAGAAAGATCAATAGTTATTGTCATGGAATTCGAAGTCCTACATAAACTAACCTTAGATTTCTTTCCCAAATGATGTTCCATACCCATAGTCCCCTTCTTTCTGCTAACAATTCTATTCCTCTAAGACTCACGATAATTTTCTCACTGTACCTTTGGAAGAAATGCTCTTCTCCCCACAATCCTCCTATTAAAGCCCATCAAGGTCTCACTCAAGTTCAATGATCTCTGCTATTACCTCAGTGTAATACTTTCTTCCACATTTCTGTCCCACAGCCCTTTGCATTTGTGTCATAGTACTTATTGGACTCTTTCTGTATTGTGGTTACTCATGCTTGTTTCCACTGGAGAATGCACACTGTCTGAGAGTAGAGAAAGTCATCTGTGTGAGTTTGTCACAGTATTTAGTACAGTGCCCATAGGAGTTAGTCAACAAATTAATTCATTGTGCATATAATTATTCAGTTGTTGAATAATCATATGTTGAATAAAAAAGGAAATTCTTTTTCTTAGCATGCTGTTCTCAGTTTTGCACATTTCTCTATTTGAAAACAACTTCATTTTGAATATTTTGGAAGAAATAAGAAAAATCTTATGTAAATCATTTTTGGCTTCTTAGATGCACCAGTGAAATGTTTAACTACAGGTTAGATTTAAAAGATTATAGAAAAAATGTTTTGGATTATCTATAAATTACATGTAGTTCTGTGTAGTAAGGAACTGAGCCTTGCCTAGAGAAGTTTTGTCTTTGTCTTCAGCTCCTGGGAGTTAATCTCTAAACACTTGGAATTTCCCAAGTGATGGAAGTGTATTTATAATTCATTACAGGACCAGAGACTACACCGGATAGTTTATGCTGAAAAGAGAACTCTGAATGGGGCCACACGCAACCAATAGGCTTAGGGTGAGGGCTAGCCATGCCAGAAAGACCAACTTTAAAATTAGAGGTTTGGGGCCTTGGCCCATGTGAGTTTAGCCCAACCTCTGGGACAAGTATGGAGGTGCTAGAGAGAATCCAACCACATGGACTATAGACCAATCCATCAATAAAAGCCCTGGACATCCAAGCTTGGGTGAGCTTCCTGAGTTGGTAATACTCCATGCATATTATCACACATCCATGTGATAGAGGAATGTGTCTTGAGGACCTCTAAAGCTTGGTGATTGGAATCCTTCCAGACTTGGGCCTACATTTCTCTTCCTTTGGCTAGTTTTAATTTGTATCTTTCCCCTGAAATAAATGTAGCCACCAGTATAATAAATTTCTTTAAGTTCTATGAGTCTTTCCAGAGAATTATGCAACATGGGGGTAACTTGGGGAAACCACTGAGCTTGCATTTGTAGTCAGAAGTGAGGGTTGTTCTTTGTACATTCTTCCTTGACTTTGCAGCTGGCCCCTAACTCATAGCATTTGGGGTCAGAAGTCTTGGGCAGATTTGACAATCTAGAGGATCATACCCTTAATCTCTCAGTTTAGCCAATTACAGGTAATTCTATAAAATCAGAGTAAGTATCAGAATATTTATATATACATAAAAATTTTTTTCTGTTCCCCTTTTCTGCTCATAACATTTGTTTATCATTATGACCTTGTTCTGTGATTTATCTTTAGATATATCTGTCGATTTCACTAAATTGTGACTCCTTTAAAGCAGAAGACTCTTTCATAGTTATTTCCATAATGAGTGCCTGATTCAATGTAGGTGGTCAGTAAGTATTTAATGAATAAATAAATTATTGAGTCTTTGGAATAGTACAACTTTAATGTAATTTACTCAAGATTGCTACACTTAGGCTCTATCACTAACGTAAGATGTTGATATTTTGTGGATTGCATTCACAACATGCCATCTCTTAAATAAAATCGTTTCACCTAATTTTAGAACACTTACTATAGAGCTAAGTATCATCTTTTAATTAAGATGGTACTGATTTGGGATTCAGAATAATAGGGAATATTGAGCTCTGTTATTTAACTGTATAGCCTTGAGGAAATCACTTTACCAATTTGAACTCATGTTTTCTTATCTGTAGAGAGAAAATGGCTTTAGTTTCATCTTGTTGAATATGTATTTTAAATGTCTGAGAAATATTAATTTTCCATTATATTTTCCCCTAATTGCTAGGAGTAATTAGAATATATATGCATTATTCCATTTTATTTCTCTCTAATTACTGAAAGAGGAATTAGACTATATATATATAGATGTGTTACTACACATGCATTTTGAATGTGTATATGTAAGTTTAAATATTTAGTGCATATACATTTGTATAAAATCATTTATTTCTCAGTATTGTAAACACTGTAGTTAAGGTAGATCATTGGCTAAGTACTTGCTAGATCAGATCAATGGTAATTGAACTTATAACCATTTTCTGATGACCTCTTTCAAAAGGGTATGAAAAAAATGTGCATGACCAAGACTTTAACTAAGAACAAGTTTAAATTAATTTCTGATGTAGGTAAATTGCAGTTTGTAGTAAGGTTAATAAACTATATCAGAGAGAACAGACTTATTTTCTATCCCCATGAACTGTAGTGCTTATTTATTTATTCATTTGCCCATTTATACATTTATGTATTCATTCATTCAACAAAAAATATATCGAGCATCCAATGTGCCTCAAGTGTTATGCAAGATGGTGAGGTAACAGAGATGAATTAGATGGTGTTTAGCTTCAGGAAGTAACCAAGTTGCAGCTCCTTTTGTTGACTTTTATTAAGTTTCGATACATAAAAAATGGTAGTTTGTACATATGCAAATAAACCTGCTTTAAAATTTGTAGCCTTTTGTGAGCAGTTTTGGAGAAGAAAAACAGAGGAAATGCACAGAATAACAATACTGAGCTCCCATTGCAAGACTCAGAGTTAAATTTTCTTTAAGGCTGCTAAAATCTTGAGTTGTTAATAAATATTAAATATGTGGATGGTATCTCCATGAAACCAAGTAAAATAAAAGTGTATTGCTTATAGATGCATAATTCATGAGAGTAGTTCTCCAAATGACCTTTAATAAAATCTAATGAATTAAGCTAATTCACTAGCTGACTTCTTAGACCCTGAATGTGTGCTGTGGGACACATGTGAGCGAATATGAGCACAGAGCCCAGCTAAAGTAGATTGAGATAATGGAGCCGTCTGAGCGGGCATGTGGGAGGGCAACCGATACAAAACAACCATTTCTCTCTCTGCCTGGGGCCTGCCCTTGAAACTAATACCAATCTGTGCAGCTGGGAAAGTGAATGACACATAGTAGAAACATAAGTGTAGGAATTTAGCAGCCTTAGATTTTTTTCACCCTGTCTCCCAAAGATACTTGGATTTCAGTTTATAAGCCAAATAAAATGTTCTGATATGTTCACCTCCATGTAAATGTGTCTAACTACGAATTTTTGAAACATGGTCATTAGTGTTGCTTATGTTAAGATGGTGAAAATGTATACTATTCACAAGTCAATGTTCTTTATATAATTAAATGAGATGTTTGAAATTTCTACATTTATTATAGCACTTCAAGCCAAAACACATATAGCTAAAGAGTTTGGAAAATACATATAAATTGTATGAAAAGATTTGACTAAGTAGTATTTGAATGGCCATAAAGTAAAATATTAACAAGTTATAAACCCACTGGAAAATTTTAAAAAAGATAATGTAAACTGGAAAGGAGAACTAGATATATCCGTTTTTTAAAAAGCTTCATAGATGTTTTTAAATATTTATCAACCTTCCACAAATAACTAGGCTAAAAAGAATTACTTAACTGTAGATATGTTGTCATAAAAACATGACAAAAGATGATACATCCTCTTCCATCCTCTTCCATCTCTTCCATGTGGTATGGCAGTGTAAACACCACAACTTGCTTTGGATTACAAAGTACTAAAAGGAAAAAGTCATTTTTCCTAGCGAAGAAAGGTCTTCACTTGTCTCAACAAGAATTAGTCAACTGTTTAAGAACTGAAGATATGTTTATCTAAAACCATAAATATTCACTACTTGAGAGAAAATAATAGTCCTATCTTGGTTGCCGTACCTGAACCAAATATTTAAACGCATCTCCATTATTATATAGCATAATTTCTTATATTTACCACACATAAATGTGTATGCTATACAAAACAATGTGAAAGTCATTAGGCACTTCATAAAACAATACAATTTAGACTCTGTTGCTCTTTAAAACCACAGATTTTAAAAATTTGACAAAATGGAAAGTATTGTGATAATTATTGTCCTCATCTAGTTCCAAGATACACATAATGTATTTTATTAATTCAATTTCTTTAGTTGGACTAATTTAAATAGGAAATAAAAAAGTTAATACAGTTATTGAATTAGATTCTGTTAGGCTTTAAAATAAACACTTGCAAAACACTGAGAGAATTTGACCTCTCAGATATATTTGTTGCTACATGGTAAATTTTATTTTAAAACCATTTTTCCTGATTTTCATTTTAATATTGCTTTTATTGTTGTTGAGATCAGTATTTAGAGAATACTAGATGTGAGAATTTTTATTATCTGCTGTTGCTGAGTGTTCTAGGACAAGTCATTTAAACTCTTTGAATCTGACTTTCTTTACCTATAAAAATGTCAACGTGACTGCTTTATTATGAATAACACAAGAAATAAATGAATAGAATATACATGTGAAACTTATTGTTTTAATTAATAATTATTCAAAATAAATTAAAATAACTTAAATATTTATAGTATATATGCCTTTCAATATGATTTGATGTTTCATCCACAAAGCCATGTAAACATAGAAAATAATTGAAAATTAATAAATATGCCAAACACGTAGAAGAAAAAATAGACACACTCAGCATTTAAGTTAATATAATTTTAAATATTTAAGTTTAAATGTTTTTCTGTGCTTCCTAGATGTTAAAACAAAATAATATGGAAATTGTCATTCCATTTCTTAATGACAGACTCTGTTTCTTAATCTTCAAATATATTTTTACAGAAATATTTTAAAAATATGTTTTTATTCATTTGATCACTTCCTACTTAGGGCAAAGCATTAATAATCCTATAACTTCCCTGCCAGTGTGCTCAGTGGATTGAGCGTTGTCCCATGGACTGAGAGGTCCTGGTTTGATTCCCAGTCAGGGCACGTGCCCGGGTTGCGGGCTTGATCCCCAGAAGGAGGCATACAGGAGGCAGCCAATCCATGTTTCTCTATCACATCAATGTTTCTCTCTCTCTCTCACCCTTCCTCTCTCTCTAAAAAAATCAATAAAAATATATGTAAAAAATAATAATCCTATAACCCATGAAGAGTTTTTTAGAAATTAAGCTGATAAACTCCAGGCTGACCATGTTCTTATTCTAATTTGCCGGAAAAAGTATTACATAGATACCTGCTACTCTCAGTGAACAAACATTAACTATTTCTTTTGTCAACCAGGACTTGAATAAGATCTTTCTCAGATCATTCAAGTTTAATTTCTATGCTGAGATCTCAGTTCTCTGGTATCCCCATAATTTATAGTGCATTTAATAGTTTTCTGCCTGCCATTTTACTAAAGATAAAATAAATAAACATACAATATCTAAAAGGGCATGATAAGAATAAAATGGTAACATATTATTAGCCAAAGAACAAGTCTGAGTAGCTGGGTCTTCTTAGTTGAAGTGACTCTAAATGGCTGTGAAATTTCCTACGAAATGGGTGCAGAGGCTGTGGTTAAAGAGTCCAAATAGAGACCCCAAAGCATTGTGGCTACCAACCCTTATCCTTCTGCTCACTGAGACTTCTGTAAATGTGTTTAATACTCACAGAGGAGTGGAGTCTAAGCAGTTTATGGATGTCCTGCTAAGCCTTCCTCGGCTGCTTTAATAACCCAAAGGCGCTTCCAGAAAACTTATACCTTTCCTTTGGAACAGGGCACTGCCAAGGGCACAGGGAAAAGCTTGCTTGCTTGCTTTCTTTCTTTCTTCCTTTCTTTCTTTCTTTCTTTCTTTCTTTCTTTCTTTCTTTCTTTCTTTCTTTCTTTCTTTCTTTCTATCTTTCTTCTTTTGAGAATATTTTTAGGCAAACTAGGATACATTACTGGAATAAAAAATAGAAGACTATTAATTAATTTTGGGGAAAAGACTATGGAAATCAAAATGTAGGAAAAAGTACAACAGCCGGACAGAGATAAACTGCAGGATATGCCTGAATCTGCCGAGACCACTGTGTAGAAGTATAAATATTTGAACATTATACATTAATTTATATCCATGCCTCTGTCCATATTTCCATCCCAGACTCCTAGCCTACCCCTCAGGGATGGTCCCGCAACCAGGAGCCAGAGGAGCTCTTTTCTGCTGCCCATGACTCTGCATGAATTGGATCTGCTGTGATGGGACAGGGCAGGAGTTGGGCTCAGACCCAGGTCTCCTGGGCAGTGACTGACCCACCTGATTTGGGCTGCTTGACAGAGCAGACACCTCCCAGGCAGTCAAGAGCCAGTGTGTTTGCCATCCACTCACTTTTTCTTTTTAGCTCAGGATTTCTGGGTTGTCCTAAGTGCTTTCCAACACAGGACAGTCGAAGCAGAGGAGAGGGGCACACGACTGTCCAGCTGGCCGTAGAGCTCAATTTGATAAGACACCCATCATTTGATGATTTGGAGAATCAACTTTATATAAACTGCCCACTTTTTCAAGGCTGATTTTCTCCCCCACTACCCACCCTTGAAGTCAAGCACTCTTTGGGCTCAGGTCTCAGTTCAGCTAAACTAGCCCTCTCAATCTATTAACCGGGTCCTGAACTAAACAAACAGCCCCTCAAAACAAATAAACAAACAAACAAAAATACATTTAGGAGATAAATAGAAGTGTCTTTAAGTGTCTTGTCTTTGTGAGATGAGGATGCTCTGAAGTGCAAAGCACGGAGCCTTCCTTGTCGGGATCGAAGGTCAGGGCTATTACAGCAAAGCATTCATCTTCAGTTTCATTTTGCTTTTTTGCTTTGTCTTATAATGTTGATTTATTTTCAAGAAACCCTGTCATGAAAATGAAGAATGCATTTGGTCCCTTGGAAAAGGTGGCTTTATTCCACAGATTTTTCTTACAAGGCAAGTCTGCAGATTTAATGCCCTTGCTTTTTGTTATTTGAGGTCAACAAGCAATAACTATAAGTGAACCACAGCAAAGTCAAATTGTTATTAAATCCTAATCCTATGTTTGAATTTGGATATCTCAGATAACCAATGGTAATAGGAAGGAACTCTCCTGTCCATTTATAATAGTGAGTGTTCTAAGTGTAGAATTTTTTTAAATTAATTAATTTATTTTTGTTACAGATGTTTCTCCTTTTACCGCACTGATTCCCCCCACCCTCTCCTCAGCTTTGTTGTCCATGTCCATTGTTCATGCATACATGCATATAAGTTCTGTGGTTTATCTCTCCCCCTATCCCCTCTTCTGGGGATTGTCAGCCTGTACGCCACTTCCACGTTTCTGGGACTACCTCATTCCTCACACTGTTATGTTCATTACATTCCACAAATAAGTGAGATCATATGATACTTGTCTTTCTCTGTTTGGCTTGTTTCGCTTAGGATGACACTTTCCAGGTCCTTCCATGTCGTCTCAAATGATAAGAGATCTTTCTTTCTTACAGCTGCATAGTACTCCATTGTGTATATGTACCACAGCTTTTTTATCCATTTGTCTACTGATGGACATTTGGGCTGTTTCCTGATCTTAGCTATTGTAAATAGTGCTGCTATGAACATAGGGGTACATATATTTCTTTCTGATTGGTGTTTCAGACTTCCTAGGGTATATTCCTAGAAGTGGGATCACTGGGTCAAATGGCAGTTCAATTTTTAATTTTTTGAGGTGACACCATATTGTTTTCCATAGTGGCTGCACAAGTCTGCATTCCCACCAGCAGGGTATTAGAGTCCCCTTTTCTCCACTAAGTGTAGAATTTTAATGTCATTGTTCTTCTTCCTTGTATCTGTCATTACTGAAGAAAGACTTCTAAGGAAGGAACTATTGGTGGAAATCTATCTTAATCTTAGCAATAAATTGCAATTAGAGCTTTTACCATTAATTATTTCATAACAATTTCCGTCCATAAAATTTAGTCTTTAATACAAATGTAAGAATAAATGTGAGTGGAATACTCTTTCTTGAAATTCTTGTTCCTAATCTCTATTGCCTTGTAGTAAATTTCACCATAATGTAAATTTTTTATTAAATTTTTATAGTGATAAGAACACTTAACATAAGATCTATCCACTTAAATTTTTAAATGCATACTATTGCTAACTATAGGCACAATGGGCTACAGTAGATCTCTTGCGTAACTGACACTTTGTACCTGTTGAACAACTCCCTGCTTAATCTCACTCCCCACCACATTGGGCCCCTGGAAATTAACATTCTACTTTCTGTTTCTGGGAGTGTGGATATTTTAAATACCTCATTATAAGTGGAGTCATGCATTATTTGTCCTTCTGTGGCTGGCTTATTTCATTCAGCATACGTTTTCCAGGTTTATCATGTTGTCACAAATGGCAGTATTTCCTTCCTTTTTAAGGTTAAATAATATTTCACTGCCTGTAGGTACCACATTTTCCTAATTCATTCATCCTTCAAGGCACAGTTAAGTCATTTCAATATTGTGGCTGTCGTGAATATTACTGTAATGAATATGGGGAGTGCAGATATCTCTCTAAGACCCTGATTTTGACTCTTGTATATGTACCCAGAAGTGGGATTGCAGGATATATGGTATTTTATTTTTAATTCTTGAGGAAACTCTAATAGTGCTTCCATAGCCACTTTACCATTTGATATTTCCACCAACAACACACCAGGGTTCACTTCTGTCCACATCCTTGCGAACACTTCTTATTTAGCTTGTTTTGGTTTGTCTGTTGGTTTGTTTTATTAAGAGGAACACTGCCAGATATAAGGTGATTTGCACTTTCTGATGATTAGTGATGTTGAGGAATTTTCTATGTACCTTTTAACTATTTCTGTGTCTTCTTAGAAGAAATGCTCTCTTTAAGTCCTTTGCCTGTTTGTAAATTGGGTTATTTGTTGTTTTTTTCAACTGAGTTTTAGGAGTTCCTTATATGTTTTACATACTAACTTTTTGTCTGTTATATGGTGTGTAAATATTTTCTCTCATTCTGTAGGCTATGTTTTTCACTCTGCTGATTGTTTACTTTGCTGTGCAGAAGCCTTTCAATTTGCTGCAGTCCCACTCGCCTGTTTTCTTTCCTTTCCTGTGCTTTTGGTATCAAATATAAAAAATCCTTGCCAAAATCAATTTCATGAAGTTTTTCTCCCATGTTTTCTTTTGGAAGTTTGTCGTTTCAGGTTTTATAGTATTTAATCCAGTCTAAGTCGATTTTTGTGTATGATGTATGACAAAGGTCCAAAATCATTCTTTTTCGTGTTTATGCTCAGTCTTCCCAGCACCATTTGTTTAAGAGATTATCCTTTGCCCATTGTGCATTCTTGGCACCCCGTAGAATATCAGTTGATCATGTATGTGTGGGTTTATTTCTCTAATTGATCCATTGTTATATATGTCTATTTTTATGCAAGTATCATACTAATTTAATTACTGTAACTTTGTAACCTATTTTGAAATCAGGTAGAACAAAGCTGAAAGCATCACACTTTCAGATTTTTAAATAATCTTCATCATTTTAAAAGGACAAACGTCCAAACTCTCTGGGATTTACTAACACTTAGAAGGTCTGCAGAGTTTTAACTAAACATTAGACTAAGGATGGAATAGAATAGCACTTATTTTGAAAGAAGATACTCCAAGGTCAACCTATTTTTTTTTAATGCCAGTTTCTCAAGGTTTCCCAAAGATGTGATAAAGCAGAATGGTGGGCTTTATACATTCACAGTAAGTGAAGTACTTGCTCTTTTTCTAGTAAGCCACGTTCCTTGGGAGCAGGGTGTAAATGGGGGACTCTGTACTACACATTGGGTTAGGATAATGGTGGATAGCCAGCTTTCTCTTTTTTTTTTTTTATCCTCACCCCAGGACATTTTAGCATTTATCTTCAGATAGAATGGGAAGGAGAGAGGGAGGAAGACAGAGAAAAACATCAATATAAGAGAGATACATCGACTGGCTGCCACCCACATAACCCCATGGGCCGGGAACAAACTGCAACCGAGGTATGTGCCCTTAGTGGGAACTGAACCCGGGACTCTCTGGTCCGCAAGACGATGCTCTAACCGCTGAGCCAAACTGGTCAGGGAGCCACCTTTATCTTTAAGATGAGCTCTGAATTTAGTCATTTGCACTCTAGAGAGATCATCAAGAAGTAGATGGGAATAATGACACAGATCACAAAGGAATGTTGCTTGATCATCTAGGTACAGCACTTTGCACCTTCCCTAACACTTAGGAAGCACACAATGTATAGTAACTGCAAATATTATCAGAAGATATAGACTGTGTGGTTTGCCTCTATACTATCTCTGGCCAACAAAAATGACTGCAAAATAAAATTTTAAAGAAATAATTTTTTAGGTGGTAAGGGGAATTTAAAAAGCAACAAGTTTATAATGCCTAAATCTATGTACAAAGAAAGAAAAAGCAAAAACCAAGCAGTTATTTAAAACTGAAGGCTATTTCCTGAATTAATAAAGCAACTTTTATGACAGGATGATCTAAAAATTGGAGACTACTTTCTATTTATCTGTTGATGCATTTTAATGAGTATATAATAATAATATGAGAAATGGGAGGTTTTAAAACAGGAGGTTTTCTTAACTTTTAAATTTACCTGAAATCATAACCACAATATGAAATGTCAAAATGAGGTTAGTTAGCATTTTAAATAAATTTTTCTACAAATTAAACCTGTCATTCTTCTCATGGTTATATCTGATGTTATATATTTCATCTACCTTGCCAAAATGAGTCAATTCCTTCTGTCTATTAATGGTCAATGTTAGAACTGTAGCCTTAGTTTTATTTTTTTAAAGGAACTAGTTTACATGATTCTAAAATTAAACATACACAAAACTCTATTAATGGGAATTTGTTTCTCTAAATATGTGCTATATTCAGGGGATCCTTCCATCTATACCCAAATACTTGCCTTGTTATCTTTTTTCCTCTACAGAAATGCCCATTTCTTTTAGTTTTCAAATTTAAATTATGTCCAGTTTGTTTTTTATAATTATAGACGTGAAGGTGTTTTTAGTTTTCTGTTACAGTTTACCTTTCCATTTACTTTTATGACAATGATTAATTTCTTCTAAATGTTTATCTATAATTCTTTCATTTCACTCTAAGAACATGCATGTTTTAAAACCCAATTAGAGGAAAAATTTTAAAAATTTCTCCAAATTTTTAAATTTATTTGTAAAACAGTTTATAAGCCCCTAACATATTAAGAATACTTTTTCAAGTTTATGGAGTCATAATGATATGTTCCATTTTAAATGTTACTGTCTCGCTCTCACTTTTGACCACATTATTCTACTTAAATTATTTCTGTATATCTTCCTTGTTTCTGAATTTTGGCTCAAGATTTTCACTGACATCCTCAGATTTCTTCATCAAAACTACATATTATTGCTCTGTATTTTTGTCATAATTGCTCTGAAAGATTACAGCTAGTGTAGGGAATCATCTCTAGCCACTGGCCAGCATCTCCCAAGGTGGCTTTTTATGTCAGCCACAACTTGACCTGTGAGGTTGCTCTAGGTTCCAAAATAACAAATACATCAAAAATATACTTTTTAATAGCTAATTCCTTCTCCTTTTTTCTCATCTCTGTTCCACTGAGATTTGGATCATCTATTCGGAACCACCCGTGGCTTTTTAGTTTCTCCTACATGTGATGTGTGTAATTTGTTGCAATTATTTTGCCCAAGTCTGTTTTAATTCCATTTTATTATTGCAAACTTCTATGTTGGTTTTGACTAAACAGATAAACACTTCTAGTGTGACAGAAATTAAATTGAAAAAAAACTTGACTTTTTCTCTTTTCCATTTTCATCATAGGAAATGTAGTAGTTAATAAAGTAGAGAAAGCATGAAAAAGTTCAGAGCTTTAGGCTTAACATAGTGATTGAAATGGAAAGCCATGTAAAACCTCCAAGGATATGTTCTTCCCAGAAAGGCAGAGAATTGTGCAGACACTTTACATGATGGGATATATAAGTAGGGCCCTGGAGGTTCGGATGTGAAAGCAAACCACTGGAGTTAAGCACTTAGCTGAAAATTGCTTTCTATCATCTGAGCTAGAAATAATCAGAAGCCAGGCATGAAGGATTAAAGCAAAAATACTTTAGGTATATATTTGGCTTCTGAAAGTTGAAATTTTATTTTTCTTCTATTAATGCTCAGACTAACTCCTGATTCTCTTCACAATATGCAGAATTAAAGTGTCCTCATGATAATTTGTTTCTTAAAAATCAGGGAAAGGAATGCATTCACAATAAAAACAACTCTCCAGAACTTGGACTATTGTAGAATGTAGTGACACCTTTCATCCAAAGAATCATACTTCTAAAAGAGATTACCAAAAGCCTTTGGTCCCAAACAGTCATGAGATCTGGAAAAGGAAATTAAAATCCTCTATATCAAAAAAATCTTTGTCTTTAATCCTGTGCACATTGTCTTTAATCCTTTGGCCATAGTATCCAGATGATGTCATTAAGGGAGAAAAACAAAACCACTAGGTCAGATGTTGCCCAGCAGGGAAGGATAGATAGAAGATAACCTGTTAGAGGGCCAAGACTATGGTAGCCAAATAATTTTCCAGTCAATCTGATGTCAAATATTTGTCCTTGTTATCAGTACACTTGTTATTTGAAAACAAGTCACTCTGTATTCTTGAATAAACATGACCATATGACATTGATTTAGATAATATGACATTTGCTATTATAATAAGTTCCTACTTTTTCTTGAAGCTTTTATTTTTTTTATAATTCTATTTTCCCTTAGGGAAAAAATAATCTTACTCTACCATATAATTGAAAATTAGAAATTTCTCTAATGAATGCTTCATAGTATATTTTAGACTTTCCAAAGACATCTGTTATTGCATTATAGTAATAATGGGTACCTGTTGGTGGCCATTTAGGGAAAGCACTTTGCTAACATTTTCTAATGTGTTCCAACAATTCTGAGGTAGGTATCTTTTCCCCCAATTTACTGATGAGAAGACTGAGGGTTAGAGAGATGAGGTAACATGTCAGTGGTCACACAATATTGGCAGAACTATTCAATTTTTTGGAAAGCTCTGTATCCTTTTCTTTAGGAACTCTCTTCTGTTCCATGTGATTGGGATGAGCCGTCATTGTACTGGTCCAGGTTGCTCACCGTGGCACCGAGCACATCATCCTACCTAAACCTTTGGAGCCTTCTTGGGAGAACTGATATGGGTACAAAGCAAGGAAAGTTTCTCCCCTTCTGAAATTGCTAGCTGTAAGAAATACATAAGCCATGGGGTTTGCTGGAGTCCATCTCTCCTCTGTATGACTTGAGAAAAATAGCCTGCTGAGAAGAAAGCAAAGCCAAGAAAAGAGAAAAAGGAAAAGAAAAAAATCTGATAACAGCTTTTTAGTCTTTGGCATAAACACATTTCAAATCTGAGACATCACAGTTATGTGAGAACAAAAACCAAAGTTCTAGCAATGTTTTATTTTGACTTAGCCAAAGTATCATTTTATAGTCATATGAGAGTCATATGGCAATGGTCTCTTCACCCCATGCAATGGGATGGCTGTAAACTCTGCTCTGACCTTCCTGCTAACTCTACCATACTGATTTTACTGTGCCTCAAACATTAGTCCAGCTCCTGCTTCAGAAACTTTGCATTTCTTATTTATTCTACATGATACATTTTTCTGTAGTAAATCTCATGGCTCATTCCCTCACTATCATGTTTCTAAATATCATCTTCTCCGTTGGCTTTCCCCAACAACCCCATTGGTTATGGCACCCTCCCTAATTCTCTCCAGCCCCCACTTCCATTCTCTCGCCCCCTTTCCTGCTTTGTTTTTCCTCACAACACCCACCATTATGTTTTAACCTATGTCTCCTGCCTATTGCGTGCTCCCTTTCTCACCACCATCCAGTGAAATGCAATCTTCAAGAGGGCAGGGCTTTTGTTCTCGGCTAAATCCTAAGCATCTAGTACATTGCCTGACACATAGTAAGTGCTCGATACAAATTTGGGGAATGAATAAACCAAAGCCAGTAAGTTCAATTTTGGTTGAGAGTAGGGTGGGGTAGTCAAGACAGTTTGAAAAGGACTTCTGTCATTTGCAGCATAAAGATATCCTAACTGATGAACAGGCATTAATGGTGGACCCAGGATTCAAACAGATGTTTGATTATAAGATTATATTATTCTATATCATTGTTAAACATTTTTCATGATGGCATTTTTACAACAAATTGAGCAAATTATGGCTACTGGGGAGCCTTAAAAGAATAACTAGTGAGCATTTAAATATAAATATTTATTATTGCTGATAACAGAAACAGTGCTATATACCATAGAGATTACAAATCATATATAATGATCTTATTTATTGACTCTAAATGCTGCTGAAAAAAATGAAGTAATTATTTGAAAATATGTTAATAACTCCCCCAAAACAAGTTGTCTTTAAGAGTTCTAAGCCTGTAATACAGATATACTTCTATCTACAATATTTGTAAGCATAAGAATTTTTATTCAAGTTAGAGAAAATTGCGAGTTGTTCCTCTTGAAATTATTTGGATACAGAGGAAATTGTGTATTGAGAACAGAGAAGAAAAATGTCATAAATGTTAAGTAATAAAATATTTTTAATATAAATTTTGAGGAAGAACTGATAAAGGAAGTAAACCTGGATGTAATAAGTATCTCTTGGGGGGGGGGGGTCTAGAGAACAGAGGAACCATGTGGGTACAGAAAGGGAGCTCACAGCAAGAATTACTAATCAGGGATCATCTGAGGGTTACATACAGTAAGGGCTAGCAAGAAAGACTGTTTTAGACTGCTTTGAGCTGATATAACAAAATACCACAGACTGAGTGGCTCATAAATGGCAGAAATTTATTTCACACAGAAATCTGGAGGATAGAAGTCCAAGATCACGGTGCTGGCATGGTCAGGTGAGGACCTCTTTAAGGCTGCAGTCTTGGCATTGTACCTTCACCCTGTGGAGGAAAAGAAACATCTCTGGAACCTCTTCTATGAGGTATTATTTCTCTTCATGAGTGTTTCATCTCCTAAAGACCCATTTACTAATACTATCACCGTTGGGCTTAGTATTTCAATATATGAATCTTAGAAAAACATAAACATTCAGACCATAGCAAAGATGGGCAGATTATCTGAGCTCTGTGCTCCTAAGTGTCTGAGTTACTTTGACATCCAAAACCATGGTATACGCTGTAAGACAGGAGTCTTATGCCCAGGAAATAGGATAGCAAAGAGACAGGAGTCAGTATTTCAAGAAAAATACAATTGATATTAACTTTAGTTCGCTATTTTTGCTTTATTTTAGTGGATATAAAAATTATAAAGAGTGGATATGAAAACTTTCTCCTCATTGCCCAGTTCTATTCTCCCCATAAAGTCTCACATTATTTAAATCTCAGTAGGTTTAAACAAGAAAAGCAACTAGGATGCCTCAAGGGGACAAGGGAAAGGGGTACTATTATAATGCTACCAGGCTATGCTTTAGAATCCTAGAATCCAAGGGGAGGACTATTCCCAGGGCCAGTGTGGGACAGTGGCAGGAGCAGGGAACAACCAGGGACACGGTTAGAGATCATGTTTCCACTTTTTCATGTTTGTTTGCTTTCTTCTCTCAACACACCAGTTTTCTCCTCCACTTCCCCATCATCACAGTAGAATATAACTGACTGCCTTACAGCTCCCTAGACTACTTGTTAAAGTTCTCATCACATGCAAAGACTACCCACCTGTTTTGAATGCCTGTTCCAAATTTAATGGACTTCATTTAATCACCTGTAGCTGGGAAGGTGCCATTGCAAAGTGCATGAGTGGCTGTTAGTAGTCCAGCTCTGAGGGGGTAAGAAATTTAGAGGGAAGAAGGCCCAGGTAGACAACCCAGAAGGCACCATGCCAAAGGATTTGATTCTTTTCAACAGGGCTTTCCATTCACCTAATTCTTTCCGATTGGTGACATCAAATTTTATAGTGTTCCTTTACTTACTATTTATATATTTCTTAATTCAAGCTATTAATTTATTAGAAAACTAATTTGGAACAGAAGACATTTGTTAGTAAAATCTATTTTAATTGAAATAATAGAAAGTTTTAAATCAATGTAAATTCAGAAAAGAATGATAAAAATTGGAGTGTTATTTAAGCAATTTATCTTAAAACTACAGGATAGAGATTTTTTTAAACAATGGCACATATATTAAATATACATAAGTTACTGTTATTTGTTGCTGTAACATGTTTTACATGTCAAATCCTAGGTGCACAGTTAAAGTGTTAAATTAATGAATCATGATTGTGTTTGTGTATTAATGTAACATGTATTTTAAGTATTTTAAAATAATATTGGCTACTTATATCTAGTTTATGGAATTAAAAATTAGTGTAAATGCTAAACCCACATTTCAGATGTAAATTTTAAAAACTGTCTCTAGCTATGGGAAAAAAGACTGACCAGAAGCTAAGGGTATTTTTTTATATTGCACTAATATAAACAACACATAAGTGTCATGCATTTTAGCACCATTCCCTTAGTCAAACACTGGTTCTGACTGCATGATCAGTATAGAGCTCAGTGGTCAGCTCCACTAAGGTTTTACATAGTTAAAGGTCTATAGTTCTTTTTAAATTAATTTGTTTTGTTAAGAATAATTTGTTTTGTTAAGATAAATCTTAACTTGAGAACTACTACACAATTAATAAAAATGTATATGTTGAGAGCCTCTCTGTTTTCTAAAGGTAAATTATGATTCAATTAAATATTGCATATGCTTCATTAGATCTTGAAATGATCTTATTTAAATATTGAACATCCTTTAAGAATATTAAGATGGCAATTTCCCCATGATTAAAAATTCTATCTCCATTCTTAAAACTTTAATTTCAATCATCAGCTGTTTCAATCATCATTAGCTCTTTTTTCTTCAGGGAACACAAAGTTTATGAAGAACTTCTTAGACAAAGCTCAGAATCCATTAGGTCATTGTGTAGAACAGTCCTGCATTAGTGAGTGTTCGTAATTTTTAGTATTTTCCTGCAGGACAAAGTGTTCTGTGAGCAATAGCATCAGCACCTCATTAATTCTTCAGCAATGAGTATAAAGAGGTCATCATAGAAACATGAGATTATTTGTATATCAAATGAATAATTTTATTCTGACTCCAAGGCAATATTGCTTGATAATACTGAGATGACCAATGTAATCCCAGCCTCAGGGAACTTTTGAGATAAGCATGAAATACAAATAAATATGTATTTTTAATTTTTACATCTCCTTTCCTTAAGGTATATAGAGGCAAGTTTGCTTTATTTTTTATTACTTATTTTTCTAAAAAGACAACTCTCTTGTCTTAGTTTACTTCTCAAGTAAACTCCCTGCATGTCTCTGAGGGCTCCCACCTTGGTATACTCTGTATCCTTATGCAAAGTGGCAGGCCAGGAGTGATAAAATCCCTCTTCACACAGTTGGCTCAAAAAGCTATTGAATACGGAGAGCAAAGAAGAGTTACATTTCAACCTTCTTGACTACATCTTTCTAACTCCTGAAAATACCTTAACAACTGAGGCAGTATTTTCTTACACATTAGGTACAGGATTTTAAATAGAGCTATCTTAAGAGAGCCAAGGCATACATGACTAATAATAGCTCTTTCCTTAGAGTTAGGGACACTATTTACTTAATCAAGGTATCCTGGGCCTAGTCTAAGGATAATACTACCACAATATCTGAAACGATAGTTTTATTCTTCCAACATAAATATATTAATGGTTTGTTTGTTTTCATTATTTGAGTCTCTCCAGAAAAATTGGAATCTTCTCATGGTCCATTTAACCAACATTTAAACTACTGAAATAGCCAAACATAGACTGCAGGGGCTTGTTTGGTTAACAGAGGTCAAACATTGCCAGTTGAGGTAATCACCACCAGACAATACTGAGAATCCAAAGACAACCACAACCGTTGTTCTGGCAACTAGATAACCTAGGCTCCAAACTTTTTGGATTTCAGTTTCTTTATTTTAAAACAGAGATTAAAAATATTCACTCCCTTACCTTATAAATCTGTTATTATTCCCTAACAACAGGCATGTAAAGGCAATCTGAAATATCAAAAATGATTTAAGGTAGTAAATAGTTAAAGCAGCTGGAAAGAAATGGATTTACTCACTCTCTTGTAGGGCTACTCCAGGAGAAAGGGAAAGAAGGCAGGAGCCTTGTCTGATTGTCTTGTCCACTGGACCTCTGGGTAAATGGACTAATGATATGTGCCAGAAGGAAGAGGCCTTGCCTCTGAAATGCCCATGGCAGAAGTCCCTGGATAAGATTACCCACAGTAAATAGAACACAAAATCTGTGAGGCATGACTCCCTGGAGGATGCCACATAGACAGTACAATTCTCTGGGGGAACAAAACAGAGATGTTACATAAATTAAATGTTTTCTATAGTGTGAGCAGCCCTGCAGACCTCACTGAGAGACTTCATTTATTCTGGGCTCTAGCTGCATGAATGTGAAGGAAGAAAGGGCCTGGGAGAGGTTAACAATGTCCCAGACCACTCTTTATTTCTTCTGAGCTACTTAAGTATTAGTATACTTAAATTTATTTACTAAAACTTAATGGGTAAAATCTCTGATTTGCGTGAATTTGATTTGAAAATACTATCCTACATGTTTGCTCATTATACAATATTGCTGTGTTAGTAATATATATAGGATTTTTTTCTTATATAATTATAATAACTTAAAAGTTTATGTAGGTAGGATTTCAAATAAGAGGAATTTTGACCTGTAGCTTTAAACTTAGAGCTATCAGTGGGGTTTCTTCAGTGGGGTTTCTTTTGAGAGAACTGTTTATACTACTTTCAAACTGTCTTATATCTAATATATCTTATAGGAATTTAATAAAATTCTGTATGTAATAGTTGGCTTTTTGGGTTTCTTGTTCTGTTTCAGTCTATTTCTACTTTTATAATACTGTTGTCATTTTAGTTAGTATTTGTTGGATGAGGATCGGCAAAGAGAAGGGTGTATAGTTAAACATATCTTAGTTCACTATTTTGCATTAAATACTTTCATTACGTATATCAACCAGAAAATTAAAGCTCAAAAATGTTATAAAAGGCTAACAATAGAACAGGTATAAATACTAGAGCCAGAAATCAAACCCCTAAGTTTATTGGCTTGAAAATCTACATTCTTTTCATTATATTACATTATTTCTCTCCAGTTTAAAAAAAATCTGGGGAATAGATTGTTCTTTAAAGAGTAATAATGGCTTGACAAGTTAAAAAGTGGGAACAATGTCAGAATAGTCTAATGAATAAAAAAGTAAAATAAAATGTTAATATTTCATATTTTCAGAGAAAAATCTAAAATAACAACAATAATAAGTATAGTGCTTGCTTTGTGCTGAGAGCCACCCTCAGGTCTTCACATATCTACTTTATTTAGTCCTTCACATCTGCCTTATGAGGTTGCTGTACTATTCCTTCCACCTTAAACATCAAGGCTGAGGCACTGAGAAGTTCCCTCAGCACAAGTCACACAGCTCGTAAAATAACGGGAAGCGGTTAAACCCAAGAAGTCTGGCTCAATAATTGATACTCCTTCCTGATATGACACATCCAATATGTATCATGAGATGGAAATGAAGTGAGTGATGTTTATATGAAATACAGTTAAAAAAACAACTTGGATTCATTTTCTTTATTCTTTAGATGCACTTATATTAACTTGTGAATGGGATGTTTCTTGCAAGTATTATTGAGTGTGAACTATCAACTGGGGATTCCCCGAGAACCAGAGTTTGAAAGTATTACCTTCCAAAGGTAGCCATACACCCAAATTTCTCCCTATGTACCAATCTATCCCTGTTACACACAGGGATGCAAGGTATAGACAGCAAGATGGGCATAGGATGTGTCAACTTTACAGTGGCAGAGGTTAATAGGAGCTTTTTGAGAGGCTAAAACAACTCATGGTGCTGCTTCTATACGGGAGCTATGGATGGTGACAGAGATGTTGGCAATAACGAATCTACCTATCTAATCTATCTAATGTATCTGTCTGTTAACTATTCTATCTATCTGTCTATCTATCTATCTATCTATCTATCTATCTATCTATCTATCTATCTATCTATCATCAGCTATCATTTCTATTTCTATTTTAGTCCTCTTTCTTCCTAGTCCACAATGACTCAATTTATGAAAAGGAAACCTGTGTGAAAATGACGAAGAGATTTTGCATAGTGAATTTCACAAAGTCTAGTCTGTCCTCCTTATTCCTGGTCAAAAACTGATAACGGAAAAAAAAGACTAGAAAAGCGTTGTGGGATAAGACTTCCTTTTTCAAGTAGCAAAGTATCAAATATCAGACTTATTACCACTATATATGGTGCTTTAATCTGGTGCTAATTGTCACTGTGTAAATCAATAGTAGATCACCTCACTTCCCTGACTGAACACTCATCAGCATGTCAATCTGAAGAAAAGCCTCTGAGAAATGACATCCACGTGTGTCATATGAGAGAGAAAGTCTTATTTGTATGCAAGAGAAGACAGCTGGAGAATTAAAGATAAGCTGTTTACATCTGAGTAAATATTGTAAAGGGATCACTAGAAACAGAAAGACAGACATGAGAATATCAGAGATTAGAATGGTGACTTAAATAAGTAATTTTTGATTTTGAATTTTTAATAACATCACATCCATTAAGTTTGCATTAAAAAATCTGATGTCACAAAGAGTAAGTGAAGCACAAAAAGATGAGCTTGTGTTTCAAAGTCTGCATTCAAGACATTGACTTTATAGACCTGTAGTTATATAACTATTACATAATATGATGTAGTTATATAACTGTTATATTTCTACTGGACTGATAAATTGAATAATTAATAAATTATTATACCTAAAAAAGATCTTTGACCTTTTGCCAGTTACTAAGGCATTTTTAGCATGGGAAAAGGATTTTATCAGGAGAAATATAGCAGAATGCTTAAACTTAGCCAGTAGTATTTGGAGCAATATATTTCTGGATAATATTCTCAGGCAAGCACAATTACTCTTGGTCTGTCCTGGATGACCCAAGGGGACTGTACTCTCCTCAGGTAGTATGTTCTAAGCTGAATTCTTAGGAGAACAGAATGTAGCTGAGTATTTTACAGCTCGTGGCTTAAGGATAGTTAATGGAAAGTTCCTTATGTAAGACATGTGCTCTATTTCTTTCTTTCCTCCTCCTTTCCTCCTCTCTTTTCCTTATCCTCCTCTTTTAATAGGTTATTCTATAAAAATATGACCATTTATCTGTTAACAAGATACAGAGGACTTTTCCCTATCCCAGAGTTATTTCCTCTGGGTCTTTCCAGGTATCGATATAAATTACCTATATTCAAAGACTTGAATTGCTTTAGCCTTGTAAGGCAGACAGTATCTCCTATCTATTTCCCCTAAATTTTAGCAAAATGACTTATATGTGGAAGGCTCAAAATAACTTTTATATTTAATTTTGGCTAAGCCTAGAAGATTTTTATGAATCAATCCACTACTTTCTATTTATTTAATGGTACTATTGTCATAAAGGCAAAATGATTTATGAATTTTGTAAAAAACACAGAGATGCATTAAAATTAAACCTTTTCTTGGTCTTTAGGGATTAATTGCTTAAAACAAAATATGGAACAGTTTTCTTTCTAATGCAGCCAGAATTTCTAATGCAGAACGCGGGGAAACCAGAAAATGGCGTAAGAGGGGAGGAGGCAACTCTACTTATTCCAACAATGGGATACATCCTAAGATCTGTCTTACAGATGACTCATTGTTTTCTAAGCATTTAATATATTGTTTTCGTTTTTTGTTTGTTATTTGCATGGAGTAAATTCCCCCATCTGGTAAACTTCTACATATCTTCCAAGAATAAGAACCAACACTCTCCCATATATCCAATCCCAGGAAGAACGGGGAGCTTTATTTTCAATTCTCCCACATTTTTATGCCAGTTAGGCTCTTTGAACAATAGCTATTATACATTTCATTCACTCATAGTTCAGCCTTTCCCGGAGAATGGTAGGTAGTCCATAAATTAAGTAATTATGAATAATAAAAATATACTTTATTATTCACAAAGTATCAATTATCGTTTGGTAAATATCTTATATATGGAACAACTAGCACATCTTTACTAAAACCTGTCCTTGATCTATATATACTAATATGTTCTGAATTTAAATATTCTGAAAACAAAAAGTCATGGGTTATCATGGAATTTTTTTTAAAGCTTTATTAAGATATAATTGATATACTCTAAAATTTACTCTTTTCAAATGCACAATTCACTTTTTAGTATATTCCTAAAGTAGAGCAACCACCACCACTACCTAATTCCAGAATACGTAATCATCAAATACAGAAACACTGTACTCATTAGCAGCCCCTCCTCATTCCCCCCACTACCCAGACACTAGCAATTGCTAATTCCTGTTTCCATGGATTTGCCTGTTCTGTACATTATATAAAAATGGAATTATATAATATGTGGCACTTGTGTCTGGCTTCTTTCATTTAGCACAGTACTTCCTAGGTCCACCTATGCTATAACATGTATCAGTACTTCATTTCTTTTTAGAGCACAATAATACTCCATGTATGTACCGTAGTCTCCCTTATCTGTGCTTTCACTTTCTGCGATTTTAGCTACTTGCAATCAACTGTGGTCTGAAAACATTCAATGAAAAATTCCAGAAATAATAATTCATAAATTTTAATTTACATTGTGTTCTGAGTAGCGTGATGGAATCTCACAGCACCCTGCTGCTTCAGCCTGTCCAGGCATGAATTATTCCTTTGGCCCGTGTAGTCATGCTCTATACCTGTCCTCTCATTAGTCACTTAATAGTTGTCTAAGTAGTTGTCTGGGCTATGCAATAGAAGAGCCGAGACAGAGTTTTCAGTTTAACAGCAAGAAAAAGGCAACACAAACATGCCCATACACATTTCTTTTTAATATACTGTATATTGAGCTTGCTAGGAGCTAACATTGTGCAAGGCACAGGGGAAAAACACAGGAAGAATAAAATCAGGTTTCCACATTCAAGGGACTGACAATTTAGTCCAGCAGACAGATAAAGACACATGCCAAACAGAAGTGCTATATAATTTATTTCTAAATTATATGTAGTTAGTGCAAGTGCTGCAGAAGTACAGAGAAGATAAATGAAGGTTGGTGTACTCAGGTAATACATTAGTTAAGATTATTTTTTTCAGTATCTAGTACAAAATTGACAAACTAAAGAGCTTAAGTAATGAAAGCATTTATCATAAGGAAAAGTCTATGTAGACAAGCCTGGTTTTGATAAACAACATGGCTTTTGATAAAAATCTTTTGAATTATTTTATTGTTTCTCTTCTGGTTAAAAGATGATTGGAGAATGCACTGATAAAGTCCTGTCTTGTCCTTCTATGAGGAAGAAAAAGGCATGAGCAACAAGCTTCTTAAATAAGAGACAGGAATCCTCGAGAAGTTTATCAGGGGGTTGTTGTGCCTCATTGTTCATGCACATGACACTCCCAGGAGCGAGGGAGCCTCTGGCAGTGCACATCTGCTAAGGGGACAGCGTTTGGCTTCCACAAGTCACAACCGTCCCCTGAGGATTCAGCAGGCCCTATTTTGCCAGAGATTATGGAATATCTGCACTGTTACCTAAACGTAAAATCAGGAATCTATAGTAGAAAAGAAAAGGTGTTCTCTGGGAAGATGTGAATGGTGATCTTCCACCTCAGTAGTCATTTTTCTTATATATAAAAACTTAACTATATTTTAATAAGAATCACTTGGCATGTGTACATTCAATACAAAAGCATGCACAGTTTTTATTCAATATTTGCAAAGCATAATTCATGTTATGTGGTAATCATAAAAAAATTATAAAGAGAAAACTGAACTATTTAAGAGAAAATGAACATCTGCCTAGAAATAAAAATCCGAAGGGTTTAGTTCAGTAAAACAGAACAATCATTTTAAATTTGATTTTTGTAAATTAAACAAAGTTGAAAAGTGGACTTTTTATTGAAAAAGACTAAAACAACCAATTGTATAGTTTTCCCACTAAAACAAAATTAAACAGGGACAGTTTTCCAGTCCAAAATGGCATTCTCAAGTGTGTAAAAATGTTGCACACAATGAAAATCCTCAGTAATTCAAAGTAAAGGAGAATTGGTTAATAAATAAAATTGTTAATTGTGGGGCATTTTGAAAAATGTCTAACTCTTGTGACTTTTACAATATAAGAATAAAACTTTATTTATTTGTTTATTTATTTTTCCTGTTGAACCACTCTGGTGTTTGCCGACTGGCACTACACTTAGTATTAATTTGTTGCCATGGCTCAAGGGGTAAGCCTTTGGAGACTGGAACGAAGTCCAGATAGAAAACAATAAGTAATAAATAACAACAATAATTATTCAAATAATTTGCATTTATCCAACATACTCCAGTTGTGAAAGTTAAAGTGTTCACAAACATTCATTAAGCGTCACAAGATTCCAATGAGGGAGGCAAATAAAGTTGTCTAGATGGGAAAAATAGAGAACTAAAAAGTTAACTAACTAGGTAAAGGTCACACTTAAATTAATAACAGATTCAGGAATATTCCCATAATTTCTCACATCCAAAATTCTCTTTCCAACTTCCCTAATTTTGATTGTATATTCTAATTTTTTCCCCCCAAATATTGAGATTCACACTTGGAAGGAAAAGAAAAAATCTTCTAAACCCATTTAACTATTGAAATCCCGGAGCTACAAATTTTGGTATTTATTCTCAAAATTTTATTTGTTTATAATGTCTTATGTACCAGTTTCCATGGCTACTGAAATATATGACACCATATTCCCTGCTCTGTAGGTGGTAGACGATGAAACTGACAGGAACCAGATCTAGGAAAAGATAGTCATGTTTCTACTTTCCTATTGCCAATGAGCTCAGCAGTTGTAAAAGTACTGAAACAGACAGTAATACTACTAAGCTAAACTTTAAATAGTCCAAGGAGACATGGAATAATCTGAATTTTCATTTACTGGATAACTCTGCCAATGCATCAACTGGCAACATATATTTCACATTTCATAATCAGGTGCTAACCTTCTAAACTGGTCATATCTAAATGAAATACTTTGATAAATGTATTTATATATTTCAGAATATCACTTATTTGGGGTAGAGGAAGTTCTTAGTTTAGTTGCCAACTTTTTTTTTTTTTTTAATTTTTATATCTTGGGTGTTGGGATTCATCTTCATTTATTTATTTACATTTTTTTTTCTTTATTGATTTTAGAGAGAGAGGAAGGGAGAAGGAGAGAGATAGAAACACTGATGAAAGAGAACATGGATTGACCGCCTCCTGCATGCCCCTCACTGGGGATTGGGCCCACAACCTAGGCATGTGCCTTGACCAGGAATCGAACCAGTGACCTCTTGGTGCATAAGTCGATGCTCAACCACTGAGCCACACCGGCCAGACAGGATCCATCTTTAAAAGGGGAATTAGCGTGCTTAACTTTGAACTATGGTTTGGGATATAAGAACTATTTTTATTTTTTATTGTACAATTTGCCCTTGCTGACACAATGTTAAATAATAACACAAATATAACAAGAAACTCCAAAATCCTCAGATAGATAGAATCTTTACTGTTTTAATGTTTTATGGGTAGTCTACCTCATGAGTTAACTAGGGCATAATTTCTATATAGGTTTACTCTTTTATCTCAATAAAAATTTTTATTCAATAACCAAAGTCACCAGAAACCTAGCCACTTACATGAGACATTTGGTGCTAAGAAAGGCTGATCAAGTAGATGAGGGGCTTTGATCAGACATTTCCCAAAATTGTGAAAATATAATCTGAGTCAGCCTGCCATCTTTCCTATATCTGAGAGAACTTTTTTTTCTTCAAAGAAAATCATGATCACAGATGATTCTCTAGGAAATGAAGATGCATAATTTACTTAAGCAATCTCTTTCCTGGATTAAATTCAGAAAATCTACTCATCTCATATGAACATAAAAAATTCTGTACCTTTGCCTTACTTAGTGTCTCCAATTTTTCAGTAGACATGTCTTAGACATAATGCTCCTGTTTTCCCCTCTTCACATTATCCTCCTATATAAGGAAAAGCATAGTTTGTTTTAGTGGTATAATCACATTTCTTACTTTAATCAATTGAGTGATAGCTATAGTTGACTTAGATATCCCATTCTTCTCAAGGAAAATAATTCTGTATTAAACATTTTCTTCCTCTTAAAATATAAGATGCACCCCATCCTATTTCCTTGACAATGATTAATAACAGCTTTGTAGCATTTAGTTTGAAATACCCAGCCAGGAAAAAATATTTTGAAATATTTAATTATTCCGTACATAATTTTCTTTTCTAGCCCCTGTTCATAAAGTTGCTGTTTCATTTTTTTCCTCAAGTCAAAACAAACAACTCCTTTCGAGCTTGTTTATCTGCTTTCTTGATCTTCGCCTGTATACCTTCTGCTTTCACTATAAATCAGCTCAATCTTGTTTCTCCTCAATCTCTAGCCAGTCAAAATCTGCTTTTTTTTTTTGGTGTGTGCGTGTGGGAGGGAGTGTTATCTTCATTTGTAATTAGCATGCATAACATAGGTCCTACATAAAGACATGAGATTTGTAAGAATTAGGAAAAAATTTTCATAGAGAAGACAACTAAAGGGCCCTGTGTCCACTTGTCGTGTGATTATTTATCGGAGTTAGTCAGAAGCAGTTCAGAACATTTTAACATATTGTGCTCATGTCCTAAACTCTGATGTCAAAATAAATACTAGATCAATAACAAAGGCCTTTGTATCAGTATGCTGAAGTTCGTTTTCACCGACATCTGGAATTTTCCAGTCTATGCTTTTGTAAAACCATGTTTAGAGATACTGAGATCACATTATGATAATCACATCAGCATTGAACTTTTCAATTGAATATGGAATGCCCACTTATACTCCCATAATAGTGGATTTTTACAGCAAAACAATACAGCTTAATAAACTTGAGTCTCAATTCCCTGAAACACCAAATTATAATCAACTGTAGCAATATAGAAAAATATGTCATTTTGAAAATAAAAAGAGTTTTTAAACAACTGAGAAAATGTTGAATGAATGCTAAGACAAGGAGTTGGTGTTTGCGTTTGCCTCAGGCTACAGATCTCCCAAATATTTTTTTAAATGATGCGGCTGCCTTCTCTGGATTACTATCAAACAGCATGTTCAGGCATAATGAGAACACAATAAAACAGCCTTATATGTTATCTACCTGAATAAAGATCACAAATGAGCAGATGATATCAATGGTACCTCCCAGGAAAACGTTCCATCAGCAATATCACTTATCTGAGTTGTCTGCTCATTACCTACTAAATAATTCTAAGTTGACTATTCAAAAGGAAAATGAGAACTATGATCTCATAAAGTTTAAATCACATAAACCAAATAGAACTTTGTATTCTGAGTTATTAGTCTTACCATCATTGATTATTTCTCATATACTACTGTAAGCTCTTAAAATTTGTATCATAGGTAATTTAAGTTAGAAAGTTCTTCAGTGAGAGAATATTTAAGCTAAAACAAACTATACTTTGCAATGTTTTTATACAAATACACAAAAAGTATATTGTAAAGTGATACCAGTCTCTCATGATTCTCTTACTCCTCTGTGGAGTCATGAGATTCTTTCAATAGATCCTCTGATATTGCCTAGAATATATTATTGACCCTCTTTCCCCTCATCTGTAACACTCTCTCTATCAAATTTCATCCAAAATAAAAAGGCTTCAATGACAGCCAATGTATCTACCTTGTCTGAACCCTCTTCTGTGTTCATTTCTGATCACATCTAGGGTTTTTTAGCTCCATGGCTTGTAGATATCTCAAAATTACAAAGTCGACTTGACTTTATTTTTTTTCCCTCTCTCTACCCAATTTAGCTCTCATTCCTCCTAGTCATCCCATTTTAGTCAATGTCTTCCACATTACTCACTCAAATGTCAGCCTAGAAGTTATCCTGACTCCTTCTTCTTCCTCAGATCCAATTAGTAATACATACTGTCACTTTTATTTCTTAAATATCTCTGAATCATCTGTCCTTTTTCCTATATCCACAACGATTGTCTTGGTCCAGTTCTTTGTCCTCTCTCACCTGCTTTACTGCAATTGAAATAAAACTGCAAATGTGCCAGTTCGTTCATTTCCATATCAATTATTCATTGAGCACCAATGCTGCTTTAGATTCTGAACAGTCTGAGAATAAGGTAAGGAAATCTACCTTGTACCTATTGGCAATACTAGAATTTTTTATGTGAGAACAATAATTAGGATTTACTGTTCATACAGCATAAGCCAGAAGCATGCATTACACTTGGTATCACTAATCATCACAATGGTTTGACAAGATAGGCATGACAATTAATCCTTTTCTAAGGGGAGATTAAGTAATGTTCTCTGTTTCAGAGATAACATTCAAACACTAGTCTGTCTTTAATGATTTTTGCTTTTCCACTATGCTACTCAAGTTCAAATTGCAATGCTTTCCGATGCCTGTGTACATTGAATGAACCATGGAGGCAGCCTAGAATACTTTTATCACAGTGGTCACCTGGTGAACTCTGATTTGTCCGACAAAGTTCAACCTATGTGTTATGCTCTAATTAGCCTTTCTTGATTGCACCAGGAAAATTTACATATATTCTTCTAGGTGGGCCCTAGCAACTTGAGCTTATACATAAAAACAAAACAAAAAACACAGAAACATATTATAATACATTACAATTATGTTCTTGTTTGTCTTATTTTTAATACTGTGAACTCCAGGAAGGCAGAGGCATTTTCTCATTTAATGATCTGCTAGCAAGGAGTCGAAAGTAATACATTATTTTAACAGAGTATGAGCCAAGGAAGCTGTTCTAACCTGTACATGAACTACTTTTGGCCACTCCATTGTGTCTTTCTGATATCATTTCCTACCTCTCTTTCCTTGGCTCACTCAACCCATCCACACTGATGTTCTTGCCTTTTTTTCAAACATGTTCACTTCCACCCTATTCATGGCCGTGTGCTGGCTGCTGAGATCTCATCTCACTGCCTGGAATAGCCTTTCCCCTTTTGTTTACATGTTTTCTTTTCTCACTCATTCAGGTATGTTCACATGCCACTTCATCAGAAACCTTCCCCGAAGACTCTATATATTAAAGCACTCTCATACTTGTCCCTTTTACCCTTATCTATTTATTCTTACAATGTATTATCATTTGATATGGGGCATTTTTTTTTTTTTACTTATTGTCTGCCTTTCCAAATAGAATGTACACTCCATAAGCAGAGACTTTGCATCTGTGATACACTGCTTATTTCCAAAGTCTAGAATAGAGCCTAGCATATAGTAGGTGCTCAGTAATACTTGTTTAATAAATGTCGAATAAACATGCATAATACTCAGGCAGTGACCACGCATTATATCATAAAGTTTATGTGGAGGACTCCACTGATTTTATCTGCTGACACTGTTGTGCACCCTGATGTTTAATTGCCTTTCACAGATAGTCCAGCATCCGCTTTCTCTGCTTCATTCACCCACATGTGACAAGGATCCTCCAAGAGGTACGTATGCTGTGAGGTCCAGGAAAACTTTTCTACAGGACCAAATATGTGCATCTTATTATGGGCTATGAGAGCCAATTTTTCCTCAAAAGGCTAACTCAGTGGGAATTTCAGAGAGGCTGAAACATTAATAAAGGCAATTGAGAAAACAGATGAAACAGAATAAGTCACATCTCCCTCATATTAACCAGATTTCAGAAGTAGCATCAATTTTAGAGAAAGGAGATGTGGGGGGACAGTTTGGGCCTCTGATCCTTGCTGATCTTCCTATAAAACATTGGCTTCAGATTATAATTCCAAAGCCCTTTAAAGTACAAATTGGGGATTCAAAGTAGTGCTTTTTAAAATCTATGTGTATGATGAGTTTTGATAGCCTTTAATGAAAATAATCTTTGTAACTCTAAAGTCTACAACTTTTATAATTTGCAAGCCACAACTGGTATAGTCATTATAGCCATTGTGTTTTCTGTTACATTTTAGCACCTGTTTTATTTATGTCATTAGATTATAACCTGCAGATGAGAAAAAATTTGTGGCTTAAACCTCCTTGTTAGATGCCCTACACACCAACAAATGCAGTGACCCCGCCTTGTGCACCTCCCAGTTGGTTCCAAGTTCTACTTCTGGCCTAAAAGAGTGGGCAAAAGAGTTTGCAAATACAACCTGAAGTTTGCAATGTATTTGGTTCAGGAAAAGCCCAGGTATTAAAGAGAATATTTATAGCAAGACATTTATTAGTTAATTCAATGACCATACTTGACCATTATTTATAGTTCTCATGTAATCTTATATCTTTTAATCTTTTCTCAATTGTTTGTAAACAAGTTTGTTGACCCATCATTTGTTTAAAATTATTTTTCAAGTTATATGATTATTCAGAGTAGCTGGAAGTTACTTGGTCAGTTTCACAGACTAGCTAACCTCTTCAGTAACTTTCCAGGAAAACACAGCTTATTCTGGACTGGCCCCAAATAAATATTCTGTAGCACAAATTACCCCTTTCTTGAACAGCGTCTCAGCTCCATTCTTTCTTCAGGTGTGACTTTTGATAATTATAAGGAATGATTATTCACACATTCCTTCACCTCATAGACAATATTCTTCATTGATTACAGCAACACAAATCGGTTGCTAAAAATATAGTTTCATAGTTCTTTTTTAATTGGCTTTGTTGGAAAACTAAAGGGATGGATTATCCGTTGGCAATACCATTTTGTTCACCCTCCTACTGGAAGCACTGTGTGGATGAGATCCTTTCTTTAGTTCTACAAAGCTGGGTAAGATAAAGGGAAGATGACAGAGCTTCTTTGTAATGAAACCAAGTCAACACATGCATCTTCTATAATGGACACAGTGCTGAAAGCAAAGATGAATAGCCCACATCTATAACTCTATCTCAACTGTATCTCATAGTACAATGCAGTACAATGATGGAGAGACTTCACTTCAAGAGAGAGAAATGGCAAAGATGTCAGGGAGAGTACTGGGTTTATTGTCTGTGATACTTCCCCTGGAGTGGAGTAGAACTCATAAGAGGTGGCTCTCCTCTGAAACACAGCACCTCCTCTTTGCAGCCAGACCTGGAGAGCACTCATCATACAGGGTTGAAAAGCATTCACACTGGTTGCTTTCTTCATGTTCTTGAAAGTGCTACTTATTTTACTCCACAGGCTATGAATTCTCTCAACCTGATTTATAAAGTAAATGTGAGAAGCTAAAAATACATACGTACTAAAAAAAACCCTGCATAAAACTAATGTATTTTTTCTGATTTGAAACTATTTTTGTACATGGTATTAAAAAAAAGCAAGACAAAAAAACGCCATTAAAATCTGTGTTGTTTGCCATTAAAATCTATGTTGTCAAGGGTAGATGCAGTGTTTAAATGTTTTAACGAGCTGTTTTCATCTTCTTTGTTTGAAAGAAGAAAAAAGATGGATCCCGGAGACTTGATACAAAAGAAACAACCGGATGTGAGCTATTATCACTCCTAGCCTTCTCCCTGTTGTACACACATGCCCAAGAACAAGGTGGGGGGGGGGGGGCTGTTAGTGACCAGAAATAAAGGTCTCAGTTGCAAATAACATATGTACATGGACCCCTCTAATTTCCTTTTTGCTACTACTCAGTTCTCTATGATGGATTGAAAATTGACGTTTTATGGAACTAGTTTTATGGACATTTAGACAAAAGTCAGGTAATAGAAATGTGCTCTGCATTTGGTAGGCTTGCTGACTATTTTTTGGCCGAAGGTATTTTGTATCATAATGACCACTTTCTATCCACAGTGAATATAATATTTTAAATATATGAAAAATGTAGCACAACAAATTCACTTACAATAACAACAACAAAATGTTCTGTAAGCATCAGTGACATATCAAGAATGAGGCCATGAGGCTGGTCTACCACAGTGCAGGCAGTAAAAGAATGGGTTAAATGTAGAGAATTTAAAAACAGTAATAAAACCGATGAAAGTCAGTATATTTTTATTAGCAGTATTCCTCAACGATTCTAAGCAATAGCAATGATAATTCTCATCCTTCCAGATTTTCTGGTTTATGGTGGTATAAGTGCCAAACAACAGCCACCCCCAGAATTGACTGTTCCCACTGCCCCGCCTTACTTCTGGAGAACCTTGGCAAACCACGAATTAAAGGGTTGAATTACTAGGGTTTCTTGTGCTTTTGTAACCTTCAGAATTTGAGTTATAGAAGTCATTGCTTTTAAATTTTTAATGTGTATACAAATCATTCGTTGTTAATATGCAATATCTGACTTAGTTGGACTAAGATGGAAACAAGAAGGGAGAGAAAGATAGAAATATTGATTGGCTGCCTCCTGCATGCCCCCTACTGGGAATTAAGCCCGAAACTGGGCATGTGCCCTGACTGAGAATCGAACCAGCAACATCTTGGTGCATGGGTTGACGCTCAACCACTGAGTCACACCGGCTGGGCAGAATCTGCATCTCTCATAAGCCTCCAGATGATGTTACTGGTCTGTGAGCCACAATTTAATAATTTGGTCCATGAGACAACTTATTATTAATATTCTGGAATCACAGAACATTTACAAACAAGTTTTGTAACTATATTGATAGTTTGGAAGATTTCTTTATTTAATTTAGAGTAGTAGAAAAACAAATGTGGTTGATTACCATTTTTGCCACCAGACCACTCTAATACTTCTTGAAATCCTGTTTGTTCTTCCATATACCTTGAAGGAAATTTTTGTGGGTCAAACCCAGACGTGGTGTGCAAGAAATCTGTTTCCATTTGATTGCTCAGGCTCGGTCACATGGCTACATCTAACTGCAGTGGGGTCTAGACAACAAAGTCCCTCTCTGGAGATTCACCTCCGGCAGCAAACTGAACTTAAATAACAGGGAATCTGGATTTTTGACAGATAATTCTTTTCTCTGGTACAGCATCCATCCAGAATTTATATTAAAATAATGTATATTTAAATATCTGGGAATAATTATTCCATGATTAGGATTTTTTTTTTTTAGCAAGTCATGATACAAATACATTAAGATAAAGGCATTCTTCTGTTCTTGCTGTTACAAAAGAAAACTAAAACTAAAATAAAAATCTGAGATCATGTTTTTCTTTAGTAATTTCGTAAGTATCTCTCTTATAGATCTTTGAAATATGAGAAATATTTAAGATCTTTAATATGCCAAAAAGCCAGTCAGAAAAAGACAAGTATTACGCAATCTCACTTAAATGTGGAATTTAATGAACAAAATAAACCGACAAACAAAATAGGCCCCGAGACATGGAAGCAGGGCGCAGACTGAGGGATCTCGGAGGGAAGTGGGGGAGGGGGACTGGCAGAGAATAACCAAATAATTTACATACATATATGTGTAACCCTGGACACAGACAATAGTGTGGTGAAGGCCTGGGGTGGGGTGGGAACCAGGGGCAATGGGGGGAAAATGAGGGACATCTGCAGTACCCTCAACAATGAAGTTAAATAAAACATTTTTAAGTATCTTTGAACTGTTTCACAAATACAAAATAGAATGGAGGAGTTCTGTGAGTTTTGCTAAAATAGATTTATTTTCAAGTATATTAAATGATATAAAATGCATAAATTCATGGTTTAGCCCAGCTCTCCAAGAATCAGACCAAATGCTCTGTAAACAGCCAATTCGTTTCCACACCCAGTGCCATTCCTTAGCCCCTCAGGAAATTAGTTCCTTCTTTCACCCTGGCTTCCTAAATTCTGCTAAACCTAAAACAGTACAGAAGTTATTTGGTAAAGGACGTTAAAAGTATAAATGGAACTAACACCTGAGATATACTTAATTTGCTTTCTTTAAGGTGATTTGATATAGTTAACAAATAAAGTGAGATAAATTTGATTGTTTTAGGCTTGTGACTAATCAAAGCTCACCAAAGCATTAGTCTCATTCTATAACAAAGGAAACCGGCTATTTGATATGCGATACTCCTCAACAGAAAATTAGAGATAACTGATGACCTGTTGTGTCTTGGTATTCACACATGGCAATAAACAGAAGTGTCCTTTATTTTAATCTTCCAAATAACTGAGATTCTTAAATCTTATGTTGAGACTTTTTGTGACAATGTCTAAATTAAACTGAAGAGGATTATATCAGGCAAATTTGACTGGAGTCTGTCTATAGTAAGAAGAAGAAGAAGAAGAAGAAGAAGGAGGAGGAGGAGGAGGAGGAGGAGGAGGAGGAGGAGGAGGAGGAGGAGGAAGAAGAGGAGGAGAAGATTTAAGATCTTTGAGATACTGCTATATACTTTGTATAAAATTAACCACAGCACGCTGAAACCTCTAAAAGCTAGAATTATTATTGCATTCAAGGCTGAATAAAGCAATTTTCCTTCTTTTACTCCACACTTCTACATACAAAACACAAAATCTGTTCACATTCTTAACACCATAGGGTTAGGTACCTTGTTTAAATTCTGGCGTTACAAATTCCAAGTTGCATGTCTTTAGGCAATTTACCTAAGCTTTCTGTGCTTCAGTTTACTAATTTGGAAAATAAAAATCACATATACATTGTATCATAGGTTTACTATGCTAATGAAATATGTTCAAACACATAGAGTATAATAGGTGTGCTATTGATGTTAACTGACATTGGTTCTGTGGTAAATTTTCCGTAATTTAGAGCACACTTTATTTTGATTTCCTGGACAGGGAACTAACAGTCTTTCTTTTTGGCTATAATTTATGTCCTCTTCTTTTTAATTTGTAGGTGTTTATCCCCAGTGGTGATGTCAACAATTTGACACATACCCAATTCCATCACTGCCTCTGTAGTTACTCCCAAATCCCTTTCCTTTTAAAGATACAGTCAACAATAAAGATGTAGTCTAAAATGATATTTTGAAAGAGAAATTGAAAAAGAATCATCAATGGAGTAACCTTGTGCTATGCGTGTGGATGGAGCACAGAGTCAAGCTTGTTGAGCGAGAAGACTGAGGTAGTTGGGAATGACATGAAGAATAAGAAAAGAAATTCCCTGAGTTTTTCAGAGCTTTACTGTACTGGTTCCTACTTTATATGTAAAATCGGGTTGCGTTTTTTTTCCCTACATAGTATGACTTGAAGAATTGGTTCTTGTAATTTCCAAAATAAGACCTCTTACTATGTTACATCATCAATAAGGGTGGGAAATGGGTTAAATAAAGGTATAAATGTTCTTCTCTGAACATTTAATAATCTAATATATTTGATAAATCTGAAAAGGGGAATTAGCCTTGCTGTTTATTCCAAACACAATTGCCCATGGAATTTTATTTTCCCCTTCAAAGAGTATGTCCAGAGGAACAATGGTCCTTTGCATGACTGCAGTTCACATCACTGTGTAAAGAATATATGTGCTACATTTCTCTTGACATAACTGAGAGAGCTATGTTACAGTACCAGACAGGCCAAATCTTTGAATGTCTGCCGTGCCTTTTGGGAAAATCTAACTCTAATCCATCCTCTGATGCCCAAGTAATAATGTGTTGTGCCTCAAGACTCCAGCACAACGGCTGTCAAATCACAGACGGGCTAGTGATGCACTGACTAGCAGGCCAGAGGAAATAAATACTTTGACATGGCATCCATGCTCTCTGGAATTTAAATTAGAAAGTACCAAATTAATTGTTGTAAGCTAAGAAATTCAAAGAGGAGGCTGCCTTGGGAAACAGTGGCAGCCTCTGGAGTTATTTCCCGTTGATGTCCATAATGACTCGCATTGCTGCTCCGTCTCCTCCCTGGAATTGCTGACCCTTCCTCGGGGGTGAGGCTAGCACCCCTGTTTCACTGGGAAGTCTTGCTCTGTGGCCATATTTGCAATTGGACATCCTCCCAAGATGGAATTAGAACTAAGAGAAAGAAAGGTTCTTCATAATATTGGAATTTGAGCATGGGCTTAGGAACTCTGTGTGAACATACTTCATCATGCAGAGAAAGGACTAAAGAAATTGGTCAATAGAGAGGAAGAAAAAAATAAAAGAAACATGCATGAGAAACAGAAATAAATGTTTGAAGCAAAATACTCCTAGTTTCCTTCTTACAAACCACCAGCATAGCCTTGGCTGGTTTGGCTCAGCGGTTAGAGCGTTGGCCTGCAGTCCAGAGAGATCCAGGTTTGGTTCCTGTGTAGGGCACGTACCTTGGTTGCAGTTTGTCCCCGGCCCTGGTTGGGTCGTGCGGGTGGTAAACACTCAATGTGTCCCTTTCACGTCAATGTTTCTCTCTCTCTCTCTTCTCCTCCCACTCTATCTGAATGACTTGAAAAAATGTCCTTGGGTGAGGGTAAAAAAAAACACAAAACACCAGCATATCTGCCCTGCCCTTGAAGTCTTATCTATGCATACTTTTTTTTAAAATTAAATTTATTGGGGTGACATTGGTTAATAAGATTCCATTGTACATATGTACCATATCTTCTTTATCCTATCTTCTATGAAAGGACAGTTTGGTTGTTTCCATGTCTTGGTCACCATAAATAATGCTGCGGTGAACATAGGAGTTCATACATATTTGTAAATCAATGTTTTAAATTTCTCAGGTAAATACTCAGAAGAGGGGTTGCTGGGTCATATGCTAATTCTATTTTTCTTAGAGAGAGAGAGAGAAAAAGAGGCAAGGACAGGGAGAGAGGTAGAAACATTGATGTGAGAAAGAAATATCGATTGGCTGCCTCCAACATGCCCCCTACTGGGCATGTGCCCTGATGGGGGAAATCAAACTGGGACCTCTCAGTCCATGCGGCTATGCTCAACTCACTGAGCCATACCTCTATACAGCTTTTCACAGTGTCTGTACTAGTATACATTCCCATCAGCAGTGAATGAGGGTTCCTTTTTTGCCATAACCTCTCCAATATTTGTTGTTTGTCTTGTTGATAATAGCCATTCTAACAGGTGTGAGGTGGTATCTCATTGTAGTTTTGATTTGTATTTCCCTAATAGCTAATGAAATTGAGCATCTTTCCATACATCTGTTGGTCACTTGTGTGTCTTCTTGAGAGAAGTGTTTGTAAAGGTACTCTGCCAATTTTTAAATGGATTGTTTATTTGGTGTTGAGTTCTGAATTCTTCATATATTGTGGATATTAACCTCTTGTCGAAGCTGTTGTTTACAAATATCTGCTTTTATTCAGTTGGTTGCCTTTTAATTTGTTGTTGGTTTCTTTTGCTCTGGAGAAGATTTTTAGTTTGATATAGTCCCAATCATTTATTTTGCCTTCTTCCCTTGTCTTGGGGTCAAATACATAAAATCATCTCTAAGACTAAAGTCCATATAAATTTAGTACCTAAGTTTTCTTCTATGTAATTTTATGTTTCAGGTCTTATATATAAGACTTTGATCTATTTTTATTTAGTTTTTGCATGTTGGTACAAACAGTAATTTAATTTCATTCCTTTGCATGTGGCTTTCCAATTTCCCCAGCACCATTTATTGAAAAAGCTTTCTTTTTTCCATTGTATGTTTTTGGCTACTGTACCAAAAATTATTTGCCCATATACATGTGGATTTATTTTTTGGCTCTCAATTCTGTTCAATTATGTGTGTCTGTTTTTCTGCCAATTAATTTTCTTTTGATTACTGTCACTTTGTAGTATAATTTGAAGTCAGGGAATATGATACTTCTGGCATTGTTCTTTTTTCTCAGGATTGTTTTCGCTATTTGGAGTCTTTTGTGGTTTCATACAAATCTAATGATTTTTGTTCTATTTCTTAAAAAAAAAACTTTGGGGGATTTTGATGGGGATTGCATTAAAAGTATATATTGCTTTTGGGTAATATGGCCATTTTAACTATGCTGATTCTTCCAATCCATTAACACAAATCTTTCCATTTTATTGTCTTTTTAAATCTCTTTTAATAATTCTTAGTAGTTTTCAGTATATAGGTCCTTCACATCTCTTGTTAAGTTTATACCTAGGTATTTTATTCTTTTTAGAAATTGCAAAAGGAATTTTTTTTTTACCTTTAATATTCCCCACTCCCTTAAAATTAAGCTGTCTTTAGTTGGTTCTTGTTATATGCAGTTGGGATTCTTAAAAATCAATTTGTAGGGAACATATATAAGAAAGAAACTAGGCGATAAAGGCCAAAATGAAATGGGAGGTTATCAGCATCTAGAAGAGAATGGAGAGTTTGTGCCAGAAGCAGGGATATTGTGATAAAGTCTATGAAGCCAAAGAGAAAGAGAGACTAACTGGTCTTCTGAGCTGTCTCATTCTATCTGGTTTTCCTGTTGTAATTCCAGTCCACAGAGTTTCTTAAGTGCTTGCCGTTTTTTCTTGAGGTAATTTTAGGATTGAACTGTTTTACTTAATGCAAAGCAATTACTTAAAAAGTTATCAACCACAGGGCATTTAAAAAAATGAGAGATTGCTCAAGTGCATTGATGACCTTACATTTGCCTGAGTGGGTCAATCAAACTGGATATATAAACCACAATTGCAAGCATGCTTGATTAGCAGTCTCAAAGTAAATATTATTCTCAGACATTCTCTGGTCAAAGCATATCACAAATGTGGAGACATTTTATAAGAAGAAACACTTCCACATTAAGATAAATAAAACATAAAATGTGTTACTTCAAATCTTGTTCATGAAGGATTTACTCTATGTACATATTTTTTTCCCCAGTTTCTGCCTGGTGTGACTAATACCATTAACTTCCAATATTTAAAAAAATACAGATTTTTTTTTTCAGAAGAATCTGAATTCTTTTACCAAGAGTTTATTTTAATGAGTAAAAATTAGAAATTTTGAATTAATGCCTCTTTTTTTCCCATGTAGGTGTAACATTTTAAAATGTTAATTATCTGACAAAAGAATAATGTTTTGTATCCGAGGGCACAGATACAATTGCATTCAATTGTATTAAAACACAGAGCTAATTAGATTTCTAATTGTTGCACTATCTACTTCTTTCTTTCTCTCTAAGTCTATTTTTCCCCTCCAGTATCAGTTTCAAGTTTGCCAAGGAGGAAACCATTGGAGCTGCTTGACATAGTAGATACATTTAAGATTTTATTCTGGGTTTAAGATTTTATTCCAATTTTTTTAACTTGTAATATTTTAGCTTAACACACAAATGCACAATTGTTGGTATGTGACTAGATGGATTTAGACAAATTGAGCATACATGTGACCCCCACCTAGATCAAAGATAGAATATTACTCCTCTATTCCTTCTATTATCCACCTCCAGACACAATTTATCCCGCTCCCCAGACTTCAGAACTATTCTGTCTAAACACTATAGGTACGTTAGTTTTTTCTGGTTTGTCACTATATAAATTCACCCATATAATATGTATTTCTTGGTGACTGGCTTCTTTCTTTCAATATTATGTTTGTTAGAGTCTCTGCATTCTTGAATGTAATAGTACCTTGTTTATTCTCATTGCAACTACTCACAATGTAATTACTCTCCCTCATGTGAATATCTTATGATTTATTTATTCATTTACTGATGATGGGCATCTTTTTTACTTAGGTTTTAAATGCATATATTTTCACACATGAGCCCAAACCTCATGTTTCAGTTCTAGCTAGATTCTTTTTAAAATAATTGTTTGAGTAGCTAAACAGTTGAGTACCAATTTGCATGATGCTGATCAAATCTGGTACAGATATATCAATGCACATAGTTCAATATCAAGTCACCAACCATCTCACTCTACTACCATGTTGCATCTTCAAACAATTTCTTTCTTAAAAAAAGAGAAAGCTCTCTCCTAGAATCAAAGGTCTGATCTGAAAAGTATTGATTTTGCCCTTGAAAATTGCTGGTTGTGTTTTAAATCCAGAGGTCTGGACTTTCTTCCTCTTTCAAAGAACAGTTTTCTCTTGCTTTCTGGGATTAGACATTTAATCCATCTCGAGTTTGTGTGCCTTGGAGTATTTCCTTAGCAATGAGGTAATCTCTTCATTACATCTTCTACTCTAGGGTCACTCTGGCCATGGTGTACTGGGCACTCTAAGGTGTTACCACCTCTGCACTGGACTTGTGAGAAGAAAATTTGTTTAAAATCCCCTTTCCCTACTACATTGTTGTGTTTTTTTTGTCAACTGCATCAACAAATTAACTATCTAATGGCTACAGGGAAGGCAGTTTCAGAGAGACATTACAATGTACACAAGTAGCATCACTTGAAGAAGAAAGGCCGAGTACAAAGCAGTTCAGTAGGTAAGTTCTAAATTCAGATGGCTTGCATCTGAAACTACATTCAACCTTGAAGAAGTAGCTACTTCGGTGTGTTTCAGATTCCTTCAGAAGGAAATTTGACTTAGAGGAGAAGATAACTGAAAGTTCATTCTTCATCAGGAGAGCTTTGTCTCCCAGGTGTGGCTGCTCTTGATGAGACATGCCAGTCCTCAGTCCTCTTCCTGTGGAAACCTCCTCGCTTCATAAGCTCCTTTTTTGAAAACATTTACCCCATGAAAAAACCACACAGCCTTTAACTAAACACAACCATGTTTATGAAGAGGGGCCCACTGGCTGGATTCATTCTAGCATCTTGATATGTTGTTCGATTGTAATTCACTTTTTCTGAAGGAGTTACTTTTAGAAATTACCAGGAAGGCCAATGGTGAGAAGTGCCAGGGAGGGGAGTGTGGTATCCAGGTCCAGGGGCTGGCTCTTGGGTCAAGGGCAGCTGTGCTATCTTGTTGGATTTCATTATTGGTAGTACCATTAGTATGTACTTCAAGCAAATTGATTCTGTAGCTGGTTGTTGCTCTGTTAAATTAAGCACGAGCAGTTCACAAACAAGCATTACTTTCAGCATAGTTGTATACTTTAAATCCCCTTAGAAAAGAGAGTATTTCCTCTTTTAACAAATTGATCAATATTTTCCATTGAACTAAGTAAACCTCATTCATTGGAAAAAAATATTGTGTTTGCTGTCAAACATAATAACAAAAGCACCAAATATGCTTCTTTTTGTTTCTCCATGAAGAGCATTAGACCTTATTTTTAAAGCTCTGAAGTCTTCTTTGAGTGTCAATTATTCTCATTACATTTTAAGCCATATTACTATTATTGTTAATCTATTATATTATCTAATATTTCAAATGTTGATAAATTAAATATCCAAACATTTTTGAAGTTGTGAATCATATTATGTAATTTTAAATTCTTCTAATGCCATGTAGAATTCAGGTACTCAATACCCATTGACTGATTGGCCTATTCAATTCCTTTCTCTCACTAATTCAAAAACTCTGCATCAAAATATACAAATTTTTGTTATTTGCATGATTTATAGAATTTTAAGTGGATAAATAATTAAACTACTTTTAAAATGATATAAACTGGTAAATATGCAATTTAAATGAATATTTTATTCCAATATCAATCTCATGTGTTGGTTATTAGGTAGAGATGCATTCAGGTGAATGATCTCCTTTCACGCAGCAGTAGTGCACCCTCTGGATCAGGAAGTAGAAACATTTTCACAGAGCATCCAAAGCAACAGATACTTGTTTTTAAAACATCTATTCTGAGCTACTCACTGTGATGGTTGCAGAGGTATAGAAATATTAAAAGGCAAACTTCCTGATATCAACACATAAGATATAGCTCGAGGACAAGTAATCAGTTTAATTAATTAAGAGAATCTACACGATGTCAGCCTGGTCAATATCTTCCATATTTGTTGGAAGAGCAAAGGTCTCCTGACATAGGATGAGTTTTAACTGAAAATTGAGGGATGAAGAATGATGTGCTAGGTGAACTGATGGGAGAATGCAAAAGAACATAGGAAGAAGACACAGAAGCATGATGGAACATGGTGTCCTCAAGGAATGGCTTGAAATTCATTAGAGCTAATCAATACTATTTAGTGATCCCATGATGCTTGCTATGTAGCTTCTTGTGTTTATAAACTAAGAGAGCATATTCTGGTGAGTATAAAGCTTCAATTTGGCTTTATTCTTAGTCTACATTTTCCACTGTAATACCAGGAAAGTACACTATTTGGGGTTATAAGTATATTATTTGCATAATTGATTTAAAAATGCTCTAGTTTTACTTGTCTAACCAACTTAGCACATATTTTTCATCTATCAGACTTGTGGTAGGAAAAGGGATTATTGGTATTACAGGCACCCTGACATGGGAAAGAAAAAAAAAAAATGAGCGTGGTTCCAGACCACAGAGTTAAAAGTTCGTAAAGGTAATTGTAAAGATAATCAATCTGCTGGTGATAACCAAATGGCTCTACCTCCCACAAAGCAATTCTTCACAGCAGGAGCTGGCGGTGAGGCTACAAAAATTTCATAAATATGTGAACACCTAATGCACTTACTCCAGGGGGCTATATTTTGTGCAGCAAATCTAATACTAAGTCCTATCAGCTCATGATGCTAGAGCCCTAGTATTGATGATAGTTTAGTACATATTTGAGTAAACTTTAGTACATATTTGCTAGCTTCCAAGCTATATCTCCGTTCCTTGGACACTCATGAGATACTGTCTTCCTTGTGCATCTTTAAAAAAAACTGCCACTATTTCAAGTTGACTATGTAAATTTTGGTTGTTTGCAACTGAAAGTATCCAACACAATAAATATAATCAATTTTCATTGATGAAAAGTGGATGGGCTTTTCCTCAACTTGGACTGGTCTCAGTGCTGGGACTAGCTCTGCACCATACTCATTTAAGAAATAAAAAGGCTAAGGTTTGATGGAGTGGAGTGAAATATCCACAAACTTTGGAATATGCAATAGAAGGGAAAGAGTATGAACCCGTTTTCTAATTTTCTCGGTTATTATATTGGCTGTCATCTTTCTTTCAAGTTTCTGTTCCAGTTATTAATGTTGTTATTATTGTTTGTTGTCATTATTACTACATTTATGGAGAACTTTTCATGTTTCAGGATCAGTGCTTTACTGCTTTGTATACTTTCAATTGTTAACACAATCTTGATGAAAAACAGTTATTGGATTTCTACTTCTTTTATTCTATAGCACATGCTTGTTGAAAGCGAGTTAAAATATTTACAGTTTAACTTCCTGTTCAAAAACAATTTCTTCTCATTATTTCCCATATTTTTAAACAGCATATTTTAGGAAATATCTCTAAATGTGATAATTGTTCATTGATAACAGGATATGTTGGCAAACATACTTTTACCTCATTAGACATTCTTTTGAGTCACTTTAGGCGCCATGAGTACACAACTGCATCAATGATCGGACTCTAATATCCCCTTTCCCAAAGGTAATGAGGGTAGTAATCCATCACGGACTCTCATTTGCTGCCCTCACTAACTTAATTTCCCATTCCAACTTAGAATGGTTTAATTTCTTTCTTCATTGATCCCTTGTTCTTAAAGAAAATGGACTTAGCTTCACTGGAGATAGGTTTTATATATTTCAGTTGTTGTTTATTAACTATTTAAAATTTTAACCTATTTTTATTCTGAACTCAGAATAAGGTCTTATTCTTTTATGTCTCATAGTTTAAAAAAAAAATTGAATAGAACTCTACTTCATTTTACTTCTCCACGTTCATAGTTGAGCCAAAATCTTTAGTATATACACACAAGTACAGTAATACATTTGTGGGTTAAGCTATAGTTTCTTCCTGCAACTCTTATTGAAATAAACAATTTTTTTTTCCTTTTAGGCTGAAACACCTTTTATTCTTTTCAGTGGATATGCACAGTTTATCAACATGACTTTGTCTTCAAGATTGATCTTTCTAAAGTTATAAGATTTGTTTGGTGCTAACTAGTTTGCAGTTTTGATTTCTAGATTACTGTATGCCAAATGTAATCATAATACTGTCAGCTGTTCCAGTGACTCAACTCCATTTATCTACTTCACTGCTTTCCCCTTCATTCTGGCCTAAGTTATCATTTCCTGCAGGGGATCTGACAGGCTGATTCTAGAAGTAAGCATTGCCTCAACCGTTATTTTTGTGTCTGTTTTGAGATGTGCCTCAAATGGTTTTAAATTAATGTATAGAATATTTTTATTGCTTATAATGGCTGTGTTTATATTTTTGATTGCTTTAGTTGTATAAAACTGTTGGGAAAAACAGAAATTCTTTGGTAAACTTGTTAATAAATTTTAAATCCTCATCTGACACATTGGTGCTGAGGAAAATGACTTGGGGAGTTGTTAAAAAGAAATTTGTAAATTTTTATATTTAATTTTTTTTTGCTTTTGTATAATAAACATTAAGGAAAGCATATTTTGGTAGTCTGTGAATATTTTAAATGGTATTATTCATGATATATACTACTAAATTATGAAGAATTTATTTCCGCAGGTAGTATAATTCCCCTTCATTAAATCATCATTAGAACTTTGAGCAGATAGGAGAAAAATTCTGATTTACCATCTCTTTAGAATATGTGTGAGCATGTGTGTGGTGCATGTGATGAAGAGCATACAAGGTGACGCTTTGCTCTCCACTGCTTCTGTGTTACCTTGTCCTGAACAGGTAGACTACTATAATTTGCTCAGAGAATAAATATCTAATTTAATGTTAGTACAATCATTGTTGATAACCTCAGGCTTTAAAATTAAGGAAAAATAGAAATGGCTTCCAGAGTCTGTAAGATGTAAAAGTAGTGTCTGGCCCATCGGCCAGAAAGAGTAGAACTAAATTTTACTTGCTGTAGGCACAGAATTGAGCAAAGAAGAAATTCCCAATTTCTTATTCTTTACAAGGGTAACACAGTTAGAACTGGTGGGTTGGAGATACCTGAATTGGGTCAGAGCACCTTAGCATAGCATTAGGAAAGTGAAATATCACATAGGAATTAACATTTCCGATAGCCACATGCACAAAAGAGAATATGTGAATGTGTGTGTCTGTGTTGTGTGTCTGTGTGTGTAGTGCATGTGATGAATTACATTTTAACACACTGAGGAAATGGAAAGGAGGCTGATAATTCTCAGTACCCAAGTATGTAGAGCGTGATCAGATGCTCAGAGTATTCAGATGCTCAGTCAACTGTGTGTCCTGCTTGAAAGGATATAACGAAAAATGGATGGCAAGATGATTTTGCTGTAGCAGTGGTAACAGGGTGAGAATCCAGTAGTCTAGCAGCCTGAGTTTGATGGTGAAGGTGCCCGTGGTAGTGGATTTATGACTACACTGAACTAGGGCAACGATCTGGTGTATACTCAGCTGTCCAGAAGCCTTGGCCCTTTTCTTTCATCTTTTATTTGTTTTTTCGTTTTGTGAACTACCTAATGACTTCTAAATAGATCTCTTTCTACTGGATAACCAGAGTTGATTTTGGTTGCTTTACAATGAAAAAAAAAAAAACTATCCTTACACATATAAAGAACCTTCTGAATGCTCCCCTTCTTCCGTCTTATGGGATGGCTTGGCCATCTTATTTCTATCCTTATTTCTCTGTTTTAATTGCTTGTGGCAGATAACTCTAATTATACAGCATATCCATTTTGGTTTGTGCTTAAAAAAACCTTTCTTAGTTGCAGGACCATCATCACGTTTTAACCAGGTACACATATATTCACAATAACGACCAGATTTCTCAGATTCCAGTACAGCTAAGGGTTAACCAATAAGATGTGAACAGAGCGGTGTGGGCAACTCCTGGTTCCTTCCCAAAGCAAGGACTCCTCATCCCTGTACCCACTTGCTGGTATGCACATGGTAGTGAGTCATCTGGAAAATGTGTGTGAGCCTAGCACACTAGGAGTAGTAAAGCAACAAGTTCAGCAAGCTTAAGCCTTGTTGATTTAGCAGAACAGAGTTCCCCTATGTACTCAGTGTTTAAAGTGATGGAATAATCTCTGAGTTAGAAGGATACATAAGTGATACACAACCTCATCAGAATTTATTCCACCACCACTTACCTCTCATGAAGACTTTTAATTCTCCTCTTTGGGTTAAATACTGTCTAATGGACATTGATAATACATTTGTATGTGTGTTTTTTTGTTTGTTTTTCCTTTATTGACTTTAAAGAGAGAGGAAGTAAGAAAGAGAGAGAGATAGAAACAGAGATGAGAAAGAACATCGATTGGCCATCTCCTGAATAACCCACACTGGGCATAGGGCCCACAACCTGGGCCTGTGTCCTGACCAGGAATTGAACCGGCGACCTCTTAGTGCATAGGCTGACACTGAGCCACACCGGCCGGACATGTACGTGTTTTTCTTTGGTACTACATTTTAGGCAATACAGCTCTAAATGGAAGAAGTGTACAATTTTTAAGGTATCAAGAATGGCACGAAAGCTGAAAAAGTTATGACAAATGCACACGTGTGTCTGACAGTATTTACTCTTATCAATACCAACTATATATTTTGGCATATCCTAAGTATTTCATTTCCTAGAATAAGCAGCAGGTTAACTATAATAAGAGAAATCGAAGTCTCTGTGCAAGGAAAGGATGTTGATCAAATATGATCTTAATAGGCTTCTAACTAGCTAAGAACTCCTGAGATAATCTTCTTAGGACCATTAGTAACACTTCTCCCAGATGACCCTTGTTCTGTCCTAAGCTTTTGATCAGATTATTGAGGAGAACCACCCCCAGACTTAAAAGGTTTTACTGCTTAATTATAAGGCCCAATCACTATTATTATAATATGGTACTTGTGATATTTAAATATTATGTACATACATTTAAGCGGTCTGGTTACGTGCATGTAGGTGGAAGAGAGGGTCTACACAAATACTAATGTTCTACTGAAAATAAAAAGTTACTTTTTTAACAAGAGGCAGTCTTATTCAATTCAGGTAAGAAGATTTCCCGAATACGTAAGGATCATCATCTAATGAACATTTAAAAATGAAAAGCTCTGATAGTTTTAAAAAATCCATATTTATTTTGGTGACAACCTTTGATGAAGTTTGACTGTGCCTGAGAGTTTAATTTTTCAGGATAATGGTTAGCATGGATAATTCATAATAAGTTTAACAATTCAAGGCTTAAAGCTATTAAATAATTGCAACTAGATTACCAATTGACTTTACTCAAATCTAAAAGGGACCTTTCATGTACTTAATATTTTGCTGAAACATAATTCAGTCTCAATGACTTTGAAAGGGACATTAATAGTTTTCTGAAAATATAACCTTGAAAATTAAACCCATTATATATTTCTGAGATTATAGATGAAACTGCTCTGTCAAATAAGTCATTACATTAGCATAATGAGGTATGAGGGGAGGTAATAAGTGAGAAACAGCAAGTAAAAGGTACCTTGTACCACAATTTGCTTACATTTAACCAAAATGACCTTTAAAAGCAGAGCTGAAGGGTCAGGTTTATCATCATTCCCCCAGCCTTCAAGTAATATATTTCTATTTAGCAGAACAATTTGCTGAAAATTGCTGTAGTAAAAATTATGCTAGGTCCAGCTCCCTACCTGCAAAACACGGTTTAAGTGGAAGCAACCTCTGCAAACAGCAGTTAGCCACCCAGCCTGTCCCTGAAGCAAAACATACAGGGCTATCACTTTCCTTGATAAAAGCAAGTCAATCAAAATGCAAACAAGTCTTTAAAAACATATTCCAGAATAAATGTATGCCGAAAAACAAAACAGCATAATGTTAAAATGCTAAAGAAATAGCATGGTATCAATACATCGGTCATACAGAGGCTGGCAAGTATCAAGTTGCTTGGTCATCCAGTTTTGGACGTGACTGTTAAATGTTTGCCTAATGAAGAATATGTATGCAAAATCACATGAAAAGATATTTGATCGAAGGTAATAGATTAAAGTTTCCAGATTTATTTCTTTATGTTTTGTATTCAAATAAGTTTTTTCCCCCTAATTGCCTGAATGTTCTATGACTTGAAAAATTCTCTTTGGCTCAAAGACAGCCGAGGGAAATAATGCCCGGCAGAATGTCTCACCCACAGCAGGCATAAATAAATATTTGTTGAGTGAGTCTTGAATGTACAAGTACTGAGTAACTTGAAAGGCAGGCCTTAGTGTTCACATATGGCATTGGTTAAACAAACGACCGAATCCTCTTAGACAATGATTTAAATAACATTGCATTTTATTATTAAGATTGCTTCATTCTTTTAAAATGATGTTAGGAGTGTCTTTTCTTCTCTTTGGTAGCTGTAGTGTGCTATGCTTGTCAAAATGTTCTTTTTTTTACTGTGTCAGTGACTTTTAAAAGATGACAAAATTGAAACTGATTCAGCATACCGTAATGGTGTTGATGATAAGGATAAAAGAGCTCCAGCGAAACTGTTCTCGAACTCTACTGGAAATTTTTCTTTTTTGGAATTTGTTTGTTTGTTTGTTAAGAGGTAGTCACTATGGGAAGCAATATTCTCCAAGTCCACTGAGAGTTCATAGTCAGGGGCAGAAGGACTCACAATGTGCATACATGTGTTGTGTCTATACGGGGAGCGGTGTTCACTTTCTTATTAACCTGGTTCTGGACTTAAGCGTTGGGCCTGAGGAAGTGCAGGAGCCAAATGAAAACTTTAAAAACACAATATAAATTGGGCGAGATACAAATACTCTTTTCACGCCCTGGCCGGTTTGGCTCAGCAGTTGGAGCGTTGGCCTGCGGACCAGAAAGTCCCAGGTTCGGTTCCCGCTAGGGGCACATAGAAAAAAATAAAAAATACTCTTTTCTCTAGGGAGTATAGCTCCCCAGGCTGAGTGGCTTCAGGTAAATAAGATGTAATAAAATCAGAGTGATAATTCCATAAGCTGTAAAAATGTTGCTACTGATAGTCTATGATAAACAATAATGATACAGTGAAATAATACAAAGAGTAAATTTTAAAATTATATGACATTTAATATACCTTCTATCTGTTGAGTAGTGGTGCTTAACTCTGTGATCAAATAATTTTGTAACAGTTACAGTTAAGTTATTGAATGGTTTAAATGGTTTTAATATTTTTAATTAGAATACTTCTAAAGTGGTCCATATAACCCCACTTGCTGTCATGCATATTTTTATAAACTTTCTTTGAGGGAAGAAGAAGAGAGAACAAGAGATTACTATAACCTGTGGTCTTTTTTAAATTTTTTTTTAACTCTTCAGCATCTTGTATATGGCAAATTTATAGGACTATTTGATTCACACATGTAAATATTTGGTATATATGTTGTAAGAGAAAAAAAATGTAAGGACTTCCTGATGCTTTATGTACCTGTTGTCTCTATGCTATCACGTGCAGTTAAGAAGTAGACAGTGCCAAGTTCAATTTGGAACTCAGGCAAGGCAGGTTAAGGTTTATCAGCTTTTCTGTCTCTGTTTTATTGATCCTGATATCACTCCCTTTCTTTGTGACATTGCCAGCCTCTTTTAGGGTGAGCCTAAATCCAAATTATTACAACATTCATTGCACTTTAATGACTAAGTTGGTAATTATTATTACACAAAACAGAAATGTTATAAATTAACCTGATGCTGTAAAAATATTATTTGCCCTATTCTAGAATCTGTTCTAGTGGTTTCAACCACTTTTAAGTGAGTATAATGACCATATGAAGTAAATAAAATTATACAAGCTTTTGGTTGAAACATCTGAGACTCAGATTTATCCAAGGTCACAAAAATGTAACAGACTTGGTATTGAAATTCATTTCTTTGTTGATTATGGAGGCCACACTTTTCCAACAACCACATCAAGAATAAAATGTTTTTTCAACTTTTCTGAATACTTCTTTAAAACTATAAAACCAAAAATAAGAATCTTGATTTTCTGTTCATTAAGAGTAAGTAAAAACAGGCAGAAAGTTGGGGGTTAGCTGGGGTGTCCTGTATCCTTTCTTTTCTGAGTTACCTGTAAGATCTCCTGAGACGTACTGCTTTATCTGGCAGGCCCAAAATATGCCGTTCATAAGGGAGACTCACTTTTTTTTTTTTTTTTTTTTTAAGTCTAGTAGAATGTGTCAGCTTTTAGACTGACTTTAGTTAACCACCTAGAATATTTAGCTATTTTCTCTTAATATATATATTAAACTAAACATTATTCAATCTTGTATTTAGAGTAGTTCAAAATAAAAGACTATGTAAGTAACTTTCTTTTCTGTAATCAATTATTTTACCTAGCCATCTAGAATTTTGCTATGAGAAGAAATAAAGTAGATTCACACTCTTTAAAAGTTCCATGAGCACAGTTAAAATTGTATACCTGTTCATCCTTTCTCAGATATTAAGCTGATCTAACATTATACCTGTAGTGGTTCTAGAAGAATAATAGTTGCTGTAAACCTAGTAAATATTCACAAAGAGATACATTAAAAACTTAAAAGAATTTTATGGTATTTTATTTTTATTAACCTAAGAACATAGATTTAGTAGGAGTTTACTGATAGGTAGGGAAAGGAAGTTGTGAAATAAAAGGCAGTTTATAAAGTCCTCAAAATAAATCTGAGCAAATTCTGAACAAATTATAGCTAATCTAATTAAAACATTTTACATTTTGAAAGCTGGAGACCATTCTAATAAAATGTAAAAAGTTGAATACTTACATTTAAAAAATTTCTTGTCTTTATTTCCAAATCTTGTCAAATTACTTCAACAAATTTTAAACTTTATATATAAATATGCCCAAATAGAAATTGTCCAATTTTTACCTTAATAATAGACAATAAGTCTGATCATCTAAAACTCAAAGGGTAAATTCATAGATTTAAGTTTACCTATGAAAGAAACATTTTTCTTTAGATTTAATTTACAAATCCTATTTTATGATGTTTTATTGCAGATAGAAAAACTTTAGAACATATTCAGAAAAGAAACATTATTATGACATCCAGACTGATTACCTTCAAGTTCTATTTCTGCTTTCAGTCTTGTTCAATTTTAAAATAAAACCAGCCCTCATTTTAAAAATTAAATAAATAAAAATCTCTTGCTTCCTATATGTCGATCTTCACTAACTAGAAATGGAGGGATTCTATTAGAAAACCATCTGATGTTTTCCATGTCTTTGTAAACAATGTTATTTTTAAAATAAATACTATATATATATTTAAACATTAAAAAATAACTTTAGAGCTTGAAAATGATAAATTAAGTTTTATGTCATTACGTTGTCTCCTTACTTCCCATCATACTATTACAAGAAAGCAGGGGAAGAACTAGCACAGTTGTATAGATTGACACTAGTATAGATTGACCACAGTTCTAGTAGACTGCCTACAACATAAACTGTCACCTTTCCGTTATATGAGTAACTAGCAAAAAGATTGGTTGACTAAAATATTTTTAAAGAATTACAGGATCCAAATCTCTGGTTGAGGAAAACTTTTCTCTTTGATTATTGGAGCTGTGGTGCAAAAAAAGTGTGGGGACAAATCCACGTGGCGCTTGTTCTCTCCCTGTCTTCAGAGATCGTGCAGCCCTAGAACTGTGTGACAGCTCTGAGTAAATAAAGCTCCAACTCTCTTTCTCAAAGAAAGTAAAAGGACCCCCAGGGAACCATTAAATACCAAGGAGAGCACTCAGAAGGAGGAGCTCAGGCAATAAATTCCGTAAATTTGTCCATAAATTCCTGGATGGAGGTCCAAGCTGCACATGCATGAATCTGATACTGATCAACAAACCAAAATTATAATAATCCTAAACATAAATGCATATATTTGCTTCAAAATACATGAAGCAAGAAGTCCAGAACTGAGAAGAAAAACAGACCAATCCTCAATTTTAGATGGAGATAGCAACATTTATCTCTCAGTTATCAATAAAACTAATGGACAAAGACTCTGGAAGTTGATAGAAGAAATCATCAACAATACCATCAACCACCTGAAACAAATGGACATTTAAAGGACAATACCCCACAACCACAGACACTCATTCTTTTCAAGTGTACATGAAACATTAACTAAAATAGACCATATCTTACCTTATAAAACAAATCATAGCAATTTTCAAATAATTAAGTCAAAATGTATGTCTCTGCTCATGATGGAATTCAACTGGGAAAATAGTAATTTGAAAATTAATGAACATACTTCTACATAACCCATAAGATAAAAAAAAAAATATCAAGGGAAATATTGGAAGAAAACAAAAATGAAAATGCCACTATCCAAATTTGCAGAATGAAACGAAATCGATGCATAGGGGGAAATTTATAGTATAACTACTTATAAGAGAAGATTTTAAATCAATAATCTAAGCTTACATTTAGATTAAAGGAGAAATAAAAAGAATAAAGCAAATCCAAATTAAGCAGAAGAGAAGAAATAAATAAAGAAATTAATAACATTTAAAATACATAAGTGGAAAAACTATGAAATTAAAAGCTGCTGTTTTGAAAGGATCAGTATAATTGATAAGCCTCTAGCAGGATTAACAAAGAAGAAAGAGAAGACACAGATCACCAATATCAGCAATGAAAGTGTTAGTTAATTTTTGATGGGAAAGGAAGCAAAGAGGGAGTCAAACATGGTTGAGCATATTCAGCTGAGAAGCAGCGGCCTGTTTGCTTCACTAGGAAGCTACTACTTCACACCCCAGGGAATTTCAGTATTGTCCATCCAAGGGGATTAACACCCTTCTTTCCCCCTGGTAGGGGGGTGGAGAGCAGAGATCAGGACATGCCCAATGAAATAAAAACATCACAGGGTGGGGTTTTCACCATAGAGGACTGTCAATCTAACCTGAGATAAAGATCATTGGTTAGGAGGTGAACCCTATCAGAAGCCCCCAAATTTGTGAAGTTGATCGATTATTTTGAAAAAGTTCCTGGTTAAAACTGGAAGGGAACAGAGTTCTCCTGCTCGTGACCAGGCTGGCTCCATGCGTTCACCTGTTCTCTCCATAGCAGCCATTCGGCCCTGACAGCCAGCAGCCGCGCGGACTCCAAATGCAGGCTCCAGGTGGAGCCTGAGTACAGCAGCGAGGCAACAGAGCGCAGCCAGGAACTTGCCAAAGGCTGGACTGAACTAAGCTTTACTGTGTCACAGGATCTCTGGGCGTTTGCTCTATTTCTGGCCCTGATTTTCTGTGGCAGCACAGAGAGAGAGGTGGGACATCAGAAGGGCATCCTTTTGCATCACAATTAAATATTACCACCAGAGCCCTGGCAGGTTTGGCTCAGCGGTTAGAGCATGGGACCACGGACCAGTTCGGTTTCCTCTAAGAGCACTACCTCGGTTGCCAATCGATCCTCGCTGTCCCCTGCTGGGATCGTGTGTGGCAACCAGTTGATGTGTCTCGCTCACATCCAAGTTTCTCTCTCTCTCTTCCTCCCTCTCTCCCTCCCACTGTATCTGAAGATAAATGCAAAAATGCCCTCGGGAGAGGATAAAATACACACACACACACACACACACACACACACACATTACCACCAGACTTCATTCTCCCTGTGGGTTCCTAAAAAGCTTTTTTCTTGTGGCACCACAAGAACCCCCTTCCACCAGCAACAAAGTTAGTGCCACTAGATTGTGAAGAACATCAAGGGCATATTTACAACTCTAGGCATATGAATTCAGAAACTCAGATAAACTGGGTCCATTTCTTGTCAAGGACAAGTAAACGAAACTCACCTAGAATAAAAGAGAAATTCTGTAACTATTATAGAAATCTGATTGTAAAATATTCCTAAAAATACATCATTAATCAGATGGTTTAACCGGCAAAATCAACCAACTGCTTAAAAAGACACCATGTCTACACAGCATCATTATTATTTAGGGGAATGCAAATTAAAATCATGATAAGATATACTTCCTGTCTCTAGAATAGATAAAATAAAAAATAGTAATCATACCAAATACTGGAGAGGATGCTGAGAAAACAGATTTATCATCCGTTATTGATGAGAATGCAAACTGGTACAGCCACGGTTGAAAGCAGTTTGAGCAGTTTCTTAAACATTTATTTAGTGCCCTAGCTGGTGTGGCTCAGTTGGTTGGGAGACATACCGTGCACCAAAAGGTTGCTGGTTGGATTTCTGGTCAGGACACAGGCCTGGGTTGCGGGCTCAAACCCTGGTAGGAAGTATGCAGGAGGTAGCCGATCAATGTTCTGTTCTCACATGGATGTTTCTTTCTCTTCCTCTCCCTTACCCTCTCTCTCTAAAAGTCAATTTAAAAGACTTAAAAGACTCAGTCATATCACTCTTATTTACATTGTTGGAATAAAAACTTATAAATAACCCCCCCCCGAAAAAAAAAAAACTGTACATGTCTGTAGCAGCTCTCTCCATAATTATACCAAATTGAGAACATGTTTACATGTCTTTTAATGGGTGAATGGATAAACAAAATGTGGTAACTTTCTAAAGGAATACAACTCAGCAACTAACAACCATCACAACACAAATCAACAAACTATTGATTTGTGCAGTGACTTGAATGTGAAATGCATTATACAGATGGGAAGAACTCAGTCTCAAATGTTTACACAATCAATTATTTTGACTTGATTTGATTTATATGACACTCTTGAATAGATACAACTATAGTGATGCAAAGTATTTCAGTGAGGTAAGCAGGGGTATGTGTTCAACCATAAAGGGGTAATGCAAAACAGTTTTTTGGGATTATGAGTCCATTTGGTGTCCTGGTTTTTGAGTTGTACCAAAAAACAAAGTCAGTTTTACTGTATGATATTAAAAATATAAAATTAAAATAAAAGCAGTGCCTATAAGGTACTCCAAACTAAAAACACAATTTAAAAAAAAAAAATTCTCACCCAATGATATTTTTCCATTGATTTTTAGATAGAGTGGAAGGAAGGGAGAGAGAGACAGAGAGAGAAACATCGACAAGAGAGACACATCGATTTGCTGCCTCCCGCACGACCCCAACCAGGACTAGGGATTGATCCTGCAACCGAGGTATGTGCCCTAGACTGGGAATCGAATCCACAACTCTTCGGTTTGTGGGCCAATGCTCTAACCGCCGAGTCAAACCTGCCAGGGTGTGAAAATATAATTTTTGAGAAATAAATTATTTTAGGACAATTACAGATTTATCAGTACTTAAGGAAGTGACTTTTCTTTGTTTCAAATACACAGGCATGTATTCTACATGACAGCATTGTAGAAATTATTGCAGATAACTTTCAAATTATTATATTTACTCAATCCTAGAGAAAGAGGATTCTGGATTGCTGTCTTTTGCAGTGTCTCTGTTGTCTGTATCCTGCCTTATAAGCCTGAAGTCGATTCATAGATTGCATCATCAGTACGTTTCATTATTTGATTCTGTCTCCTTTGAAGCCTGGGACTGACTGCTCCTCAGCAAGGCCATGAAGCTTACTCATATGATCCTTTTTTCAAAGGGGTTACTGCTAAATAAGCATCATTTGAAGAGCCAATTGGGACATGTCAGAACTGCAAAATGTGAGCTTGTTTCTAAGGTAGAGTATATTTTATGTTGTATTATATTGATTACTCAATTGTACTAATGTGAAACTTCTCATTTGTCTAAGTCTTGATTCTTATTCTAATTTAATTAACTTGAGAATAGGAATTAGGTATTCCATTTCTATTTACAACAACATAATTATATGTCCTGTAGATAGCAATACTCTTATTAAAAGTAAGTAAAAGTGGGATGCACTTTCTGACTGAGGACAATTCAGAATGTTTCTTAGGTTGAGGTTTCTATGAGGTGGGGATTTTCTACACAGGGATCTGTACAGCTGTTTCTCATTTTTATTGTTGTAATACGCAAAGATAAAAGAAAAGAAAATATCCGTTGAATTGTACATTTTTATGAGTATACAGCAAGGAATCAGAACGTGAATAAAAGTTCCGATATGGTTCTTTGATGTGAGGCCAACTTCTGTTATTGCAATATCTCTAAGAAGTAATAATATATAACTAATGTACCAGGGCTAAAATCAAAATGGCAGTTTCTGTTAATAATTGTCAGAAGACATCTTAGTATTAGGGATGAGAAAAGGAAATAAAATAATGTAATTATTAACATAATTATTTCATTTAAATAGAGAGAACAGTTTCAATGTTTAATGTCTTTAATCCGTGAAAACATTTTTTTTTCAAACTCTTCTCAATTCGGTAGACCTCTGTTCCCTGACTTCTGTTTAAAAAGGGTCAAGGATGCTGAAAAAAGAAGTGTGTGTGTTGAAATATAGGGTTCAGTTTCAAAGATGACCATCTATAATGGGTGGGTTCTGGTTTCGTTTTATTATCCCACCTCTTGAGGTCAGAAATCCTAATCTTTTAAAGCATACTTCACTCTTACTTCCTATTTGGTGTACTAAATGAAAGGTGTCATTAGGAGATACAGGGAGAAAGGAAAGAGCCTTTGGTCCATATTGTCCCCTAGTCTGTTCACCAGCATGGCCTCACAGTGGTTGTGTTCCCTTCCTTGAGTTAGAATTCCCATCATCAGGCCCCTGTCCCATATTTCTACAGCTGCCCAGTTCCAGTTATATTATTGTGTCCTCTTATCCCTGTTCACAGTTCCCCACTATTCTTAGTCATTGTGTACTTCACAGTATCTTATTGATGCTCTTATTCTTGGCCATATCATGATAAATAGTTTTTATTTACATTCACTGTAATTAACCTTCTGCGTGTGCTGTTTCCCTCTGGACTCCAGACTGATAGTGACTGTTTCTACCCTATTTAATGACTTCTTCCCCTACACTTCAACATGGCATTGTTTTAAATGAAGCACCTTTGAATATAAGAACATACGTCATTATATTATGACTGTTCTTCTGTTCTATTATTTGGTATTTCAAATCTATTTTACAGGGAAATTATTGCAACATATCTTGAAATTAAACTACTTCTAAGCAGCAAGAAGTGGCTTTATATGAAATGCTAGCAGTTTCTTTTACACTGGGGTAAAAGAACCTTTTCTCAAACCTTTCTCTAACAGATGACATTATGAAGAAGGATATCTTAAACCTCAAAGGACACCATTTGGTCTGGTCTTCATTCAAACAGTATAGAGTCTAAGATGAAAGGAAACCTGGCACTTTTACCTGAGTCAGTTGGGGGGAGATATCATTTAATCTATTGGATAATAATGGGAAGAAGTCCCAGAGTCACTTCCTAGAATTAATGAGAAAATGGCAGGAGGGCACAAGTTCCTCCCTTTTTTATATTGCTAAATTGGCAGGCATGTTTGTTTGGGAACTTTAAAAAGCAACTTGGCAATAGATGTATGACCACATCAAAAAGACTATAGTTTGGACTGTTTACTCTTCGATGAGAGTTAAAGTTGGCAAAAGTACTAGGTTTATTTTATTGCAATTAGTTGAAGCCCAACAAAGAAAATAAACCTTCCTTTATATCATTCCAGGTTTGTGTGTTCTCCTGCTAATGAGCCTCAAAGACTACCACAACCCTCAGGGTAAAAACATAAATGTTTAGTTATTAATTAAATTGCTTAATTTAAATAGCATGTAAATTCGGCATAAAGCAAACCATGATATTTCTGAGAGCATCATCTTAATGTGACTTTTCCAGTGTTGTTTTTTTTTCTTTTTCTTGTCTAAGCGGCACCCATTTACTCAAGAAAACATGTAACATGCTATTGTTACTCAGCTCCTCGGTAGAAATCAGATGTAAAGTTTCAGAGAAATTAACATGATATAAGTTTATATTCTTATTACACATGTAAAAATAATCAAGGTATTTTTATTTATTTATTTATTTTTAACAGATTGTGCCTCAGGTTATGAGACAAATAGCACAGCAGGACACTAGCCACATGCAGACCGCAGCCCAGGGGACCCACTAGTCCTTCTGGTCTCATACAGGCAGACAGAGACCTCTACTCTGGAGCTTTGTGGGGCCAGGGCACCTTTGGGAGCCTGAGCCTGAGCCTCCGCTGGAGCCCGAGCCAGAGCTGGGCTGCAGTCTGGGCCTTGGCCAGAGCCTTGGCTGTGGATCTGTCTGGCAGAACCTGAGACCTTTGGCAATATGGGCACAAGCTCATTTCCCGGCTTGGAGTAAGATATGTAGGCAAGTCCATAGAGCTTGTGGCTGCTGCCATGTGGTGTCTTGGACTTGACCTCCTTGGGCTTTACCAGGGTGTTGACAGCCTGGGCGCGTGCGCTCAGGCCTTGGCGGTGTTGCCCTGCATTTTCTTCGGGCCTTTCTTGTGCTTCTTGGCAAAATGCGTGTTCTTCAGGAACTTGGGGGTCCCCCTCCTTAAGAGACTTGTGTCTTTGTAATCAGGATTTCTCGATGCTGTGTGTGGTATGGTTCTTGGACCTGGCAATGTCTGCGCCGAAGTCTTTGGCTCTTGAAGCATCTGGGACTGACAAAGAAAGAGTCAAGGTGGGTTTTTTAAATTATTCTCTTAGCACTGTATTTCATTATTTCATTATGAGAACACTCAAGTACACTGTTAAAAAGTAGGCAAGAATTTAACTAATTATCAACAAATTCTCTTTAATGGCCAAAGTTTCTCTGCTATATATATCTAACCAAGCTAATTAAACTCACAAGGATGAGACTGGCATAGTAATATTGCTGGTTGAATTCCCTGCTGCTGTGATTTAAAGGTTCTATCAGAGACTAACCTTCAAATATTAATCTGGGGACATCCTTTCAAAGAAATGATAGCGATAAGGCTTTGAGAGAGAGAGACAACAGTAGAATAAAAGTTCAACATGCCCCAAAGGGTTCTGCAGTGCATGATGGCTGGAGACCTAGAAGCTAATAAAAGATAAACTTTCCACAAAAGTGCTGTCAAGAAGAAAAGAAAAGGAAAAAAAAAAAAAAAAAGATGGCAAAGAAATAGACAACCCTAAGAAAGAAACCTGGGGCAAGCTCTCTTTTTACAGAAACAGAAAAAAAAAAGATTAGAATGAAGATCCATTCAACTATCATACAATGTTCTGCCTTTTAAAATGAATTTTCTAGAACTGACCTTTACAAAGTTTATTTCTAGTTTTTGGTAAATTGAAGAATGAAAGAACATTGATAGAGCTATCTTAATCCTTCAGTCTTGTCTTTTGTGAAGGAGGAAAAAATGAGAAACTTTTTTCTATACCATATTTGGAACACAAGTTTTTATGAAGTCATAGAGAATGATAAGAGGGTGGATCAGCTGAGGGCTGGATTATTCTCTATTTAAGTAACTCCAGGACAAGCCAGACCTAAGACTGGGTGTTGCCCTGTCTCAACTCTATATATGTAATAAGAGCAATCAAAGTCTAGCTTGGGTTGCAGGGACATGTACGGGATGGAGAACATTTTTTGATCACAAGTCTTAGAAGCATCAGTTTCATAGAAGGATCTGCACTGTACTATTCAATTGGAGGAACAGACAGGACCCTAGAGAAAGCTGCATTAGAGGTGAGTGAATGAAGCTGGTCTGTGCTCTCAGATTAGTAAAAAATCAACATTAGAAATGGCAGGGAGCCAGGTCATCTTCATAGGTGTGTGACCTGTATAGTCATGCAAGACCCCGTGCTCAGAAGGGTCCCACGCTTGATTTAATATTCTGTTCTTACTGCCTTGAAATTCTTAGTGTTGAACAAGAGGCCCTGCCTTTTCATTTTTAACTTGGCTGTGCAAATTATGAGGCAGGTCCTGTAATGGAGGAGTTATCAGCTTTTGTGAGTTTATCATATCCAAAGCACCTCCAACTGTTTAAGAAATAATTCTTTCTTGCTCTCAAATTGGAAGAATGTGTCCCAAAACACCTACCTTTGTCTCTTCTCTCCATACTTTATTCAGAGCTCCAGCATCTACTTAGTGCTGCACTGACCAGGAATACATTGGAAAATATCATCTTTAGGCACTTAAACTAAACCTTTGGGCCTAAGCTATTTGCCTTTTCTTTATCACGTTGCAGTGCACATGTGATGAAAATCTGATAAATCACAACATCCTCAGTGGAAAGTCACATTCCTTTTAAAGCTAAATGAGAGAAGAAGCAGTCAATAAGAAATTATTGATCCCTGGGGGCTGTTCAGTAGTGTAGTAAGTGCTATCTCTACCTGTTTATTATTCTTTTTACTATGGCCCTTTTCCTATGAATGTTTTATAGTTCCATAAAGATCCCACTGGGCAATGAGTCAGTAGAGCACATTGGTTAGAAGGATAATTCTCAGCTAAATGACTCGAGTACAATTTCTTGAGCCAGCACTTCTTAACTGTGTAACTTTGAGGAAATACTCTCTGCTCTGTGCCTCAGTTTCCCCAGGTATCAAAGAGAATAAATATTAGTAGCTACGTTGAAAGTTTATTGTGAGATTTGAATGTCTTAATACATTAACTGCAGTTTAAAGACATCGTTAGGTTTATTAATCTCAGTGTCATGGAGATTTTAAATAGGCGCTTTCTACGTTCTTGAAGCTCAGGAACATGAAAATATGCCTACCCATAAAACAATCGACCTCCAATGATAAGAATTAGTGTTAGGAAACATCACAGTTCCTCGCAGCATATTACAATGTTAAAGACAACCATATATCTTAAACATATTACTAGCTTCAGGTCCAGAAATTGAAGAGTTATAGTTTGACTATAAAAATTCATAGGCCTCTGTAAAAGACAAAAAAAAAAAGTGTCTCTTTCACCACTCTGTGGCCTATAATTGATTGTAATTACCAGTTTGCACAGAACTGTATTGGTAGGAGGGTCAAAGATTACAAAGAACTTTCCCATTGCTCAGTAGCTAATGGGACACAGCTGCAAGGAAAATAAAACTGTATAATTAAACTTGAGTCTCCTTTGTTCCTTTCTTTAAGCAACACAGTTACAATTTTCATGTCACCAAAGAACTGGAGAGGAAATCTTCTTATGCTATAGGGAGAATGGAGTTTTTATCTGATGGAAACTTATTGATCTTGGACACATGGTTTTCTTATTCATTAAAATCTGACTTCAGCTAACTGTTACTTGATTGGAAAATGCTATATAAGTACATCAATATTCAAGGGTACTATGAAAAAGATAAAGGAGGAAAGGAAAATCTTAATATTTCAACAGATCAGTCCATTTCTTTACTGTTTATCATGTGAATTGTACCTAATTTTTACTTTTCTATGATTTATAGAATAACTATATATGTGTTAAGTAGTTTCTAAGTGTTGTCTTATTGTTATTTTTCTTAATGTATATGTATATGTCTCCTTTCATACCATGGAAATAATTTTTCAGAATAATATTAAAATTTCCTCACATTTATTGTTAATTAAAACACCTATGCTCAAGCAAGAAAAGTATACAATTCACTAGTGATCTTTTCAGGTTTATCTTATCCTCATGATCAAATATGAGATTACTAGACAAAATGGTTAATATTTAAACTGTGTTATTTCTTACAGAATTGGCTACTTGAGAAAAAATATTCTCTGTAATAAATTACAGATTTTGTTGAATGTTCATTTTGTAACTTTTTTCCCCCTGATTTTAACAGTAACATATATCCATTGTTACAAATTTAGAAGTTCTCTGTCTCAAAAAAGGAAAAAGATAAGAAAGTCATTGGTAATTTTTCCACCCAGCGAAAACCATTTTTATTGTTGAATATGTTTCCTTATAGACACACACATGTATACAACTCCAAGCACACTCACATACAAGGGTTTGTTATGGGTGTTTGAAATATATACATTTCAAAAGGAGTATGATTTTGTTATGTGACTTGCTTTGATAATTATAGGTTATATTAATGATACATTACATGAAAAGTTATAGAAAGAATTATCTAAATTTTCTATGTGAAGCCATGGAGCAGGAATAGAAGTTACATAATTTTTCATTTTGGGAATTGAACATCATGAATTATTAACTCAGTCTCAATAGAGCCTCAATCAGTGTAAATACCTTCACTTTACAGGTCTGCGGGTTCAGTCAGGTTGATTCCTCCAAAGAACATGAGACCATTTTGAGATTTAAGTGGCTTTTGGGATGTCCTTTACCTAATATTATAGCCTATTCTCTTTATTTTTCCTATACAACTCAGCCATAGTCCCCATTTCCTGGAAACACAGGGGTTTTATTTTATCTTTTTCTCCTCTAAAGTCTGAATAAGGCTGTTCCTGGTATCCTGCTGACTTGCTCTTTCAGTACTGCTCATGTTTACCTCTGCCTTTTCTACATCAACACGTGCATGGTTCTCATTTGTGACATCATGGATGAACCTAGAGGGTTTTCTGCTAAGTGAAATAGACAGTCTTAGAAAGACAAATACCATGTGATTTCAGTTATATGTGGAGTTGGAAGAACAATATAAACAAACAAACAAAACAGAAACAGACTCATAGATACAGAGAACACAGTGATTGCTGCCAGTGTGGAGGGGGATGGGGGACAGGGTAAAGAAGGTGGAGGGATTGAGAAGTGTGGATTTGTAGTTAACAAATAGTCATGGAGATATAAAGTATAGCATAGGGAATATAGTCAATAACATTGTAATAACTATGTATGGGGCCATTTGGTTACTGGAAATATCAGGGAGAACACTTTGTAAAGTATATGATGGTCTAAATACTGTGCTATATATCTGAAAATACTGTACTCTTGAAATAATACAAAATAATATTGAATATGTATACTGTCATTGGAAAATTTTAAAACATTAAAGAAAATTGCATGGTTCTTTCTTATCCAGTGTCCATTGGTACATAATCACATGAAAAAGGTGCATTTCTTAATAGAATTAACAAGGTGCTCAGTCAGTCAAATGGGGTTTTCAGAGATGAAACAGGCACCATGCTCTTCTCAATAAGCATGTATAACCATAACAGAAGAAATATGCAGTCGGAGTAACAAAGAAGGACAAATACATTTTTAGGAAAATCACATGCCAGAGATTAACTTCGGTTCGGTAACTGTGGTAGGAGGAAGTTTTCATGAAAGATGTACCATTTCACTGAGTTACATATGGACTTGTCCTCTTTAGATTCAACCCTATAATTATGGTTTCTACCCACTAAAACCAGGATTTATATTCCACTATTATACTCTTACAAAAACTGTTTAATAAGGTTACTGATGACCTTCAGTTTGATAAATCCTGCAGTTATTAATTATTCTTCATCTTGTTGATCTTTCAGCAGCTTTAGAGTTAGATCAATACTTATTATTCACCTATACACTCATTCTCTTGGTGATCTCATCCAGTGTAAGGCTTTGAATATCAGTTATGTAGATCTCCCAAATGTATACACCTGGCCCATATTTCTACACTGAATTACAGATTTGCATTTAAGTTTCCTAGTCTACTTTTAATGGGAGGTCTACTAGGCATCTCAAATGTAACTTACTGGAAACTAAGTTCCAGATATGTCCCTTTACGCCTGTCCTATTCACTGCCTTCTCATCTGAGTTAATGGAAACTCTGTCCTTCTAGTTGTAAGGCCAAAATGGTCATTTTTCACTCTTCATAGATGTAAGTCAAAATACAAGTCATATTCAATATGATCAGAAACTTACTGGTTTTAGCTTTAACATCTATTCAGAATCTGATCAGCTCTCAAAAACTCTGCTGCCCACGCCACCATTCTCTGTCACTCGGAATCACCGCAATAGCCCCCTTGCTTCCCTGACATCTGCCTTTGCCCTTATAGATCAGTGACCAGGGCAATGGCCAGAATAACCTTGTTGGAACTTGAATTAGATTACATCATTCTTCTGCTCAACCCTCTAAGCCTTTCCATGTCACTTGGAGTGAACACAATTTTTTTTACAATGTCCTTCAAGGCCCTGCATTATCTGTCCATCATCTCTCTGACCTCATCTTTTAACAGGCTCCCCTATGCTCACTTCATCTTAATAAACACAGACTGCTGGTGCTTGCTTCAAAGCCTCTCCAATTTGCAGAAATTCTCCCTGGCATGTTCTTCTCCCAAGTAAACATATGGCCCACTCTCACCCAAGCTCAAATTTTGATTCAAATGCCATTTACTCCAAGATTTTCCCCTTACGCTATGATTAAAATCGCAAACTTCCACTTTCTTTCCCCCTCCCTGGTATTATTTTCCTTGCTAGCAATTAACATCGTAAAACATGCTATCGTGAAGGGAAATTATTTGAGAAAAGTTTTAAATATAAAAGAAGAAAATGTGTATTTTAGAATATAAATTGTACTTTCAAAATCCGATTGTATATCGGACCTGAATCTAGAATTAATACATATAGAAAAAGGGTGGGGCATGGAAGGTAGTGATTTACAGAAAAATGTTTGAAATAGACTTTTGACACTATTTGAGCTATTTTTATGAGCTAGTGTGAGAGAGACAGTTTGAGACAGTAACTTTCTGACATTCTTCAAATCATGTCCCACTGGAAGAAAATGACAGAATAATTTAATTGTCATGGTGATGGAGATGGGGAGCAGGGCACGCTTCCCAGCACCACATCATCACCTGCAGTTCATCTTTGCACTTATTTGCTTCCATGTGAGTTACTCCAAACATGTAAGTTGATCAGGCTCTACCTCCCAGAAGAATGGAAGGCCCACCAAAAATTTCGTGAGGACAGTGCCATGTTGAGCACCACCTATTCTTGATGTGACTTGCTCTATAGATGTCAGCAGAAGCCGTTTTCATTACCTACCTTTTTATTCATTATTATACAGAATGGCAACTTGTTTATTCTTACCAACTTGCCTGTGTTATTCTGCTAAATTATACCATGACTTGAGCAAATTACCTCTGAGTAGCTGCTTTGTATACACCTATGTTTCACTAAAGTGACATTGAGGGAATGGACTAGGTGATGAGAGGCTTGAGGATCTTACAGATAGCATCCTGCACTGGGATTTGGACGTGGTGCTACTCACACAGCCAAGCAGGAGGTCTTAACAAAGACCATAATGCAAGGAATCACAGAATATTGAAATGAAAGGTATTTCTGAGATCATCTTGTCCAGCATTTCCTTTGAGGCTCGGAGATCCAGAATAATGTTCAAGGTCAGTGATGATTCAGGTTCTTAAAAGGTAGAACTGAAAAATTACAATGGCTTATTTCCATTCAAACTTCATACTTGCTGTTCCTAACTAATCTTCCTTGGAGATTTATAAGGGTTTTTCTGGAAAGACTTGATCTATGTTTTTGTAGTATCAGAATATACACTGGGTATAAATGAGGTAGAATATTCAGATTGAAGGAACTGGTCTATTGTATTATTCTGTTATTGGAAGAAAAAATTATTTCAAATCTTAGTGGCTTGCCACAACTCTTTATTTTTAGTGTATGTATATCTGTGGGTCAATTGGGATAAATCTGCTTCAGCACAGGGGCCAGCTGGGCTTTTGTGAGACATACCGGTCTGGTCCCTTCATTCTCCTTAGACCATCGGTTATGAGATACATAGTGTTTCCATGGCAATACTCCTTATTGCATTCATTTTTTTCTCCATTTTTACTATATATAATTTAAGTTAATTTTATATCTAAAATAAATAAATCTATAATGCAATTTTAGAAAATGTGTGCCTATCATGTTGTCTACTGAAAAACTAGTGATTGGGTATATATTTTAGAAAACCTACAAAAATATTTATGTCATGGTGAAAAAATATTTTCATTTTCTACTAAATATGTCTTTTGTTCAATATTCTCTAGGCCTTCATTTCTCCAAATTTGATTAGTATATTCATGAGTTATTTACTTTTTTTTTCTCCTGAAGAAACCTACCTGAGTCTTTGCCTATGCTGATCCTCACCTAGTTTTCTTGGAAAGCCATTTACTAAATATTTTAATGCATAAGGTTAATCAGACCTTAATTGCATAAAGACTTTACATCAAAGAACAACAACAACAAAAATCTATTCCACAGCTGGAGTTGCATACCAAGATCCAGCTCTGTACTAATCACCCACACTTCTGCTTGTAAATCATGAATTGCTTAATCTTTTTGCTTGTTTGTTTTATTTTTAAATAACAGCTTTATTGAGATATGATTCATATACTATAAAATTCACCCCTTTCAAGTGTATAATCCAGTGGTTTTAGTATATTCATGAGTTATACAAGTATCACCATTAATTTCAGGACATTTTCATCACCCCCAAAAGAAATTCATACCATTTAGTAGTCACCCCTCATGAACTCCTCTCTCAGTCCCCCAGGGCCCTGGTATCCAGTAATCTACTTTCTGTCTCTGTGGATATGCCCATTCTGGACATCTCCTATAAGTGAAATCACATATTTATCTATCTATATATCTATGACATATGTCTATATTTACATTTTGTAGTCAACTATTTGAGAAAATGCCAAATTGTTATCCAAAGCAGCTGCACCTTTTCATATTCCCATTAGCAATGTACCAGGTGACAATTCTTCTACCTCTTCACCAGCACTTGTTATTGTCTGAATATTTGATGGTAGTCATCCTAGTGGGTATGAAGTGGTATGTCACTAGTTTCAACTTGCATTTCCCTGATGAACGGCTTAAGCTTAACACAAACCCATCAGAACAACTGGAAAAACACACATTCCACTGAAAATAGATTTAAACTGTCACCTATGGAACCAATTGACAATGTCTTTATTATTCCTCTGATCATCCCTTGCAACTTGTAAATTTACCTTACTCTGAATGTAGGAGTAATTTTCTGTATGGAGCATAATAAAAAGGGGTTTGTGGCCGACTCTGTCAATGCTCTGCATATACACCTTTGAATTCCTAGAACATTTTTATGCACAATGCACAATAGGGCTTTCATTTTAAAAGCTAATATCAGTATTTTTTGGTCAGGCTGCTAGAAACCACTTTACCTTTGTCCACAGAGAGCCAAATTTGCCTGGAAATTTACATATTTATTTTAATTAAAAGAGGCAACTTTTAACCAATACCTGTGGGCATAGGGATATAAATAATTCATAACTTTTCCCTCTAGGGTAGATAATTTGGAGATGGGAGCTATACTATTTCCACAGCTCTTCTCTCAAATTGAGCCAGAGTTAACTTGAACAAGACCTTGCTTGATAATGCAGCCTTACTTGTCCCCTTTCCTCCTTGGTCCTACCTCCCTGTTCATACTGTTTGAGAAAGATACTCTCAAGATCCATTCTCAGGCATGCTCTGCCATTTTTTCTATCACACATTTGTGTGGTTCTATAGTTCTTTCAATAAATAATTCCTGAATTTTTTTTTTTAACAAGGCTTATCTTTCCCAACTGGTTATGCTGCAACTTGACCTAGTTATTATTTTTGTAGCCAGGAGAGTTGGATGTCAGGTCTTGAGAAAGGAAAATTAGCAGTTTTCAAGGCATCCACCACAATGGAATTGTCTATATGGTCTTCACATCTTATTCTAGCATTGCTTTCTTAGAGCAAGTCATTCTAACAGAACAAGAAGTTTGCTGTTCTTTAGTGAATCTATTCAGATGTCCCTATTCCAAGTCTCAGAGCCCTACACCTTCCTTATCTGGCCTGTAACTCTAGAATAGGAGACATGCTGAGGCTCTGAATTTTGGCCTTTATGTAGTTCTGTTACTCTCACCACTAAACCTATGCTTAAGATGATTGATCTGGTTATAATAATTGACTATAATGGGGATGATCTTCAAAGCTTAGAACAAGTAACAGTTCATAGTAAGTGAAGCAGTGTCGTCAGAAATACCCCAGCAGAGGAATATAAAGGTGGCCTAAGAGAGGTGGTTGTTCTAGAGGGATCAATCATGAAAGACCCAATAATCTCAAACTCCTCCTCCACTCATCTTTTTTTTTCTAATAGGGCTCTGAAAATACAACATTCACTAAGGTTATAAGGATTACTTTAATGGTATAGAGTGGCATTTTAAAGCTCAATGTGAGCCGTCCTCAACAGATTAGGGTTAATGATAAAGGTTGTACTTATGAAACTAGGTTCTCTAATGGTAATGATATAACATGATTCCAGAATAGGAGACACTAAGTGACAGTATTCGCCTTGTAGAGAACAGGAACACTGAATTACTGAAATACAAACACAGGATACTAACCCCTAGGTAGTTTCAAGAAAAAAAGAGCCTATATATTAAAAGAGAATGTGAATGTGCTTATGAAGGACCCTCTAACACAATGGTAAGTGTATATGATGGTGATTCCTCCAATCTTTCCCCAAAGGATGCTATGGTCATTCACCCACATTGCTATTTTAGATGTGGTACCTTTGCTAAAACAAATCAGCAGGACCTCTGGCACTGGGCATGCAAATTGATCTACAAATGAGTGTTCTCTTTAATACTCATTAGGAAAATGAATCAGAAGTAGTTTGAATTCATGTGGAATGGACAAGTCTGCAGATTGATAGACTTTACTTGACATTACAGTCTTATTTGACCTTATTCTTTTCCAAGTCCCGATTCCCCTCTTTCTTATTGTTTTTTCTTAACAACACTTTCTAATATTTCACTTTTACTTGAATATTTATCTCAAAATCTGTTTCTGAGTAAGCCAACTTAAGACTTGTTAATGCCCTGGCTGATATGGCTCAGCAGTTGGCCTGCGAACCAGAGAGGCCCGGGTTCAGTTCCTGCTAAGGGCACGTGCCTCGGTTGCAGTTTGTCCCCAGCCCTGGTTGGGGTAGTATGGGGGACAACACTTAATGTGTCTCTTTCACATCAATGTTTCTCTCTCTCTCTCTCTCTCTCTCTCATCTTCCTTTCTCCTTCCCACTCTATCTGAAGATAAATGCAATATATATATATATATATATATATATATATATATATCTCCTCGGGTGAGGATAAAAAAAATAAAAAAAAGACTTGTTCCACTCCATTTGGGTCTTTTTACAAAATGACATAAATCAATTTTGAAAAAACGTTAGGCAATGATGAATAACTAAAAAATGAATGAGAATAAACATTACCCCACATATAATGAAATATTTCTGCTCATACAAAATGTATTCATTTCTGTCTTTTTGACACAGCATTCATGCTTTGATTCTTCTACTACCATAGAAAGTGTCTATAAATGTAGTCTCTGAGAACCAAGGCAACACGCATCTCCTAGTGTACTGTACTTTAGAGTTGAAGGAGGCTTTCTTTTCCCACATATGTACACACAAACATAAAAACAAACAAACAAAAAATTTAAATTCTCTATGAGTTCTTTTAGAAAAAAAAATTCCCTAATTTAAAAGAAAGGCCACCACTGCTTAATGAGTGAACTGATAGTGCATCCCTTGGGTGCGGCAGAGTGCACCAAGTTTAATTTGTCAGTATAGATAACAGCTCTCTGAGGACTGATAATTCTCAAGTCAAAAACAAAAGACTAAACACAGAAGTGGGAAATGGATAGTAGTGGTGTCCCTGTCGCCCACAGCCATCATTACTTTATTTGAGCAAGACCTCAACAGTCCGTTAGAAGTCAACCAAGTGTGTCTAGAACCAGCCTGATCCCCGCAAGCAGAACCTGGAGCAAAGGCCACTGGCCAAGAACACAGTAAACATAAGTGAGGCTCTCCCTATCAGTTGTTCTCTGCATTGCCTTCGTACAACCTGAGATATCCTCATTCCTTTCATTTGACCTAGCAAGCGAGATAACAGTGGAAGATAAAGGGCTATGTAAATGGCCTTGCTGAGGACGTTTTTTGTTGTCTTACTTAGTAGCCTTTTGAAAAGGATCATTATTCTCACTTATTTGTGGAATATAATGAACATAACAGTTTGAGGAATGGGGTAGTCCCAGAGATGTGGAAGTGGAGTACAGACTGACAATCCCCAGAAGAGGGGGTGGGGGGAGAGATAAACCACAGAACTTATGTGTATGTATGCATGAACCATGGACATGGACAACAAGGCTGGGGACAGGGCGGGGAGGGAGGGACGGGGAGGGAGCAATCAGTGGGGGAAAAAGGAGAAACATCTGTAACAAAAATAAATTAATTAATTAAAAAATAAAAAATAAAAAAGATCATTATACTGGGCTTTTTATGTAAGTGTTATGTAGCTCAGAATTTTCTCCCTACCTCCTTCAAAATACAGATATTTTGCATATTATAATTGGGATTAACTGACATCATGTAGCTGGGTGACTGGTGAGTATTAAAATAAAGTAAAAGTTGTACTGCTATCGCAAAGTTTCAGGAAAAAAAATGGTGCTGTGGTCATTTTTATAAACTAAAGCAAGCTGTAAAAATTAGGCATTTTCACATCGTGCCCTTAGGTACTCCTGGTGTTTTGTAATTACTGTGCTAGAATCCGAAGACTTTTTTTCAGAAGAGGGTGAAGAGGGGATAAATGGTAATGGAGGAGACATGACTTGGGATGGTAAACACAATACAACATACAGATGATGTTTTATAGAATTGTACACTTGAAATCTATATAATTTTATTAACTAATGTCACCTCAATAAATTCAATAAAATTTTTTTAAAAAGAATGTTTTTCAGAAGAGGAGGCATATTTCTTTCTTTCCCTTTTGCTTTTTATCAGCTACTTATAAACGTATAGTTTCTATATACACAGATCTTTGTTTCCTTGTTCGTAGAATTTGTAGAAATGTTTCTACTGAATCAGACCTCAAGATTATATAAAAGGGCTTACTTGTTCCTTCTGTGACTTGATGGTTTTTTTGGTTTAAAAGAAAAATGTGAAGATTTAGCATGGACAGCAATGGCAGCAAATCCACGTTAAAGTCGCTGTATCCTTTTTCTTAAAACGAATTATTTTCTCACAGAAAAGAAAATCCCAGGGTATTTCCAACTTTAATGCACAAATGGATTTGGGTCACTCTTCATATTTACTTGTGTTCAAAAATATAAAATACTGGTAATTGGGTATGTTGTTTTCTTTGACAGCAGTAATTCTATCTTCCTGGAAACTATTTGCTACAATTTCATTCCACTGTAAAACTTAGGAAAGAGAGACTTTATGCTTTTCTCTATTAGTTTTAAGGGTAATGGTCAACAGAGGAAAAGTAAAAACTAAATAAACAAAATCCTTTTATTTGTTGCTGATAGCACTTCAGCTACTGCCTTTGTCTGACTAAATGTTCAGTGTGTCAGAACACAAGAAACAAAGCAACTCTTAATACTTAAGGAAGAGATATTAAAATATTTTGATGATATATCATGCAATATTTCCATCTAGACTTAGTTTCATTTTTGTGTATAGTAAGGAATACTCCTTTGCATGCATTAACTTATTCTTATAACCTTGTATATAAAGTAGCTACATCTATGCATCAGAGTGTTTGTGGAAGGCATGCTAATCAGTCATGAAGCACAAAGAAAAGGCAAAGCACATGATGCTGTCAGCAGCCTCCCCCCAAAGCAATGCCCTGCACCGGTATGGAATGGAGCATCTGCCTCCATCACAAAATGTGCAAAAACATCCAAGCAAAAACTCATCTTTGTTTTCCTTGTAGATTGCACAATTTATCTCCAATAACACACACATTCACCATCACCAAAGCTCAGTGGAATAATTATGGCTATTTACCGAATAGACCATGCAAAGCCATATGCTGTTGGTGGAAAAAATGTGGAAGAGATAGTGAAAACTGGCATGAATAGTAAGACTGCAAAGTCAGCCACTTACAGTTGAACAACATTAGGAAATCATAGAAGCAATGAGAGTGGCCGGGGGCCGTAAACAGAGTACAAATTTCTATGAAGCAGAACTAGTTTGATAGGAGAGGATAGGAACTCTAAAATTTCTGTTAATAGTCATAGAATTTTTTTTTAAAGTTATTAAAGGGAACAGTTAATAAAAGTTATGCCACTTTATATATATTACTGTACCTTTTAAATCTGTAATGTTGAAAATTTTAATAGAAAACAGGAGTCTGCAGATGCAGTAAATGAATCTTACTCAATTTCATTAGATTAAGAAGCACTGACATGCTACTGCAAGGTAACATACTAAAAAAAATCATCACCTATTAAATTTCATTAAATTTTGCAGTTTACAAAACACTTTTTTACATAGGTTCTCATTTGACTTTTTCAATAGTTGTTGTGAGACCCTTATCCCCATTTTATGGATGATAAAATAGATTCAAAGTGTTTAAATGGTTTGTCCAAGATTACAAATATGTTAGTGGCAAAAACTGAGTAGGATTCTGACTTATACTCAGATTTGGCAAATGCATGGTAGCTGAGATATAAAAGGAAATAAAGACGGTCAGAATCACAGAACTCTATTCAATGCAAATCAATACTCTTTGAGGAACCAAGCTAAAAGGAGATGATTGAGCAAACTACATAACATGGAAGACAGAAAACACAAATTTCCAAGACATAATATTAGGATTTTGGTCCAGGGGAACATTTGCATACTGTGGTTAGGACTCTTATTTTCCGTGTTCATTCCTTAAAAAATTACAATGTTTAATTGCCTTTGATCTTTCTTAATTTTAAACCAATTCCAATTTCTTTCAGAGTTTTAAACCAAACTATTTAAAATAAATCAGACAGTTTAAGTAACTCTTTTAGTTTCTGAGACACTTATACTATTTTTTTCCATCACTATCCATACTCCAACTTCATTGCACTTTTCACCATCTAACTTATTTATGATTAACTGTCTATGATCTGCTCCTTCTACAATGGTGTAAGAACTATAAAGGACATTTGTTTTTGTTTTTTATCTTTTCAATCACTGCTATAGCCTCAGCACCTTCTATGAAGTAGGAATAAATTTCTTTAATTTATTAATAAGTATATAATTATTTGAATTGTGATTTCCTTATCTTCTTTACTACCTCTTTCTTTTCCTTCTTCAGCTCCTTTACTGTGTAGATTCTATAACACTTAATTGTTTGGCTTTTACTCTCAGGATTTTCTTTCTCATTTATCTTTGCCAATGTTAATTCATGATTCATTGTACTGCATTTTATTTGCAGTATCCTTTTCATTCCCACTGCCTACTCTTAATCAATGTGCATGCCCCATGATAAGCAAATTTCTTTTTTTTTCCGGACGTACTCTCTCTAATTATTCAATGCAGTCTGCAATTTATTTCCACATTACTACTCTTAGAATGCCATTTTAATCAACCCACTCATTTTTTCAGGAATGGCTATTGGCTCCTGATTCTTATCAGATGGATTACAACTGAGAAAAGAGAACATGCCATGGCGTATTTCCCTGCCAACACACAATCTTCAAAACATTAGTTTGTTCTCTTGATTTATCAACATTTTATCAGAATCAAAGAGGTACCAGGGCAGATTCAGCATAAATAGATCTCATTCTCCTCGACCTTCAAAACTCAAAAGGAAATATATACACATTTTTATGATATTATTCACCTAATGTAGGGTCTTATCAATACTGGAAATTTTAATTATTCTGTGGAGACATGAAGCTTACATCATTTAAGGCTTATTTTAGCTCTTGAATGAAAGTAAGTGCCAACAAGGTCAAATCCATGGGTTGTCCCAGATTTACTGAATAATATATCTACCTTCAACTTTCTTGTTGTATAGAAATTATATTTTTCTGTAGTTCAAAACTCAACTCTGTTATAACACCCTTGAATAACAATGGTTCTTTCACTGTGTTTTATCTCGATGAATCTATTTCTCCGATGTCTAGTTCCTCGCAATGTGGTGAGTTATAGGTATCATAGATCCTGGAGGAAATGAGGCAACAAGGCCTGTTAGATAAGAGCACAGACACTTGAATGAGGCTGTTTCTACCACTTAATAGCTGTGTGATTTCAGGCATACCTCACCGTTCTCAGCCTCAATTCCCTGAATCTATACAATGGAGTTAATAATGACATCTTATTATATCACAGTTGTATTCTTTTTAGTTAAGAATTGTTCATTGAGATCAGTAGTAATGACACCTATAGCACCTTTTGTATTATATATCTCTTTCCATCATTATAGAATATTCTCCTATTGAACAGTAACAATTTCAGAGTATAGCATCATCAAAGATCACTTTCTGATCATGATGGAGCAATTAAAAAGTAAAAGCATTCCATGAACAAATTTGAGCACAGATTGAAATCAATGACATGGTGCAAACCACAAAGATCACCAATCTTGTTCTTCTCCTGGCCCACATGAGAGACTACTTCTTGAGATGCCTTTTGTAGTCTCACTCTGTTCCGTTCAGTTCCTAGATTTAAAAAAAAATAAATTAAAATTTAAAAAAGGATATATATAACCCAACCATAGGATTTCTCTCTCTTTCTAACATTACCCAAAATACAGGAACCACATTTCAGTCAACCATCTCCCAAACACTTAACACAAGCCTAATCCATATAACTTTTCCCTTGTAAAAAAAATTCTCTTGTTTACATGGCTCAGGTTCCATGTAGTATGTAGCCATTCTCATTTAAAAAAGTCATACACCTAACTTTGACTATAAGTATGGTTTTGATGGTCTTTGTCTGGTGGACAGCAACTACACTTTGAAAAAGAAATCACTTTTTTTTAACCATGTTATGATCCAGTAGTATAGAAAACCTTGGTTTTCTACCTGAGTAAGAGAAATTCAATTCTTCCCCACTGTTTCTCTCCTGCTGTTTCCTTTCCTACTCACACAGAACACTCCACTTCTGACACTTCAAATAAGAAAACGTGTGCAGTATTTCCCCCACACTGAGCAATTCTCTGTGACACCAGCTGGCTGTCCTATAATTCAATTCAATTCTGACACTATCTACTTGAACATAGATTCTGATCTCACAGATTAAAGGCTCAGTCCCAGAAGACTGTTTCCCTCCCCCACCTCTACCCCCTTCCCACCCGTGCTTCTGGTCAACTGGCTATAGATTGAAGGTGCCAATGACCCCCTTTTGGGGGTTGATTAATTTCCTACAGTGGCTCACAGAACTTATGGAAATACATATGTTGACCAGTTTATTAAAGAACATGACAACGGATATAAATGAACAGCCAGATAAAGAGAAAAATAGGGCAAGGGCTGAGAGGGTCTTGAGCACAGGATACATATTGTCCCTGTGCAGTTGGTGTAGGTCTCCTCTTGGAGTGGATGTATTCACCAACCTAGAAGCTTTCCAAACCCGACACTATTGGGATTTTATGAAGGCTTCCTCATGTAGATACGATTATTATCATTCCATTTACAGCTCCTCTCACTTCTCTGGAGGATGGGGGCTGAGGCAGACAACTCCAAGCTTTCCTCATGGTTTGGTCTTTCTGGAGACCAGCTCCCATCCAGGAGCCCACCCAGAGTCTTTCATAGAAAAAAAAAGATGCTCTTGATGATATTATTTAGAAATCCCCTGGGGCTTTTGAAGCCCTGTGTCAGTGACATTGCCAAAGACAAATATTAGAACAAGAGATACTCTTAGTGCTCTTATCACGTAGGGATTTACAAGAGTTTTAGGAGTTTTGTGCCCAGGAGTGGGGGAAGATTTTTTTTTTTCCCTCTGTTATCTCATAGGTCTAGGTAAGTACACTCTGATCCCACTGAATGCTAATTTTAACTGGTCAATAGTTCAGAAAATAATAAAAGAGAAGTGAAACCAATGAATCACTGAAGTGGTAATTAGTAAAGGTTTATTGTATACACGTGAAAAAGACAGTTTGCCGACCAGGAGCACTAAAAAAAAAAAACATGAAATGAGGCTCAGAGATATATTGTTATAAAGCAGCTTATATAGTGTGGAGGCAGTGACTGTTTATTCTTTAGTGATTTGTTATAATATTCGGATTTGGTTACTAGTTACTTCATATGAATTTTGGGGGAAATATTTTAAGTTTCACTTAGGATTTTCAGAAGCAAAAGCAAGAAGTAATCTAAGTCAAGTTAGCCTGGCTGTTTTACAAAATAAACTAGATTAAGTTTTGCTTGTATGACCAAAAGGGTGTTTCTGCTCAGAGAATTTCAAGTCTGCTCTTTTTGTGTTTGATTTTAACAAACCCAACCTCTCTACATTGTAGATTCTCAAGTAGAGAACTGTGTGAGGTGGAAATTTAAAAGTGTTATTCTAAGATAAAACAAGTTAACAACAATAACAAAAACATAGAATACACTTTATGTTGGAACTAGGCTCTTCCTTGACACAGAATCACACAAGGACAATTGGCTCACTTAGAAGGGCAGGATTTTCTCAGCTGTGCTCATTTCTTCTCATATTTCAAACCTGCAAACTGATTCAATGTTTGCCTTATACTTAAAGAGCCACCCATACCCTTGGATTTTTAATTCTCTTTAGAGATCCCTGATAGCCCTTACTGCTTAGGGAGACCCAAGCAACTAGGTTAATCATCCCCTGCTCATAATTGTCCCAAATCACACTAAATATAATTTTCCCAAAAAGCCTTCCTCAAAATCCCAGTGTTATATAGTCTTCTTTCAGCCGGTCTCTAAGAGACATTCTGAGCTCATTATTCTCTCCTATAGCTTTCTAATCCCTTACAACCTAATCCCATTCTTGACACCACCTGAAGCATATAGTTATGGATTAATAACTCCAGGCAGTACTCACATCTCTTGATTTTAAACACCTGATCTGATTAGCCTGAGATAGAAAGTTTTATCAGAAGTGTGGTCACTACCCAAGACAAGAATATATGCACAGTATTTTAAAACAGCTTTCTTGGTCCCTAGAATCTCTGACAAGATTACTCAGTGGGAAACTAATTCTTACATGTCACTTCTTTTTTATACTCAGAAGTTACATCAGTGCTCCTGAAAATATCTTACACTATCCACTTTCATTAGAGGGAACATATGAAAACATTAGGCTCACGTCATTAGAAAGAAAAAACAAAGATTTGATGCCTGGGTAACCATGAAAAATAAAATTCAGTATCCTAAAAAGCTGTTTGCCGAAGATCCTTATTATGAACAAAACATTTGACACTATTTTGTCTCCCTTTTAAAACCTTTATTTTTATCAACTAGACAAGAGCTGAGTGTATAGAAATAACCTACTGATTGACTAGTTAAGTAATTCTTTTTCTTATAATTTTCAAATATATCTGAATGGACAATTAATTCAAGGATTTTAGGAAAGCTTAAATAAATACACTTTTAAAAACAAAGTAATAGTTAATTCATATATTTAACTTCCCTTTTCCCAATAACATGAAAGTGCATTCTAAACTTCCAGTTTAAAAAAATACCCAAATTAAAATAAATTTTTAAGAATTGATTTTAAAGAGAGGGAACGAGAGAGATCTATTTGTTGTTTCACTTATTTATGTATTCATTGGTTATTTATTTATTTATTTAATTTATTTATTTGAGAGAGAGAAAGGAAGGGAGAGGGAGAGAAAGATAGAAACATCAATGAGAGAGAACACTGATTGGCTGCCTCCTGCACACCCCCTCACTGGGGATCAGGTTTACAAACTGAGCCTGTGCCCTGACCAGGAATCGAACCTGCAATCTCTTGGTATACAAGTCGACGCACAACCACTGAATCACACCGGCTGGGTTCATTGGTTGTTTCTTGTATAGTATTGGGACAATGCTCTAATCAACTGAGTATCCAGTCAGGGCAATACACTTTAAACTTAGTTTTTTTTCTATTCAATTTCTTAATGAACAGTTACATGCTGACATAGTAAGAAAGTAAGAAAATCCTTAGAGACCAAAAATGACAAGAAAGTACTACTGCATAGCACTAAATGAAGTTGGAAGTTCACGGTTGCCTTTTTGTCCATGTGATCCTGGTGGCTCGGAACAGAGGTCTTCCAGCTGCATCGTGTGCCTCCAGATTGCACTAAAGCTTTCTGGTGGGTGTGCGTGTGAGCAGCAGCTTTAAACACCAGTCTCCACATTAACTTCTATCCGTGCATCTTCCTAAAATTCATCTACGTGAGAACGTGCCTGTGGTCAAGGTTCCCAGCAGCCTTGCCATTTCTAGTTTTCCCTTCTGCCCTTTCCTCATATAAATCTCCCACTTTCCATAAGAAAAAAAGTCAGAATTTTAACCCACCTGAATTTGATTGCATTGCGTATTTCAAATATGTAAACAAAATTTCTGAAGTTTTAAAAAATAAAAAGTAGGAGAAGGAAACTGAAAAAGGAAAGAAAAAAAAGATGAGACTCAACAAGAAAAAAGAACAGAAATGTCCAAAACAAACAAATATCAAAAAAGGACAAATCCAAAATAATCTGTGTGATCAGTCTCTGTAATCAAAGTACAGCCTCAGCTATATTTTTTGTGTGATTTCAAATGAGAAGGTAAAATATTTCCATTTTTGTAAGGTATCAAAGTTATAGCTTTGATTCAAAAAGCATATCAGAAATAAGTTAGCTTTAACATTTATTGGGACTTATAAGAATTTCATTAAATTTTGGCAATAGATTATCAGATACTAAAAATTTCATTTGCATTTTTTGTTTGATTGGGTGCAAGTTGACTATCACGTCAACTAATTGTCTGCTAATTTATTTGCGTATTCATGTAGTTATTTGTTTTATATTAATCTAGTTGGAATATGTTGAGGATTCCACTGTAAATAATGTGCTTAGTAACAATTATTAACTCATGTTTGGTAAGACCTTACTTTATTGGTGGCCCATTTACTCTTGCCATTTGCTATTAATTTCCATTGAACCTTGCTTCATTCTAGCAATAAGTCATATTCATCTATGAGTACATGAATTAATTTTTAAGAGACCTATCCATCTCATTAATGAATACATTTCCAGTAAAATTTTATTTTTTATGTTTTAATCAATTGCATACTATTAATAATCATGTACTAATTTAATACAAAGGAACTTTGTTAACATTTAGAGCTTTATAGGAATTGAAAAATCAATTTCAATTTATAAATATAATTTACTCGAAGAGAAGTAAAATAGAGAGAGCCACAAAAATGCATGTATAAAATATAGCATAATAGGATGAATTTCTGTGTAGGAAACATCATGCAATTATGAGTTGGTGAAAGAGGGCACCGGGCTGACTGAAAATGATTCAAGGTACTCACATAGGATTGCTTGTATCATGACCTAAGTGGAATTCTTTCTTTCTTTTCTCAGAAGAAGAGGCTATACCAGAAATGAGTTTCCATGAGAATCGTTGCTTTCCACCCCTTACAGGGGTTTACAATTTTCTACTGGAATCAAGACTTCCAAGTAAAAAGCAGCTGGTATTCCAGATACTTTTTTGTAAAATGTTGTCATTCAAATCTAGACTTGCAGTGTACAAGTTATGCACATGTCTCTTCACTAATAAGGTTGTTCTCACATTTAATCTATAAAGAGAAAGGTGAGAGAGTATGTCTATCCACTGGAATATAATCTATTCTGCATGGCCTTCTTAATGGGACAATGGGAATATGGAGTTCATGCCTTCTCTGTAGCTGACTCTGACCTTGTTAGCTTTCCCCAAGTGAAATGCGTTGCTAACATCCACCATGGATTGCAGAATCTTTGTCCAAGAGTTGGGGCTACACATAGGACCATTTGAGCATAGAAAACAATGTAATAATATCTATGAATGTTAAAATAGAACATCTTTTACATGGACAATGGGGGATATTAACTTTACTTAACACATTTAAAAGAGTAAAGTAACAATTTTATTCTAAAATTTTATGATTAAAACACAAGAGATAAGGTATTTTGCAACCATTTAAAATTTAGGTTAAAACATTTAGATATCATAGATTTACAACTTAACAAAATTTTGTTATGGTGTGTGCAAACAAAAGTAAAATTTGATGAGTAATAATCCAGATATATAATTTTAATTGATCATGCAAAGCAGGAGGTGTGAGTATGGGAGGTTTATAAACCATGGAGAAAGAATCAGAAGGACCACATGCTCAGTGAAAAGATGAATTAGAACAAAATGGAAACCATAAAAGAAGTCTCTAAGGTAACTTGCCTGACTTAGTTTTGTTGTTGTGTGTAAGCTTACATCTTTTGAATTCGTAACCACAGGCTACCTCTCCTGTAGTTTTGGAACTGCAATCATGTTACCAAAGTAATCCCCAAATCTCCAGGCTGAGTATATTGCTGAAAGTGATTTCAAGTTGATGGTACTCCAGGCACCCAGCAGGAGCAAATTGAAACACCCTCTAGAGAAGCAAACTTTAAAACCAGTCTCGAAGAATTTTCTCTTATAAATCTCTAAGGAATCTGGGCTTTCAATATGAAGAGAGAAGATATCAACATCAGAAGTCAACAGAAACAACTCAAAATGGAATGATTTTGTAATAATGAAAATACTGACATTATTAAAAAGAAAATAAAAATGAGATTTTAATACAATTAAAGAAATAAAGTGAAATTTTGAAAGTATAATATAAAAACAAGTGATTATATCTCCAAGGGCAAGGGAAGCCAAGGAATAAATACAAAGATAGGACTACATCAAACTAAAAGTTTTTGCACAGCCAAAAAAAAAAAAAAATCAAAAAAATTAAAAGTGAGCCTACTGTATGGGAGAACATATTTACCAATGATACATCTGATAAGAGGTTAATTTCCAAAATACATAAAGAACTTATAAAACTCAACACCAACAAGACAAACAATTAAATTTAAAAAATGGGCAAAGGACCTGAATAGACACTTCTCCAAAGAGGATATAACGATGGCCAGTAGACATATAAACAAATTCTCAACATCACTAATTAGCAGAGAGATGCAAATTCAAACTACAATGAGATTAACCTCACACTTACCAGAATGGCTACCACCAATAATTCAACAAACAAGTGTTGGTGAGGCTGTGGAGAAAAGGAAACCCTAGTGCACTGTGGGTGGGAATGCAGACTGGCTCAGCCACTGTGGAAAACAGTATGGAGTTTCCTCAAAAAATTAAAAATTGAACTACTTTTTGACTCAGAGATCCTACTTCTGGGAATATATCCTAAGAATCCTGAAATACTGGAAAGAATATATCCACCTCTGTGTTCATAGTAGCATTATTTACAATTCAGTTCATATCACCATCCATATAATTTCTTTGGTAAATGTGTCCTTTCTTTTATGTCCTTTGTTTGTTACCCAGATATGTGTTTTGCACATACTTTCTTCTGGGCTACACTTATCTTTTTATTCTTAGTGGTCTCTATTGAGAAACAAAACATTTAACATTTAATTAATAATCTATTGAATTTTTCTTTTGTAAATCCTGCTTTTTGTGTATATTTATAAATACTTTCCAAACCCAAGATTTTAAAGATTTGTTCTTATATTTTCTTCCATAATTTTTAGTTTTTAATATTATAATGAAGCCTATGATTCATCTTGAATCAATTTCTGTATGTGTGTGTATGAGGTAATTGTGGAAGTTTTGTTTTGTTTTTGAAAAAGTCCTCTAAATGATCAAACATCATTTGAACAGATGATCTTTCCTGCTGAATTAATTTCACACTTTTGTCAAAAATCAATTGACATTTATATATAGAACTATTTGTGGGCTCTATTCTGTTCTATTAATGTTTCATTTTATGTGACCCATACAAGATTTATTCCCATAGCTTTAAAAGTATTGAAATAGGGTATTTTTAAGTCCCCTGACATTGTTTATCTTTTTCAAATGTGTGTTAGCTATCTATAAATTGTGTATAGCCAGATAAATTTTAAAATCAGCTCAATTCCTTTAAAAAAAACAACAACGCTGTAATTTTTATTGGAAATGCATTGAATCTATACAGATCAATTGTCTGAGAATTAACATCTTAACAATTGAAGTCTTTTGACATATGAGTATGGTGTCTCTCCAAAATGTCCATGTTGAAATCTTAATTCTCAGTATGGCTGTATTTGAAATAATTAATTAGGGTTAAATGAGATCATAAGGGAGGAACCCTTGTCTGATAGAATTAGTGTCCTTGCAAGAGGAGATACTAGAGAGAGCTCAAGATCTCTCTTGCTTCTGCCATGTGAGGACCCAGAAAGAAAACTATTACCTGCAAGCCAAAAAAGAGAACTCCCATGGGACATCAATCATCTGGTACCTTGAACTTGGACTTTCCAGCTTCCAGAACTGTGAGAATACATTTCTGTCGTTTAAGCTACCCAGTTTATGTTATGTTACTATGGCAGTGAGCCGCCTAAGACATAGAAAATAACATATCATGCCATTTTCAGCATTATTTCTCATTAGGGAAATGAAAAGTAAGACTATGTCCGGCTGGTGTGGCTCAGTGGTTGAGTATCGACCCATGCACCAAGAGGTCACTGGTTTGACTCCGGTCAGGACACATGCCAGGTTGTGGGCCTGATCCCCAATGGGGGGCATGCAGGAGGGAGCCATTTGATTTCTCTCTCATCGATGTTTCTCTCTCTCTCACTTTCTCTCTCTCTAAAATGAATAAAGAAAAAAAATTAAAACTACAAGAGATATCAGTACACACACCAAAATGACTAAAATTATGGGAGCAAAGATAGGCTAATTAATTCTATTAACTCAGCTTCTTCCTGCTATTCTGAGAGTGGAGCTGACTTTCTTAGGTTCTTGTTACTCAAAATGTGAATTTTGAATAAACGATGGAAAGACCACCTGAGAACTTGCTAGAAAGGCAAAATATCAGGCCCTACTTCAGACTTACTAAATCAGAATCTACAATTTCATATAATGTCCAGTTGATTCTTATTTAATTTAAAGTTTGAGGATATTGTCCTAAGTGCACCCTCAAATTCACAGATAGCAGCTAAGGGCAAATCTTACAAGCAGTCTTTCTAAGGGTAACAGTCTGAGCCCCTGTTAACTCTTTTCTGTAGATAGCCCAAATCAAAGAACTTGAAAAGTCAATTATTTAATTAGTGATATTTTTTCATAAAGGAATACATGTATTAATGTGTTTATACTCTATGGCAATTTTATTACTTGATAAAATTGTGGCTTTAAGTACATTAAATGTTACTCCTCATTGACCACACTCAACAGTTTAAGACTTTAGACCAATGGAGAAATACAGAGTTAAAGGCAGATTAGAAATGGCAGATATTCAAAGAGTATTTATCTCTTTATGGGATTTTGATGATATATTTGTACTCAGAGTGGAATTTTTTAGTATTAGTTCTAGAATTTGCAGTTTCAAAACGAAATTAGAGCCCTGGCCGGTTTGGCTCAGCGGTTAGAGTGTCCGCCTGCGGTCTGGAGAGACCCGGGTTCAGTTCCCGCTAAGGGCGCGTACGTACCTCGGTTGCAGTTTGTCCCCGGCCCTGATTGGTCGTGCGGGTGGAGACCACTCGATGTGTCCCTTTCACATCGATGTTTCCCTCTCTCTCTCTTCCTCTCTCTCCCTCCCACTCTGTCTGTACAAAAAATGGAAAAATGTCCTCGGATGAGGATTAAAAAAAAAAAGAAAGAAACAAAACGAAATTAGAAATTTCCAATAAGTATTAACTCAGACAAATCTTGATAGTATTCAGCATCCACCTTGTGTCCTACCCTAAACCTTTCTCTCATCCATATTGTATAATGGAATGCATTGTTTTAAAATGAGAGGTAATTTATGTTTACCTTTGAGAGTATGCCATATGTTTCTTGAAATTTTTGCATATTATTATTATTCCCCTAGGTGGGAGTGGCTACTAACAATCTTATTTATGAGAGCCATCACATTCAGGGCTTGGTAGGAAAAATGCCAAACAAGCAGCAGTTGCATTAATCACTGGAAAAAAAAATAGGAAGTACTATAAACAAATAATAGTTTGGAAATCCAAATGTATTCCTGTCATGATTTTTCCTTCTTCAAGAAGGTCAAAGATATATGGGGATCAATTTTAAGTATGTGCAAAGTAATTTAGGCGATGAGGAAAAAAACCTTTATATATATCATTTTCAATACTTAATGAAGTAAAATTGTGCTCATAGATGTGAATATAAATGATGCAAATGTAAATGTGATCTTGTGTAAAAATTTCCGCTAGCAATTTAAAATGTTTAAATAGCAAACAAGTCACAGGGTCCAAATATGCCAGAGACTCAATGTGATATCTAGGAATTGCTTACTTTTTACCTTATAGTAGCAGAGAAAATCATGAAAAACTTGAGAGAAAATAACTCTGTGTGTACATTTGATGTATGGATTAAAAAACATTTTAATACATACATTTTTCATTTAGTAAGCATGACAAGTTATATCGAAAACATTTTAATCATTATAAAAATTTTAGCCGATGATTACTAATAAAAATCTATCAAATGCCTGTATTTTATGAAAAACCACACAAGTATTATAATAAATATATAAAAATATAAAACTATATTTTAATTTTTATTAGAATAAAAATCACAAGTAAAGAATATTGAGCATCAACATGTAAAGTTAAAATATGATATAAAATTAAGAATAAAATTAAATCTCCATTTATCTCAATAGTTTAAAAGCAATAAAATCAACAGATACACACAAAGTAAAATTCAGAGTAAATTCAGTTGAATATAATGGTGTATTTAATTTTCTAAAGGAATTTGTGTGAGTCTAAATTTAGCGGACCACACCTTCAAGTATTCATTTTTCCATTATGACTAAGTTAATCAAACTAATTTTAGAAATTTTGATATCATTCCCTTCTTAATCTCATTACGCGCTAAATAAAAAATGTTTCCATTTTGTTTCTCCAAAATATGCTCATTTTAAAGCCTTAGTACGCTTCAGTGTCTTCACCTGCAGTTGTTTGCACTTCCCAGTCCAGATACTCATAACTGCATCGTTAATGAGAGAAAGCGTAATGTTTAAGTACTGTGTATTTTAAATAATCATTTTGTGGGGAGAAACACAATTTTCCTTACAGTGGCAGATGATTAAAAGTGTGGCATATAGCCCTGGCCGGTTTGGCTCAGCGGTTAGAGCGTTGGCCTGCGGTCCGGAGAGACCCGGGTTCGGTTCCCGCTAAGGGCATGTACCTCGGTTGCAGTATGTCCCTGGCCCTGGTCGGTTGTGCGGGTGGCAGCCACTCGATGTGGCCCTTTCACGTCGATGTTTCTCTCTCTCTCTCCCTTCCTCTCTCTCCCTCCCACTATACCTGAACAAAAAATGGAAAAATTTCCTCGGGTGAGGATAAAAAAAAAAAAAGTGTGGCATATATCAGTCAGTAATAATCATTGAACTTTAGAAAAGGAAACAGCGGAAGACAAACCTGTTAAGATAAATGAAAATATGTAAACTATTTAGAAGTAATTGAGAAAACTATGCAAGTGGTATTGGAAATCAATGAAATAATATTTTTTTAAACACTGTTAAGCCTTTGAATGGCTAAAATTACGTGGGTGTTGGGACAGTCCTCATAGAAATGTGTAAGGTTTATGCATATTTTTTATTTTTTGAGAAAATCTTGCATGTGGAAGTATAGAAATATCTATAATCTTTTAAATCAGTGACTGACCTCTTATAAATCAACTTCAAGATTTTTTTTCTGTCATTAATTACTCTGGGGATGGCTGAAGGCCATTAAACTAGTCACATTTTAAATCCCTAGTAAGCTTCCTAATTACCCCTGCTCTCTCAGTTGTCGCACTTTTAAAACATATTGTAGTGCCTTACTCTGCAGTGCTGCCATAAAACAACGTGTCCACATTTAAAATGCAGTAATGAAGGGGTCGATTTATTATGTTTCAGTTAAGCTAGAGATTTTATTTTAAAACTACTTGAACCTATCACGTAATTTCTAAATTGCTTTATACACAATTGTAGTAAATGTCATGTCATGGGATGATATTGTATTTTTAAGTTAAAATAATGCAAATGGCAATTTGAATGTTAAATGAGAGAAACTCCCAGTTGCCATAAGCAGTTTGGACTTCCACTGTAATTTATAGTCTTACAATTGAGCCATTTGAATTGGGTCTTTTGAATTAGTGCTAAAGCTATCTTATTATATGGTTCTAAATAATGTGACAGGCTATCATTTGTCTCAATAAGTTGTTGGCAGTTATGACTGACAAGCAGATTAGGATAAAGCCAGAAACAGAAATGTCTGATAAACACAGGCTATTTTGCTAATAAATATAATTGTGTATTTTTAGTTTCCAGTAACCCAAGGTCTAGAAGAATAGACATGGGAGTTTGGTGAATAAGAAGTTCATCATAAAAGGTGTCATTTTGTTATTGCATCTGGAGGTAGAGTCAATTTTTTCAGTGACAATACCTCTATGTATTATAAAATATTGTATAATAAAAATAATAAATCGCTCTGTTGTCTTTCTATCACCAGGTCACAGCAAGAAATAAAACCAGAGGAGCCTAAGTAAAAATAAATAGAAACCATATTGTACCAAAGGTCTGTATAATCTCCTTCATTCCTTTTTAAAATTTCTCATATTAAAATAAAGTTGATTTATATTATAGTCATAAAATTCCTTTAAAGAAGGATTAAAGCTACGTGGAGGCTGCCTGTTTGAGCACATGGAATGTCTTACTTAATATACAGGAATATTATTTCTAGGTTAAATTTACATTTTTCCATCATTACTTATGGTGTTTTCTTCTTCTGAAGATGTCTTTGAAAGGGTTAGAAAACTTAAATATCAGTTAGCATTGTCATTAACTCCTCAAAAATATTATCTAGAGTTATTGATCATTCACAGAAATAATTTTGAATCCTAAACATTGTGCATTAAAAATTTCATGCTTAGAATATATTAAATGATATGCATACATGTCATGCACATATCATGTATGTGGCCTGAAAAAAACTAAAAACTTATTTTCAATGATTATGATTTATTAGTATAAAACATAATAAATATAATGTCTTTGTAACACTTTTAACAGTTACAAAATGTTTGTTTACGTGTCTACCTCTCCATTAGACTGCAATTTTATGAGTGTAGAACAGTATGCCCTTCACCGCAATATCTCCATTGCATGACGTTGTATGACAGTACCTGTTAATATATCCCCAATAAATTTCCTTTAATTAATAATTGAAAAAATAGTTACTATTGATTGAAGCCTCATTATGAGTAAGCTGACCACTCAATTTCACATCTTGGTTCTCCTATTTTGTGGACCAAGTATTATAACATGTTTATTCATTTGCAATGTGCGGAAATCCTTGAGAGTCAGATAATTGCTGGGAATCCACAAAGTATACTCACATGGGCTTCAACAATGGTAAAGGATATGATACAGCAAGTGAAGGGAAGAGCAGGCAAACAGGAGGTTCAGAAACCTTTCAGGCACAGCTTTCTGGGCCACTTCCTCTTGGGATTATGATCTACCAAAATTCACACAAGTTACTTTGTTCTCAGGAAACCCAAGGTATGAGTTTACTGAGGAGATTTTATTCCCCACTGGTGGTACAAACCACCATTCAGAAAGTTATCAAAAACAATGTAAACAATCTAGCACAGGGTGCCTCCTGGGGACTTTCAGAGATAATTATAAATTACCACTTGCTACATTTTGTTCTTATTTTGGCCATCTGTCAGTACCCTGACTCCAGGCATTCTTGGAGATAAGAATCCATCAAGAAGGACCAGCTTCCTTGTACCAGTCGCACACCACATACTGAAGGACAGCTTCCCATGCTTGCCGGGTGTCATCTCCAAGCTGATACTTCACGGGCAGACTTCAAAAGCCTATCTCATTACTCTGGTAGTCTGACAGCTTCTGGATTGTGTTTAATGTCCCATGGTCCTGGATACACACTGTATCTCATTTTCTGTAAAATAAATGTTCACTACTCTGGTCCAAGATGGTTTCATGTGGTATTCTGTTTCAGTAAATCAAATACTCTGTAGGTTCTCAAATAGTGTGCCAATTTACCATTGTTGAAAGTATCTTCAGATAAATTTGAGTTTTTGCTTCTTTTCAAAGTCTGTAGTCACATATTTAAATAATCTTTTGGTTGTGTCTTACTGTTCATTAATCTTATTTATACTATATAAATCTTCTTCTTTTAACTCCAAGAGAGAACTTTCTCTTATATAATCTCATTTATAATTTCCCTGATAAAGGGAAATTTAATATTTATTTAGTGAGAAAAGTTTCATGTGCCAGAGTCTAGCCTACCTTTCTCAACAGAAATCACTTACATGTATTATTTAATTTCTTAATTGAGTATCGAAAAGTAAAATATTATATGTTTTTCTTTAATTTATTTTATATTAAACATTGTCTGTGCCCAGACTCTTTCTCTAACCTGTATTATACAACTCTCCACTGATTTAGCACCAGCCACACTGGAAACACCAAACATGTGACTATTACATGGGCTTTGCACTTGCTCTTGTCTGTAGCTGGAATAGTCTTTCCCCACATATTTGTCTAACTTTTGTCTCATTTCATTCAGACCTCTGCTGGAATGTACCCTTATTAGGGAGAGTCTCCCTGACAATCCTGTCTGAAATCACACATTGCAATCATTCTTCAAACCCTTACTCTGCTGCTTTTTTAAAAATAGACATTATGTTTTAGGGAGCATTCCCTGAACAACCATTCATTTGGAAATTTGATAAAAGGACTCAGACGTAGTTATTCTCAAGGTTATAGTTTATTACATAGAGTTTACCGAGTAGGTTCAATACGGGAAAATGATGAATCAGGTGATGTCTGGAGAAGATGAGGTGCAGGCCTTTCCTTTAAGGGCCACACAAAACATGCTTTTCCCTAGCAACACACTGCAACAACACATACCATATGAGGAGTTTCTGCCCCAGGGAGTCAGCTTGAATTTCAAAGTCCAGGCCTTACATAGAGGGCTGCTCACGTAGGCACATGACACCTTATACATGTGACAGCTAGCCATGATTTCTGAAACTCCAGGCCCAGAAGGTATCCACCATATATGCCATTCTGTTTTCACAGATTAGAAAGACAAGTAAGTATGGTTCACAGACATTGAAACATCCTGACCAATTCGTTAGTAACACAGGGAATTCTCCAAAGGCTAAGTTCCCAGGACCAGCCAAGGGTCACCCACACCAGCAAACCCTTCTGAAGACAGGAAAGAGGTGCAAAACATCAGTTCGGCTGCATTAGTTCTTTCCTGCACATCGTATCATCAATCAACCTATTGCATGTATTAGTTTATTGATTTAAATTGTTTATCTCTTCTACTAGACTAAATTCTGTGAGGACAGGAACTTTGTCTCTTTTGTTTGTTACTATATCTTTTATGTTCAGAGTAGTGACTGGTATAGAAGAGTCACTTCAAAACCTTTGTTAAATACAAACAGTAATGAACACTGATTGACCTCTACCTGGTGGGGTTAAAGTATGTAACGGTGAAAGACAGAAAGGATGAAAGGGTCACAGAAGAAGAGTATGTTGGAAATTATATTTTATAGGTATTGAAAATGAGATATGAATACCTGTGCCTCATTTTGCCCTTGCCCCCCCAAATGAAAATTCACTTCCAGACAGCAACTTAAACAGAATGGGTCACATTTACAAAATGTCAGAAACTGTAAGGTGATCACAAGAGGAAGGGGAAACAGCTGTTCACCATATTTTCTAAAAAAGGCTTTAATTGTGAATTACACTCATGTATGACATAAGAAAGATGGTTAGACAGGTCAGGCAGCTAAAGTACATACTGCAAAAGGCTTTGAAATCGTCATAGAAACTATCACAAAAAGAAAAGATCACTTTTTATCCGGAGTTCTTTAGTCCTGATTTTATCCCATTATGGAGTGAACTAAGGGATTCTCCTCAAGACCTCTTCAGACCCTAGGATCAGTGCTAGAATGCTCCCACTCTAGTCTCCACAGTAGCTGCAAGTGTGATAACTATTATTCTGGACTGCATGAGGCACAAGGAAAAATAGAATGCACATTTTCTCATAGTTTGAGATTGAAATTTTTTTTTTAATTTTTGCACAGATATTTCTTTTCTTTTTCAAATTCTGTAATTTAAGCTTCCCGAAACAAGATTCTGATCTTTGCTGGGTCTTGAGTTTAGGATGTGAGGCGTACATGATGGAGAACACTGAATGCTATGCAGTAAGGGTGGGATGAAGACGACACGCTTCTTCCGAAGAATCACACACGTAAAAGAATGAGAAACACTAAATTACAGATGTTGAAAGAAAATAACTTTTATAATCACTGTAGTTGAACATATGATACATGATATCAAACGGACAATTTACATGTGCTCAGTACATATTTATTGATTATATATATATATATATATATATATATATATATATATATATATCTTTTAATCTGTAAAAGTGATCTCAATGAAAATTTACCAGGAACTTTTAAAATAACCTGCACTTAAAGAAAATAACAATAAAAATCAGCTTTTAAAGCACCTTTGGAGTGTCTAGATTTTGTTATCTACCTATGTGGATTCTTCTTGAAGTTATTAAAAACAAAACAAAAACAGTAAACTTTTGACAAAAGCGTGCATTAGAAATGATAAAAGGCAAAATACCTGAGCTGTTTTGAAGACATCTCTAATCCTTAAACACAATGAAACAGAACAAGTGCACTTTCAGCCGTTCCTCGGAAAGGATGAATGATCAGTGGTAAGCAATTTTTCACCAAAAATACCTTAGTTAAGAGAGCAAAGAGTGCAAGTCTCCCAGAGGCCTCAAGCATTCGCTCAGCACTTTTCATCCATTATACCACCGGTTTCACTCTCGTTAGTCACAGTTTAAACTCCTTTCCTTAAAAGTTTAGAGTCTAGAAACACACAAAGAGCATAAATAGAGACTTCTCAAATTAACAAAATAAACACTTCCCAGTCTCCTGTTCAAAGCCGTATATTGTATAAAGACAGTGGGGATTAAAATTGGCGGATTAAAATTTGCTAGACACAGGCTGTCTCTTAAACGTTAATCTGAATGAAAGTGCTGATTGAGAAACACAAATAGGAGTGATGCTGCCACGCTCATTACCCTGTGCGTTGTAGCACCAGTCCTGGTCAGTTTGGGAATAAAATGTAGTCTAGAAAAAATAACTAGAATTCTTAGACAAAATCACTGCATGGTTGTACATGCTCCTGGAGCAGAAAATGCTGCTGTTCTGGGAAAGAATCTGTATGCAGATGACATGGAAAAGTCAAATAAATTCGATTGTGATCATTAAAACCACTTTTGGGCTTCTCGTGAGAACACAGATTTGCGTCCTGGCCTGATTCTAATAAGGGTAATTAAATTCTGCATACCTCAACCACCTCTCTGATTTCAGCTTGGAGAAGTCACTTCTTTTCTATTATATACTGATATGAAAAAGCTGTCGTTCAGCCCATAGATAATTGCATTTTAGAGTGGGCAAAGTATTACACTTTATATGCTATGTAGTCAAATGCTTTCATATGAGACTTATTATCATAAGTTTGCATTATTAATATGCATATTTTATTTTTTGGAATGATATCATTGAAAATATTATGTATTTACTACATCTTGGGGAAATAAAAATCAACCAAAAGAGCAACATGGTAAATATTTTATAATTGTCATCTATATTTGATATAACTAAAATAAGTTATATAAAAAAACACATCAAATATAAATCATTTTTCTAAAAATTTAATATATCAATATAGTTTATTATATTATTTTTCCACAGTAGTGTTGAATTTCAGAGTCTCACCCCTCCAACATCACTGGTATAGCATCCAGCATCCAGTTTGCAACGGCCTGGTCCGTGTTTTCTTTCTTAATTTAAACCAAGACTTATTTCAGGAGAGATACAACTTTCTCTTTCCAGCAGGTCTCTCTCATTTCTACTTAAACCAGAAACTATTATTCTCAGCAAAGTTAAAGCAAACGAGCAATGAGAAAAATCTGCAAAAGTTGCTACATTGTGTTTGCATTAAGCAGTTCCTGTTGTCTGCCATTCAGCCTCCTATTGCTATATGCCAGTGTCTAGTTACAGTGCTTCTCTGCCTGAAATCCTTACTGTTATTAGGAATGCAGCTTGGGCCTAGGAGCAGTCTAGTGTTGCTCAATTAATCAACCATGTATATTTTATCAGGATGACTGGCAGCTGGCCCTGGCCAGTGTGACTCAGTTAGTTGGAGCATGGTCCAGTACACCAAAAGGTGGTGAGTTTGATGTCCAATTCCTGTCAGGGCAAATACCTGGGTTGCAGTTTTGATCCCCAGATGATGTGTTCATGGGAGGCAACTTATTGTTTCTCTGTCTCCCATCAGATGATTTTCTCTCTCTCTCTCTTTCTCTCTCTCTCTCTCTCTGTCTGTCTCTCTCCCTTTCTCCCTCTAAATAAATTATTTAAAAAATGATTGGCAGGTGAATGATGAAGTTTTGGCAGGAATAGTGGCAACAGAAGGCAGCTCCCCACACAACAGAACAAGTTCTCCTATCCATTAACTTTTACCTTGTCACCTAAGAGGTACAGTGAACAGGCCATTGGTAAGTCTGCCTCTTGCTGGAAGAAAATATCCAGGTTTAGACTACCAAAAGTGGTATAAAGTTTGATTGCTTATATAAGTGTAATTAAATGGAAGCTGTGTAATTATACTTGCTCTTCTCCTCAAGAGTATTACCCCTGTGTTATTGTGAGTCTGATAAAGTCACCATAGCATGAAATTACACTATGGTCTTAATTCCACAAATGTATGTGTTGCCTAATTTTAATTCCACTTTGCTTTGAATTTCAGTTTCATCTAAATCATAAGTTAAAGGGAACATTCAAAAGCAGTTTTATAAGTTTCCAACAAGGTTAATGAAGTTCAACACTTCAGTTGAATCTGAAAATGAAGGAAAAAGTATGATGATTATAGTTTCATTTTGAAATCATTGCATGGGGCCAGGCAAAATCATTATAATATATATATCCTATAAGCAAATGCCAAGTAATTATGTGAAATTTCTTTCTTTTTAAAAAATTCAATATACTTTTATTTAGTGCCTACTGTCCAAGGGCAAAGCAGTTTTGAATGCAAATGACATAGAATAAGATGTCTGTTCTCAAAACATTCATTCAGAATAGCAAATAATTGTCCTCTGCTACTTTCTTCAAATCATTTTCTAATGGGGTCTCTGAGAAGAGCTACTTGTCCTATGTCTGTGGTACAAATATATTGTACTTACTGTAACTGTGATTTTTTTGTAAAGAATTAGAAAATTCATGTACATACAGTGTTTCACAATATGAGCTGGAACTAAGTAAGAGTGGATTATGCTCAAGTTTAACCAACTGTTTATGGACAGCTTTATAAACATTAGGACTCAGAAGGGTATTTATTAAAACAACTTACCACATTCATTCCAAATTACTGTTAGATTTAAACAGTGCTAATCTCAGAAGCAAAGAAATCACAGAGGGGATTAACTATTTTATATGTGCAATTTACCAGCTCAGCGAGGTCCCTAAATATCATGCTTTTGTCAGTAAAACATAACTAGATATTCTCCTTCTATCATGACTTCTGTGCTTGCTCATCTAGATGCCACTAGAATACTAGAATTTTCAGCATTCATCTCTGACAACTATTATACATGAGGGAGAATTTAGAATCACAATGATAGAGTTTTTTCCCCCACAAATTCTTATGTGCCCAAATTAACATACACCCCATTTCATCCTCACAGACATGAGAAAGCAGGATAAGACAGGAATCTAAAAGGTCAACCATATCATTGTTTCTTGCTTTTCAGAAATTATATTGAGTTTTTGAGTAATTTTGGGTGTCCAGGACGTTTTTAACTATTTGATTTATCAGATAAATTGGTGGATCAGTCTTGTTTATGTCACCTGGTAAAAATATATATTTTTTCAAAAACATATTATCATTTTATTTGCCTAAAAACAATTCCCATACAGTCTGAAATATTTACAAATGATATGACTTGATGTTTCGGGTTAGCTCTAAAGAATAACAGATGGGAGTCGAGGAAGGCACGGAGATGGGACAGAGCTACCCAGAGATTGATGTTTTTTGGGCACAAGGAAGTTCTTTATACTAGTCTTCCCACTTTTATATATGTTTGAAAATCTTAATAAACAGAAAAAAAAATCTTCTACCTTAGGTGTTGCAAACTAGTAGTGTATGGGCTGGATCCAATTAACCAATATTTGACCCATACAGTGCTTACAACCTGGGAAAGGCCACAAAATAATCTGAGATTCCAGATTTTCTGGAAAAGTCAGGTGTGGCAACATTAAGATGTTATTCCTTCATAATAAATACTTGGTACAGAGTTGGAGCTGCTTTCTACAAGAGCAGACGTGTGTTTGCTCCAGCCCTGGAGGAGCCCAGTGACATGTCTGGCTGACTTCACTTACTTACTTTGCCTTCCTGGATCTTGCAACCATTTAGAATGTTTAAGTTAGGGATAGGTTTTCACTTTCTTATTGAAAGATGTTGCTACTAAAATCATTCGGTTATTTATTATGAAGAATATGGGTTGAATGTTGCCGTCTTCTGGTGTTTCAAGAATATCTAAAACCTTGGTTTATATGAAACTTCCCAGTTTATAAATACTGTCTGGATCAATTATCAGTCGCAAAATTATCAATAAATCAAAATGTTTTCCAGTGTTCTTATAGGTGTTCCCAAAGCAATTTGACTGTCTATGAAATACAATGGAGACTACCAAGAAGATATTTTAGGTCCTGAAATATGAAGGAGAAAAACCTTTCTTCTTATCGTCCAGGATTTAAACTGTGGGCATGTGAGCTCTTATATCAGTTACCTACTCATTCAGGATTTGTGGTAATTGAAGTGTTTATTCCTAAACTGAAAGACTAATCTGGCTGTGCTCCAGTCAAAATCTAATCAGCTACTCCAGTTACATTGCTATAATCACACACATATACACATAACATGCACATACTTTACTGCATATTAAAATATATTTTCCATGTCAAGAAATTGTAAATCAATCATATAAAAGTGAAAAGAGAAGAAAGAAATACACACCAGTGTAGCTGTGAATAGAAGTAAAAGAAGAAAAATGAGTTATGGGTATCATTATATATCATTCATGTTTAAAAGAACTTTTTGTAACATGAATATTCAATTTACAAAGCCTTGTTATAAATCAGCCATCATCAGTGAGAGATTTATCTTGCTTGCCTGTGTGATATAATAACTCATTGCTTTATGGGGAGAAAGCCATAGTAAATTGCTAAATTCATTAAAAACTTATATATTACTGTCTAGGAAAAGATCAACTGATTGAAAACTGCTAAACCATCTAAGAGTCAATTGTTCTGCATAGAAATATTTTAATGAACCTTTATTAGAATAGGTATTTCAGATGCAGTTACAAGAGAGAAAATATTGCCATATCAGGTTAACAATTTGTTATATAGTTCACTGCAAAAGCTTTCTGGGAGTTCAACATAAAAAGAATGTTTTCTAAAATTTGGTGCTGAAGTTTTTTAGCCTATCTGGGCTGAAGGACTTTTACCACTGAGGAGGTATACAGTCTACAGGGAATTTCAGCACCAACACTGAACCCCATGATTATAACAGTTTCACATTTGGATTAGGTCTAACAACATTACATTTCAGTTTTGTCCTCTGGCTGTTTGTGTTCAAGGAAACCCCTTTGTATCTTAATGTAGAAGAGTGAAAAAGCTGCAGGGTAGGTGTCTCTGTATTCATTCAAAAAAATGAATGAAATGCCAACCCTGAAAACTTCCCCCCAAGTTTACATAGTACAAATGGCATTTATAGGGAGATGTGTAACTCCTTTTGAATATTATGTATATCTCTTAACATTAAAAAAAAAAAGTATTTCTAGACTAGTAAAGAAAATATTTTAAAAAATTATTTAGACTAGAGTATAAATTATTGTTTTATGCTTAGTTGGAATTAAATTAGTAATACAGTCAATAAATAAAGAAAAGTGTGGGGCCCACTACAACCATATAACTTTATATCTCTAGAGTGAACTCCTTGTCTCCACCCTGGAAAACTGAGACTCCAGAGAATTTTTTAAATTAAAATTCATTTTTAAAATGCAAATTTATTTATTTTTGTTGGGGGTGCTGGACAGGGTAAGAAGGAAAAATACCTAGAAATATAACTTGTCCGCAGACAAAATACAAAAGAAACATTTCTTCTTGTAATTCTTTACTTGACCATTTATAACATTGCTTTCTGCTTCTCTGATATTTCTGTTTAGGCATCTGATGGGTTGAGGTCAGCATTGTAGAGACAGAATGATAATTATTTTATATTCTTCATTGAGACTACTCATAAAACTACCTAGGGCACGGTCAGTGGCTTCTTCATGCATGCTTCTTCATCTCCTAGCACAATGCTGGGTACCTGTCAAACACTAATTAAATGTGAGTTGAATTGATGGCTAGAAGAATAAATGAATGAATAAACAGTAGTTATTTTGAATGAATTGTCAGGTGTTCTTAAGATTGGTGACTGAGCTTGGTGTTTGTAAAGATTGTGATGTCTATCAAGACATGGATAAATCATGGTTATCTCAGCATTGTCATGTAAATAATTTCCTATGATATTTTTCTAAAAAAACTCAGTTGAACTCCCATACATTCTGATTAACTCCTGAGATAAATAGAAAGGACTAGAATTTAAGTTAGTGAAGAATGTCCACTAGTGTGTCTGAGTGGTCATCTTCTGTCCTGGGTATCTCACTGCTTAAAGGATAAGCTCTTAGAAAGAAAAACACATATAACCCTACAAACAAATGACAGAATAGTGATTCAGAAGAGTAAGATGATAGCAGATGAAAAGAAGGAATACAAGGAAGTTCCCAACTCTGGTGTTAGAAATATTCCTGAGTCTCTTGTTTACATACTGATAGCTAAAAACCTTCCCTTCCATCCCATAAGACTAATCAGAGCAGTGGGAAAACTATCTAAAGAATTTAAAATTATCCTGTTGATGAGCCACATTTTGCTTAATTTTAGGATGAACTTTTAGGCACTAATGGTACAGCTCATTTAACTCTGTGATTTCCTTGCTCCTGCTTTGTGTGTTTAGCTTGATTAACTTTTACTCTTCACATGATTGAATTGCGCTTGTCCTAAAAAGATATGCTCAATTCCTAACCCCGTTTCCCAAGATGTGACCTAATTGAAAAAAAGGGCCTTTGTAGAACTAATCAATTGAAAATGAGACCATTAAGTTGGACTTAATCCAATATTATCAGTGTTTTTATCAAAAGGAGTGATCTGACACAGACACACACAGAGGGAAGACAATGTGAAGAGCCACAGGGAGAAGATGGTCATGTGACCACAGTGATGCATGCGTAAGACAGAGTGCCGAGACCTGCCTGCAAACTCTAAAAGCTAGACGAGGCAAGGAAGGATCCTTATGGCCCTGTTGACACCTTGAATGCAGACTTCTAGCCTCCAGACTGTGAAACAATAAATTTCTGTTATTTTAAACCATCCAGTTTTTGATATCTGTTACAAAACCCTAAGAAACTAATATACTCCTTCTAGGTTCACCTAAACGCTACTTTGTCTGATAAATTTTCTCTGACAACATTCACCCTGAATCATGGACCTATGTTGTCCTCTGGAGCACCATACTTACATATGGTGTGTAGTAGACACCCATCAATATGAATTGAATGAATGAATGAATTATTAAAAAATGGATCACTGTCCCTGGCCAGTCTGGCTCGGCAGTTAGAGTGTCGTCCTGAGGACCAAAGGGACACAGGTTCAATTCCAGTCAAGGGCACAGACCTCCGCTGTGGTTCAGTTCCTGGCCCTAGTTGGGGTCATGTGGGAGGCAACCAACTGATGTGTTTCTCTCACATGGATGTGTCTCTCTCTCTCTCCCCACCCTCCCTCCTACCCTTCTACTCTGTCTGAAGATAAATGGGAAAGTATCCTTGGATGAGGATTTTTAAAAAATAGATAATTGGCTAATTCTTGAAGAAGCTGGGAATACTTGTTGAAAACATTTGTGTTAAGTCTTATTGCTATTAATTATTTCCAAGAAGTTAAGAACTGTGTAGCACTTGAAGTAAAATGCAGTTTCATTAAATTAAACTATAATTTTAATAGTTGCTTTTTTCTACCAAGCACAAATAGAGACAGACTCATAGAGAGCAGATGGACAGCTCTGGTGGTGGGAGGGGAGTGTAGTGTGGATTGAGCAAAAAGAATTAAAAAAAGAGAAAAAAACTCATGCACATGGACAACAGCGTGGTGATTACAAGGGAGAGGTGGAGGTAGAACAGAGCATAGAGGGGATAAAGGGACAAATGGTGATAAAAAAAATAAAATAAAATTTAAAAAGTTACTTTTATTATTTACATTTTATTTAAAAATAGCAGTGATTATTTTGCTATCATTCATCATTAAGCCTAATATAGGTGGAACATTTTTTGGAGGACTATGGAGAGTTCACTGTAAAATATCTCAGGAAAATAAATAATGAAATATGGCAAAGATGTTGCCTGAAAACCAAAAATAAAGATATGGATATTTTATGGAAGTATATACAGTAGAATTTCTAGAAATCTTATTTGAGTGTTGTCTTGAAGAGTCAGTTTTCTAAATCATAATCAAATAGTACTGTAGACCCACCCAGCCCTTTCCGCAAAAGTAAAAAACAGTCAAACTATGTAACCCTATCAAAACTTGCATTTCCTCAAGACTGTCCCTATTTTCCTCCTGAGGAATTAAGGAACACAGCTTGAGGGACTTGCTCAGGGGATGTCAGTGGGCCTCTCAGCGCTAGGACATGGGTCCTTTGAGTCTGTCTCAGTCATGTTTTCCATTTCAAGGTGTTCCCTATTCTAAGAGTACAGTGTTTGATACACAACCTAGTGGTGCTTAGCAGCGTTGTGTTGTAAACCATTTACTGGATGAGGGAAAACAGTTATTCCATTTAAAATATTAGGGAACATATTTGTTTTTGAGGGACTGAAAGGCAACCAATAATTCCTAGAACGTCTCGGCCATGTCCACTTCTCTCTATCCCAGGCTCCGCCATCCTTTCGGATACCACGTTCGCTCACCAGGCTTTCTGTGCTAAGCTCCTGGTCTGCCTGCTCCCACCTTTGTCCCTCCCACCACCACCCTCCCACCCAAATCCACTGAGTTTTCACACGGCAGCCAGTGTTCTTTCTCAAATCTAAAGTTGAACATGTGAATATCTTACTTAAAATATTTAAAATCCTTCCCCTTATTTTTGTAATAATGATCAAAATCCTTAACTTGATTTTCAAAGTCTGGATGGTTCTGTGCCCCTCCCCCATACACATAGGAAAACTCACTGTGCACAGGTCGGTCGCAGGGCGTCTGGAACTCGCGAAGTGGCCAGTTCCGCCTGCTCCCTGAGTGCAGATGAACTCCCTTCTGTCTGACATGCTCTTTTGGTCACCTAATTACTTCCCGTGCTTTCTTTATGTATTAACTTCCACTTACCTTTGTCTGGTACTTTCTTAAATGTCATTTCTCAGAAAAGCTTTTCTTTCCTCTTGAAAATATCTGTTAGGCCCTGCGTATTTTCTTTCACAGCACTTATCAATCCCAATTATAATTATCTTTTTATTTATTTTCATTTTATGTATTTATGTATACATAAAATACATGTATGTATGTATGTATGTATTTATTTTGGTAAGTGCCCCTAGCGGAAACTGAATCCAGGACTCTGGTCCGCAGGCCGATGCTCCAACCACTGAGCCACACCAGTGTATCTTTTTATTAATGTGATCATTTAGAATCTGTCCCCACCATGAGACTATCTCCTTGAGGGTGAACATCAGGGCTCTTTTGTTCACTGATACTCCCCTAGCATCTTGCAAGTGCCAGACTAGATAAGTAAATGTTGAATCAAAAATAAAAAGGACGACAATATGAATTAATTGGTAGTTTTCACATTACCATTATTCTCAGCTATTACTCCTGAATCCATAGCATGAGAATTACAAGATATCTGTGTTAAAATACAGATTGTCAGGCCCTGCTAGTCTACTAACTCAGAGTCCTGGGGCCCAGTGTCCTACATCACAGTGATGCTGGTGTGCAGTGAAGTTTGTGGACTTACTCAGCTAAGCGATGTTTCTAACAGTCAGAATATGTGAAACCATATAAGCTCCAAATTCAATCTCCTTACAGAAAAGTAAGTATAAAATGTCTGAGGCATAAAGAATTACTAGGCTAGGTTTACACGATGTAAAAATGAATAAGATAAGACTGGTAACCTTGGAGGAGATCACAAACGGATAAATCAGTTAGATTTATAATCAGACAGATTACCAAAACTTGAAATATATTTTTAATATATTGAGATTTGACTTACAGTCCTGATTAGAAAGTTTGAAGTAGAAATTTAGGAATGTCAAGGCCTTGATTTGAATTGAGTCTTAATAGTTAAATAGGGATAGAGGGAGGAGATTTCTGGAAGATAAGAGTTCAAAGTTGTGACTCATGAGAGAGCATGGCTGCCTGGGGCTTTGGAGTCAGAATGTGTCGGGGTTACTTTGGAAGGCATTACAAACCAAACCAAAGAACTTTGATATGAAAATTTTAATCAACATAATAAAATTTACAAAGAAAATGACACTGTTTTTAAGGACTTTATGAAGAACAGATAGATCCCTTATTTGATTTCAGAAGCTTAGTTATTTTTCCTGCCAACTCAGACAAGTTACCATCTAAGTTGAAAAACATTCTGTTTGCCAACAAGAACATTTTTATTACTATGTTTATGGAAACGAAGGCTTTGGTCTTCTAAACTCTCTCTGTGAGACGTCATGCTGGAATATAAAGTGATATTTCAAGACATCTGTACAAAAGCATGCCTTGTTTTCTTCAAAATTATATTTTATTTTAAATGGGTTGCTCTCTAGCTATAAAAAATGAACAATTGGTGTCAACAACATAGGAACGTATCTCCATTGTTAACTTGAAAAGGTTCTATAAACAAGGGACTGGGCATCCTCTAATTCTATAGTTCTCAGCTCTACCTACACCTTAAAACACCTAGAATGCTTTTTAATTAATTGATAGTAGACATTCAGTATATGTTTCTTGTGTTGACTTAGAGTTCTTTTATTAGTTTAAGAGATTTACAATATGTAATAAAATCTGTACTATGGTAATCTACTAACATCAAGGGAGAAAGATATTAGAAAGGAAATCTATATTAGTATTTTCTGAAACCCATGGTCTCTGTAAAAGCACACTCCTTATTGTACATTTTAAATGAGCACACGCCTCATTTAGCTGATAAAAGAGATGCTTAAGGTACCTTCATGATAATGCTTGAATTTTTAGTTTTTATCTTTTAGGGAAAAATATTTGTAATTATTTCAAGGATTATAAAGAAAATTATTTTGTTCACAAAATACACACTATTTTGTTATTACCAAATTACATTAATTGTTGGATTAACCTCCATCAGTTTCTTTTTCTTTATGTTTTTGTGCACAATAACAGCAGTTAGTATTACAATGAAAAATGAAACAAAGGAGTAATATCTGAATGAACTTGTGTCTTTGAGAACCGTGAAGTTCAAGCCTCCCGCATTTTAGTGGCCCTGCCTTGATGTGACATGTGAACAGACTACTGTGCGCAGAATTAATACTCACCCCTGAGAAACAGAGTCTAGGAAAGCTTTCCTACTCACTGACCTGCACTCGAAAAGCGACCATAATTTACATTGAATCCTTGGAATTTTATCTTCCTCCAAAATTGCAAGCGGTTTTCCTGTCTCTGACGGTTCTTGGGCATATTGATTAGAACATTTAAAAACCACAGCTGGAATGGCAGGCATATATTTCCTAGTGTAGTAAGGAAGCATGGAATGCCCGGCCGCTGTGGCTCAGTGGCTTGAGCATCGTCCCGTAGAATGAGAAGAGTGGGCGTGCAAGAGGCAACCGATCAATGCTTCTCTCTCACATTGATGTTTCTCTCTCTCTCTCCCTTCCTCTTTCTCTAAAAAAATCAATCAAAACTCAAAACATATTTAAAAAAAAGAAAAGAAAAGAAAGCATGTAATGAGTTAGGAAGCTCATTTGAATTCTAAGTGATAATAAATAGCTATATATTTCTATACACTTTACCTCTTGAATTTTCTTCTTCTGCCTAATAGGAATAATAATTTTGCCTTACTGAATTCACATAGTTGCAGTAAGAATAAAGAACTCTACATATATACAGTAATATTAAGTAATATGGCACCTTCAGCCCCAATTCATTTGGCATCTACTCATTCAGTACATTTTTTTTTTTTTGAAGATGTATCATGTAGGTATATTTTAATGGTTAAAATCTTGACTTAGAAGTCAAACCTTGCTACCACTTCCTGGTTATGTGACCTTTTGAAATTGATTATCTCCCTCCAATTCTCAGTTTTCTCATCTGAAAAGTAGAAGGGACTAGTAATATTTACCTCAATAATTTGTTGGGAGAATTTGATGAAACAACATGCATTACAGACTTAATTTACCACCAACTAGTGGGTGGGAATTGAGGAATGGTAACATGGGAGGATGTTCAGAAGGGTTAACAGAGCAAGGCTAATCCCTACAAGGTCTGTTTGCAGAGCTGGCGCTTCGCTGGCTTCAGCAATCTTGGCTTTGGAACATGTTAGAGCTGATCAGGTCTCTGTCTGTACCACCCTGACTACACTGTTTGTACAGAAATATGATTTATAGTGAACATCTACTTTTCTTCTGGGAATCTTAAATTTTGGTAGCTGTGGCTAGGCAAAGTGCCTGTGTGACCAGCTCCCAATAAAAGCTTGGGCTCTGAGTCTGGAGGAGGAAGGAGTGTGCTGTGTGTGGTCCTTCTGGCGCACACAGGAAGCCTGTGGCAGAATTCCTCAGACTCTGCCAGATGTGTCTTTTTCCCTTTGCTGATCCTGTTGTGTATCCTTTTTCTGTACAGTTCACAGCCTCTGGGTCCCATGAATCCTTCTAGCAAATCATCAAATATGTGAGTGGTCTTTCAACCCCAACTCAAGTAATAGTAATGATAGAACAATCTCCATTCACGGAAATATGACTAGAGCGTTGTTTAGGGAAAAGAAAGTGGAAAAGGTGGGGATACTGAAGCCCTCATCCTGAGTATCTATGGAATCACCCTATAATACAGAAGCTGAGGTATGATCTGTTAAAGAGGTAAGAGTTATTAATGAATTGGTTCAATGAATGCCTTGGTTTCTTTTTGCTGCACTAGCTAAGTTGATAAAAGATAAGTCAAGAAAAAGAAAAGAACAGAAAGGGCTCAAAAATCCCCAAGATTATATTTTTAAGGTGGAAAAGAAACATTTTCTGAATGACTACAATAACTCTATATTTATCAGAACTAAGTGAGTGTAAATCTGATCCAGAATTGTGATGAATAAATGAATATAATAATTCCTACAGCAGCTAGTAAAAAATAACTCAAAAAAATGGGGATCAACAACAGAATTAAAACGATGTATTATATATCTATTTAATAAGTATATATTTATATATAATGTATATTTTATGTGTATATCCTTTGGGAGATATGATTAAATATAATTACTCTTCTAAGGCTTTGAAATTACAAAACTGAACTATAAGAATACAGACCACTTAAAATTCAAGTATATCATATATGAACAATATAAAAACAAATTACTTATTAAGCAGTTTTTTCCTAAGTTTATAGCACAGTCAAACAAGACATAAATTTATATCTATGCATAACATATAGGAATTTAAAATATTAAAATTTCTGGGTAAAAAATGAAATACTAATTTTATAACTGGACGGGATCTTAGCAACAAATTCTTCATTTGCAAATGAGTACTGTCAGAGACTATCAGAGCATCCATAATATTCCTAAAATCAATTTTTCCCCTTCCACATCTTTTTTCAAAAAAAAAAAAAAACTACCTCTTGTTTCACAATAAACATATTCCTTAAAATATGTGTATGTCTAATTTATTTTTAAAATATTTAATGGTTTTACAAAGTTAGTATTTCAGCATTAAAATTCTCCTTGTCTTGGGCTCTTTGCATACACCTTCACCACTAAACTGCTTTTAAAGAATCCTGAAAAAATTTTTATATTGAAAATAATAAAACATTAATGTACCTATTTTATAAAATGCACATATTATGAATCACACTGAAGTAAGCTAAGTAGATTTAGAACTAAGCAAATGCTAAACTCTTTAAAATAACCTTAATGTTGAACTCATCTAATTACGTTCAACAACTTATGGCATTTTTCACCTTTAAGACTTTTTGAGAACATGAATTAAAGTATAAATTGCCCTTCTGAGCTATAGTTACATGAACATTCATGACTTGAACTTGGTGGGGGAGGATAACTTGGGTTTGGTGTGAGAGCAGCAGTATGTGTGCAGAAATACTCTGGCTCAGACTCATAATGAAATACCATTCAGAATGTGACCATTTCTTCCCTTACAAACAATTTCCAGTGTCATCTTTCGGGTGGCTAGCACTGCTCAGTTGGATTATCACTCATGCAGCTTTCTATAAAAAAAGATTCGTTCTTGAGAATTATAAAGCTCAAGAGGCTGAACAAAATACAAAAAAAAAAAAAAAGGAGAAGAGGAGAAAAGAAAAGTTTTAGAGTGTTTGTAAACCGTCTTGAAGTTGCTTGGATGTAGCCAGAGTGAGAACCATGTTTTACTGTTACTCAAGATGAAAGAGGACTCTGGGATGGTCACTAGAAAATGTGTGCGTGGATAGGGTAAAGTGTCTCTCTGCCAATCTGTGGTTACTAAGTCTTTACTTTGTCTAGTCTTAATTTTAATTTTTTAACAGTGAACAAGAGTGTTGTACTATGTCTGTATCAAATAGGTTAACTAATAGAATCCATGTTTAAAATCCATAGAATCAGAAGAGATTTCAGAATACTACATAGATAAAGCAGATAAAACCATGCACAGAGAAATTTGAAGCTTTTAAATACTTAAATTAGAAAAGAAATAACCTGAAATAAATAACCTAAAATTTCTATTAAGAAATAAGAACAAAAGAGAAAAAATAGGCTGGAGAATGCAGAATTAATATATAAAATATTAAAGTGAAAATCAATTAAAAAATAGAAAAAGAAGAAAAAATCAATGAAACCAAAACTTGGTCCTCTGAATGATCAACAAAATTTGCAAATTTTTCTTCGTAGTACAAGAGAGAAGAAACACACATTATAAAAATCAGAAACAAAAGTGTTAAGTTCCCATCTTTTTTAAGATGATTCAATTAGCCATATACATTAATATGTTGTTGATATTCCTATTAATATTGGTATTACATTATTGTGCTTTAATTGTTTTACTTCCTCTTTTAGTTTGTTTTTGTTAAATTAAATTTATTGGTGTGACATTGGTTAATAAAATTATATAGGTTTCAAGTGTACAATTCTGTGATAGTTCATCAGTATATTGCATTTTGTTTCCACCACCCAAAGTCAAATCTTCCATCACCATATATTTGATCTCTTTTAACCTTTACTATCCCCTACCCCTCTTTCCCTCTGGTAGCTACCATACAGTTGTCTGTGTCTATGAGTTTTTATTTGTTTTTCTTGTTTGTTCATTTGTTGCTTTCTGTTTTATATCCCACACATCATTGAAATCATATGGTTTTTGACTTTTCTGAGTTTTTTCACTTAGCATGACATTCTCAAGTTCTATCCATGTTATGACAAAGAGCAGTATTTTATCTTTTCTGTGGTTCAGTAGTATTCCATTGTACAGACGTACTACATCTTCTTTATCCAGTCATCTATGAAAGGACACTTCAGTTATTTTCATGTCTTAGACACAACTGTGAATAATGCTTCAATGAACATAGGAGTATATATATTTTTTAGAATAAATATTTTCAAATTTTTCAGTTAGAGACCCCGAAGAGGTGTTGATGAGTCATATGATAACTCTATTCTTAATTTTATGAGGCACCTCCATACTGTTTTCCATTGTGGCTGTACCAGTTTACATTCCCACCAGCAGTGAATGAGAGTTCCTTTTTCTTCATAACCTCTACAACACTTGTTATTTCTTGTCTTATTGATAATAGCTATTCTAACAGGTGTGAAGTGCTATCTTGTTGTAGTTTTGATTTGCATTTGTTTCCCTAATAGTGAAGTTGAGAATCTTTTCATATATATGTTGGTCATTTGTATGTCTTCTTGGGGAAGTTTCTGTACAGGTCCTCTAGCCATTTTTTAAATGAATTGTTTGTGCTTTTTGGTTGTTGAGTCATATGAGTTCTTTATGTATTTTGGATAGCAACCAAAGCTGCTGTTGTTGCAGAGCTGTTGTTGCAAATATCTTTTCCCATTCGATTGGTTGCCTTTTTGTCTTGTTGATTTCTTTTGCTGTGTATTTTGATATAGTCCCATTCATTTATTTTTACTTCCCATGCCTATGGGATCAAATTCATAAAATTTTCTCTTAGACCAACATCCATAGTTTAGTACCTATGTTTTTTTCTATGTGAGTTACTGTTTCAGGTCTTATATTTAGGTTTTTTATCCATTTTACGTTAATTTTCATATTTGAAGACGAACAGCAGTCTAATTTCATTCTTTTGCACGTGGCTTTATAATTTTCCAATCACCATTTATTGAAGAGGCTTTCTTTTCTTCATTGTATATTTTTGGCTCCTTTGTCAGAAATGATTTGTATGTATACATGTGGGTTTATTTCGGGGCTTTTTTTTTTTTATTTATTTTTTTATTTTTTAATCCTCACCCGAGGACATTTTTCCATTTTTTGTTCAGATAGAGCGGGAGGGAGAGAGAGGAAGAGAGAGAGAGAAAAACATCGATGTCATCGAGTGGCTGCCACCCGCACAACCAACCAGGGCCGGGGACAAACTGCAACCGAGGTACGTGCCCTTAGCGGGAACCAAACCCGTGTCTTTCTGTACCGCAGGCCGACGCTCCAACAGCTGAGCCAAACCGGCCAGGGCTATTTCAGGGCTTTTAATTCAGTTCCATTGTGTCTTTTCTTCTGCCAATAGCATTTATTTTGATTGTCACTTTGTAGTATAATTTAAAGTCAGGGAGTGTGATACCTCCAGTTTTTGTTTGTTTGTTTTGTTTTGTTTTCTTCGGGATTGCTTTGGTTTTTGAGGTCTTCTGATAATTATGATTGATTTTAAATAATAAGATAGTGTGATTTTTTAGATTACATAAACATATGTTGAAATGTATGCATAGCAACAACCATGTTGGTCATAAGAGAGCCAAATAGCTGGACAAGAGATTTGTAGTTTTTATTTATCTAAGAGCCCAAGGGGAGAATCTGTAACAAAGATCAACTCTGTAGGAGACTGAATAATATGTGGGAGCTAGAAGAGCTCCTCATGCTAGCTAGCCTGATCTCACCTTCATGCAAGGTCATCATATCTAACCTCTTTCCTTGCACTTACCTGTGAGAGTCTTAGAAGGTCCTCCAGGCAATATTTACCAATATAAGATGCAACCCATACTTGGTTACATTTGACAGATCTTCATGTAAATATATATATGCACATAAATTCAAGGGAAAGATGACAATTTGTCTAACTTTGTGCACCGAGTATATTTGAATATTTGATCTAATTCAATTGTAAATCCTAAAACACTCGCATACATTGACATGAAAAATATAAATCTTATCTACAATGATATTAAGAAATGACTTTAAGGCATTATATTGAGCTCAAATGCCAAAATTATAACAGTTTCTATGACAATCACTGTTCTAAGTGTTTTATACATATTACTACAATTTTTTTTAATCCTCACCTGAGGACATTTTTGCATTCATCTTCAGATAGAGTTAGAGGGAGAGAGTGAGGAAGAGAGAGAGAAACATCGATGTGAGAGAGACACATCAACTGGCTGCCACCCACATGACCCCAACTGGGGCCAGGGATAAACTGAAACCGAGGTACGTACTCTTGGTGGGAACCAAACCTGGGTCTCTCTGGACCGTAAGCCAATGCTCTAACAGCTGAGCCAAACCAGCTAGAGCTACATATTACTATAATTAATATTTAGGACAATACTTTATGGAAGATATCAATATACCTGGATGAGAAAACTAAACAAAGAATTTAAGTAACTTTCTCAACTTATAACTAATTAAATGGCAGAATTGGAATTTAAAACTTAGCATTCCAGCTCTATAATATGCACTTTTGGACATTACACTATATTAACTTATAATATAAATAAATTATTATTACAACAAAAAAATATAATGAACAATATAGTAGTAGCCATTTTGCTGCTCAAAAAGTAATTCCACCTCTGGCTTCCCGGAAACATTGCCTTTTCTTTCTCCTTTGCAAGTGTTTGGTATTTCCATATAGTTCTGGTAAATCAGTTCTGTGTATAATTTTTAGGCTTAATATATTTAATTGCCTGTGTGAGACTCTGACACAGAGAAGGAAACATTCAAGATGGCCCACCTTCTCTACATCTGTCTGCATTCCCGAGTAACTACAATGAGTAGAGATTCCTGTCAATTTGTGAGAAAATATAATTGAATAAAACTCAAAATTGTATTGCTTTAAGGCATACACATTTTGAATTGCTTATTAACCATAACACCTAAATACATTACATGTTTTTGATACAGGTATACCAAAAAAGTATTAGGAAAACATGATAATCATTAAATGTGAATCCTTCTAGAACTTTCATTAAAGTTTAAAAATGACAAATAATTGCATCATATGTAATTATATATTTATTTCATAACTTTATGTGCCTCATTACCTTGCTAGTAAATGATTTCTTGATTTCATCACCATCATTGAAGTAAAAAATAAGATGTATAATGGCAAAAGATTAAAAAACATAGAATAGGTAAATGTTTAATCAGAAGGCTAGCTCACTAAAAACACAATATAATTTTTGTAATGTAATAATATTACTTAATAGATAAGTATGTATTAGCTACCTAATATATGTTCATTAATGCTGCTTCAGGAATTAGTACAAATTAAAAAAAAAGAATTTTTAGAAAAGTACCCTGATATCCATAAATTTTTTTCAAATCATATTTTATGGATAAATACAATATATGATGTATCTAAATTTGAAAAATAGTTTATGGAGCTGAGAACTTTATTACTAATAACTCAATATGTCATTGTGTTTTGAAATATCCTGTTACTACTGGTTTTAAGTAATTTAAAAATGCAATATGTATTTGTTTAATTTTAAAATGTTAGCTTGATATAAATCATTAAGCAGATAGGTTTCCCATAATGAAGTAATAAGATGGATCTCCCCTCTCAGGAACTGTAATTCACAAATTTCTATATTTTATCACTAAGGATGAATAATTAGAAATATATCAACATTTCTTTGGCTATGTAAACACTTATCTCATGGGGGAATATGTTTAAAAATAGTGTTGAAAAAAATTTCCTCATAACGCAGTTTATGGAAAGTCTTATTTCTTATCTTCTGAGGGTATCTGTCAGCTAATAGTTTTTATGGACCGAGATAATTCAAGTCATGTCAGTGATAAAAACCCCATCATCAGCCAAATAAGACAATAAGTTTAGTTTCTCAAGAGAAAACTGTTGGCAACTAAACATTATATTAACAGTATCTCCAGTCCCACAGGGAAACGATGACTGTGTCTGCTGTACACGTAAGAACAGCTCTCCAACTTTCCGACAGCTCTGTTGTCATTTAGAAGTAAGAGCTTTATGTTTCACTTGCAAAGCCATTTCCTTACCTTTTTTATAACATTTATTTTACAGACAGTGGAGTATATTCTACTTTTTACTTTTTTAGAGAGAGCCATATGGTAACAAGAGTGAAGTTGAAGCTTGAATTGATATATTTAAAGAGGAGAGAAGATAGACTTGAACTAAGTTATGGAAATGTAAATATTGAGCACCTCTTTTTAGTGGAAATCATTATGACATAAACATATTTATTATTCAATAATCATACAATGGTAGGGAAATGATTTATCAAATATTGTAAAATCAAATTTGAGAGAGATAAAATATGCCCTCAAGAGAGAGATAAAATATGCCCTCAAGAGAGAGATAAAATATGCCCTCAAGCCCTCTAGTTTAGAGAGCTTACATTTTATTATTTCTTAATAATAAATAGAAAACATCATTTCCTTATTGTCTCTTGTCTTCTGATCTAATTTTTTTGTACGCAGGCATTGTAAGAAAGAAAGGGCAGAAACTTGTGTTAAAAGGTAAATCAGGGCACTTAAAATTTTTTTTTCAAGAGATTATTTGAGCATACACTGATTCAAATCTGGCAGTGTCAAGCCAAGGGTAGTTAGGGGCAATACTTTTATAGAGGAGATATTGAAGCTAAGCAAGAAATTATTTGGTTGGTTATAGCTTAATTGCTTTATTTGGGAAAGTCTCATTGACTGCTTCTAATTGGTTGTTCTTAATTTTCACTTTCAAAATTCAAGGGCATTGACTCAGGTTTAGGTTTTGGCTTGCTTATGTAGGCCTCCTTGTTTAATTACTTTAACAATTGATACTTGAATTATAAACAGAAGTTGTTTAGGGACAAATGCAGGAGAAAAAATTATTCCACTATCCATCTTTTTCCTCAAACCTGAATAATGTTATTTTGAAAATTATTATTTGTACAAGCAATGTGTTTATCCACTTCATTTAGATTTTCACATAAATAATGTAAAAAAAATTATGGAATACTTATATCAATATTAATAAATAAGATTTTATCAGTGGAACAGCCAAAGTTTGTTGCCTCCTGACTATGGTAGCTCTTTTGCAGAAAAAGGGAAGGACTCCACTTTCTGCTCTAGAGAATCTTCAATAGTTTGGAGAGAGAACACATCCTAGTTATTACCCAACCAAGGACATCCTGTGATCCTACAAGGCTTATTTTCTTGAGTCATTCTGATACTGTTTCAATCTAATATTAAAACCATGTAGTATGTTGATTAAAATAATTGGTTTTTGTCTCCCCCAAACTAGATTTAAGAACCAACAATACCACTTCCCAAACAGGTAAACTTGGACAAGCTATTTATTAACTTTAAATTTTAGTTGCCTCATCTAGAAAATGTAGGTGGGATAGTCCTCCTCTCATTGGAGGTTTGAAGAATAAAATATGGTAACAATTGAAAAATATTTAGCTTAGAGTCTCACACATAGAAAATATTGAAATAACTACTAACATATTTTATAATTAATAATAAGATGATTTTTATTTACTACCAGAACTGATTTTGTTCCAGATGAGCTTACCCCATGTATAGGGGAGGGGGTAAAGAAATATATGTATATTGTATCACCAAAAATTACATAATGATTTAGACATCTATGTTTAAGTCAACAATGGCTCCTCAAAAAACAATCAATTGTCCATTTTCAGTTTTCTTGTCTAGAGCTATGCTGTCACTTAGCCACTGATGGCCAACCTATCAGATACACAGTAACGGAAAATCCTATATATTCTACTATTTGCATCTTTTTTCTCCCCTGGCTTCTATAATTAAGGTGTATTTCTAATAAGAACTGAATCAGTTAGAGATAGTTAAATTATTTTATGCCACTTATGTTATGCTTATGTTAAATTCTTCATTATGGCCTGCCTAGTGTTTCTGTGTCATCTAAACCATGAGCACTTATTTTATGAAGCAACATTTCAGTGGATGTTTATTTGCACTTGATTTTCACTGTATCAGTGAAACAGCGCATCAGAGATGAAAAAAAAATTTACACATTAGGGAAAAAAAAGAATCTGAAGATCTTGGCTATTCTGATTATCTGAAAAATATTCGCCTTTAAATAAAATTATGTGCCAAACAGCTTTTGAGTTATCCAATATAAAAATTTTAAAAGTTGGCATTAGAAATGAGCTTGCAATTACATAAATGGACAAAAATGTAGCCAATCCAAGGTTTGTGGATTAATTCAAATATTTATTTATCTGCAAAATATTAGTGGTTATTTTTCAATTCAAAGTACATATATATCTTATATATTAACAGATTCTTTTAAATTCACAAAATTTTAGGGCTAGACTTGAGTGGCAAACTAATTTAATCCACTCATTCGCAATGAAATGGGTAAATTCACAAGATTCATGAGAGATGTTGCAAGGTCACACAATCAGTTTGAGTCAAAGCTTGAACTGTAATCTATATCATCCAGTTCCCAACTTCATGCTTTCCCCTTACGCAGTATACAAAATGAGGGGACAGAGACAGATGCTGCAGATGTTTCAGGAAGGCCAGGATTCCATGAGTTTCACGGTTCTCAGTCATCAACCCTACTTATTGCCAAACTTTTCAGGGGAGTTGTTATTCTAGTAGCAGCATTACACTAAAAAGATGCCAACCATGCCCTGGCCTGTTTGGCTCAGCAGTTAGAGCGTCAGCCTGTGGTCCAGAGAGACCAGGGTTCATTTCCCGCTATGGGCATGTACCTCAGTTACAGTTTGTCCCTGGCGCTGGTTGGGTCTTGTGGGTGGCAAACACTCGATGTGTCCCTTTCAAGCTGATGTTTCTTTCTCTCTTCCAACTACTCTATCTGAACAAAAAATAAAAAATGTCCTCGGGTGAGAATAAAAAAAAAAAATGCCAAGCGTAACCACAATTGCTTTTCAGAAGGGATAGAAATAGAGAGCATTCCCTATATTATGTACCCATTATATAAAATTATTTAACATAATTGCAATATAACTAGGGCATTTCATGGATTACCAGAAATGCCTGAGAGCTAAGTAAATTAAATTTTCTGTTAATCATGTTATTCATCATCTTTTCCTCTTGATATATTTACCTGAAAGCATCAAAGCTGTCAATAGAAGGGAGGCATTATCCAATTAGCATGTGATTACTCAGACAACCAGATACAGTAATAGGTTTCCTGTGTCCGCTAGTTGTGAGCTGAAAATGGTCCAGTTTTCATATCCATTGTCTTAGAAAGAAAAAAATTCAACTGTTTTCTTTTTCTTTCTGAAGAGCCATTTTGGGTTTAAAATATTTTTTCTTTATTGATTTTAGAGAAAGAAAGGGAGAGGGAGAGAGAGATAGAAACATTGATGAGAGAGAACATTGATTGGCCACCTCCTGCATGCTTCCCACTGAGGATCGTGCTCACAACCTGGGCATGTGCCCTGACCAGGAATCGAACTGGTGACCTCTTGGTGCACGGTTCAGTGCTCAACCAATGAGCCACACCAGCTAGGCTGTTTTGGGTTTATATATGGCTTTATAAAGAATACATATTGAAAATTATCATTTTTAATACATTTGATGGTTAAAATGTAAGTTTTCATCAGCCAAGTACTCTGTTTCTAAACTTCATTGTGCAACAAAATGCTCCATTTAAATTTATTATATTTATCAAAGTACCATTAGTTTAAAAATAAGATTTTTCCTGTCCTGTAGTGTTTGTGGAGGAAGAGTCTAATACCTAGAATACTCATTTCTTCATATCAGCCAGCCATCCCTTCTGGGTAGAATATACACATAGATATACACACTGATGCATATACACATATGTCTACATACATACATGCAAAAATACACACATGCCCATATACATACATACATATATACTAACTTCTATAATGTTAGTCTACTTACTACTTCTTTCAAAAATCTTTAAGAAATATTCCCTGATATCAAAACAGCAAAGAGAACAGCATGACTAAATGAAAACTAATTCAATAGTAGAGCAGTCAAATTGAATATAAAATGGTAATAGGGAAGTGAGGAATGGCCCCCGTTGAACAAAATGAACATAACAGAGGAAGATCACAGTTCCAGAATAAATGAAAGAGTATTTGCAGCTTTAAAAACATCCACCCAAGATCTCAAGTCATTCCACTTGCACAATTCAGGAGAGGTGGTTTTCAGTCCCTTCCCATATTTCTATTGATGAGAGACTTTGTTAAAAATCTTTATTTCTAATGTTTATCAATCTCTATTATAAGAAAATAAGTTGTTACAAACATAACACATGCATTTATAATTTTTCTCTTCTTTTTCAGCTTGCAGTGAAAACCTAATCACATTATTCATATGATAACAGATAATTTAAATATTTTTCCTTTAACTGGCCTAAAGAAAACTCTATTAATCCTCATTTACTGCAAACCCATTAAAAACCAGCAGTTTTGTGGAGGATGCTACTCATTTGTTACAACTAAGCAAATTTTACTACAATTCAGGAGATCCAACTGTGTTTTTATCCCAACGTATTAAAATGCTAAGCCTTCCAATAAAACAAATATTTAAATAAGAGCCTATTTGATGGCTGGAAATAAGTGGAGAACTTTATCTGGGTTCACTCATTCACTGCTTTATTTTAAAATGTTTACTGAGGGTCTATTATACACAGGACCCTGTGGAAAAGTATAGATGTGGAAAATATAAATAAGACCTGTTTCTTTGCACAATAAGCTAAAAAATTAAGAAAATAATTACAATGTCTACTCAGAGGGGAAGCTAGAGGTGATTATGGCAGGAAAAGCAATCCTTCTTGAGCTGACCGGGGAGTGTTTTAAATATAGTGGAAGGTTAGAAATAATTTCAAAAAATGAAAGTAAAGGTTCCAGCTATATCAGGAAAAAAATGTGTAAGGCTAAACATATAGATTGGGGAGATTAAAGTTTATATGACAGGGGACATAGGTTATAGGGAAAAGAAATTAGTCTGTTTGATTTTTACAAAACATTAAAGGGTCTCCATTGACTATGATTTTTCTAAATGTGATCTTTCTGTTTAAAATCAACTTTGTATTTTTTAATTTAAAAAAATGAGAGTTTTCTTCAGTTCCTGGAAATTTTCAAGCATTATCACTGAATAATTTCCCCCAGTTTTGAATAGTTGTTCCTCCTGAAAATCCTCCCAGACACAACTGAAGCTTCTCAGTCTGTTCTTCACGTCTCTCCACTTTCAATACTCGTCATCTCTATTTCTCTCCAGGATGTTCTGCGGTACATCTTTACTTATAAATTCTAGCAATGAGTTTTCTCTTCATGATTGTCTACTAGTCTATGGCTTATTTCATATCCTGATTTTTTTTTCAGACATTTTGTTTTCATTTCCAAAATTTCCAAGAAAAAGAGATTGTGTGTGCTTTGTCGCTACTACCTAGAGGAAAACCTCTCATTGACGTGAAAAGTAAACTGTCACTTTGCTCTCGGAGCTGCTGTTCCCAGTTCAATGCTGTAGTCACCTGGTTTGTCAAGTCACTATGAATTAGTCCCCTCCTGTCTTCTGAGTTGTCTTCAAATATCTTCCACCTTAGTTTTCTTCATACATTCACAAACTATGTTCTTTGTTTTAATTTATGGAAAAAATAACAACATATAAGTTGATTATATTGTTATTCAGCTGTTATATTGTTATAGCATATCTCTATCAGGTTGTGACTGACATTTTAATAGGCATTATACCCATGTATCTTTATGAAGTTTATGTAGAAAATGATACTAACAAAGAAAAAAAACACATACACACTAACAGATTTCTTGTTCTCCAAAAATATTAAATAATTATATGATAGCCACTGAGCTTAACAAGCAGAGTTTAAAGAGAATGACATGCTATAAAACTTGCTTTAGTACAATCATATTCAGTGACTCATACTGTTGTGCCTTTAACCTATGCTCTTAAAAACAAGCCCTTAGAAGTTCACCGCAACCTTAAATGATGTTGATTTTCTCTTCACATTATGCTGTGACTTGACAGGAGCCATAAGAAGGCCACATTGTAAATGATACATCTTGGCTACTAATGTCCATTTCTTCCTGGCACTCAGACAGGGCTTGTCAAAGCTCTTAACCCAGATATTGCTTTCTTTCTTACACCCTTATAGGATAACCTGGAAGCGTTTCCAAGATGCTGTCAAAGTCCAAGAAATGTTTTTCTGTAGATAAGTCATGTCTTGAAAAAAAAAGAAAAACCTACAAATACTACTGAAAGATTTCTTTCTTACTTCGAAATATGGTGCATTTATACACACACATGTATACATGCATACACATAGAAAAGTTAAGAAGTTCTAATCTTAGAACATTTTTTTTTTTTTTGGTTGAGGTATTTTTCTTTGCTTGCTTGTTTTTATTTACATAAATATACCACAACATGCAGTACTATTTTTGTTTCTGAAAATTAAGATATAAACCAAAAAAGGTGGGGAGAAGGGGAGTTTAAGATTCCTCTCTAGTCCATGGAGAACATTTAAAAATGCTGATGTCCCTGGTCAGGTGGCTCAGTTGGTTGGAGCATTGTCCAGTACACCCAAAAAGGTTGCAGGTTTGATTCCCGGTTAAGGCACATACCTAGGTTGCGGGTTCAATCCCCGTATGGGAGGAAACTGAAAGATGTTTCTCTCTCACATAGATGGTTCTCTGTCTGTCTGTCTCTCTCTCTCCCTCCTTCTCTCAAATCTATAAAAGCATATCCTCGGGTGATGATTAAAAACAATTAAAAAGGCTGACAAATATTTTCATATGTTAGGTTAATCATCTGTCCTTATTCTTTGTGTATATTGAACTAATAAGTCATAGATTTTAACATTGATACCCACAAACTTTGACAAGCAAAGTGGTCAGAAAGAACTATAACTATTTTAAATAAGTGATTATTTAAAATTCCTTACTAAAAAAAGCCCTTACTTTCTAAGTTTATAGTACACATTTTTGAGAAATTATTTCATGATATCCAAGGTAAGAATTTACGTTTTTTAACACTGCAAGCCTTCATAATGTCTTTAGCCCTAAGAACTTAAAACTTTTGATGGCAGCAGTACTCTCATTCATTTTGTGTACCCAGAGGAAGGTTAAGTAGAGTTAGTGCAAAATAAATGCTATTTGATGAATTGAGCAAGGGAAATAACCTTCCGGTTTACTCCATTATTCAAACATAATTAAAGGTGTTTCTCGTTAATGTGATATTTTATGAAAAGGGTAAAAGAGCATGTGTCTGTATCATTCTAAGAAGGAATTAAGAGAACGTGATAAAATTAATTGCCACTGAACAGGTACAAGCTGAGTTTTCCAGAATGAGCAATAAATTCATAGAGAGCTTACAGACATTTAAGAAGAATATGCCAGAGCCGCATGTCATAGAGTTATAAAAAAGTAATAACAACCTTTTTAGACAAGTGGGTGTATAAAGAACTTCAGATATTTTCTAGTCTTGTTTCAAGCACCTGGAAGGCCTATGTTTAATCTGAGCTGGCATATAAATTAAGCATTGCTGAGAGGTCAAATTATACTTTGGTGAAGTCAGAAGAAGTGATGACTAATAATGATTGTACTTTACATTTATACAGCAGTATATGCCATTTAATCTCCTTTTATATCCATAGCTCTAGAGCAGATTGCAAAGGTTTCATAATATCAAAATTATGATCCAGCCTTGTCTTCCATCTATCTGCACTATGACGCTTGCATGCTTTCCATACTGTGTCTTTTTTTCCTGGAAATGCCAGGAATGCTCAATATTCAAATTAGTGCAGGGCTCAAAAAATCAAATATATGATTTTAGATTTTTAGTATAATCTCTGAAACTAATGATCATTTCTCAATATAAACAGTGTTCTTCAGATTGAAATAGACATATTTGTATTGATTTTTATGATAGAAAATCAAAGCGAGGATCATTTAAAATTTCACATCAAATGTGCTCCCTAATGTAGCCCAAAAGTATATATGAAAATATAAAGACGATATTTTGAGATCTTTTACTGAAACTAGAAATATAACAGAGACTGTGCTAATGTCTTTGCTTCTGCCTACTGTTAATATTCAAGCAATATCCGCATGTTAACTTCTCTGGACGCTGTGTTAAAAATTACAGAAAGGAATAAATAGAACAGCAATTGGAAGAATGATAGTTACTCAGAATGGTACTTTCAATTTTAAGAATTTATGATCCAGTAATTTTACTTTGCTAATAGGAGGAAAAACCAGTCCATATTTGTCACCATGGATAGCATTCATATCATATCACAAATAAAATATTTATTTTGTTTTCACTAGACTTTTATTTAAAACAGTTCGATAAAAGCTTACTACACAAATTCTAAGCTTTGTGAAATTATTTTTAATATTGTTATTATTAATAACTACATTAAGTCACTTTTGATGTATATTTATTAACTTATTTTCTTTATCAATTTCCAGGATAATCTATGATCTGAAAGAATGCTGTTTAAGACAGTTCTGGTTAAAACTGAAAGAAGTTCTCAAGGAGATAAAAGGAGCCCCCTCTGACAAAATACCAAGGATATTACCAATGTTTTTGAATTGGGTGACATGCTTTTTTGGGAAATAAGTGACTAGGGAAATGTGTTAAGCTATATAATTCCTTTTCTTTTTTTCAGATAAACCAGACCATGCAAACTTATTCTCGGAGGTGGGGAGAGTGGAAGAGAGGAGGGTCTTTCACGTCTCCTAGAAGAATGGCGGCTGATGATAATGGAAGCTGCCTATGGAGCCTCTTCCTATGTCCTCCAAAACAAAACACAACTACCAGTGCCATTAAATGATGCCAAACCCCCACATCCTTAGCGCACCTGGAAGCCAAAGTATACCTAAAACTATAAATCAAATGTGTGTATTAAAACAAACAAACATCAAAACCTAGTACGTTTCTTTTTATGATCTTTTACCTTTGGCATCCTAGAGACTTTTCTTCCCAACCAGAGACACAGGGCTATTTGAGGTCACTGGTAGGAGGATGGCACCACAATGTTGTGGGAAGCCTCTGTGTCCCCAGAATCCTGAGAATCTCCTTCTTTAAAGGGAGACACCAATATAGCCAGGTGGCACAGACTTTGGCAGCCTCTTCATTACTCTGGATCTCAGTCTCCACTTCCCCAACTCTGTGGTTTTGCCTGAAAAACCACTTCATTGTCCCCAGGCAGTGCCAATGGAAGCCACCATAGCACCATATAAATAAATCAGCAGGCCAAAATAATACTTCATATGTCTGAAAATTAAATTGGTTTGAAGCCACAATGCTCTAAAGTAGTCCAGGATCACATGCTGAACCTAAACAGAATGACTTCACACTAAAATGACAGAAGTTCTGATGACCCAGAGCTTCCTAACATAAATGACAAAATGTTCAGGACACAATTAAAAATCACTTTTCATATCAAAATTTAAAAAAAACCCACAATTTTAATGAGAAGACAAGTGACACTAACACTAAGATGAATCAGATATTGAAATTATCTGACAAGGATTTTAAAACAGGTGCCATAAAATGTTTCAACAAAAAATAAATTCTTATAAATAAATGAAAAATAATTTAAAACAATCTCAGCAAGAAGTTATTTTTTAAAATGGGAATTGTAGGAATAGGAAGATGGCGATGGGCAGGACCGAAGCGTGGGTGAGTGTGTGAGAGTCCGAGCGAGTGTGAGTAATGTGAGCATGAAGACCAACCTTGAGCAGTGCAGAGACTCGGAGCAGAAGGTTCCTGTGCTGTGGACAGAAAGCAGAAGGCTGTGTGGTAAGCTGCAAGCCAGGGAACTTTCCCCAGCACTGCAGGGAGGCCCTGCTATTTTGGAGGATCTTGGGTCTTCCCAGGGAGGAGGAAATGGGGAGCAGCTAGGGCCCAGCGGCCTAAATCCACTAGAGTGCCCTGCATCATCCCTCCAGTGAATTCAGCTGTGTTGGCATGGTCAGCACATAGTAGGTGCTTGCAGCAGTAGCTGAAATCAGCCGGGAGAGGGGGCCCCATCCCCAACAGCAGCGGCAGCTTTCCCAGGCCTGCAGTGGCTCTGTGGCTCACAGGCTTCGAAGCTCCAGGCCCGCTCCAGGCCCGCCCCTGGCGGCACACACCCAGCCCAGGACTCAGGCCTGCAGCAGCGGCCAGCGGGCGGGCCAGCCCAGGCTCCAGGCTCTGGGCCTGTGGCAGCGCAGCAGCCCACCTAGGCTCAAGGCAGCTTGCCAGACTCATGGGGTCACTAGTACCAGCTTGGGGGCCTGGCACCTCCCCCCACAGCAACAGTGATTGGGCGGGACTAGAGCCCCATCCCCAGCAGGCATTAGCAGCTCAGTCTGGCAGCTGAAACCATCCCCAGTGGCATCAGCAAAAACTGATCAAGAGCAGTGCCCCAGACCAAGCAGCAGGGCTAGGGCAGATGAGACCCACCCCTGACAACGGCAGCAGAGAAGTTAGAGTGGAGCCCCTCCCCCCAACAGCAGCAAAATACCAGATGCGAGCATCCTCAGCCCCCAACAGCAGTAAAGGATTGGGACCTGAGAGCACCCCCTGGCAACAGCAGCAGGAGCAGTAGCAGTGTGAACTGGGAGCTGACACTCGCCCCCAGTAGCTACTGTTCAGGAGCTGAGCCCCACCAGGCAGCAGGGTCCCCCAACAGCATACCAGCAAGACCCACAAACCCCAGCAGAATACCAGAGGGACCCATGAACCCTAGAAGTGCACCAGTGGAACCCACAAACCCCAGCAGCATACCAACAAAACCCACATGGCCCAGCAGTATACCAGAGGGACCACAAACCCTACCAGCATGCCAGTGGAACCCACACCCCCCAACAGTATACTAGTGGAACCCCACACACCCCAGCAACATACCAGCAGATCCCCCACACCCCAGCAGTGCACCAGACAAACCCACGCACCCCTTGGCAGCAGCAGCACATATTGCCAGCTAAGACCCATCCCCAGTAGCATCAGCAGAAGCTGATCAAAAGCAGTGCCCCAGCCCAAGCAGCAGCAAATCTTGGGGAGCTGAGACCTACACAACAGACTAATTCCAGCCTCCAGATGTCACCCTCCAGGACCCACAGCAGACAAGAGGAGCCATACTCCAAAACAAGCTGGGAGGCAGAGCAGCCTTAATTGATACACACTGACCTGCCTACACATTTCAACACCCCCCACTAGGCTTAGAACTACCAGATTGCTAAAATGATGAGACAAAAACACAACACCCAAATGAAAAAAAGAAAAAGAGGAATCACCAGAAATGGAACTAGAAGAAAGCAACTTGTCAGACAAAGAATTTGAAGCTATAAATTATAAAGGTGCTCAAACAATTTGTGAGAACTACAAGCAAAGTAATAAGAATTATGAAGAGTTCATTGGGAACTACTTCAGCTTAAAAAAAGAGGTAGAAGCAATGCATAAAGAGGTAGAAGCTATACATAAAAATCAAGAGGAAATAAAGAATGACATAGCTGATACGAAAAATACCTGAGAAGTTTTCAATAGTAGATTGGGATAAGCTGAAGACCGCATCAGCAACTTAGAAGACAAGGTAGAGAAAAACATCCAAAAAGAGCAGCAAATGGAAAAAAAAGTTTAAAAAGCAGGAGGAGAGTTTAAGGGAGCTGTGGGACAATACAAAACATAACAACATTCGCATTATAGGGGTACCTGAAGGGGAAGAATCAGAGAAAGGAATAGAGAAGCTGTTTGAAGAAATAATGGCAGAAATCTGTCCTAAACTGATGAAGGAAAAAGTCACACAGTCCAGGAAACACAGAGAGTCCCAAGCAAAATGAACCCCAGAAGACCCACAGCTAGACACATCATAATAGCATTCATTAAAGACAAAGAAAGAATCTTAAAGGAAGCAAGAGAGAGACAGAAAGTTACCTACAAGGGAGCTCCCATTAGACTGTCAGCTGATTTCTCAATAGAAATGCTGCAGGCCAGAAGGGAGTGGCATGAAGTGTACAAAGTAATGCAAGGCAAGGGTCTGAATCTAAGACTACTCTATCCAGCAAGACTACCATTCAAAATTGAAGGAGAAATAAAGAGCTTCATGGATAAAAAAAAAAAAAGCTAAAGAAATTTACCACCACCAAACCAGCACTGCAAGAATGCTGAGGGGACTGTTATAAGAAGACGAAAAAGAAAGAGACAGAAAGAGGAACACAGACACAAGATAAAAATGGCAACTAATAATTATCTATCAATAATTACCTTAAATGTAAATGGCTTAAATGCTCCAATCACAAGACATAGGGTAGCTGATCGGATAAGAAGGCATGACCCATATATATCCTATCTACAGGAAACTCACCTCACAACAAAAGACTCACACAGGATGAAAGTGAAGGGATGGAAAATTTTTTTCCAAGCAAATGGAAATGAATAAAGCTGGTGTAGCAATACTCATATCTGACAAGATAAACTTCAAAATGAGGACCATAACAAGAGACAAAGAAGGTCACTACATAATATTAAAAGGTTCAATCTGACAAGAGGGTGTAACCCTGGTAAACATATATGCACCAAATATGAGAGTCCGAAAATATATTTAAAAACTTTTGGAGAATTTGAAGGGAGAGATCAATAGTAATATGATCTTAGTGGGTGATTTTAACACCCCACTTACACCACTGGATAGATCTTCTAGACAAAAAATTAACAAGGACATAGAGTCGTTAAATGATGACCTAGATCAGTTGGACTTAATTGATATTTACAGAACATTTCACTCCAAAGCTTCAGAATATACATTCTTCTCAAGTGCACATGGGACATTCTCAAAGATAGACCACATGTTAGGGCACAAGGTAAGTCTCTACAAATTTAGAAAGATGGAAATTATATCAAGCTTCTTCTTGGACCACAGTGGCATGAAACTAGAACTCAATTATAACAATAACACACAAAAACATTCAAACACTTGAAGGCTAAACAGCATGTTATTAAACAACAAATGGGTTACCAACAAGATCAAGGAAGAAATTAAAAGCTTCCTGGAAATCAATGAAAATGAACACATAGAAACACAAAATCCATGGGATGCATCAAAAGCAGGGAAGTTCATAGCACTGCAGGCCTACCTCAAGAAACAAGAAAATTTTCTAATCGACTCTCTAACCCTACAACTTAAAGATCTAGAAAGAAAATAAAAGAAATACTTAAAGCAAGTATAAGAAAAAAAATAGTAAAGATTAGAGCAGAAATAGACGACATAGAGACTAAAAAACAGTTCAAAAGATCAATGAAACAAAAAGCTAGTTCTTTGAAAAGATAAACAAGATTGATGGACTTTTAGCCAGATTCACCAAAAAACAAAAAGAGAGAACCCCCAAAAAACAAAATCAGAAACAAAAGATGAGAAGTAACAATTGACACCACAGAAATACAAAGGATCATCGAAACATATATGCCAACAAATTGGACAATCTAGGCAAAATGAACAAATTTCTAGAAACACAGTCTCCCAAAACTAAACCGGAAAGAGATAGAAAACTGAACAGACCTATAACAACAAAGGAAATTGAATATATAATTAAGAAACTCCCAGCAAACAAAGCCCAGGTTCAGATGGCTTCATGGAGGAGTTTTACCAAACATTCGAAAGATCTAATACCCATCCTTCTCAAAATATTCCAGAACATCAAAGACGATGAGAGACTTCCAATCTCATTTTATGAGGCCAGCATAATCCTAATTTCAAAACCAAATAGAGGCACTACAAAGAAAGAAAATTACAGGCCAATATCCCTGATGAATACAGATGCCAAAATCCTTAACAAAATATTAGCAAATCAGATCCAGCAATACATCCAAAAAATTATCCACCATGACTAATTGGGATTCAGCCTAGGGATGCAAGGATGGTACACTATTCACAAATCAATAAATGTGATACACCACATAAACAAAATGAAAGATAAAAACTGTGTGATTATATCAATAGATGCTGGAAAAAAGCATTTGACAAAATCCAGCACCCATTTCTGATAAAAACTCTCAGCAATGTGGGAATAGAGGGATCATATCTCAACATAATAAGGGCCATATATGAAAAAACTACAGCCAACATCATATTCAATGGGCAAAAACTAAGAACATTTTCCTTAAGAACGGGAACAAGACAGGGATGTCCACTTTCGCCACTCTTATTTAACATAGTACTGGAAGTCTCGGCCATGAAGACATGAAGAAAAAAATAAAAGAGATCCAAATTGGAAAGGAGGAGGTGAAACTGTCATTATTTGCAGATAACATGATATTGTACATAGAAAACCCTAATGATTCCATCAAAAATTTACTAGAATTAATCAATGAATTTGGCAAAGTAGCAGGATACAAAAATTAACATCAAGAAATCGATGTCATTCTTATACACCAACAGTGAACTCACAGAAAGAAAAACTTAAAAAATAATCCCATCTACCAGTGCAGCAAAAAAATTAAGATACTTAGGAATAAACTTAACCAAAAAAAGTAAAGGATCTCTTCACAGAAAACTACAGGTCATTGAAAAAAGAAATAGAGGAAGATATGAAAAAGTGGGAGCATATACCTTGTTCATGGATTGGAAAAATTAACATCATTAAAATGTCCATACTTACCCAAAGCTATATATAGATTCAATGCAATCCCCAGCAAAATACAAATGATACAATGCACAGAACTAGAACAAATACTCCAAAAGTTTATATGGAACCAAAAAAGACCCCGAATAGCCACAGCGATCTTGAAAAAGAAGAACAAAGTAGGAGGGATCACATTACCAGTCATTAGGTTATACTACAAAGCCACTGTAATCAAAACAGCCTGGTACTGGCACAAGAATAGGCAGATAGATCCATGGAACAGAATAGAGCACCCAGAAATTGACCCAAGACAATATGTGCAATTAATATTTGACAAAGATGGCAAAAGCATGCAATGGAGTCAAGACAGCTTCTTTGATAAATAATGTTGGAGAAATTGGACAGCTACATGCAAATACATGAAGCTAGACCACCAACTTACACCATACACAAGAATAAACTCAAAATGGATAAAAGACTTAAATGTGACTTGTGATTTCATAAAAATTCTAGAATAAAATGCAGGCAGCAAAATTTCAGACATCACACGTTGCAGAATTTTCACTGATACATCACATAAGGCAACAGGAACAAAGGAAAAAATGAACACATGGGAGTACATCAAACTCAAAAGCTTCTGCACAGCAAAAGAAACAACCACCAAAATGGAAAGGCAGCCCACTGTATGAGTGAGCATCATTTCCAATGATACATCAGATAAGGGATTAATTTCCAAAATACATAGAGTACTTATGCAACTCAACAAAAGGAAGACAAAGAACCCAATTAAAAAATGGGCAGAGGAGCTAAAGAGACACCTCTCCAAAAAGGACATACAAATGGCTAAGAGACATATATTCTTAGAAATGCTCAACATCACTAATCATCAGAGAGATGCAAATTAAAACAACAATGAGGTATCACCTCACACCTGTCAGAATGGCCGCCATCAACAAATCATCAAACAACAAGTGTTGGTGAGGGTGTGGAGAAAAGGGGACTCTAGTACACTGCTCGTGGGAATGCGGACTGGTGCAGCACTATGGAAAACACTATGGTGTTACCTCAAAAAATTAAAAATTGAACTTCCATTTGACCCAGTGATCCCACTTCTAGAAACATACCCTAAGAAGGCTGAAACACCAATCAGAAAGAATATATGTACCCCTGTGTTCATAGCAGCATTATTTACAATAGCTAAGATCTGGAAACAGCCCAAGTGTCCATCATTAGACAAGTGGATAAAAAGCTGTGGTACATATACAGTGGAATACTATGCAGCTGTAAGAAAGAAAGATCTCTTATCCTTTGAGACGACATGGAGGGACCTGGGATGTATTATCCTAAATGAAACAAGCCAAGCAGAAAAAGACAAATACCACATGGTCTCACTTATTTGTGGAATATAATGAATATAACAGAGACATGGAAATAGGGTACAGACTGACAACCCTAAAAAGAGGAGGTGGTGGGGGGAGGGAAGAGATAAACCACAGAACTTATATGCATGTAAACACAACCAATGGCCACGGACAACAAAGCCGGGGATGGGGTGGGGACGATGGGGAGGAGGGTGTCAATGGGGAAAAAAAACTTCTAGAAGAAAACATAACAAAAAATGTCTGTCATTGGTTTCAGCAATGATGTTTTGAATATAACATCAGTATCTCGGGCAACAAAAGCAAAAATAAGTAGAACTGAATCAAATAAAAACTTCTGCATAGCAATGAAAACAACAAGAAAATGAAAAAGGTGATTGATGAATTGAATATACATTCCATCAAAAAGGATATAAGGATGTCAAATAAGTACCTGAAGAGGTGTTCAACATAATAGGCATTTGAGAAATGCACATTAATGTCATGACCAGATAACTCTATGCCTGTTAGAATGGTCAACATTTTAAAAATAACATACTATCAATATCTAATCTGGCAAGAATTCAGAGCAACTGGAACTCTCCTACATCCCTGCTGATAATTCAAAATTGTGCAGGCACTCTGGAAAACAGTTTGACAGCTTCTTATAAAGGTAAGCATACATTTATCATATGACTGAGCAAGCCAACTCCCATATGCTTACCCTAAAAAACAAACAAACAAGCAAAACCTTGTATGCGCAGTAAAACCTGTACACAAATGTTCATAGCAGCTTTATTTGCGATAGCTGAAAGACATAAATAACTTAAATGTCCTTCAGCAGGTGACTGGATAAACAAATAAAGACATGTTCATACAATGGAACACTGCTCAGAGTAAAGAGGAAAATTATTGATAAAAGTAATAACTGGGACCAATGTCAAAGATGTTATGCTGAATAATTACATGTCACAAAGATTACGTACTGTATAATTTTATTTATTTAACATTCTTGAAAAGACAAAATTACAGTAAGAGAAAACAGGTTGGTGGTTGTCAGGGTAGAGGTGTGGGAGATGGTAGCACTGTGAAGAGAGAGCATGAGGGAGGGCTTTGTAGTGGTGCAGTGCTCAGCATCTTCATTGTGCTGGTGATAACCCAAACAAAAATGTGTGTTAACCCTCCCAGAACTGCATAGCAAGAGAAAAACATCAGTTTTATTTATAATAATTACAAAACAAAATAAAAGAATATAAATCTAAGAAATCATTATCACAAAAGTCAGAATAGTAATTACTTCTGGGAACCTATGGAAATGTGATCAGCATGGAGCCCATAGGAGCTCCTAAATTCCTGATAACATTGTTTCTTAATCTGGGCATTTGGCATGTTTTAAATATATGTATATATTTATAAATATATCAACTAGTTTAGATAATAATTTGGAGTCAGCTAGTAAGACTGAAGATGCATGTATTCAATTCCATACTCATTCACACAACCTTTTTAGTAGATATTGGTACATTTCCTTAAGGAACCATATATAAATGTGTTTATTGCAACATTTTTGGTGAAGAAAGCATTTAGATATGACCTATGCAAAAAGAGAAAATTTTATTCATAAGGGGTGGTTTATTTTAGACAAAATATTATAAATATTATTGAATATGTGTAAGTATGTTATATATATCCACATAGATAGACCTCAAAAACCTAATGTAATAGACAAAATAGGTTGTAAGATGATACATAACATTTATTATTGTTTATTACTCAAAACGTAAGTTATATAAAGCATGCAAAAAATTATGTCAACTACATATAGTGCTTATCTGTTGGAGAAGAAGAGGAATATAATAAAGAAGGGAACAGAGGAAATAATAACTTTCTCTATAATGCTTTATTAAAGAAGAAAATAACTGAATCAAGTATGATAATAATAAAGAAGGGAACAGAGGAAATTATAACTTTCTCTATAATGCTTTATTAAAGAAGAAAATAACTGAATCAAGTATGGCACTATTTGATAAAGCTAGCTGGTGTTGTAAAAATATATTGATTACACTATTATTGTCTGTGTCTTTGAACTATGTCATAACTTAAGGGCATTTTGATTATATTTTGTCCAATGATTTTCCTCAAATATGGATTGCTTCAGTCATTTGTGTTACTTCCCTGGCCCCGGTGTCATTCGAATTGGTATTCTCTGCATTTCTTTGGGAAGCTAAAAATATTCCTTAGGCCTCTGGCACCTGATGACCTCTGTATAAGCACTTGGCTGCTTGGACCTTGACCCCTTGTCTGTCTGTATTTGGCACATTGTGTTTACCGTCATCATCATGGTTTCCAACACTGCTCCTGTTCTGTCATACCTGTGACCTGCTCTTCCGGGTCATCCAGACTCTGAACGAACCTTTTCTCTGGGGCTGCTTTAACTTAATGCTGCTTCTTTACCCTCTCCCAATCCCTGAGAAAGAGTCTGGGAATGCCACTCTTAGGGCACGGGAAGGTGGAACATAGTCTTATCTCTGGTTGCTCTAAATGTTTTCCTATCAGTTAGAAAGAGATCTTCCTCTCTGGTTGGAGGAAGCTGGAGTGATTTTCAATAGCTGAGCAAGTGAGGCTGTTGCTGCCAAACGCTGGAAGGCCTCCTGTCCCACTCCCTCCCCCAGGCCTGAAACTGTATTTTCCCCAATCTCTCCCTGAGAAATCTTATCATGATCTGCGAAACCGGATCTTTCTAAAATCATCTCAAATAAACAAACAAACAAATAAATAAGTAAATAAAGCAGGCAAGCAAATTTCTGCTCTATGGAAAGAAGTTTGAATCTTTACTAATAAACTACTAAGATTCTGTTGATACATTCATATCTGCAACATTTTAAAAACATTTCTGCAAAACAAAAAATATATATAAAACCTTCACCCCTAAAGGACTTGAGGTAAAGTAATTGGTTGCTTAAAATGAGTCAGACTTTGGCTTTTGAATCTGAAATTATTTGTTTTTAAATTACCCTCACTTTGTACAAAGTAGGTACATTTAATGAGTTCATTAATATGAAGTTTACTTAGTAAGTTCAGCATTATTAAAACAACTAAGTAATAGATTCTAAGATTAAGTTAATATAGTACCAGTGTATGTTGGTAGATGAGAATCTATTCACTTATGCCAGAAACACTTATGAAAATGTGTTTGAAAGTTATTTCAGAGTTTGGGTGAAGTTAATTAGCAACTAAACATTACTTAAGGAAATACTTCCTTACAAGAGGCTACTTCTGTTGGACAGCTTTAATAAATTTATAACACAGAAAGATTCACATGGTTCCTATCTTTTAGCTCATTGAATAAAAAAAATGAGTTTCACTCCCTTTCCAAAAAAGATGGGTTGCCACTTAGAAAACATCTTGTTTTTTAAACTCCTCTGTTAAAGACTATTTTGTCTCTTGGGTATTTTTAAATAGAGCGAGCAAATGTTAATAATTTATCTTGTAAAAGATAAACTGTGTACTCTTTAATATAAAAATACAGTGGGGGACAGAGGATTTTTTCTTGTTTGCCATGACTTATGCCTTTATTTGTTTATTGTATGGTCCTTCTATGCTGTGAATGTGTGTGTGTGTTTGTGTGTGTGTGTGGTTTTCATGTGACCACATTGCTGTACTGACTGAAGGAAATGTGAATCTTGAGATGAAGAATTTTATACCCATAGTACCTAGCATGCTAGGTACACAAAGGATCTTCAATAAGACTTAAGGAAAACTTTTGTTTTCTAAATAGGCTTATTAAAAATAACACTTTACATGTGCCTGGGGGCGGATTTTGGTTTAGAAATTTTTTCATACGTATTAGCCCAAAGAACATTATTATCCTGATGAGGCAATATCTTCTAATAGTGCTTTGGAGCTAGAGACCTGTCCTCCACTGTCTTCCTCTATCCTGCCAGTCTGTTGGTCTTCAAGGACTCAGGGACTTATGGGTTTCTTTTTTATCATCTGTTACTTAAGAACAATGAAACTTGCAAGATGGCTATAATAATCACAGACACTGCTTCTAAGTTTCTTGCATGATGGCTAGAGTAGTGCTTTGTATATGCTACTAATTAATTTTAAACAATTTATTGATACATAATTTACAAACAATAAAGTTTGATTGTCCTTTTAAAGTGTACATTCAATGATTTTAGTATCTAATTTTAGAATGATCCCCATCACCTCCCGAAAAACCTTACACCCATTAACAGTAACTCTCCATTCCCCCACTTTGCATTCAAGTCCTAGGTAACCATTAACCTACTTTCTATCTATATAAAACCACCTATTCTGGACATTTCACACAAATAGAATCATTAAATACGTGATTTCTATGACTGGCTTCTTTAATCTAGCATGTTTTTGAGGTTCACTCACTCAACATACATGGATAGTCAACAGATGAAAATGAGGCAGGTGATAAGGAGGAAAATAGAAAATGGATTCCAGTGAAATATAGTTAGTGGGGAAAAAAGAAAATAGTAATAAAACAGCTTCTGAAGTTACTGCATAAATCAGGGTTGGTTTCTCTTCCTCTTGGAAATGATTCAACAGCATTAGGGAGATTAATGGAAAAAAATGCCAAACACTCATATTTCAGCAAAGAAATGAAGGCCAAGTATAAAATCAAGATTCCAAAATATAGGTAAGGTATTTAAAAGAAGTTTGGGGTCAGTACAGGAAACATAAGAAAAATCTCAGCAATAAGAACAACATGGCAGTAGGGCTCAGAATGAACCAACAAAAAGAGTACATCACCTAAAGTCAGCTTTAGATGCACAATTTGAAATACAAAATCCAAACCCCATGCTTGCAACAATCGAAATAAACCTGCTATGTTCATTGAAGTAAAGGTTGCCTGACTACACAAAAAAATCACACTAACAAAACCACTGGAAATAAGAAAAGTATCATAGCAACAGAAAATAGAAACTCTGAGTTTTGCAAACACTGGTTGGGAACAATGGTATACACTCTTCCCTACCCACCTACACTACCCCTGCTAGCCTCACCCATATAGGTAGTGTGCAGATAATTGGTCCAGGAAAACCTGCACATTCAATGATAAGTAAAAGAGTTACATAATAAATTTTAGTCATTCCATTCATTAAAATTTCTTACAAGAACACTATAGTCATGTGACACATAATTTGTCCAAAGAGTAACAGCTGAAAGCTAGACATTCTCATACCTTATAAATATATACACAATAAAAATGTGAACATATGTTTACCAAATTTCATGTATAAAAGATGGTCTGCACCAATCTTCCTCCATGATCATATTAGTTTTTTTTTTTTTTCTGGTTATTAAAGGATAATCTCTTAAAAGATAAAGAAAAAAAAGCCCTGGCCAGTTTGGCTCAGCGGTTAGAGCTTCAGCATGCAGACCAGAGAGTCCTGGGTTCTGTTCCCGCTAAGGGCATGTACCTCAGTTGCAGTTAATCTCTGACCCGTATGGGTGGCAACCAGTTGGTGTGTCTCTCTCACCAAAGAGAAACATCGATGTTTCTTTTTCTCTCCCTCCAAAAAAAAAAAAAAAGATAAGAAAAAGTGTCAAATAATTTCTATTAATTTTAAAAGTGGATTAAGAATTACTCTGGCAAACTCCAAAGACATAAAATTGTAAAATAAATGGTTAGCTTTTCATTTACTAAGGCTGATATTTCTTAAGAAAGTATTCAATATCTACTTGTTATTATTTGTCCCCATTAATTACAGCTGTTATCCTAATTCGTACTAAATAACTATTGGTTAAATTGAGCTCAATTAAAGCACACTATTTAAAAAACTAAAGCAAATTTTTTCTGTTTTTTTTTTTTAATCTTTCATTTCACTTTACAGTTATATTTTTCAGAAAACTTTTATTACGTACCTACTACTCAGATTTGTAAAATTCTGCATACCAGTTGAAGAAAAAATTTAAGTTTTAAATCATTTTATATGAAGGTAATTATATATTATGGTTGCTTTTTTCTTTTTGGTATCCTGAGAATATAATTTAATAGAGTTTTGAAAAATTCTCATTACTCTTCCTGGCAACCATTTTGGTGATTTTTGTGTATCTGCCGACTTTATTGCCTCAATCTTTTCATTGACTTTATGGCTTTGGCTGCTGAGAGGAGATGTCAAAGGAGTAGGCAAGGACTCAACAACAGATTTTATAAAGGTTAAAAAAGTCCAGCATTCATTTCAACTTCCAGTACTGTAGAGTACTCTATTAGGCATGCTAATTCAGAAATCTTACCCTGCTGTCAGACAGTTAAAATGAATATATTATCATAAATATTTATGATTGTATTGAGAATAAAAAAAATCTGTGATATTCAACTTTCAACAGCTGCTTTCCAGAAATTGTACTTGCATGGCCCTTCTTCTTTAGGTGTTATTATTTGAAAGGCAACATTGGAATGGCCTATCCTCACTCTTTAAAGGTTTATACAATGTTTAGCAGAATACAGGTGATTTGATGTTTCCACTGGTTTTGTGACTTACAAAAGATAGGATCCTCTCATTTTAACCTTTTAAAATCAAATCATATTTTTATAGAGAGAGACAATATGAGCCTGACAGCTTTGTAAGTGTAATGAATTAGCCCATTTTGCTCTATTTTCAGTATTTGCTTTAAAAAAGAACACGTAAGTAAAATTCTTGTGGTAAAGTAAAAATAAATCACTGCTCTTTGGCTGCTTGAAGAGGGTAGAAAAGATCTCATATTTTTTTCATCCTGGTTAAATACGTTTTTAGGCCAATGTTGTCAACTATGTAGACTCAAAGTAACATCACTGAATAATAAGACCAACATGAAAAGGTTTTTTAATAATGACACCATTTATTTGTTTCTGTTTGACTCATTTCTCATGCTTGAAAATAATTGTTTATTCACTTTATATGTGACATAGAATCCATATGCCTCACATGGCAACAAATAAGCCAAAAATGAAAAAAAGTCTTGTGTCACATGGCCTTCTTAATGAATGCTATTTAACTAAAGAACAAACATTATATCTTAATTTATGTGCAGTTAGTATCTCAAACAAATCTGTGAAAAAGAAATAATCCATCATATTTCTCTGTCAAATAATCAATAGGTGGTGATTAGGCAGCTTTTGATGGGACATGCCTCAAGATGCTTTTGACATATTTCAAATGTTTTCAATAATGAAAGATATTCTTGTGTATGGTATAAGTTGGTGGTCTAGTTTTATTTATTTTTTAATGTAGCTGTCAAATTTTCCCAACACCATTTATTGAAGAGGCTGTCTTTACTCCACTATATGCTCTTGCCATCTTTGTCAAATATTAATTGAACATAATGACTTGGGTCAATTTCTGGGTTCTCTGTTCTGTTCCATTGATCTATATGCCTGTTCTTGTGCCAGTACCAGGCTGTTTTGATTATAAAGTCTTTGTAGTATAACCTGATATCTGGTATTGTGATCCCTCCTACTTTGTTCTTCTTTTTCAAGATTGCTGTGTCTATTCGGGGTCTTTTTTGGTTTCATATAAACTTGTGGAGTGTTTTTTCTAGTTCTGGTATTTTGATGGGGATTGCATTGAATCTATAGATTGCTCTGGGTAATATGGACATTTTAATTATGTTAATTCTTCCAATCCATTAAAAGGTATGTGTTTCCACTTTTTTATATCTTCCTCTATTTATTTTTTCAGTATCCTGTAGTTTTCTGCAAATAGGTCCTTTACTTCTTTGGTTAAGTTTATTCTAGGTATCTTAAGTTTTTTTGCTGTGATGGTAAATGGAATTTTTTCTTTAGTTTCTCTTTCTGTGTGTTCATTATTGGTGTATAAAAATGCCAATGATTTCTGTATGTTGATTTTGTAACCTGCTACTTTACCGAATTCATTTATTAAATCTACTAGTTTTTTGATGGCATATTTAGGGTTTTCTATGTACAATATCATGTCATCTGTGAGTAACAACAGTTTCATTTCTTTTCCAATTTGGATCTCTTTTATTTTTTCTTTTTGTCTGATTGCTGTGACTAAGACTTCCAGTACTATGTTAATAAGAATGGTGAAAGTAGACAACCCTGTCTTGTTCCTCTTCTTAAGAGAAATGTTTTTAATTTTTTCTCATTGAGAATGATGTTGGCTATAAGTTTGTCATAAATGACCTTTATTATGTTGAGATATGATCCTTCTATTCTCACTTTGCTGAGAGTTTTTATCAAAAATGGATGCTGGATTATGTCAAATGCTTTTTCAGAGTCTATTTAGATGATCATATGATTTTTATCTTTCATTTTGTTTATGTGGTTTATCAAATTTATCAATTTATGAATATTGTACGAGCCTTGCATCTCTGGGATAAATCCCACTTGGTCCTGGTGTATAATTTTTAAAAATATATTGCTGGATTTGATTTGCTAAGATTTTGTTGAGGACTTTGGCATCTATGTTCATCAGAGATATTGGCCTGTAATTTTCTTTCTTTATAGTGTCTTTATCTGGTTTTGGGATTAGGATTATTAAAAATAGCTCAAATGTGACTCATGAATCCACAGAAATCTTAGAAGAAAAAGTAGGCAACAAAATTTCAGACATCACACATAGCAGAATTTTCACTAATACAATCCCTAAGGCAAGATAAACAAAGGAAAAAATTAATACATGAACTACATCAAACTAAAAAGCTTCTGCACAGCAAAAGAAACAACCATCAAAATGGAAAGAGAACCCACTATGCGGGAGAGCATAATTGCCAATGATACATCAAATAAGGGGTTAATTATGAAAATATATAGCATGCTCATACAACTCAACAAAAGGAAGACAAATAATCCAAATTAAATGGACAGAGGTCCAGCTGGTGTGGCTCAGTGGTTGAGCATAGACCCATGCACCAAGAGGTCACCAGTTAAATTCCGTCCGGACACATGTCTAGGTTGTGGGTCTGAAACCCAGTGTGGGGCATACCAGAGGCAGCCAATTGATGTTCTCTCTCATTAACGTTTCTATCTCTTTCTCCCTCTCACTTCCTCTCTCTGTAAAATTAATAAAGAAAAAAGAAAAAAAAATGGACAGAGGACATCAATAGACACCTCTCCAAACAGGACATACAAATGTCCATGAGACATATGAAAAAATGCTCAATGTCACTAATCATCAGAGATATACAAATTAACACAACTATCACCTCACACCTGCCGGAATGGCTGCCATCAACAAATTATCAAACAACAAGTGCTAGCGAGAGTGGGGAGAAAAGGGGGCTCTAGTACACTGCTGGGGAGAATGCAGACTGGTGCAGCCACTATGAAAAACAATATGAAGTTTCCTCAAAAAATTAAAAACTGAATTGCCATTTGACCCAATGATCCCACTTCTAGGAATATATCTTAAGAAGTCTGAAACACCAATCACAAAGAATATATGTACCCCTATGTTCATAACAGCACTATTTACAATTGCTAAGATCTGGAAACAGCCCAAGTGTCCATTAATAGATGAGTGGGTGAAAAAAACCAGTGGTATATATACACAACAGAATATTGTGCAGCTGTAAGAAAGAAAGATCTCTTATCCTTTGAGACTAGATGGAGGGACCTGGAGAGTATTATGCTAAGAGAAATAAGCCAATCAGAGAAAGAAAAGTATCACATGTTCTCACTTACTTGTGAAATATAATAAACAAAATAAGGTGATGAACAAAATAGACCCAGAGACAAAGAAATACGGTTCAGACTGACAAATTTTAGAGGAGAGTGTGGGGGGTGGGAAGAGATAAACCAACAAACTTATGCATATAAGCATAATCAATGGACATAGACAACAATGTTGGGTGGGGTTGGGGACTGGAGGAAGGTGTCGATAGGGAAAAAAAGAGAAACATCTGTAACAAAAATTAATTAATTAAATTTAAAAATTAAAACAAATAAATAAATAAAAATGAAATATAGAAAAAATTACCATTTATTGTGTTACCTATTAGGTCATAACACTTCGCAGGGTAAATTATTAGTAGAACAGAGAAAGACAAACTTATGTATAAACTTACTAATATTTTATTTATTTATTTTTGTTACACATTTCTCCCTTTTCTCCCCTAGACACCTTCCTCCCAATCGCACCCCCACCCCCGGCATTGTTGTCTATGTCAATTGGCTATGGATATGTGCATATAAGTTCTTTGGTTTATCTCATCCCTCCCCAACAACCCCCCTCCTCTGAGGTTTGTCAGTTCAAACTGTACTCTTTTGTATGTCTCTGGGTCTATTTAACTAATATTTAAAAAAGTAAATTTAAGATATTCAGAACTTAACAATAAAGAAAATCATACTAGATTAAGTCAATACATTTAAAATAAATTAAAGTAGCCATTGATAATATATTCTTCACTGTTATTAGTTTAGCAATTCAAATTTTCCAAATAAAAATTAAAAAGGCAAGATTACATTTGGATATTAAAGATGGATTTTTGCCTTACAACCTGTAAAACTCAACAAGTCCCCTATTTTGGAACTATATTTGATTATTGAAATTTTTAATTTTTAACAACTCAGTTTCTAAATACTTAGCACATCACTTCCTTCTATCTTCCTTAATCTTCTCTTCCAAGTTCAAGACAAATTGCTTTGTTTAAATTGGTTTAAATCTAGTATCATGACCATAAATTAACTAAAGCCTACAATGTATGACTCAGAGCAATTCTCATCTTACTGTCTGTCTAGGAAAAAGGTGTAATACCTTTTGTTTTGAGATTGATTGGATGATTAGATGACATTTGGAAGTTAACAAGAATGTATTTCTTAACAACAGCTTCTTTTTGACATTAAGTGCCACATATTATTACATGAAAACTTGTGGGACTAGCAAAATAACAGTTATTTATTTATGAGAAGACACTTTTGGTAACACCTAAAACTAAATCTGATTTACACAAGCACCTTGTTTTTCTACTGCCTGAGCACCAGCACATTTCCTAAAGGCATCTAGCTACTACTTTTCTTCATGGCTAGATATGTTCACATAAAAACGTGGATCACGTGGCTCTTGCAGGTGTTTGTTTACATTCCAGCTTTCCCTGTGTTCAGCTCTATACTTCGTAAATATTCAATAGTTGAAAATTAGAATTATCACTAATATAATAGAAAAATCCTGTTGATATTAGGTTTTCTCTAATTATGTAGGTTGTATATAATACTTTTTTTTGGTTCAGCAGCAACTTCAAAAAAATAAAGCAATATTAATCACACAGAGAAAAAATAACACATTTAGTGTTTTTCTGCATGCTGTTTCCCCCCAAAAGGGCTCTAATATTTGTTAATTTCTTCTAGATTTTCTACCTTTATTCTTACTGTCCCATGCTTTACATCCATATCCTCTATAGGTTTCTTTCTCTTTTTCTTAAGATACTTATCATTTTCTTTTCACAAGTGTGTCTTCATTCATATGCTTTCAACTATTTTAGCTTCCCTTCGGGGTTTAACTGTTGATTATATATCCACAAAAAAAGGATTACAGTCATTAAGTCACTATTAAGGAGAATAGCGGGATTTTGATTATTTGTTTTGATCACTGATTTATTTTAAATTTTCTCATCTACTCACAAGTGCTAATTGCAAGCCAATGACTCAGCGTCAAAGAGATTTTTAATGAACACTGGGCTTTAGTTTCTCATTGATTCAGAGATTTCCTATTTGTTTCTCTGAAATCTTTGATTGTGCCTGGCTGCTTCAGCAGGCGCATGAATAGTAAGCTCCTCAGGGGCCTCTAGAAAACCTCAGACCAGCTCTCACCAAGAAGGAGTTCATTGCCAAGAATAATGTATGTGTTTTCCCCCTCCGAGGTGTGTGGCTATTCCTAGCGTGGAGGTGTGTGTTGGAGCAGAAGGAAGATGAAAGGACAGGCTGAAAGATGAGTTGTGGAGGAGTTTAGGGTGGCAATGAATAAAGCAGAGAATTAAAACACAGGAGTTATATTCTCTTTCTGGTAACCACTTTCTTGAGCAATGAAGAATGCCAAATAAATATTTTTAAGTAAATATAGCATTTTTTTAGATTTTTAGAAGAAAATTTTTCTTCTTATTTGTCAATATATTGGCTGTGAAATATCACTGAATTAGAAAATATATTTACCACAGATATGTAATTATTTGCTATCTTCTAAATTCATGTAAATATTGTTTGTATTGCATGCTTTACATTTGTTTTGCATATGTCTGTAGTGCAAATGGGCTTCCCTGATATGCTTTAAGGTGCTTCTTTTTATACTGCCACTCTCCCTGGCACTAACACTCTACCCAGCACCAAATAAGAATAAAAACATCATGTCTGATGGATGAGTGAATTTATCTTGATATTTAAGTGAAATATAAACACAACTTGTGTTTTTCTTTTCTTTTCTTTTGCTTATTTTGTATTGTGTACTTTCAATTTAAGTCTATATAATACTAGATTTTTAAAACACAAATGTGAAAAAGTTTTTGTGCCCTTGTGTTCAATATAGCATTATTTACAATAGCCAAGATATGGAAGAAATACAAGTGTCCATCAAACAATAAATAGATAAAGTAGTGATAATTATATACACTAGAACACTACTCAATCATAAAAAAATAAATTTTAATATTTGCCACAACTTGGATGGACTTAGAGGGTATCATGCTAAGTGAAATAAGTCAGACAGAAAGGCAAATACCATATAATTGTATTTATGTGTGGAATCTTAAACACAAAATATACAAAACAGAAACAAATTTACAGATACAAAGAACAAATGGATGATTGCCTGATGGGAGGGATGTTGGAAGAATGGGTGAAAGAGGGAAAGGAATTAAGATGTGCAAATTGCCAGTTATAAAAACAGTCATGGAGACATAAACTGCAGCATAGAGAATATGGTCAATAATATTATAATAACTATGTATAGTGTCAAGTGGCTACTAGACTTAGCAAGCAGATCACTTTCTAAATTATTTAAATGTCTAATCACTATGTTGTACTGAAACTAATATAATATTGTATGACAAGTGTATTTAATTTTTTTTAATTTTAAAGAACCTTACTGATTGCTTGATGCTATTGAAAAATGGTTTTTTGTTTTAACTTTATCTTCAATTAAACTATTAGGTTGTTGAACTCTAACATTTTTGGCACACAAAATCCATATCTACTAATGTTCAACATAAGTAACAGAAATGTAATAATACAGTAAATTTAATCTTGAAGGCAATATACACACAATAATAAAATAATATATAGTTGTTGAAACTTTAGTTTCTTAATTTCTGCCAAATGGTTCAATATTGTCTTAGAGATTAATGCAAAGCACAGGCCATTTAAGCAACACTGACAACAAGGATGCTTTAATATATGAGAGATTTGAGCTTATTACAATAAATTTAGTGTCAAATAAAATAAATTCATTAATTTTTATTCTTATTCATTTTAATTAGAATTGTACTATTGCTAGTGCAAGGAAAAACAAACTTAATTTATTATGTTATAGACTATATATGGATATTTTGATTCTTTTGCTTAACATCTGTGATAGTTAATTATTTTTCTTTTTTTCCTTCTCCTTATGTTATCACAGTAAATTTTATGTATCAAATGACTGGGGCATGGGACTTAAATATTTGGTCAATCATTATACTGGATGTTTCTGTGAAGGTGTTTTTTGGATGTTTAACATTTAAATTGGTGGACTTTGAGTAAAGCAGATAGTCTTTCATAATGTGGATGGGCTTCATTCAATCAGCTGAAGGTCTTAATAGACAAAAGGTTGACCTCCCCTTAGCAGGAAGGAATTCTGCCACCTGACTGCCTTTGAATTCAAACTTCAGTTCTTCCCTGAGTCACCAGCCTGCCAGCCTACTTCATCAAATTTAGGGCTCATCAAGCCTGCAGTCACATAAGCCAATTTCTTAAAATAAATGTGTCTCTATATATGTAAACATCCTGTCTTCTCATCATATTCACTGTCATAGAGGCTTTCAATAACTGTCAAGAGCTTGCATGCTTTGACTGCCCATTATCTTTCTGACTCCATCTTCACCCGCTTGCTCTCTCAAGCTCTTCACTTAATGCCACTGATGACTTTGCTGTTCCTTGAAACATGTTAGGGAAATCCCTGACTTAGTACACTTGCACTTACTTGAATATCTAGTTGGAGCACTTTCTCTAGATATCTGTATGGCTTATGTTCCTTAAAATCTTTGCTCAAAAAGGTCTTACTAGGTTTAATTTGCAACATCTCTTAAAACTCGAAATCCACATCCTGTGTTTTTAAACACTTTCTCATATTCTTTATTTATTCACTAATGTTTGGTTTATCATTTATCTCCTAACTAAAAGGAAATACTTGGGGGTAAAGGGGCCAGAATTTTTTTTGTACTAATTTTTTTGTTGTTGTTATAGCATTAATTCCTGAGACAAGGCTTAGTAGTTGCTCAATAAACATTGGATGGATGTATTAATAAGTAAATAAAAAATAAGAGAACCTTTCTAGATATAAAATTTTTAAACTAAATTACATTGCACTTTAGGACATATTTTAAAAGTAAAAACGGGCTGAGTAAATTTGTATTTCTATTTCCACATTTCTATTTTTCCTCTCCCTTTACTCCTACTCCCAGCAATTTAAGGCACTGAATGGAATTTAACTTGCCTCTTTAGTAACATTTATTTTCCTCAAAGTTATATAATATGTTTAATTATAAATGCATTTACACTCAATTTTCTTAAACAACTTTTCTAAGCTTTCCTTTATTCTCTATGTATTACAAATTTTAAGCCTTTGCATTACCATTCAAGGGTTCCTTGGGAAGAGGAGAATGTCTTATTCCCTCATAGATCACTAGAAGTTTACTGATTTCCCACCTAATGAAGAGAATATTGGATCTCATCTAAAGAACTACTTGTGATCTCTGAATGCATTTAAGCAAATGTCAACAATAAGGTTACTAAAGAACACTTTCTCAGTCAATGATTTATCTGCAAAGTAACAATTGCCATACTAAGTCCTGAAGGGGACATTATAAATGTTTAAAATAGCTGCATAAAATAAATTTGGTAATATTTTAAGATGATTGAACTATAAAATCTTTTATAATCATTTATCCTTTTGTTATAGAAGACCTCATTTTCAATTTATAGCTAAACTGAAAAACTCGGAATAACTACATGGTTAGTCTTTAATGTTTTAACAAAATCCGTCTTATCTGGATTAATGACAGACAGGTTTAGCAACAGAGCGGTATTTTCTAATGAGCAATTTGTACAACATAATCTCTTAGGTTCCCCAGGCTCTGCAGGTGGTAGACATGTAGAATTCTGCATGAATGAGGTCCATCTGCTACTTTTTCACATATTGTAACCAAGAACATCATCTCATTGGTGCCAGGGGCCATGTAGTACTTTACTTTCAGCTAAAACAGAGACAGTGACAGGATGAGTTTATGTTCATTATTTTAACCAAAAATGCTAGGAAACAGTCAAACTTCAGAACATAATTAATGCTTTTCACATTTCACACACATATAAAAATATTATAATGTAAAATAATCTAAGAGGGTTAGTAAGTACATGCTTCTTATGGTTATAGTATGTGTCTTATAATATCTTTTCAAAAATTAACCATAGGGTGTACAAATATGTTTTCCTTATAGTTGTGCTACATGTTACATTGCAAACCATAAAGTATACTTTAACCAGGAAATACATCTTGGCAATCCTGTCTTATTCAATTAGGAAAAAACAATTTTTAAAGAATAAAGAATAAATGAACTCAATATTTAAAACCTATAGGATTTTATAGATTTTAAAAATAATTTTATATAGATGTAGACATTTTACCAAATGTTGAAAAATACTCAACTTTCAAAATTAGTCCTTCTGCTGATTTGATGTTATAATTTGTAAGATGGCAGAGTATTCCTTAAATTAAGCCCCAGTAATTTCTAAGAGGTCAATTTGTATTATAATAATTTTTATTTGTCCATTATTTATAAATAACTTTGGTAGTCAGAGTGTATACACAGTTTTCCATTCATTTCCTTCTTGTGACTGGCTGCCATGTTATTTTAAATGAAATTACACAAGGGTATGGTTGGCATGATGTCAGAGGAAGGGTAAAAGTATTCTGGTTGTCTTATTTATTTATTTATTTATTTATTATTTACTTAGTTTATCACTTGGGATAATTACGAGTTGAAAAACTATAATTTTCTTTCAGGAAGAATCCAATAGAGAGCCTAACTTTTTTTTTTTTTTTTTAATCCTCACCCAAGGATATTTTTCTATTAATTTTTTGGAGGGAGAGAAAGAAAGAGAGAGAGAGAAACTTTGATGTGAGAGAGACACATCGATTGGTTGCCTCCTGCACAACTCCAACTGGGTCCAGGAATTGAGCCCTGGACTCTTTGGTCCTCAGGCCAGCACTCTAACTCAGGGGTGAGGAGCGTCTGGTCAGTGGGCCATATAAGGTCAAGGTAACCACAGGCAGGACTTAAAATTCAATAAATCTAGGAGCTTTTTTCATAGCAATATAAATTTATATTAAGTTAATTATAATAATAATGTAAATTTTGATGGACAAACAAGGAACGTCATCCATTATGATATAGACAGGACACATACATGAAGAGACAGTACATGCTTCTCTTCCGATGCTAGTGTCTGTCTGCCTGTATTGTGATGACTCAGGATAATCAGTGCCAGGCAGGCTGGGAATGTACAGGTTGCCAAAGTATGAACACAATGTGGCGAAACTACTGCAGTCAGTGATGATGAGATGAGATAACGATGAGATGATTTCTTGCAATGTTGTTGACTTTGCCTCCAATGATTGACAATGATGTTGTTGACTTCTTGGCTGACACAGACAATAACTCTAGTCCATTATTTATCCACATGTCCGTGATCAACAATCCTAGCAAAAACTGAATCTCAGATGAAGATTAAGGAAATTACAGTACACAGGAAAGACCTCAAGAGTCGACGATACAAATGTTGGATATGTTGCAAATCCAAGATTCAGGATTGGAACACTGATCAAAGCAAAATAATCACGTTGCTGGTGACACACACACTGGATAGTTATTGAAATTTAAGTGGTGTGACATCCTACAAATGGTGACCACAAAGAAAAAAAAAGTTGATTCAGAGTGTTGATCTTTCCAGAAGAAATGGACAAATGATTATTTTTTTGTTGAAGTCGAAGGCAAACCTGTGTGCCTACTTTGTGGCCATGTGTTAGAAATAATGAAAAAAGCCAATCTGTTCATTGTCATTATAGTTCAAAACATGCTAAACTCAATGAATTGGAAGGTCAAATGCATCTGGATAAAATCAATGCTCTTCAGCGGAGTTTGGAATTACAAGAAGACACTTTCACTAGGCCTTGTTGTGACAGAGACAAAGTTATTCAGACGAGTTATGTAGTGAGCGAGCTAATTGCAAAGAAGCTGGGGTCTAATGTAGAGGGAGAGTTTGTGAAAGAGTGCATGGCTGCTGCTGCGGAGCTGTTAGCAATAGACAAAGTGAAATTGTTTCAGTGTTAGTTTGTTTTGGAGAACTGTCTCAGATTGGATTAGTGACTTAGCACAAGGTATTGAAAAAACACTGAAGGATTCTTCAGGAGAGTTCCAATTTTTCTCTCTGGTTCGTGACGAGACAATGGACAACAAATACTGTCCAAATGGTCATTTTTGTTCATGGGATAACTGCAGAGTTTAACGTGAGAGAGGAACTGCTGTCACTGGAAGCCATACATGGCACCACAAGAGGTGAGGACTGGTTTGAGAGACTTGTTTTATCAATAAAAAAACTGAAGCTAACATTTGAAAAGTTAAGTGGCCTTACTACAAATGGAGCTCCTGTCATTATTGGCTCCCCAAAAGGGTTAATTGCATTTGTCAAGAAAGAACTGAATCATCTCAGACTTGATCCAAGTGATTTAATTATATGTCACTGCATCATACACCAAGAAAGTCTCTGTGCACAGTCATTGCAGCTCAACAATGTGATGTCAACAATAATGTCATGCATACATTTTATCAAAAGCAGAGGTTTTAACAGCTGTCAGTTTAAGGAGTCACTGAATGATCTTGACTCTGTGTAAGGTGATGTTATCACTGTAAAGTGCAGTGGTTGAGTCTCGGGAACATGTTCATGAGGTTTTACAAACTTCGGGATGTAGTCAAGCAGTTCATGGAGATGAAGAGAAAACCTGTCAGGGAATTCAATGATAACAAGTGGCTGTGTGATTTACTGTTCATGATGGACTTTACCATGTACCTCTCAGAGCTGAACATCAAGCTGCAGGGCCTCAACCAACTTTTCAGCTCATTGCTTTCAAATGTGAAATAATTTGTAGCCAAGTTAAATATGTGAAAAGTGCAACTCGAAAGGAATAACATGGTATATTTCCCCACTCTGGAAGGACAAAATCCTTCTCTGACACTTGAATATGGTGGTGAATGTGCAAAGCATATAATGAAAGATTCAAGGACGTGAAAAGTAAACAAATGGAATTGAACATCTTTGCTATACTGTTCAATGTGGAACCAGCTTATGTCCCTGATAACCTACAACATGAAATTATTCAGCTGCAAAACAATGATGAGCTGAAAGCTAGGTACAACAACCTCCCACTGCTTGAGTTCTGTAAACGTTACATAAGCAATGATGAACTTCCCACTTTGAAGAGTCATGCATTAAAATATGCATCTGTGTTTGAAACAACTTACTGTTTCAAGCAGTTCTTTTCAAAACTTACCATCACAAAGAATTGACTCTGCTCCAGACTGACCAACACAATCCTGGAAAAGCAGTTGAGAATAGCAACATCATCAATACCAGCTAACATCACATGCCACAAAAGAGAAGCAGATCCAGCCATCACATTAGGGGTGAGTTAATAAAATGGTTGACCAAATATAGCAGGTTAATTTTTAAGCTGAAAATTTTGTATGACCTGCAAATGATGTTATAAATATCCAAATGGCTCTTGGCAGAAAAGATGTCCCCCACCCCTACTCTAATCGCTGAGACACACTGGCAAGGGCCTGAATATTATTTTGACCACTCTTCATGTATTCATTTAGAATAAACACATCTAGCCTTGGTCATTTTGGCTCAGTGATTAGAACATCAGCCCAAGGACCAAAGGGCTGCAAGTTTGGATATACCTGGGTTGCATGTTCGATCCCTGGCCCCAGCAGGAGGCAACCAATCGATGTATCTCTCTCACATGATGTTCTTCGCTCTTTCTCTCTCCCTCTCACCCTTCCTCCCTGACTTCCACTCTCTCTAAAAATCAATGGAAAAATGTCCTCAGGTGAAGATTAACAAAAAAATAAATAGAAATATTTTTAAAAAGAAAGAAAACATCTATTTGTTCCCTCTCTTTTACATTTTTTTGCTTATTTCTTTATTTTTGCTCATGATAATGATAATATTCGTATGTTAAATATCTTCTCTAATAAAATAGATATTGGCCCAGAGTAAAGAGAACTGATGCTTATAGGTAGAGAGCTCGTTAGTAGACAATATTATACTAAAGAAGGTAATAGCTTTAAAGTTTAATGTAGAGACCTTGGTTTTTACTTCAAGTAGACAGGCACATGAATGCTTGCTGCAGAACAGCAAGACAAACATCTGAAACAAATAAATCGGTGCTGTATGAAAAGGAAAAAATAACAGAAACATTTAAATATACCTTTTTGAATTAATTTAATATGCACATCATGTGGAAATACCTCATGCAGTTCAATGGTCTTTGCATATGGTTGAAAAACTGTCAGAATGCATTAGAAGAAAATGTGTATTATCAAATAACAAGTTTAGAATAATTATAGCCAAGTGCCAATTACACACAATATTGAAGGTTTTAAAAAATTATTTTAAAAGCACTGCTATATAAACTCAACTCTCTGTAATTATGTATATCTACATAGAAGAATACAATTTGCTTAGTTTTATAGAAGATAATTTTAACATATGAGAAACATCTGGAAAATTATATTCATTCTGTGATTAATTTTTTAGCATTATTCAAAATATATTCCTCTCACAAAACATATTCCTTAGTTGTTAAAAGTTAAATGCTTTCTTGTATATAAACTTGAATAATTTGCTAGTAAAAATGGCAGCATATAGTAGTATCTATGCTCTACCTATAAGAAGTTAGTCAAATGTTAAAATCTAACACTATGCATTAGAGCAAAGTATTCACATGGTTCTCTTTCATGTGTTAATTTTCATATATTAATTTACAAATCTCTTATTCTAAGGTTTGAGTTACACACATATTATTATCATTTAATGATGAGGATTACAAAGGTAGATTCTAGTGCAGTTGTAGGTATAAAGTCTTTCCAAGATATTCAATGAAATAAATGAAAGGAACCAAAACTAGACATATGTAAACCTCATCAAAGTTAAACTTAGCAAATAGATACAACATCTATTTTTTTTCTTTATTGTTTAGTGAAAGGAAGGGAGAGGGAGAGAGAGATGGAACATCGATGAGAAAGAACATTGATTGGCCACCTCCTGTATGCCCCCCACTGGGGATTTGGCCCACAACTTGAACATGTGCCCTGACCGGAATAGAATAGCTGACCTCTTGATGCATGGGTCGATGCTCAACCACTGAGCCACACCAGCCAGGTAATGCAACATCTTTTTATAAACTCTGAAGAGTAACTCCAATATCTAGTGAAATTAAAATCAGATGGGAAAGAAGAAATTGTGAATGTTTTTTTTTTTTTTTTTTTCACTCAAGAGAGAGTGTACCATGACATAAAGTAATTGTATGCATTTCTAAAACTCTCAGTAGTATCCTTTGCTTATGAGATATGAAATCAGAAAACTTGTCAAAACATGATGATATCGTAATCACTGAAAATGTAACCCACTTCCAAATTGTGAATCAGCATTAGCCTCAAGGATGAAAAAGAAACTATGTAATTATATTAGTCATATTTTCTGCCCCTGTCTTCTTATAGAACTGCAGGGTGAAGTTGAGGAAAAGTGAGAGAAGAGTCATAGAGTAAATTATGACCCAACTTTGTAGATGTAGAACAACTTTCAAGCACAAAGAGATGCATAGAAAAATGTGTTCTGATCTACAAAATAAGAGCAGGGCAAAATTCTCCCTCCTAATCCAATTACCTACTTAGGTAGCTAGTTCACTTCAAAACTAACAAAAAAAAGAACAAACAACAAACAACAAAAAAAAGAAAACAAAAACTCAAATGAGATATGAGCATTAGAACAGAGTAGAGCACAATAGCAGAGAAACCCAAGGGAAGTAATTACAGTATATAGAGAAAACAAATAAAAAGAAATATACTAAAGGCAATGGCCTATGCACAATAATAACTCTCCTTCCTCTAAGAATACTGAATGTTAGAAATGACCACAATCCTTAAATTACAGATAAAACAAGTTTAATTCTAAATGACAAGTGAATGAGGCCAGTAGGACCTGAATGTATTTCCCCCCATTCAAATATCATCAAAATTATACAGATAATAAAATATACAGTGCAGTGAAAGTTGGGGATGGAGGCAGTAGTAGGGAGGAGAGTGTCAATGAAGGAAAAAGAAGGGACATCTGTAATACTTTCAATATAAAGATAAATTATATATACATGTAAATTTGATTTACAAAGAAATGAATAGTGATTAGAATTTAAATTGCCCACCTGAAGTAAATATTTCTAAATTTCAATTTTTTATTCACTTATTTCTTTCATTCAGTTATTTCATATATATTTGTAGCATATTTTTGCACAGTAATAAGATCTGGTAATAATATAAGGCACAAAATCAGATATAGGCCTTGTCTGCATATAACTTTCTCTCCAGACAAACATGTGAATATAAAGAGCAACTGTGATAAATGGTATAAAGGCAAGATGATAGTCTAAGTATATAAAAGGGGATTTAGCCATTTGGGAGATAAGAGAAAGCTTCCCTAAGGTGAAGTTTCAAGATGCATGATGAGTAGGAAATTCACTATGCAACTGGGGAAAGAAAAAAATCTCAGAAATAAGCAAAACTATACAGTGGAGTGAGTATGAGACACATGGAATAGTTTTTAAAAACCCAGTATAGCTGAAACTAATTTTGGAAAGCAGTTAATGGTAAAACATGCAAACAGTAGCTTTGAACTTTCAAAAAAAAGTATTGAAAACATGAATTCTGATGTTCAGGAAATGTAGACTAATGTACTTATAAGTCACTTCCTGTTGAAGAAACAAAACATACTTAATTCAAAATTCTGGGTAAAGTAAAAAGTAATAATCTTCAAAATTAATCTAAAATCTGAAAGACAAACTATTAAGACAATAAAAGAGAAAAGGAAAATCTTGAGCTGTAAACAAAGCACTTAACGTAGAGGTTTCCCTACATGAAATCAAGCTGTAAAATGGAAGTGTGATTTAGATGAAAGTAAAAAGAAGGAAATGGAGCTCATCATCAAATTAATGTCCATCGACTTGCGGTCAAGATGGTGGCGTAGGTAAATGCGGTATCACCTCCTCCTCCTCCCACAATTGCATCAAAATTACAACTAAACTGCAGAACAACCATTATTCAGAACCACCTGAAACTGAGCTGAATGGAAGTCCTACAACTATGAAATCAGCCACATTGAGACTGGTAGAAGGGGCGGAGGTGTGGATGGGCTGGTCCCACACCCCTGTGCAGTGGATAAAATTCAGGAGAATACCTCTGCTGTGAAGGTCCTCTCTTAGAAGTGAGGAGTCACTGTCCCTCGCCAGACCCCCCAGCTCAGGGTTCCAGTACCAGGAAAGGAAGCTCCTGTCACTTCTGGCTGTAAAAACCAGCAGGAATTGAGGCTGAGAGAGGCTGAGGATGCTAAAGCCCCAGGCAGCTACTCTTAAAGGGCCCATGCATGGACTTACTCAGACCTACTCCCTCCAGGCTGTAGCACAGAGGGGAGGTAGCTTGAAAGGCACCAGAGACATATGGGGAAGAACTGAGTTGTTTGGCATCGAGGCAAGAGCTGGACAGACATACTAAGGAGGCCATTGTTCCTTTGGTGAGCTCTTCCCCCATGGGGCAAGCAGACAGGCTGGAACCATAGCAGGAACTCAGCAACCTGGCTCCCACTATTTGACCCACTCTGGTGATTTCCTGAGGCCCTGTCCCACCAAGCTGTTTCCAGTAGTTTTATCATAGGATTGGCCTATCTTGGCTCCTTCTTCAAATTTTTCTAAATTCTCTCAAATAAATTGCATTTGGCTTCAATGAGCCACAGACCTCTCACTAAGTGGCCCCAGCCTGGCACTGGAAGCAGCGAGCCTTGGTTTACAGCTTGGTTTTGCCTGAGTACCACCAAGCCCAACATAAGAAACATCCATCTCCAGATCACTTTGTAGCTTAGGCCTGGTAACTCCAGGTAGAACACAGGCAGTGGCTGACCTTGCCCCAGAGCCAGCACACCCAGTGGACCACATCAAGCATTACCACTCAATAATCTCCATAACAACATACTTAAGGAGTAGACTCAGTGGGATTTGCTGAAGTTAAGTCTTGCTCTGTGTGGTGGGCCCCTGCACTGCTGGTCCTCCAAGGTAGTCAAAGGTCAGTGGTCAGTGGGCACAGCCAGTCCTTGAAGCTGACCAGCCTGAGTAAGTCCCTACTATGACATGCCAACAGCAATCAAGACTCCATTACAACAGAAAGGTATACAGTCCACACAAGGGGTGCACCTCAAGGGCCCAGTTAGGGTGACCAGGGAGGCTAAGTCACTGTACCCTATAGGAGACCTACTACAATGGACCACACTAGGAAGCCTAAGAGACATAGCAACTCCATCTAATACATAGAAACAAACACAGGGAGACAGCCAAAATAAGGAGTCAAAGAAACACGTCCAAACTGAAAGAACAGAATAAAATTACAGGAAAAGAACTAAACAAAACAGAGATAAGCAATCTAACAGATGCAGAGCTCAAAACACTGGTTATAAGAATGCTCAAGGAACTTAGTGAAGTGGTAAGAACTTTAAGGAACTTAGTGAGGACATCAAGAGGATTAAAAAAGGAATGGACAGAAATGAAGAATGCACTAACTGGAATTAAAAAATATATATACTTTACAGGGAATCGATGGTAGAGTAGATGAAGCCAAAAAGCAAACCATTGATTTGAAATATAAAGAAGGAAAACACATACAATCAGAACAGTAAAAAGAAAAAAAGAATCCAAATATATGAGGATAGTGTAAAAAACCTCTGCAACAACTTCAAGCATACTAAAATTTGCATGGGGGAGCCAGAAGGAAAAGAGAGAGAGCAAAAAATTGAAAACCTACTTGAAAAAATGACAGAAAACTTCCCTAACTTGGTGAAAAAAACACATATAAGTCTAGGAAGCAGAGAGAGTCTCAAACAAGATGAATCCAAAGAGGTCCACACCAAGACACATCATCATCAAAATGCAAAAGTTTAAAAACAAGAAGAGAATCTTAAAAGCAGCAAGAGAAAAGCAGTTAGTTACCTACAATGGAGCTCCCATAAGGCTGTCAGCCAATTTCTCAAAAGAAACTGTAGGTCAGAAGGCAGTGGCAAGACATATTTACAGTGATGGAAACCAAGGACCTACAAACAAAATTATTCTATCCTGCAAAGCCATCATTTAGAATCAATGACCATATAGTTTCCCAGACAAGAAAGAACTAAAGGAGTTCATCCCAAGGAACCAGTATTATATGAAATATTGAAGGGTCATCTTGAAGAAGAACAAAAATATGAACAATAAAATGGCAATAAATACATATCTATCAACAATTGAATCTGCAAACAAAATCAGCAAGCGGAACAGAGGCAGATTCATAGCTACAGAGAACTTTTTGTTGTTTGCCAGTTGGGAGGGGGGCTGGGGGAATGGGCAAAAAAAAGGTAAAGGAATTAAGAAATATAAATTGTTTGTTAGACTGACAAACCTCAAAAGGAAAGAGGGGGGTGGTAGGAAGAGATAAACCAAAGAACTTCTATGCATATATGCATAACCAATGGACAAGACAGTAGTGTGTGGAAGACAGAAGAGGGGCAAGAGTGGGGAGAAGGGGGTCAATGGAGAAAAATGGGGGACATCTATAATATATTCAACAATAATAAGTTTAAAAAAATTAATTTCCATCCAGTTGTCTCCAACTTCAGGGTAGAAATGAACCAGAAATAAACCACCAGCACTATACCTTTCCCAGGGGAGTATGAGAAGATCAGCCTCGACACTGAAGAGTATTGGAAAATACCTTTTTTAAAAAAGCTTATCAGATGTAACAATTTTAAATTTCTGTGTGTTTTTAAACACAACTTCCATATATTTAAAGCAAAAAATGTTACAGTCCTACAAAAATTAATAGGCATATTAAATCATAGAGTGGGAGATTTAACATATCTCTAGTTAATAATGAACTAATAAAGAAGACAAAACAAAGATTTCACAAATATGAACATGACTATCAAAACTAACTAGTAGACATTTATAGAAACATTTTCCCCAAAATTTGAGCACACTTCCTTTTTCTAGAACAAATAATCTATTTAGAAAACCACATAATGCTACTTGGCCATTAAGCAGTTACTGACACATTTGAGATGATTAACGTCATATAGAGTTTGTTCTCTGGCCACAGTGCAATTAACATTGAAGTCAGCTGCAAAGTAGAAACTAGAATATTCTCAAAAATTAAAAAAAAATAAGAACTTCCTTTAGAAAATTGAGGTTGGAGAACATCAGCAAGATGGTGTAACAGTAAGTCCTGGCTCCTCTTTCCACATAAACACAGTGATTCAACAATGATACAGGAACCAATTCCCTTGTGAGAAAGCCAGAGACAAGTTAGAAGGTTCCTACACCCCGAGGGATCATTTGGAGGAAACTGAGTTCCCGGTTTATGTCAAAGGAGGAAGAGGACTAGATAGCACATTCAATGTTCTGGCTCTTCAGAGGGCTGCCCCAGACACTGGTTCTGTCATGTCTGAACCTGAGCCATGACAGGAAAGGGTCACTTAGCTGTAAGGTGCTGAGAGCAAGAAAACAGTTTGGACTAGTACACACATATTGGCTGTAGTTTCTCCCTCCAGCTCATTACAGAAACAGCAGGTGAATACCCCCAAATCCCAGTTTCTTCATGAGAAGGTGAAGAGTTGAAACATCTATCCAGTATTTTGGCTTTTTAGACTTCTGTTAATAACAAAGAAAAAAAGATTTTAAAAATTTTCAAATCAAAAGATGGCTTTTAAATTGTTTCCTGATGAATGATAAAGCCAAAGAGGAAATTTCTTAGTGGTATTTTCAGGAATTGCAAAGTACTAATATATGCAAATAATTTTAAAGTTGTATAATCCAGGATTAACAATAAATTGGTTTCTAAGAGATCTTTTGTTATTTAATTATGATATTTATTTTAATAAATAATAATCCTATAAACAATTTGTTCTAAGTTTCTTTTCCCATTGATAGGTAGAGTCAATACATAATGGAACATTTTTAAATTACCCTTTGAAGCCTTGAGGATGAAAGAAATTAAATTCAAAGCAAGAACATATTTAGTTTGTCTGACTTAATCTTGATTTCTAGGTGACACAGTGACTTCACTGGCAAATGGACTGACAAATAAGCTTGATTAATGGACTAATCATTTAACTTGATCCCCCCCCCCCTTTTGTGGTTTCTAGTTAATTGCTTTTCACAGGTGCATTTAGCTTTGTTTTTATTTTTGTGTGTTATTATTTATAAAGAAATGAATGTAAAAGAATACCAAAGTGTCCATTAAAATTCTGATGGATATGAGTAGGTGTGAGGTTCAGAACATTGTTAAACAGCCTTACCAAGATTATCTCTCCTGAGGGAATAGTTTACCTGAACAATAATATTAAAGAAATTCAGCTGTAATATAGTAATGATGTAAGATAAACTTCAAGTATTGCTTGAATATAGAATTTCTCATCAGTAATTTATTAGTAAATGACAGCTCTGTCTGTCTCCTTGATTTCTGAAAAGCATCCTGACAGCATATAGAATACCAAAAGAACAGATATGATTTGTATGACTATGTCATTACAGCAAGAGAAAGGAGTGATTTAAATAAGACATTTTAAATATGGAAACTATATTCACAACCATGAGTGAGAAGATTTAAACAACCCCAGAGGTTATCTAGTCAATCTCCTTATTTTACAGATGAGGAAAGTAAAGTTCAAGACTATAAATGATTTTTAGTGGGTAAATCACACCGAACTTCTAGCCTAGTGCTGCTTCATTTGCATCAATCTGCTTATACATTTGCTTATAAAATATGTTCCATTATTTAAAACAGCACCATATGAAAATAAACATTCTAATTCAAAATATAATGTAAACACATAGAAGTATTATAACAATGTTCTTGGAGTTCATGATATTAAAGCACCTAATAAAAATAAAGCTATTTTTATCAACTAGTTGTCATTGCTTTTGGATATGATCAAAGGCTGTGACACTTCTCAGTATCCCATAGTTCTTAAGTTTATCTTACCATTAGTTATTACATAGCAACTTTTTTGAGTTAGTTACAATTCCTATTTTTTTAAAAAGAAAGGAATATAGAGAGATTAAATAATTTGTCCAACATTACATAAACTGAATATTTAGAACCAAGGTAGAACTCTTCATCACTATTTTTGACCAGTCTTTGAAAAAAGCTTTCCCAAGCCTTGCAACATAGATTTCTGTCTGCACATTGAGGATGGCTGCCTGAGCCAACCCTATTCCATTATTTTCTCCAGTAGCTCTTGATTCCTCCAGGATGACTATAATAACAAAGATAAAATAACTAATGTTGATGGGGATATGGAGACATCGGTACCCACATGCATTGCAGGTGGGGATGTAAAGTGGTACAGCATTTGGAAAACATTTGGCAGTTCCACAAAATATTAAACAGAGATTTACTACATGATCCAGAAATTCCTCTCCTAGGAATTTCTTCACAAGATAAATGAAAACACATGTCAATATTAAAAACTGTACAAATGTTTCAGTAGCATTATTCATAATAGCCCCCCAAAAGGACAAACACAAATGTTTATTAACTGATGAATGGATAAGCAAAATGATGTATAACTCTATTATGATGGTTAATTTTATGTCAAGTTGACTAGGCTCTGGTGCCAGTTGTTTGGTCAAACACCAGTCTAGATGCGGCTGTGAAGGTATTTTGTTGATACAATTAACATTTACAATCATATTGAAAGTAAAGAGATGGGGAAATGCATGATATGCAAACATAAATTTAAAAAAAAGAGAAGTGGTTATATTAGAATCTGATAAAGTAGATGTCAGAGCAAAGAAAATTACCAGAGATAAAGGAGCTATTTTATAATGATAAAGTAGGAAGACATAAAAGTCCCAGATAGCTATGCTCCAAAAAAAGAATCTCAAATACATGAAGCAGAAACTAATGAAGCTGAAAGGAAAATTTTACAAATCTGCAATTATAGTATGAACTTCAGAAGCTGCCTCTCAGTAACTGATAGACATATTTATTTCTGAAACTTTAATTGCAAATTCAATTCTTCTATGGTTACAGAGACATTATTATTATTTATTCAGTTCATCATATCAGCACACTAAAATAAAAAAATATATATTATTTAAATAGATAATTGATGCAGGAAAAAAAGCATTTAACAAATCCAACCCCTGTTCACCTACCAAATTAGGAATAATAGAAACTGAGGAAATAAGAACACAGTAAAATGATCTCTATTTGATAAAGACCATCTACAAAAATCTAAAGCTAACATTATACTTAATTGTGAAAGACTGAAGTATCTTCGCTAAGATCCAGAATGAAACAAGGATATCTGCTTTTACCACTTTATTCGACACAATGCTGGAAAGCCCGGCCACTGCAACAGGCAAGGAAAGAAAGAGTCAGTGTGGCACTGGTGGAGATACATGCACAGACTGGTGGAACAGAGCACAGAAGCCAGAAGTAGAGGAGCACAAATACATTTAATTTATTAATTAATTTTTAATATGTGTTTATTGATTTTTTTTCAGAGAGAGAGGAAGGGAGAGAGACAGACAGAATCATTGATGTGAGAGAGAAACATTGATCTGCTGCCTCCTGCGTGCCCTCCACTGGGGATCAAGCCCAGAATCCCAGGCATATGCCCTGACCAGAAATCAAACTGGGACCTCTCAGTCTGTGGGATGACACTCGAATCACTAAGCCACACTGACAGGGCCATCTAATTTATTTGTGACAAAAGTGCAAAAGCAATTTAATGGGGGAGGGGTGGAAACTTTTGAACAAATGATGCTGAAACAATTAAATATCTAAAGAAGAAGAAAAATAACTTTTTAAGTCTGAAGTCTTTTGTATAAAATAATTCAAAATCGATTACCAATCTAAATGTAAGAACTAAAAATATAAACCTTGAAGAAAGGATAAGAAAGGAAAATCTCTGGGATTCATGGTTAGGGAAAGAGTTCTTAGATTTGACACTGCAAAGGAAATCTATAAAAGAAAAACTATAACTTGGCTTTCATTAATGTAAAAGTCTTTGGGCCTGCAAAGGTCCATATGAATAAAATGAAAAAAACAAGCTACAAATTAGAAACATGTACAAACTATATATCCAAGAAATAACATATGAAGAATTAATAAAACTGCCCAGCCAGTATAGCTGAGTGGTTGAATATAGACCCATGCACCAAGAGGTCATTGGTTTGATTCCTGGGTTTGATACCTGGTCCATGTTGTGGGCCAAAATCCCCAGTGTGGGGCATGCAGGAGGTGACCAATGGATGTTCTCTCTCATTGTCGTTTGTATCTCTCTCTTCCTCTCCCTTCCTCTCTCTCTAAAATCAAGAAAAGAAAATTTTTAAAAATTACTAAAACTGAACAGTATAAAAACATGAAATCCAAGTAGAAAATGGGCAAAGACATTAATAGACATTTCATAAGACAGGATATACAGATGGAAAATAAATATATGAAAAGATATTCAACATCATTAGTTATGAGGGGCAAGCAAATAAAAATCACAATGATATATTACTATACACCTATCTGACTAAAATAAAAAAAAAATAGTGACATCAACTTTTGACAAGAATGCAGAGATATTTGATTATTCACACATTAAAGGTGGGGATGTAAACTGGTACAGCAACACTAGAAAAACTTTTTGACAATTTGGGGCTAATTTCCAAAATATATAACGAATTGATACAACTTCAAAAAAGGAAAGACAAACATTCCAATTAAAAAATGGGCAAAAAATATCAATAGACACTTCTCCAGATGGCCAAGAGACATATGAAAAAATGCTCAAAGTTACTAATCATCAGAGAGATGCAAATTACAGTAACTATGAGGTATCACCTCACACCTTCTCGAATGCCTACCATCAACAAATCATCAGACAAATGCTGGTGAGGATGTGGAGAAAAGGGAACCATAGTACAATGCTGGTGGGAATGCAGACTGGTGCAGCCACTATGAAAAACAGTATGAAGTTTTCTCAAAAAATTAAGAATGGAACTGCCTTTTGACCCAGTGATCCCACTTCTAAGAATGTATCCTAAGAAGCCTGAAACACCTATCAGAAAGAGTATACATATACTACTACAACATGGATAATTCATAATAGTACTATTTACAATTGCTATGATCTGGAAATAGCCCAAATATCCATCAATAGGTGAGTGGATAAAAAAACGATGGTAGATTTATACAATGAAATACTATGCAGCTGTAAGAAAGAGCGAATTCTTATCCTTTGAGACGACATGGAGTTACCTGGAGATTATTATGCTAAGTGAAATAAGCCAATCAGAGAAAGACAAATATCACATGATCTCACTTATATGTGGAATCTAATGAACAAAATAAACTAATGAACAAACTAGATCCAGAAACATGGAAGCATAGAATAGATTGACTAATCTCAGAGGGAAGTGGATTGGGGAGAGATTAACCAAAGAATTTCTGTGCATATATGCATGACCCATAGACACAGACAGTAGTGTGGTGAAGACCTGAGATGCAGGCAGGAGCAGAGTGGAAGGGGTCAATGGGAGAAGAAGGGGGGGTATGTAATACTTTCAACAATAAAGATAAATTTAAAAAAATAATAAACATGCAAAAATTACATGATCCAGCAAATGTACCCTTGAACATTTATTTTATAGTAATGAAATATTATGTTCACATAAAAACTTCTATGTACACTTTTATAAAGCTTTATTTGTAATATTCCAAATGGAAATTATCCAAATGTCTTTCAAACAATGAATAGTTAAACAAAATATGTCACATACATACCATGGAATACTATTATGCAATCAAACTAATAATTATTGATGCATGCAAGAAGATTGTAGATCTCCAGGGAATTATACTGAGTTAAAAGAGGCTATCCAAAAGGTTATATACGATATTATTTCGGTCATATAATATTTTTGAAATGGAGAACAGATTAATGGTACAAAGATCAGAGTCATGGGAGGAGAGTGAGAAAGAAAAGATGCTGCTGTGATTATAAAAGGGTAACAGAAGGGATCCTTGTGATGATGGAACTGTTCAGATTCTGTACTGTGTTAGTAGATACAAGAGCCTACATGCATAATGAAACTCTATATAATGAACATAAATATACACCGCATAAAGTGGACGAGGTCAATCCTCATTGTATTATACTATAATTTTGTAGAATGTTGCTTTTGGGGAGAAAATGGATAAAGTATACATGGATGTCTCTATTATTTCTTACAACTTTAGGTCAATCTACAATTATTTAAATAAACACTTTATTTTTTATAAAGGAATAAAATACTACTGCAACATGGATAATTCTTTAAAACTTTATGCTATGAGAAGAAATCACTTACAAAAAGAGATGTTAGATGTTTATTTGACTCATGCAGCGGGGAGGGTAGGAAAGGAAAGTGATTGCTAATGGTTGTGGTTTCTTTGGTGAGCTGATTAAAATGTTCTAAAGTTAGATTGTGGTGAATATACTAAAACCCACTGAATTGTACACTTTATGGGTGGATTTTATGATGTATTAAATATACCCCAATATAAAATAATAAGAGAAAATCATGGTATTTAGTTTGTGTCAGTTTTTTTTTATTCTTCTCTCAGTTCTATAGAGGTTTCACAAATATAAGAAAGATTATTGCCCATTTTTACTGACTTTTCATATTTAACTGTGTCTTAACATCTTTGACTTTCCTGAGTGAGCAAACTGAACTGAGTAAATCTCTTCGAGTGAATTATGAAGCCAGCTGCTCAGTGTATGAGAATCTCATAATGGCTGACATATCAACACATGTCAATTTTCACACCTCCACAACTGGCCCGTGTTTTCACCAATCCCTGAGAGAGGGGACAGTTGAAGCTATAAAGTTTATTGCTGCCAACTCTCTCTTCACATAGATTCTTCTTTATATCTTATTTTCTCCACCTGATTCTATTTGTGTTACAACCCAGAAACATCCAAGCCATTTCCTTCTGTTATGATATTTTTGTATTCCAAAATAAAAGTTTCTATCTATTTGATATCCATGTGGAAATAATGGGAAGGTGGGTTGATATCTGAAGTCCAACCTTGATTTGAGAGTTTTCATGAAATCAGTGATAGTATGATGTCCAAGGACTTTTCTCAGGAGCACTCCATTTGTTATAAGTTATGGAAAGATAGTAAAAACATTTAAAGAAGACTAAGAAGGGGCCACTGGAAAATTAAAAGGCAAACAAACTTATATGTTGTTTTTCAATCAAATTGAAGGACATTTGTTCAGGAGGTGGAGATAATTGTGTCAAATGCTGAAGAAAGGTCGGATAAAATGAGGATTAGTACACATATGATCTTCAGGTGGGGATTGTGGTTGAAAATGTGATGATGGAAAAACAGAAAAAGAGAAGATGTCAGCAGGCAGGACCGGAGGGAGGGTGTGTATAAGAGAGTGAGCTAGTGTGTGAGAGAGTGTGAGTGGACATGAAGGTGGGTGACCAAACTCCTGCAGTGCAGAGACTCAGAGCAGAAGGTTCCTGTGCTGTGGACAGGAGCAGCCATCTACCTCGGTAAGCAGCCTTTCAAGGCAGAAGTGTCTCCCTGTGCCACAGAAAGGTCCCACCATTTTGGAAGATCCTGGGTCTTCCCTGAGAGGAGGCAGTGGGAGCGGCTAGGGCCCAGCAACCTGAGCCCACCAGCGCACCTGGCACCATTGGACCAGTGGACACCCTGTGTCAACACATATCAGTGCACAGTAGTGGAGCTGCCAAGGTGCCAGTCACAGAAGCCACGGACAGCTGGGAGTCCAGCACCATCCCCCACAGTAGCAGCCCCATCAGAGTGGAGATATACCCCCAGCAACAGAGGCTGGGGAGCAGACATCCATCCTCAGGCAACAGAAGCACAGACCAGCACCTGAGACCCCTCCCCAAAAAGTACAGCAAAAGCTGAGTAAGGAGTTGAGTCCCACGGGGCAGCAGCACTCCCCAGCCACCAGCAGCAGGATCTGGGGCTCCACAGAGACCTGTGAGGTCCAGCAGCCTACAAGAGCAGTGGGAAGCCAGAGCCCAAGAGGGACTGGTGCGATCCAGCTGCCCTTAGGTCCTGCGGGTTGCTTGGGCACCAGAGAAGCCTGTGCGACCGAGCAACCCACAAGAGCTGTGGGAAGACTGAGCCCCAGAGGGACTGGTGCAATCCAGCAGCCCGCAGGACATGCAAGATGCTGGGGCACCAGAGAGGCTCTGTGACCCAGTAGCTCACAAGAGCTGTGGGAGGCCAGGGCTCAAGAGGGACTGGTGTGATTCAGCTGCTTGCCCACTGGACCTGCAGGGTGCAGGGGCACAAGAGAGGCCTGTGCTACCCAGTAGGGACTGTGTAATCCAGTTACCCATGAGCCCTGCCAGGTGCTGAAGCACCAGAGAGGCCTGTGGGACCCAGCAGCCCATAAGATAGGCATAGAGCCTGGTTTCCAAAGGGACTTTGCAGTCCAGTTACCTGCAGGACTTGCAGGGTTCAGGGGCACCAGAGAGGCCTGTGCAACCCAGCTGAGCACAAGATAGGCATAGAGGATGTGAAAATGGAGGCGGAGTGAATGGAAGCTACACAGATGCTCTCCCAGGACCAAATGAGAATTAAAACTAAAATAAAGACAAATCCTCAGAAAAAAGCATCAGAAAAGCAGCAGGAGAGGTCCATATAACCAGGGACACTGGTAGGATCTGCAGAGGTACAAGAGGGTGGCGGGCTGGGAGCCCACAGACAGCAGCAGTCTTAGCTGTGAGTAATGCCCTTGGGGAATAAAGACCAATCCCACTACACAGCACAGAGAGCCGGGACAGAACATGAAAATGGCCATAGCCACTCACCTGGGGACTACAGCAAAAGGAGGGAAGACTGGGCTGGAACAATGTGAGAATACCCAGGATTTGGAGGGCACTCAGAGTTTTTGCTGAGTTGCAGCCACAAAGGATGGTGGCCAGTGTGCTCCTTCCCAGAGTTGAAGGGAAAAGCAGCGCCCCCCCCCCCCAAGATTCAGCCTTTCCCAGGTGAGGCAAAGAAATGAAAATTGAGGCTCATTAAAAACCACCATCTATCCCACCCCGCGGAAATCCTCTTATGCAGAAAACCAGGGCTACATTCCTAGGCACTGAGTCACTGAGACTACTAGCCCCAGAAAAAAGCTAGAGGATAACTGAAACTTTCCTGGGCTTGCAAATCTACCCAGGAAAGTAAGACTTGACAGTGGTGTTTAATGTGGGCCCACCCAGGCACATCCAAACACAGTGGAGGGACCACAAACAGCAGAACACCAACACCCACAGGGAAATTTGGCAGGCTTCAAAACCCACTGAGATAGCCAAAATGGTGAAACAGAGAAACAAATCCCAAATGAAAGCAAAAGAGAACTCTATCGAAGATGAGATCAATGAAATGCAGTTAAGCAAATTATTAGAGGTAGAGTTCAGAGCCATGATTTTAAGGAATCTCAACAGCATGAGTAAGGACATCAGCACCATAAGTAAAGATATAGAAACATTGAAAACCAACCAAGTGGAAATGAAGAATGACATAGCAGAAATAAAGAACACATTGGAAGGCCCTGGCCAGTTTGGCTCAGCAGTTAGAGAGTTGGCCTGCGGCCCGGAGAGACCCGGGTTCGGTTCCCACTAAGGGCACGTACTTCGGTTGCAGTTTGTCCCCGGCCATGGTTGGTCGTGCGGGTGGCAGCCACTCGATGTGTCCCTTCACGTCGATGTTTCTCTCTCTCTCTCTCCCTTCCTCTCTCTCCCTCCCACTCTATCTGTACAAAAAATGGAAAAATATCCTCGGGTGAGGATAAAAAACAAAAACAAAAACAACACATTGGAAGGACCAACCAGCAGAGTAGAGGAAGCTGAGGACCGGATCAGTGAATTAGAAGACAGGGTAGAAAAAATCAACCAATCAGAAAACCAAAAGAAAAAAAAAACAATTAAAAAACAGGAAGACAGCTTAAAAGAACTGTGGGACAACTGGAAACATAACAACATTAGCATCATAGGAGTCCCCAAAGAGGAAGAAAATTGGCAAGGGTTAGAGAATACATATGAAGAAACAGTGACAGAAAACTTTCCTGACTTGGTGAAAGAAGAAGGCATTTAAGTTTAAGAAGCACAGACAGCCCCAAATAAGAAGAACCCAAACAGGCCCACACCAAGACACATAGTAATTAAAATGCAAAAATTAAAGACAAAGAGAGAATCCTAAAGGCAACAAGAGATAAGCAACAGGTTACCTACAAAGGAAACCCCATAAGGCTCTCAGCTGACTTCTCAACAGAAACACTAAAGGCCAGAAGGGAGTGGCATGAAGTAAACAAGGTAATGAAAAACAAGGATCTGAATCCAAGACTACTCTACCCAGCAAGGCTATTATCCAAGATAGAAGGTCAAATAAAGAGCTTTCCAGACAAAACAAGGCTAAGGGAATTTATTAATACCAAAGCAGCACTGCAAGATATGCTAAAGGGATGCTGTAATTAATAGAAGAAATGGGAAGAACCTATAACCACACTAAAGAAAAACAGCAATAAATAAATACATATCAATTGTCATTTTAAATGTGAATGCTTTGAATGCTCTGATAAAAAGATACAGAGTAGCTGACTGGATAAGAAAGCATGACACACATGTATATTGTTTACAAGAGACCCACTTCACAACAAAAGACTCACATAGTTTGGAAGTGAAAGGATGGAAAAAAATCTTTCAAGCAAATGGAAAAGAAAAAAAAGCTGGGGTAGCAATACTCATTTCTGATAAAGTAGATTTCAAAAAGAAGGCCATAACTGGAGACAAAGAAGGACAGTACATAATATTGAAAGGATCTATCCAACAGGAAGATATAACCTTGCTAAACATATATGCACCCAATATAGGAGCACCAATATATATTAAAAATCTTCTGGAGGACTTCAAAAAAGAAATAACAGCAATACAATCATAGCAGGGGACTTCATACCCCACTGACATCACTGGATAGATCATCTAGACAAAAAATTAACAAGCAAACATAAACTCTAAATGAAGCACTATATCAAATGGATTTCTTAAATATCTATGGAGAATTATATCCCCAAACTGCAGAATTCACATTCTTCTCAAGTGCACATGGGACATTCTCAAAGAGAGACCACATTTTAGGCCTCAAACTAAGTCTCTACAAGTTCAAGAAGACTGAAATCATATCAAGCATCTTCTCAGAGCACAATGGCATGAAACTAGAAATCAGTTGCAACAAGAACATGCAAAGACCTTTGAAAACATGGAGGCTAAATAGCATGTTATTGAACAATGAAGGGGTTATCATGGAGATCAAGCAATAAATCAAAAACTTCCTTGAACCAATGAAAATGAACACACAGCAACACAAAAGCTATGGGATGCAGCGAAATCAGTTCTGAGAGGAAAGTGCATAGAACTACAGGCCTACCTCAAGAAACAAGAAACATTTCTAATAGACTATCTAATCTCACAACTTAAAGAACTAAAAAGCAAACAAAAATAAAACCCCAGAGCAAGTAGAAGGAAGGCAATAATAAAGATCAGAGCAGAAATAAATGACATGGAGACCAAAAAAACAATTCAAAGGATCAATGAAACAAAAAGCTGGTTCTTTGAAAAGATAAACAAGATTAATGGACCCTTAGCTAGACTCGCCAAGAAACGAAGAGAGAGAACCCAAATACAAAAAATCAGAAACTCAAAAGGAGAAATAATAACTGACACCACAGAAATACAAAGGATTGTTAACAAATATTACGAACAATTACATGGCAACAAATTCGACAATCTAAGTGAAATGGACCAATTTCTAGAATCACATAGTCTCCCAAAATTGAATCGGGAAGATATAGAAAACTTGAACAGACCAATAACAACAGAAGAAATTGAAGTTGTAATCAAGACTGTTCCAGCAAACAAAAGTCCAGGCCCAAATGGCTTCACAGGAGACTTTTACCTAACATTCAAAGAAGAATTAATACCCATTCTCCTCAAACTATTTCAAAAAATTCAAGAAGAAGGAAGACTTCCCAACTCGTTTTGTGAGGCCAGCATAATCCTAATTCCAAAACCAGAAAAAGACACTACAAAGAAAGGAAACTACAGGCCAATATCCTTGATGAACATTGATGCCAAAATCCTGAACAAAATACTAGCAAATCAAATCCAGCAAAACATCAAAAAAAAGTATTCACCATGACCAAGAGGCACTCATCCCAGGGATGCAAGGATGGTACAATATTAGCAAATCAATAAATGTGATACACCACATAAAGAAAATGAAAGATAAAAATCAAATGATCATGTCAATAGATGCTGAAAAAGCATGTGACAGATCCCAGCACCCATTTCTGATAAAAACGCTCAGCAATCTGAGAATACAGGAATTATATCTCGACAGAATGAAGGCCATATATGAAAGACCTATAGCCAACATCACACTCAATGGGAAAAAACAAAAAGCATTTTCCTTAAGAACAAGGATGCCCACTTTTGCCATTCTTATTTAACATAGTATTGGAAGTCTTACCCACAGCAATCAGACAGGAGTTAAAATAAAAGGGATCCAAATTGTAAAGGAAGAAGTGAAACTGTCATTATTCACAGATGACATGATATACGTAGAAAACCCCAAAGACTCCATCAAAAATCTACTAGACTTACTAAATGAATTTGCCAAAGTAGCAGGATATAAAATTAACATCAAGAAATCGATGGCATTCTTATATACTAATGATCAAATCACAGAAAGAAAAACTTAAAAACAATCCCATTTACCATTGCAGCAAAAAAATTAAAATACCTAGGAATAAACTTAACCAAAGAAGTAAAGAACCTTTTTGCAGAAAACTATAGGTCATTGAAAAAAAATAGAGGAAGATATAAAAAGTGGAAGCACATACCTTGTTCATGGATTGAAAGAATGAACATCATTACAATGTCCATACTACCCAAAGGTATATATAGATTCAATGCAATCCCCAGCAAAATATCAATGACATACTTCACAGAACTAGAACAAATACTTCAAAAGTTTACATGAAACCAAAAACGATCCAGAATAGCCACAGCCACTTGAAAAAGAAGAACAAAGTTGGAGGGATCACATTACCAAATTTCAGGTTATACTACAAAGCCACTGTAATCAAAACAGCCTGGTACTGGCACAAGAACAGGCACATAGATCAATGGAACAGAATAGAGAACACAGAAATGGACCAAGACAATATGCTCAACTATTATTTGACAAAGAGGGCAAGAGCATAGAGTGGTGTAAAGACAGCCTCTTTAATAAATGGTGTTGGGAAAATTGGACAGCTACATGCAAAAAAATGAAACTAGACCATCAACTTACACCATACAAAGAATAAACTCAAAATGGATAAAAGACTTAAATGTGACTCATGAGTCCATAAAAATCCTAGAAAAAATGTAGGCAACAAAATTTCAGACATCATATGCAGCAGAATTTTTACTGATACATCACTTAAGGCAACAGAAACAAAGGAGGAAATGAACACATGGGACTACATCAATCTCAATAGCTTCTGCACAGCAAAAGAAACAACCATCAAAATGGAAAGGCAACCCACTGTATGGGAGAGCATAATTGCCAATGATACATCAGATAAGGGGTTTATTTCCAAAATATATAGAGTGCTCATACAAGTCAACAAAAGGAAATCAAAGACCCAATTAAAAAATGGGCAGTGGAACAAAATAGACACCTCTCCAAACAGGACATACAAATGGCTAAGAGACATATGAAGAAATGCACACCACCACTAATCATCAGAGAGATGCAAATTAAAACAACTATGAGGTATCAGCTCACACCTGTCAGAATGGCCACCATCAACTAATCCTCAAGCAACAAGTGTTGGCGAGGGTGTGGAGAAAAGGGGACTCTAGTACACTGCTGGTGGGAATGCAGACTGGTGCAGCCACTATGGAAAACACTATGGTGTTACCTCAAAAAATTAAAAATTGAACTGTCATTTGACCCAGTGATCCCACTTCTAGGAATATTCCTGAAGGAGCCTGAAACACCACTCAGAAAGAATATATGTAGCCTGGCCGGTTTGGCTCAGTGGTTAGAGCGTCGGCCTGCGGTCCCGAGAGACCCGGGTTCGGTTCCTGCTAAGGGCACGTACCTCGGTTGCAGTTTGTCCCCGGCCCTGGTTGGTCGTACGGTGGCAGCCACTCGATGTGTTTCTTTCACATCGATGTTTCTCTCTCTCTCTCTGTTCCTTTCTCTCCCTCCCACTCTACCTGAACAAAAAATGGGAGAATGTCCTCGGGTGAAGATAAAAAAATAAAATAAAATAAAATAAAATAAAATAAAATAAAATAATAATATATGTACCCCCATGTTCGTAGCAGCACTATTTACAATAGCTAAGATCTGGAAATAGCGCAAATGTCCGTCAGTAGACAAATGGATAAAAAAGCAGTGGTACATATACACAATGGAGTACTATGCAGCTGTGAGAAAGAAAGATCTCTTATCCTTTGAGACGACATGGAGGGACCTGGAAAGTATTATCCTAAGCCAAACAAACCAAACAGAGAAAGACAAGTATCACATAATCTTGCTTATTTGTGAAATATAATGAGCATAACAGTCTGAGGAATGGGGTAGTCCCAGAGACGTGGAAGTGGGGTACAGACTGACAATCCCCAGAAGAGGGTGTGGTGGGGGACAGATTAACTGCAGAACTTATGTTCATGTATGCATGAACAATAGACACGGACAACAAAGCAGGGGACAGGGCGGGGAGGGAGTGGAGGGGGAAATCAGTGGGGGGAAACGGAGAAACATCTGTAACAAAAATTACTTAATTAATTAAAAACGAAGAAAAGATTAGGAAATGTGATCATCACACCCTGTTCGATTTTGCTCAGTGGTTGGAGCATTGCCCTGCGGACCAGAGAGTCCAGGATCAGTTCCTGCTAGGGGCACGTACCGAAAAAAAAAAAAAAGAGAGAAAATGTGATCACTAGTACAGTATAATGCTATTGTCTTAATTGTTGAGGCACCTGTCAGTTTACTCACAACCACGTCTTTTGCATCATCAGTGCAAAATGAATACTGTGGAAAATGCAAATATGTAATAATGTATAATACCTTAGTACTATTTTAAACAGAAGTTTAAATATTTGGATTAATATAAGGCAAATATTTCAAAGAGCAAATAAAGTTGACTTTTGTACCATTAGAATGCCTTTTATCAGTAAAAATGAGCTATAATAGATTCATGTCCCTAAACTAAATTGTATGTTTATTTTTTCAGTGTAAAATAAATAATTATTTTTAAGGAGGTCATGTGAATGTGGGGAGCAACATCTTAAGATTCATTTCATCATGTGCTTTTTATTCAACAAAAATGCAATATTTTCACATAATTATTATTTTATTAAAATTAATTAAGGTTTGCCCTGGCTGGTTTGGCTCAGCAGTTAGAGCGTTGGTCTGTGGTCCAGAGAGACCCAGGTTCAGTTCCCGCTAAGGGCATGTACCTCAGTTGCAGTTTGTCCCCGGCCTTGGTTGGGTTGTGCGGGTGACAACCACTCGACATGTCCCTTTCACGGTGATGTCCCCCCCCTTCCTTTCTCTTTCTCCCACTCTATCTGAACAAACAAAAAAATGTCCTAGGGTGAGGATTAAATCAATAAATTAATTAATTACTTAATTAAAGTAAAATAAAGGTTTATTTTATTACAAATAAATAATATGTAGTGATAATTTACAACTTAAAGTTTATAATTGAATTCTTTCAATCAGTATAAAACGTGCCTGAAGATTTTTAGCAATGACACTTTGCTGTAATTTCTTTCAGCTTAGTGTTTCAGCTTTGCAGAATTTAATGCTATAAACAAGAAATATAAAATTATTTAAAATTTCAATTATTTAGTCAAACTTTAATTTTTCTTTACATTGGAGGATGGTTATTTATTAAGTACTTACATAACGTTGAATATTCTACAGCCTTAACACCTCTAAATTATAGTTATAGGTAATCCATGCATGAATAAAGTTGATGGGTTTATGTGCATTTAAGATAATTCTTATAAACTAAATAATAAAATTGTTGAAGTTTGGAAAGAGAAATCTGATTTCTTGCTGTGCTCCCAAACTGATTATTTCAAGCAGAGGTAGCTTCTCATTAGAAGCACAATGAAACAAGCTCCAGCTAGAAAAAGAGCTGTCTCTTCGTGGAGCATGAAGCAGACAGCCAAAGGATGCTTTCAGGTGGAGATGAAAGCCATCAAGTGTGTGAATTAAAAGAACAGATTCATCTATCTTTGTCTTTTTTACAACCGGACAGAATGCTAAGGGCCATCTGTTAAAACTTCATTCAGTGCAATAAAGGGCATTTTGTTAATATGTGACTAAATTAAATGGAACTGGATGGAATTTTAATGGAAACAGGTACAGTTAAGATTTCCAAACAATCAGGCTTGGCATTTCCTTCAACAAGCTTTTGATGGGTCCCTTCAAAGAGCAGTTCTCAAGGAGAATTCCCCTTCCCTCTTTCTCTCCATGCAATTTGATTATTCAAGAAAAGTAAAAAAAAATTGACATATTTTAGATAAGTACAAACTTAGAAAAAGGGTTCCAAATGGCCTCTACCATGAAATCTTTACCTTGAAATGTTTAAATGAATGAGGTAAAAATATATGATTTTATTTAGAATACTAAGGGTGGGTTTTCACCAAAACTGATGGAACTAATTTAACTTTTATAAAATGCAGATGTTTGAGTGAAATTATTCACAAATGATACTACACAACTTTTTACTTTTACTTTTATTTATTTATTGTTTATTATTATTATTTTATTAATTAATTAATTTTTTACAGATGTTTCTCCTTTCCCCCCCACTGATTTCCCCCTCCCCTCCCTCCCCTCCCTGTCCCCTGCTTTGTTGTCCGTGTCTATTGTTCATGCATACATGAACATAAGTTCTGCAGTTAATCTGTCCCCCACCACACCCTCTTCTGGGGATTGTCAGTCTGTACCCCACTTCCACGTCTCTGGGACTACCCCATTCCTCAGACTGTTATGCTCATTATATTTCACAAATAAGTGAGATTATGTGATACCTGTCTTTCTCTGTTTGGTTTGTTTGGCTTAGGATAATACTTTCCAGGTCCCTCCATGTCGTCTCAAAGGATAAGAGATCTTTCTTTCTCACAGCTGCATAGTACTCCATTGTGTATATGTACCACTGCTTTTTTATCCATTTGTCTACTGATGGACATTTGCTCTATTTCCAGATCTTAGCTATTGTAAATAGTGCTGCTATGAACATGGGGGTACATATATTCTTTCTGAGTGGTGTTTCAGGCTCCTTCAGGAATATTCCTAGAAGTGGGATCACTGGGTCAAATGGCAGTTCAATTTTTAATTTTTTGAGGTAACACAATAATGTTTTCCATAGAGGCTGCACCAGTCCCACCAGCAGTGTACTAGAGTCCCCTTTTCTCCACACCCTCGCCAACACTTGTTGCTTGAGAATTAGTTGATGGCGGCCATTCTGACAGGTGTGAGGTGATACCTCATAGTTGTTTTAATTTGCATCTCTCTGATGATTAGTGATGTTGAGCATTTCTTCATATGTCTCTTAGACATCTGTATGTCCTGTTTGGAGAGGTGTCTATTTTGTTCCACTGCCCATTTTTTAATTGGGTCTTTGATTTCCTTTTGTTGACTTGTATGAGCACTCTATATATTTTGGAAATAAACCCCTTATCTGATGTATCATTGGCAATTATGCTCTCCCATACAGTGGGTTGCCTTTCCATTTTGATGGTTGTTTCTTTTGCTGTGCAGAAGCTATTGAGATTGATGTAGTCCCATGTGTTCATTTCCTCCTTTGTTTCTGTTGCCTTAGGTGATGTATCAGTGAAAATTCTGCTGCGTATGTTGTCTGAAATTTTGTTGCCTACATTTTTTCTAGGATTTTATGGACTGATGAGTCACATGTAAGTCTTTTATCCATTTTGAGTTTATTCTTTGTATGGTGTAAGTTGATGGTCTAGTTTCATTTTTTTGCATGTAGCTGTCCAATTTTCCCAACACCATTTATTAAAGAGGCTGTCTTTACTCCACTCTATGCTCTTGCCCCCTTTGTCAAATAATAGTTGAGCATATTGTCTTGGTCCATTTCTGTGTTCTCTATTCTGTTCCATTGATCTATGTGCCAGTACCAGGCTGTTTTGATTACAGTGGCTTTGCAGTATAACCTGAAATTTGGTAATGTGATTCCTCCAACTTTGTTCTTCTTTTTCAAGATGGCTGTGGCTATTTGGGGTCTTTTTTGGTTCCATATAAACTTTTGAAATATTTGTTCTAGTTCTGTGAAGTATGTCATCGGTATTTTGCTGGGGATTGCATTGAATCTATAGATTGGGTAAAATGAAACAAAATCAGATTTCTTTAAACATTTAGTCTCAGTTTTTTTTAAAAAAATTGATTACAAATTAAATCAGAATAAAGAATACAGAATCACAAACATCAAAATAAATAATATCGATAAAGCTATGAGAGAGATAAATACAATTTTTAAATATTATATTTGTCCTTTGAAACCCAATAGATTATAGTTGGCACATCAATTGGAGGAAATTATCCCCAGTTTAATGACAATACTCTTTTAATTGGTTGATTCTATTACCACAATTATAAAAAAAATATCAAATTAGAACTGCTACAAAAATGCAGATTCTGATAATATCAGAGTGAATTTTATGTTAAATTCACATTGAACATGAAAAATTATCCCTCCTTTGGAGCGAATCAACTGTTTATTCTACCAATATCAGATTGAAAAAAATAATTCAACTTTTAGATCTTTAGGTAAGAGTTGGTTCATAGTTCTCCCCAATGTTCATAGCAACAATTTACCAGATAAGTTTTCTTCTAACTTTGTAAAATCATATTTATTGAAACAAATTATATTCCAATTATTAATATTTGAATGAGACATACAGATTAACTAAATATAATTTTCTTTAGAGAAACAAACCTGAGAATAATTCCACACAATGTAATGAATTATCAGGTTAATCTTGTCCTAGCACAGATGACCGTAAATTTAAAGAATATGAAAATCTGTCTCAATATATGGTCTCTATGGGGACTCTTGAAGTACCAAGTGCCCAATTGCTCAATAAATGCTAAATGGAAAAGATAATAATGATGTATTAACTCATTTCCCAAAGAGCTTTTGACTCTGTTGGTTTCCACATCCATCTGCTTTATACATTGAAAGGAAAGAAAAAAGTCAATACTTATAAGAACTATATAATTTCCCACAAATTCTGAAGTTCAAGAAATATTTCATTATATATTTTGATTGCACACACAGAAACACACACACAGCATTCACTGCAGTTAATTGCTTTATAATGATTAACTTTGGAATCCTGTCCCGTTTTTGAATTAGAATAGGCACACCACAGTTTACATGACTCAAAAAATCATTGTCAAGGTGCCCAATCTTCTGTTTATTACATCTGTCATGATTATTTCTTCTTTTGCATAGTACAATTATTTAGAGTTGGCCTTGCTTGATCCATAGGACACCATTTCTCTGGGTGGCTGCAGTGATCAAAGGAAGCCACATGAACATTATTGACCATACTGGAGGCTGATACCTCATCTTTAGCCACTTTCACTCTATGTTCAGAGTTAGTACCTTCTCTAGCTTATGTTTGCAGGATATTTTATGTCTTCTTCTTGTCTCATCGGGGGACTCTAAGCATGGCAAAGCATTCCCATGTTAGATGGTAGTATGAAGAGGAAGGCAGGGCATCTTTGTGCCATTTACTTGTGTGATATCTATTAACAGGTGGATATTTTCCTCCTTTAATCTGATCTATTCTGTGATGTGAATATCTGAGGTAAAAAGAAAACCAGGTATTGTCTTTGCTTCATCATTGACATGATCTAAGTCTTTATTCTGGTTTTCTAATCTTCTCACCTTCCCCAGGTTGTTCCCCCTATACACATACATACATCTAAGAAGGTAAAGGGGTTATTTAGGCTATTCGGATATTAGAATTTTAATAATTTTTTTCTTAAGGCCATGAATAAAAATATTTAAAACCAAGCTATCCATATTAATGTGAATTATCCAAAGCATGCTTTAATTTTCTTACATGCCAGGCACTCTATGAAGCACATAACATACCTCAATATTAATTGCAACAACATTCTTTCTCTTTGAAAACCTTTCAATTGTGATCTGCTTATAGATCATTTGTATTGCTCATGATTCGGTTTTCCTGAAATAAATATTCTGTCCTATTTTGTAATAAAATTATATGGTTAATTTTCATGTATCTTTGCTGCATCAAGGAATAAACATAAAGCCCCTGCAAAAGTCCTTCATCTTTGCTTCCATTACCCTTTCTCATAAAGCCTAGAAATGTCCATTTACCTATTTTGCCCCAAATTCTGGAGTTCTATCCTTAATCTGGTGCATATTCAGACTGTAAAAATTTTACTAGAAGCATTCATGTGCTAAAAAACTGCTGTCAGGGAAGCATGCAATCATTCATATATTTACCCCTTTTCAACATAGTCTGTTCTCTAATCACTAATGTGCAATTTGGATGATTTTACTATTCTAGGGAACGCAGATGTATTTCCTCAGGCAACAGTTTACTTTTCTTCTGAAAGTGTCCTGTATGGGGTAACAATTCTGATATGTTATGCTTACATATACACTCTAAGAGGTTAATGTTCTGTAGCTAATACTTTGGTATTGTTTGCATGTACCTAGATAATTATTTCAGGGCAATGATTTATTTACCTTATACATCTAATAATGCATTTGTCTAAAAATGCTACTATGCTACTTGTCCTGTGTAGCAACTGAAGCAAAAACAACAAAAATATTATATAAAATAGGTATTCTAAAGTAATAAATTATATCATTCTAAAGCTTTCAAGTATATTGATTTTACTTCATAGGTACAGAGGAAGGAAGAAGCATGGATGAAATATAATTTCCAAGAATATAACTTGATGATTTCTCAACAGAAGCTAGAATATAGATATCTTTTAAAGGCTTTGAAATATCTCCAAGACAAAGAAAAACAATGTAACTTTGGGGCAGACTTTAAAGCTAAAACTTTAGTGAAGGCCTTGTTAAAGTAAATGCCCACTGTGCTCCATTTAAAATTCTTCTCATAGTCCCACATCTTGAATAATCATAAATTGATCATAAAAATAGACCTTTGGCCTGGCTGGTGTGGCTCAGTGGTTGAGCATCGACCCATGGACTGAAAGGTCCGGGTTCAATTTCCAGTCAGGGCACATGCCCGGGTTGTGGGCTCGATCCCCATTAGGGGGTGGGCAGGAGGCAACCGATCAATTATACTCTCTCACATCGATGTTTCTACCTCTTACTCCATCTCCCTCCCTTTCACTCTAGCTAATGATCAATTATATATATATATATATATATATATATATATATATATATATATATATATTTGTATATATTTAAATAGGCCTTTGTCCCAAGTCAAAATTAGAAAACTGAAAGAGTATAAACAATTTTAGGAATTTAAAACTAAAGATGAGTATTAATCAGAATCAACAACTCAAAATCTTAAAACATTTGTCAAAAAGTCAAGGGGCAAAATAATTATAAAAACGAAAGGCAATATTTTGTAGTTTTCAAAATGAGACTTGTTAGTCAGTAGAGATAAACTTGATGTTGATGTGTGATAATTTTGGTATAATAAATGCAATTGACCACCAAAATTATCATACATGTGACATGTGCATAATAATTATAAAAATGAAAGAGAAAGAGAAATAATTCTAGCAGCTGAACTTGGAGGAAATAAAAGAGTTCTTAAAAAGCTCTAATTAATATACTCAGAGAAATTGAAGGTGACGTTACTCTTATGAAACATAGGAAGCAGATTATGAATAAGAAATATTCTGGGGAAAAAAAGAACCATTGAAAAATACTGAAAATAAAGCTAATGTTTATAATTCCTTTATGTGTGAAATAAAAATAAACCTATGTGTGTGAAAATAAGCCAATAGATGATAGATAGATAGATAGATAGATAGATAGATAGATAGATAGATAATTGATTGATAGGTAACCCAGAGAAATTTCTGTAATTTTTTCACAGTGCTAATGTAAACATAAATCACTAAAAGTCTATTGTTCAAAGGAAAAACTAGGTCATTATATACACTAGAAGATTGTTTCTTAAAGTGTGATATGTGAGCTATTTGTATCGGAAACTATTAGATGTTTTAAAAATGAATACAATTTCCCAGATCCAGAAAGCACCCACTACGTCAGAATTTCTATAAGTAGAGATAAAACAGATACATTTTAATAGGGGTTCTTAGGCACTCTTAAGCTTACTACAGTTAATACTATATTAAAGCCATTTAAAAGAATAAAAAAATTAAATAACTTTCAGACATTTTAATACTTTCCTGAATTTTAGAACTATTTTCAAAAACTATATATATATGACTATAGTTACATGTCTGTCATCTATCCATCTATATCTTGCAACTGTAAAGGAAAGCTTTTTTTAAAAAAAAAACATTTTATCTTTATTGATTTTAGAGAGAGAAGAAGTAAGAGGTAGACAGATATAGAAACATTGATGAGAGAGAACATCGATTGGCCGCCTCCTGCATGCCCCCAACTGGGGATCAGGCCCACAACCTGGGCATGCGTCCTGACCGGGAATTCAACTGGCAACGTCTTGGTGCATGGGTCAATGCTCAACCATTGAGCCACACTGGCCAAACAAAAAGCTTTTTTATTCTGCTATAATCTCCATATTAAACTTAATGTCTATGAAAATATTTGTCTTATTTGAACTATTTGCTAACTTTATCTCATTATACCAAATTCTAAAATCCAGGAAGTATATTTAATTATGAGCTAGCTTAGTGTATGGCAAATGGCGTGTTCATTAAATGTTTTATAAATGATGAGTTTAGATGTTTACTGTCCAACATTTTATCCACTAGCAATATGTGTTTATTGAGCACCTGAAATGTTGCTTGTATATGAATTTCCTATAAAAAAATAAAACATCTCACTAATATTTTCTATAATAATTGCATATTGAAATGAGTCATTTAAGGGTGGCATAAAATACAAACAACTAACACCATTTTTAGTGTGAGTTCTCCCAACTATCACTAGTTATTTTTTTAATTTTCTCTAAAATATCTTTTTATGGTATATTGAAATCTATTCCAAAGCTATAGATTTATGTTTTTGTTTCCTAATCAGAAAATCCTTTTCATTAAGTACTAAGTCTCTTGAGTTTTAAGCAACAAATTTCTAATGGACACATGCGAAAAAACTAGTGAATGAAGAACATCTAAAACTTTACCTTTGTATTCACCCTTTCTTGCCTCAAAACTACTAACAACATATATATATATATATATATATATATATATATATATATATATATTTGAAGAATTAGGTAAAATGAAGAAGTATTGTGCCATCATTCTTACATGAAAGCATCAGTGTTTTTAAATCATTTCAAGTAAAAGAAGAGACATGATTTCCTCTGGGAAAGAAGATACTAGGAAGAATATGTATGACTATATTGATTTGTTACTACATACGTTTATTTGTACTTGTAATACAAACACAGATATTGATTTTACTTTTCCAAAGAAATATTAAGTTTCATTAATTGTAGGTGGAAAACACAGAAATACTTTTCAATTATAATGTTACAATGTTGATTGATCACTCTTTTTTCCTCCTCTTCAGTTTCCCAATTCCATTCAATTCATTTTACTATTCTATAATTTCAATAAGCAAACACTGAATACATAATACCACAGTTTAAAATTATGTATGCACGAACATACATGATTCCTCAATGCCCAATATTCAGATTGGTATTAACAGTTTTTCACAATGACATTAATGTTCACCATATATCAGAATAGGAGAAGTGGTCTAAAGGCTGTCCTAATCAATTTACATCAAACACCAATCTATATCCTTAATAGACAGGAATATATCACTAGGTAACAAAATACAATTTACTATTTCTGTGTAGCCATTTACCATTTTTCAACTTAATACTAAAAAATAATTTTATAATTTATTCTATTCTCTCTCTCTCTCTCTCTCTCTCTCTCTCTCTCTCTCTCCTCTCTCCCTTTCTCTCTCTTCTTTCCTTGGTTTGGGTTTTCATTTTCAATCAACAAGTGTGATGGACTGTTAATTTCTTCCTTATCTGCTATTTGAAGGATCTTTCATCATTGCCCTTGTCATGCTTTAGTATTTTGGAAAGAATACTTACATTAATTACGCTTGGAAGAAAGGTTATTTTAATTATAAACAAAAGAAAATGTCAAAAAAATTAAAGTGCCAATATTATAACTAGAATTGAATTTAGAGAAAATATAGATGAAGAAACAGAGGCGATATGTATGGTCCATATATAACCACACTAATTTTGGAATTCTGTGTATAAATCTGAGATATGAATCAAAGTATTATAATGCCATAGTATTTTATTTGAAAAGTCTGTTTAATAAATCATTGCAGCATTATCATTGTACATTTCCAAGAGTACATCTGGGCCTAATTTCTATGGGAAATATCTTGTATGATTTGAAATTTTTCTTTTCCTTTGTTTTAATGAGTAAGGAAAAACTCTCGTCTTTCAGACTTTCCAGTTTTCATCTTTTAAAACTAATGCGTGATGTTTGATAAGATTCACCTGACAGTAAATATTAACAAGTACTGCGCACGCGGATGTGCATGCCCCTCCCGCGGCTGTCTGTGCTCCGATTGGTTGGCACCTGCAGGATCCATTGAAACTTGACAGTTAAATCTCCAGTTGGGAGAGGGCAGCGGGTGATAGGAAAAGAGATTGTGCAGAGGTGGGATCATGAAGGAAGAGATAAAGGGAATTCCTGTACGAGTGGCACTTCGGTGTCGCCCTCTGGTCCCCAAAGAGATTAGTGAAGGCTGCCAGATGTGTCTTTCCTTCGTACCTGGGGAACAGCAGGTGGTGGTTGGTACCGATAAATCCTTCACATACGATTTTGTGTTTGACCCCTCTGCCGAACAAGAAGAAGTCTTCAATATGACAGTAGCACCACTCATAAACGGCCTATTTAAAGGATATAATACAACCGTCCTGGCCTATGGACAGACTGGTTCTGGGAAAACCTATTCAATGGGAGGTGCTTACACTGCAGAGCAAGGGAATGAAGCAACAGTTGGGGTCATTCCTAGGGTAATACAACTGCTCTTCAAAGAAATTGAGAAGAAGAGTGACTTCGAATTTACTCTGAAAGTGTCATACTTGGAGATTTACAATGAAGAAATCTTGGATCTTCTATGCCCATCTCGTGAGAAAGCCTCTCAAATAAATATACGAGAGGATCCTAAGGAAGGCATAAAGATTGTGGGACTCACTGAGAAGTCTGTTTTAGTTGCCATGGATACTGTTTCCTGTTTGGAACAGGGCAACAACTGTAGGACTGTGGCCTCCACAGCTATGAACTCCCAGTCATCCCGGTCTCACGCCATCTTTACAATCTCCATGGAACAAAGAAAAAAAACTGACAAGAATAGCAACTTTCGCTCCAAGCTGCATCTTGTAGACCTTGCTGGATCAGAAAGACAGAAGAAAACCAAGGCTGAAGGTGATCGTCTAAAAGAGGGAATTAATATTAACCGAGGCCTCCTTTGTTTGGGAAATGTAATCAGTGCTCTTGGAGATGACAAAAAGGGTGCCTTTGTGCCCTATAGAGATTCCAAGTTGACTCGACTGCTTCAAGATTCTCTAGGAGGTAATAGCCACACTCTTATGATAGCCTGTGTGAGTCCTGCTGACTCTAATCTAGAAGAAACATTAAATACCCTTCGCTATGCTGACAGAGCAAGAAAAATCAAGAACAAACCTGTTGTTAACATTGATCCCCAGACAGCTGAAGTTAATCATCTGAAGCAACAGGTACAACAGCTACAGGTTTTGTTGCTACAAGCCCACGGAGGTACCCTGCCTGTGTCTATAAATGTGGAATCATCAGAGAATCTACAATCTTTGATGGAGAAGAATCAGTCCCTGGTCAAGGAGAATGAAAAATTAAGTCGTGGTCTGAGCGAGGCAGCTGGTCAGACAGCTCAGATGTTGGAGAGGATCATTTTGACAGAACAAGCAAATGAAAAAATGAATGCCAAACTAGAAGAGCTCAGGCAGCATGCAGCCTGCAAAGTTGATCTTCAAAAGCTAGTGGGGATTTTGGAAGACCAGGAATTAAAAGAAAATGTAGAGATGATTCGTAACCTTCAGCAACTGGTTACCCAGATACCAGATGAAACTGTTGCTTGCATGGCTGCAGCTATTGATACCGCAGTGGAATCAGAAACACAAGTGGAAACCAGTCCACAGACCAGCAAGTCTTTGGATGGCTTCACCACTCAACATGCTCTACGTCAAGCTCAGATGTCTAAGAAGCTGGTTGAATTGAATAAAGCCCTTGCACTGAAAGAGGCCCTGGCCAGAAAGATGACTCAGGATGGCAGCCAACTACAGCCCATGCAGTTTCAGTACCAGGATAACATAAACAATCTAGAATTGGAAGTCCACAATCTGCAGAAGGAAAAGGAAGACTTGCTTCTTGAACTTCAGACAACAAAGAAAGATGTCAATCAAGCTAAATTGAGTGAGCGCCGCCGCAAACGCCTCCAGGAGCTAGAGGGCCAAATAGCTGATCTGAAGAAGAAACTGAATGAACAGTCCAAACTTCTGAAGCTGAAAGAATCATCGGAGCATACTGTCTCCAAACTGAACCAGGAGATACGGGTGATGAAAAACCAGCGGGTACAGTTAATGCATCAGATGAAAGAGGATGCTGAGAAGTTTAGACAGTGGAAGCAACAAAAAGACAAAGAAGTAATCCAATTAAAAGAACGAGACCGAAAGAGGCAATATGAGCTGTTCAAACTGGAAAGAAACTTCCAGAAACAGGTTAATGTGCTTAGACGTAAAACTGAGGAGGCAGCAGCTGCCAACAAGAGGCTCAAGGATGCTCTCCAAAAGCAACGAGAGGCTGTGAATAAGAGGAAAGAAACTCAGAGCCATGGAATGGAAGGAGCTGCAGCCAGAGTGAAGAGCTGGCTTGGAAATGAAATTGAGGTTATGGTCAGTACTGAGGAAGCCACTCGCCATTTGAATGACCTTCTTGAAGACAGAAAGATCCTGGCTCGGGATCTGGCTCAACTCAAAGAAAAAAAAGAATCTAGGGAGAACCCACCTCCTAAACTCCGGAGGCACACATTCTTACTTGCTGAACCGCATGGTCAAGTTTCTGAGTTAGAGGATTCCACTACAAAGCAGATCGAAAGCCTAGAGACTGAAATGGAACTCAGGAGTGCTCAGATTGCTGACCTACAGCAGAAGCTTCTGGATGCAGAAAGTGAAGACAGGCGAAAACACCGCTGGGAGAACATCGCTACCATTCTGGAAGCCAAGTATGCCCTGAAATATTTAACTGAAGAGCTGGTCTCCTCCAAAATACAGGTCAGCAAGCTTGAGAGCATCCTGGAAGAGAACAAGGCCAGCTGTGCTGACATGCAGAAGATGCTGTTTGAGGAACGAAATCGCTTTGCTGAAATAGAGACAGAGTTGCAGGCAGAGCTGTTCAGAGTGGAGCATCAGCACCAAGAGAAGGTGCTGTACCTTCTCAGCCAGCTGCAGCAAAGCAAAATGGCAGAGAAGCAGCTGGAAGTGTCAGTAAGCGAAAAGGAAAAACAGCTGAGGGGCACACTGAAGTGTCAGGAAGGACTTGAGAAGATGCGAGAAGTGTGTTTGCAAAATGAACGATTTTTCCCAGACAATAAAATCATAAACCAAGTAGCCAGAAAACAAAGTCTTCATCTTTCTAAGGATACCCTTCCATCTCCAGACTCTTCCTTTGAATATATCCCACCTAAGCCAAGGCCTTCTCGTTTTAAAGAAAAACTCCTAGAGCAAAGCATAAACATTGAGGATCTAAAATATTCTTCAGAGAATTCTGTGAATGAGCCTGAGGATAGTGATATTGATGCTGGGGATGATAAGGAATGGAAGCCGACAAAATTATTTAAGGTGTCGAAGAAGAACATCCAAAGGTGTTCCTGCAAAGGCTGGTGTGGGAATAAGCAGTGTGGGTGCAGGAGACAAAAGTTGAACTGTGGCATGGACTGCAGCTGTGACCTCACAAAGTGTAGGAACCGTCAGCAAGGCAAGGATAGCTTGGCCACTGTTGAGTGGACCCAGGATTCTGAAGTCTCCTTGAAACTGGAGGATCCCACAGAGGTGGCTGCAGGATTGAGTTTCTTCAACCCCGTCTATGCCACTCCCAACAGCAAAATCCTGAAAGAGATGGGTGAGGTGGAGCAGGTTCTGTTAAAGACCACTCCGGCTGCGTCTTCCCTGGGTCTCCCACAGTTGAAACATGTAGTCACAGAATCCCAAGAAAATAAAGCTCTGGGGAAGAAAAAGAAACGAGCTCTGACCGGCAATGTCAGTTTCTTCTCTGGCTGCTGCCCTATGGAAGAAGAGGACCCCTGAATTTGGACTCATCATCTCTGCCCCAGTCTGGCTTCAGAGAGGCCTTCTGGTTGCAGTCAGAGGGGATTTTTAATGACTCCACTAGATTTGAAGTTTCTTGCTGTTGAAAAAAGGGACAGCATGTTACTGAAAGGGAAGAAATTTCTGTTGAATGTTGGCCCTGTCTCCAGACCTCCAGTCCCAGACTATTACTGTCTTCTCCAGAAGGGTGCTAAGCTACCTGTTGAAGAGAGAACCAGCTGACCTGCTGTGTCTTCAGGAACCAGGCCCCAGTAGAGGCAAGCTCCTTCTGATTTGCTACAAGTCAAGGCTGTCTCCCAGTGAAGATGAGACCAGGGCTATTTTATCTCTAGGTTGCCTCAGCCTAATGGCAGAGCCTGGCATGTGTGGGAGGCCTGGCCCCTGTCTTTCACTCCACCTCAGGAATGGGGTCTCCATGATGTTGAGTTAAATAAAATATTTAAAAATGTTAATGTTTTAATCATATAAATAAATAAAGCTAAATAATATTAACAAGTATATGGAGAACAAACAGAAAGTGAATGCCTAATAGCTTTTGACTGAAGAAAAGTTGTTGAAAATAAAAGGAAATGAAAGAACACCTAAACATTCTATTACTCAGATAATAAAAATAAAAATAAACTAATTTGTGTTTACAAAATGTCTATTTTTAAATTATGATTTCAGTATAAACAAAAACAAAAACCTTGATTTTGCTTCTTAGTACGATATAGAAAGTCAATGACTTTAATATCATATTAGACGAGACTATAATCTCATATTTCCTTATGGGAGAGCTAAAGATTTTAATAACTCTAAATTAATTAGAATATAGAGAATGTCAAGAAATTCCTGGGAAAAAAGATAGTCAAGCTGCTTTTATCCCTGACAAAGAGGCTTGAGGAGAATCTGCAATAAATATTGTTTGCTTTTTTTAAAGTTCATTTAAAGTAAATTTTAACATCCCTTTGTAAATTTGTGTAACAGATGAAATTTATCAGAAGCTCCCGTCACAGAGAGTTTGAACCCACCATCTTCTCTTTCCCAATGATCATCTATTGCTTGGGAATAATATACCAAAGGCTAGGCTCAAAAGGGAATCTGAGAGAATATCCATAGCATTGTGCAATACCTCATGTAATGTGGGAGCAGGGTCAGAGAGTTGAAAGAAATTTCTGCCACAAATTTCTGGTCTTTACTGAGAGCAAGCCAATTATTATTGGTTGTTGGATTTTGACCATACAAGAGGAGACCCCAAAATAAATCAATAGCTTTTGAGGCATCTTCACTGAGTTTAATGCAGGGATCCTTCAAATGTTGGAGATGGGGCAGCAGGGTAAATAAAGTGAATGCCAAGATTGAAATTTGAGTGTGCATAAACTCTACAACAACTCCAAAAAACTGGCAGCCATGATATAAATTGCAGAAAATAATCCATGATTCAAAAAATAGCCATTGGGCTGGAGAGGAAAAAATATCTTGAGTGTTTCTGGGATTCAGTATCAAGCCAGGCTAAACATAAAAAACAACACATCCCACCTTAAAACTTTAAACCACATGAGGAATTGGGACTAACTTCAAATTCAGCACAGCATACATTTAGTTCAAGTCAGATTAGTTGACTTAGAGAAGCAAAGTTGTTCCCTGTTTGAGTGTAAATATTATTTACCTTCATTTACACTATTTTCTAACATATATTTAGCTAGTCAGCTGAAGTGACTCATGGTCAAGAGAAGAAAAGTTTAATAAAGGCAGACAAAGAGATAAAATGTAGGCACTATCAAAAAGACCTTTTAAAAATTATGATATATGTTAATAGATTAGTGTAAAGAATATAAAACATGCACAAATAATATCAGTAGAGATAAAATTATGTAAAATTGAACCAATTGAAAATGCTAGGGAAAAAAGGTGATATCAGAGGTGACAATTTTAAGATGTTAAGTTTACTGCACATAGTAGAGAAAATAATCATTAATCTGAAGGTAGGTCAATAGAAATTATTTTAAGTTAAATAAAGAGAAAATTATTCAAAAATAGAACCAAAAATTGTGACTCATAGAAAAATGCTTTACAGTTTATAATACTATTAGGGAAGAGAAAGAAAGTGGAGCAGAAGAAACACTTGAATAGATCATTACTGAGAATTTTACAAAACTGATAATAGACACCAACCCAAAGATATGGAAACATTAATGTATTCACTTTAACACATCAGATGTGGACTGCTAAAATTGAAAACTAAAGTAGTGTAAAAACAGCCTGGGAATAAAAAACACATTCCACACAATGGATAAAAGAATATAAATGACAGCTGTCGTCCCATCACAAACAATGAAAGGAAGGAGATAATGGGACACTATCTTTAAAGTGCTATAAGAATAAAACTGTGATCAAAGAATTGAGTTTAACAGCAAACATAATTAAAAAATAAAGCATTATTTAGAGGGAAAATCATGTTAACATAAAAAAAAAGTGTAAAATCAATTATTTCAGCTTCCACTGAGAAAACTAGATAAAAAGCAAATTAAACTTAGTTAGGCAGAAAAAAATTAGTGAATTAGTTTCAGTATCTTTATATTATGACCATTTATTTCATTAAAGTAATTATAAACACTATGCATTGTCCAAGCCTTACTTTCATTCATTTATTAAACTCATATTTATTGAGCCCCTATTTCATCCCAGGCCAGAAATTATGTGCTGAACAAGATAAGTTCCTGCTCCTGCGGTACTTATATTTTAGGGTGGGGAAGGTAGATAATAAATAAACCCAAAAATGTCATTAATATGTTATCTATAAAACAAAATAATGTGTTATAGAGAATAACTTGAGACTATATTATATAATATGAGGTAAAGAATAGGTTTGGATGAAAACTCAGGAGTTAGTAGCACTTTCCATGTTTAAAGTTTTGCTACACCAATAAATAATATGTCAAGTAAGTAAGTGGATACACATGTTTAGAATTCATGGAGTAAAAAATTAGTAGTAGAAAGCACACACAGTTGACCCTTGTACAACACAGAAGTACAACACTCCTAAGCAGTTGAAAATCTACAAATAACATTTGACTTTCCAAAAAGTTAAGTTGTCCCTCAGTCTCTATGGGGCATTGATTCCAGGACCTTCTGCAAATACCAAAATCCAAGGATGCTCAAGTCCCTATATAAAGTGGTAAATATCAATGCATACAATCAGCCCTTTACATCTGCAGACTCCCAAACAATGTTCAAAAACAGTACAGCTCGGCTGGTGTGGCTCAGCGGATTGAACATCGTCCCATGGAGTGAGAGGTCCCAGTTCAATGCTCGGTCGGGGCACATGCCTGGGTTGCTGGCTCAATCCCCAGTGCGGGGCATTCAGGAGGCAGCTGATGGATGTTTCTCTTTGACATCGATGTTTCTATCTCTCTCTTCTTTCCTCTCTCTCTAAAAAATCAATCAAAAAACTCAAAAACAAACATAACAGATATTTATTGAAAATGATTTGCATATAAATGGATCTGCACAGTTCAACCCTTGTTAAGTGTCAACTGTAGATGATTATTAATGTATTATACCCAGATGAATGTCAAAGAGAGAATACATAGAAGATTTTCTACAACCAAACCCTAGCATGCCAACATTTAGTAATCTAGCAGAGAAAGGGAATCAGGCAATGATGAACAAAATATAGAGAATCAGTATGATGTTTCAGGTCACACTATATCAATTAGATTCTGAAAGTCCAACTAGCCAGTTTTGTGTACAAGAAGAGAAAGATAGAAATGTAATATTCATTTCTGTAAGTAGTAAATAGCATTACTACAACTTGAAAGACTTAATATCTATTTGAAACTGAAAAATAATTTTATTCCTAGAATGTGGTTCATGATTATTTTACATAAAGCTGGTTTTCAGTTGTTTTTCATAGTATTACTTTATCCAATAAATTTTTTCATAATAGAATGTGCTTGCTTTTGACTTTCTTGTGACTCTAAACTTAGGATCAGCAATATTCTCTCATTATAACAGTCATGCATATTCAAAATGCTCATGCATATTTGATTGCTACAGATCTTTTTGCTTACACTAAAGAATTTCCAAAATGATAAAGATTGATATTTCTCTTGTCATCCTTCTTTGAATGTCACTTGGTTTAGGTTAGGTTTACATAAACCTTTTCAGTTGCAAAGCATGTTAATTACAGGTCAGTTTTGACAGGTTTTATGAATAAATTTATATACAACTAAATTTCCTAGTTCAATGATGAAAAAATGTATTAGCAGTAAAAACACCTTTGTTTGGCTTTAGTTCTGTGTTGATTTGTGATTAATTTTAGATACTTTATTCTTTCAGAACCCATCAGCATTTTCTGCTATGTTGTATTTTCTAGTTCAGACTGTAGAAGTAATGTTTTGAAGGTAGAAATTAATGTTCCCTCATGGCCCAGTATAGAATAAAAGTCTTCATAGCTATACTTTTCCCAAAAATAGTTTGAGGGAGACTTTCCTCAACATAACTATACTTGTCTCCTTTCCTGGTACTACATCTATTATATCTGGTTTTAGGTATGATATTTGCTGGAGTGATGTTATGGACTAAATTGTGTCCCCCTGCAAAATTTATGTGTAGAAACCCCAACCCCCAATGTGCTTGTATTTGGAGAGAGAGTCTTTAAACAGGTTAAATAAAGTCATAAGAGTGTGGTCCTAATTCCATAGGACTGGTGTCCTTATAAGAAGAGGAACAGACAACAGAGATCCCTCTTTGTTTTATGTATGCACAGAAAAGAAGTCATGTAAGACACAGTAAGAAGGTGGCAATCTGTAAGCCATAAAGAGAGGTCTCACCAGAAACTGAATCTGCAGGGACCTTTATCTGGAACCTTTAGCCTGAAGACATGTGGTAGAATAAATTTCTGTTGTTTAAGCTACTCAGTCTGTGATACGTTGTCATAGCAGTCCAAGCAGGCTGATGCAAGAAAATGCATGGTGACCAGATAACTGGGGTCAAGTCTGTTCAAGTTTAGGAGATGCAGATGCTTTGTTTCAATATTTTTCTACCAAGTTCTCTCTCATTTTCTAAATCAAACTTTAAAACTCTACTGAAAAAATTGTTTATAAAAAAGTGATCGTTACCCTGGCCAATTTTGCTTAGCGGTTAGAGCATCAGCCCTTGGACTGAAAGGTTGTGAGTTTGATTCCTGATCGAGAACATATACCTGGGTTTGTAGGTTTGATTTTAAGCCCTGAGTTTGATTCCTGATCGAGAACATATACCTGGGTTTGTAGGTTTGATTTTAAGCCCCAGTCAAGGTCATGCAGGAGGCAACCAATCGATGTGTCTCTCACATTGATGTGTGTCTCACTCTCTCCTCACTCTTCTCCACTCTATCTAAAAAAATCAGTAGAAAAATATCCTCAGGTGATGATTAACCAAAAAAAAAGTAATTGTTACTTTATGATTTGTGTGTTTTTTGATACCAGTCTATTTCATTTATTCATTTTTGTTTTATACTTTTCAGATTTCTATGTAGTTTAATCATAAGTAAATTAGTGATGTTCTTTTAAATGAACATTGCTTACTTATTATTTTATCCAATTTTATATTTTACTTTAAAAAGTTGTCTTAATTCTGAATACTTTTTAGTAATTTCAAAGGAAGTACAATTTGTGTTTTAGGAAAAATATTTGCAATCATTGATAATATGTAAAAAAGTGATTATAGAGAGGAGGGTATCTGGGTGGGGGGGAAGGAGAAGCATCTGTAACAAAAATAAATTAATTAATATTTAAAAAGTTATTATTATTATTATTTTGACTCTGAAAATAAATCTGAATGAAAATTTCCAAATGTGTTTGGGTAATAACAACATGCTAAGAAAATGATAAAATGTATGACTTGGAGATAAGTTTATATTGATAAATTGAGCAACACATAGATGTCAAAAATAGTAAAGCAGGATAAAGTACTTCAACTAGAGAACAATGGATCAGGACAGAAGGAGAAAGATAGAGAATTATTAACCTGATTACAAGAAACTCACTAGCATTGCCACTTCAGCTTGTGGCTACCATTACAGTAGGGGAAACAAAGACATAGTACTGTTCAGCTCCACAGAACCTAATCCCATCAGCAGGCCACTAAATTGGGAAATCTGGTCAAAAGTATCAAATGACTCATTCTTATTCAGGAAGATATATTTTAGTTATAAAGATCCAACCACTTGTTCATTTCCCACTAAATATTCTTTTGACATCTACAAGGTTTCAGACAGTTTTCTGAATACTGGAAAAGCAAATCTCAAAACATAGCTAAAACATCACTTGAGTCTTATGCTCAAGTAACCCATAGACTAATGGAAAAGGCAGATGATTATAATACAATATGGTAGAAGCAAGTAAAGTACTTATGGAGACACAGTAACAAGTTAGGAAAAAAGGCAAGAGAAGATTCCTGAAGAAAATGGACACTTTAAGTGAGTTTGGAAATAATTAAACTTAGAAGAGGGAATTGAAATAGTATTCCTATTGAAAACAAACAAACAAAAAATCCCACCAAAGGTATCCAATGAACCACAGATATTGCTGTCTCATTAGTTACCTGTGGAAGTAGAGGTGTGTGAAGAACTTTCATACACAGCCATGGACCAGATGATGAGAATAGTCATAGATAACCACTGAATAATTTTTAGAAGGACACTTATATGTTAAGATTTTTGTTTTGTACAGATCACTTAGATAATACTCTGCAAGGAAAGACAGATCTGGGGGCAGAGTGATAAGTTATGGTTCTAATGGAGCTGCAAATTGAGAAAGGCAGAAATTTAGCTCACAATGGAATATCAGTACAAAGGGCACATTGAGAGATATTTAGATGGTCAAATTACAAGTATACTGAGACTAATTGGAAGTAGATTAAAGAGCATGATAGAAAGAAGTCAATACTAACTTCAAAATATCTGATGCTGGCAACTAAGAGAAAAGAAGTGTCTTTCACTGGGATGGAAAATGCAGAAAAACAAATCGAATGGTGGAATTCTCTCTCTCTCTCTCTCTCTCTCTCTCTCTCTCTCTCTCTCTCTCTCTCTCTCTCTCTCCAAGGGACTTGAGTTAGAGAAAATTGACCTTGGATAAGTTATTTGAACCCAAACAAAAAAATCTCTGCCTTGAGAATCAATAAGAAATGAGAGCAATGGTGGATTCTATTTTAGAGATGAGGCATTGAGGGAGTGGTTGTGAGGTCCATGGTTTTAAATAGAGGAACACAATGGATGGAAATCGAAGCAGAAATTCAGTCTTATAGACATAACTAAAATAAAGCTATAAAAAATGATGATAAAGGTATAGCGAGACTACTGTTTGGACAACAGAAATGCCTGGAATTACATTAATGGGTACAACAGTTTGCAGTCTTGTAAACTGGGTGGAAAACAGTAGAAACAACTATTACCCTTAGGCTAATGGAGTTGGTAGGAGATTGGGGAGTTTTTCTGCACGTATCACTTCTGAAACACTCTCTACCCTTCTTAGACTTTCTCTGAGCTCTACGAGGATAATTTGTTTTATTTTAATACTTGGGATTTCATTCTTTTTGGCTTCTTATTGGGCTGAGATGGTGCAAAGTAATGTCAAGGGATTGGTGTGGTTGGAGGAAAGATTTGAGGGAAATTATTTTCTTGGTTATATCCATCCAATCTGGTTGAATAATTCTATCAATTTTCTACCTTTAGTCCTACCTGTTTTAGGGTCTTCCTTTCTCTAATTTAAATTCTCCCCAAGTTCATTTATCATTTTTCTTTCTCTCTTTAAGCCTATGAATAATCTTTTACGTTGTTGCTCGCTACTGGATATGTAAACTTCCTTTTTCTAAAGTTTCCTTAACCCTACCCCCACTTTTGTATATGATCTTTTTATTAATCTCTCTCTAATTTTTTTTTTATCCTCACCTGAAGACATTGTTGCATTTATCTTCAGATACAGCAGGAGGAAGAGAGGGGGAAAGAGAGAGAGAGAAACATCGATGTGAGAGAGACACATCGAGTGGTTGCCACCCACACAACCCCAACCAGGGCCGGGGACAAACTGCAACCGAGGTATGTGCTGTTTGGTGGAACCAAACCCGGGACTCTTTGGTTGTGGGTTGACGCTCTACAGCTGAGCCAAACTGGCCAGGGCAATCTCTCTTTAATTTTTACTTTGAGTAAGCCATCCTTCTGGGACCTGAGCTAAGGAGGTAGTAGGTACTATGAGTGGGCCCAGGAAAAGGACCCTCAAAATAGGATTCTGAAATGTGGAACATCATACATTTGATATATTCCTGGACAGCCTCCTTGTTAGAGAGGAGACAAAAAACATAACAGTATAATCCATGGTAAAACAGAGATTAAGGGTTGAGCATTTGTAGCAAAAACGATTGGCATCCGTGGTGATTACAATGTTTACTGGGTAGTCTGGAAGCTTCTTCTGCCTTAGAGAGCATACACAGTAAAGTACAAATGTAATATCCTAAATTAATAAACTCAATAAGCCTGATTGCAAATTGGAAAGATTAGAAAGCCTCTTTGACACTTTTGAAGTAATTCCTTATCCGATGTACCCCTAAAGGATAGACATGGCTGAAATTAAGCCTAGAACATGAATGCAATGCGTGCCTGAAGGCAGAAGCACCAAATAAGCACACTGCTCTGCCAGGCATCTGATGCAAACGAAAGGGGCGTGACAGGGAGCCTGTTCCCACACAATATAACTTTCAAATAGAAACAGGTCAATTGATAATGTTGGAACCCCCAATATGTCAGGAATTTGATTGAGAGTACAAACATCTCCCTATTTGCCTTCCCCTCAAGTATTTGAAAGAACCCTCTTTTTGGGCACAAAAAGCTTTAAGGTTATTGTCACACGGGGGATGCTTATTTTTCTTGGGTCTGTTCATCATCCCCATAGCCTCCAGGCTTATAAGGAAAGCAGAATCCCTGTATACTCCTGTGTAAGAATTTATCTAGGAGGAGACAGATTATACTTCAAGGATTTTCAGGATTTAACAGCCTTTACTGGCAGAAGTCTAAGGATGAAAGGCAAAGAAGAATTGAGTATAAGATGATTATTAACATAAGTATATTCCCTTAGGACTCAGAATTTACTATATTGGATTAGTTGTGTGTTATAAGTCTCTAGGACTCTTCAAAAGATAGATGGTGAACAAGTTTAAAACTAACACAAAGGAAAGAGTTTCTTCATGCTTAATTAGATTATAATCAACTTCAAATAAAGCACTGATCATAGAGCAAAGTTAAATCTCTATGCTATTATGTATGGAACGTGTACATATTTATTATTCAAATAAACCCCAAAGGTTCCTGAAGCTTTTCAAATTTTATTCTAATAATATACATTAACATCATTCAAGTACCTAAATTAAATTAATATCATGATATTGAAAGAGAAAAATCAATGTTCTCTTTAAATATCATCTCTTTAATTGTAAATATAGCTAACGATAGATATTACCTACTGCAGGGATACTCCTTTTTCTAGACTTGAAGTGATATTTAACTAATCAAAGAGCTAGAAAATAAAGAATACTAGGAACCTTTTTTGTGGGCAGAAATTTACTATTCTGCTGCTTCACTATCCACTACTTTTAAACAATTAAAGACAAAACAAACATTCCAGTATTATCACAGAGTTTTTGATTTTTGGTTATAGGATGAATAGTTTTTATTTGTCTTTGTAGAGCTGGACTGCCTACATTTTATGGGATTGAATACAAACCTTTTACTTTTAAAGGGAAGAGGTTTGGGGTTCTTTTATAACATTTTTTGAGGGGAGATATAATTAAAATCAATGATACCCAACAACAACTTAATTTACCTGATTTAAGGAGATTGCAATGGATACATCTTTCTTCATGTATTATTATTAATATTAACAAGCCCACCGGAAAAATTCTGAACTAAGTATTTTCAATTGGAGTTTTGCCATCATGACATTTTTCATTATTATAATAATGTGTAATATCTTTCTCATTAAGGTGATTATGCACTTTTGTTGCAACTTCCATGAAAAAAATAAACAGTAAAATTTTATTTTCAAAATTTCCCACCACAAATAAAGCTGACAAAAAAATATACACCAACAAGTTGGATTCCTTTAAGATACTCAGTATGAAATGCAAATTTAAAAAATCCTGTATAAATTAAAGCATGGGTTTATTAATTCAAATCAAAGAAAAACTGCTCCCCCATACATAACTATGCCATAAGGTAAGTAATTAGGAAGTTGGTAAAGTTACAACTAGAATTAACATAAATTATTAAAAAGTAAGTAAAGTTTGTTTGTGTACATCAGAAATATTTTGATTTATATGACTACTTTTGTTGAAAATAGTAAATGTTTTCTCACATTAATTAGCACTACAAATTCCATCCACATTTCTGAATTTCATAAGCTTTATTTACATCCCCCAATTTTTTCTCAATAGCAATTAAGATACAGACTACAGTGTTACAAATTTTCCCTTCTGAGCTTTGTAAATATTCTTCTATTTTCAGCTGACTAATATCACAGGGTGCAAGACTTGTCAGGTGATTTTTTACCAAGTCTTCTGCTAGAATTCTCATGATTTTTTCTCTAACCTTGAATGTGAGCCACTTCACCAGCATGTCTTGGTTTTGATTGTCAATTATCAATTTTCCTTGGGCAAAACCAATTCTTTTTTATCTTTTATGAATCCTTGAAAAAAAATGAGTCTTTCTCTTTTATCTATGGTTCACTTTCCTAAAACACTATTCTATGGCATCTTTCTCTAGTGATGAAATCATGAATAAAAAAAGGCAGTGAGGAAGTAGGAGTTCACAACTGTGGAGAGGGAAATGAAGCCTTCCAAGGTGTTGGTAAAAGTCTATTTTTTGTGTGTGTGTCTAGTGGGAATATCTATTATTATTGTTATTATTTATTATTATTTAAATAAACATAATACATACATTCTCATCTATGATATATTCACAACAAAGAATGCAAAAATATAAGAAAATATAAAAACAGATGTGTATGTAGTCTTCAGTATGTTTCATGAAAAATTTAAACCTTGAGTTATTTCTTCTTTCTATGTGTATTTGAGAGTTAAAAAAATATGGTTTCTAGTGTACTAGCTCTGACCTTTACTGTGTGACTAAGACAAATCACTTTTATCTCTGAGTTTTATGTTCTTTCTAAATATAATGAAAACATTAGAGTATATGATGTTAAAAATCCTTTGATTTGAGATGTAAGCTGCTGACAGAGTTGCTGTCATAAGCTGCATGTAGCATTTCTGGCTGACTGCATCAGTGATGAAATAGTTTTTATTCTCTAATAACAATTAATAGCAATAGCAATAATAATAGGCAGATATATATAAAGCCTCTTAATTTTCTGCAAACATTACTGTAGTGAAATATATTAATGAATAAAAAGAAGGGGCAAAAAGCACTCAAGTATGCCCTTGGATACAGAAACAATAGCAAAGTACAATTTTGCATAATTGGATGTAGGTTGCATAAATGGATAAATCCTTCATTTTAAAGTTACGATTTACTCAAATATAAAAATGATAGTTATTTCCTAACATGATATATTCTTTTATTATGATGAGGAGTATATTCTTTTTTTTAAGACTCAGTAATTCTTTAGAAAAATATAATTCTATATTTGATTTCTATATTTCATTCGATCTTGTTGTTTTGCATTGTTGATGTTATTTACGTTAAGGAATGTTTCAGGTATTTTTTATGCATTGAGAGTGTAAATTTGAATAATGCAAGGGGTTTTTGGTCACCTTCTTTACTTAGACTAAAAAAATTAAAAAGAAAAGTAGGAGTCATATTCTGGGAGTGTTGTCTAAAATTGTACTCATCATTTTGGAAAAAATCTAATGGCACTTAAAATAATATAATTTTGTATTATAATTTGCACATACAATCCATATACCATGAAACAGGAGAACAATGACTAAATAAAACAAAACACACCAACAAAAATAAAATAAATTCTTTAGGTTAGAAATATTCCTATAAGAGACTCTAAAAAGCAAGAATTAGCAAAATAATTAACATAGAAAGTCAATAAGATACGGTAAAAATTTGTAAGAATGATATAACTAATCCACCAAGAGGAAAAACCAAGATGACTCAATCAGAAAGAAATTTATTAGGAATAACAGATTTTAGATGTCCTACCTAAATCAGCTATTGTACTTGAAACAAATAGCTGAATAAGATTCTGTTTTGTATCATTTTCTTTGTCCATTCATCTATCAATGAACATTTGGCTTTCTTCCATATCTTGGGTATTATGAATAGTGCTGCAATGAACATGAGAGTGCAAACCTCTCTTCAAGATAGTAATTTCATTTTTTTAAAGATATATACCCAGAAGCATAGTTGCTGGATCATATGATAGTTCTGTTTTTAATTTTTTGAGGAATTTCCATACTATTTTTCACAGTGGTTGCACCGATTTGCATTTCACCAACAATATACAAGAATTCCCTTTCTCTATATCCTCAACAATAGCTGTTATCTCTTGTCTTTTTGATGATAGCCATTCTAACAAGTGTGCAATGATATCTCATTGTGTTTCTGATTTTCATTTCCACCATGATTTGTGATGTTAAGCACCTTTTTATGTACTTGTTGGCCATTTGTATATCTACTCTGGAAAAATGCACTTTCAATTTTTAATCAGATTTTTTTCCTATTGAGTTGTTTGAGTTCTTTAAATATTTTGGGTATTAACCCCTTATCAGATACACAGTTTGCAAATAATTTTTCTCATCTGTAGGCTGCCTTTTCATTTTGTTGATTGTTTATTTTATTGTGCAGAGCTTTTTGTTTGTTTGTTTAATATAGTACCACTATGTTTATTTTTATATTTGTTGCTTGTGCTCTTGGTCATATCCAAAAAAATTAACTTAGCAGTGCCGTAGGCTGGGCTCCAAGGCTGCCCAGGGTCTGTTTAGGCTCCCTGACCAGTCAGTAGGCCAGCTGATGTTCTCTCTCATCCATGCTTCTATCTCTCTCCCTTTCCATTTCTCTCTCTCTAAAATCAATAAAGAAAAGCATTTAAAAATAATAATTACTGTGAGAATAATAAGAAGACTAAACAGATCAATAAAACATTTAGACTTCTTGGACTATTCTCTAAAGCTACTTTTATGCCATTTAAAATAGAAATATATTCACTTATTCAACATATTTTTATTTAGTACCTACTATGTTCTAGGAATTATAAAGGTTCAGGACATGTAGCAGTGAACAAAAGAGAAAAAAATTTCTTGTGAAATTTTCATATTGCAAGAGGAACAGACTAAAAATAAACTGGAAGCAAGACAATATATATTTGGAGTGCTAAGTGATGTGAGAAAAGGTCTATCAAGGGACTGAGATTTAAACAGGTTAAAGGAAGTGAGAAAGTAAGGCATATAGTTACTGAAGGAAGAAGCTTCAAAGAGAGAAAAAGATGCTGTAAAGGCCATGAAGTGAGACGATGCTTGGTGAGTTGTAAGGATTTGCAGTTGGCGTGGTAGAACTGAACACTCTGGTCTTGCTACAATCATGAGAATGACAGTTTTTAAAATATATTTTGAAGAGGGCATTCATAAAATTTTTCAATAAATGAGATGCAGAGTGTGAGAGAAAGAGCCTTAGAATCTTGAAGAACATAATTTCCATTGACTGAGATGTAAATTATTGAAAGTAACAGGTACTTTTTTGAAAAAGGTATTAGGAGCTCAGTTTTGAATATATTAATTTTGTGAAGCCTATTCAAGTGTAGAGAGAGGAGGAGTAAGCAGTTGCATATATGAGTCTGGTGGTTAGAGAAACTGCCAGGATTCATGACTTAAAATACTCTCTTCCTCAGGTCAGATTATAGATATATTTTATAGAAACAGTCTCTTATTTTTAAATCTTTATTAAAAGTGCCATAACATTTATTATAAAATATATTTTCTATAGTTGATATTAGCACTCCTTGTAAATCTTTATTAATTTAATATGCTAAAATTTACACATTACTTCTTGAGTTATTGAAGAGAAGTTCAGCCTAAATTTCATCTTTATATAATGGGAGAGATATTAATGGGGGAGGATGGAGAAAAGAGAAGAGAACAGTCACAAAAAGATAGACAGCAATTATACCTGAAGTTACCAATTGCTTTTGCTTAAAATAGTAAGGATTTATTTATGAAACAATTACTGAGCACAAAAATTCTTAATTAAAAGAAAAAAAGTATTTTGAGCTGCTGCAAAATGACATAAAAGCTTTGCTACTTCACAATTATATTCACAGTAACAACTTTGGTTAAATTTACAATTCCATTTATTTCCCAGTGAACATTTGCACTTTATTCTGTAACTACAGGAGAGGTTATTATAATTATTTATCTTTTTGGATAGATTCCAAATCATAGAGATGGAAATAGAAAAGAAAGGAAATGAAAATAACTGGCAGGTTTAACGTGAGAAAAGAATAAAAATGAAATAATAATTATTTCTTTGTATATAAATAATTAGTAAAATATTTAAATATTATTAAATCATTTTATGTATTTCCTAATACACTCTTTATCCATGATCCCAAAAATCTAGAGAAAATTGTGGTCATGATAAGTAAATGAATAGTGTTGATATTCTTCTCAAGGGTTAACAATGTTGTCGACAGCATTGCTACCTTAAACTATTTGCAATTATCATACATAATTGCAAAATTCAAATTTTAGCACTAAATAAATAAATAAATAAATAAAACTACCAATCCTTTCATTTCAATTTCTCAGAAAACAAAATAAAAAATAAAGTTTTAGAAATTAAATTCTATACTCTTTATATGCTTATGCACATACTTGTCAGAAATTCTTAAACACATTTTCTCACATTTTGAAAAATAATTCAAAATGGTTTGCATGGTCTAAATAAATATAATAAAATTCATGAATATAGTAAACATACCCAAATTCTGAGATGTGTTGATAATATCTTTAATAATATTTAAAATATCCACTTGAAAAAAAGTTAAAATTCTTCTAATCCTATTGAATATACTACAAATATTTATGAAAAAATATATCTGCTATCTAAGATGGTTAAAGAATAGCAATATTTAATGGGTGACCCATAAGACAAATTCAATTTGTAAGACTATCAAAAATGATAGAAATTTTAAAAGGAATCTTTATGTACTTTAGTATGAAGGCAGCTGTATCTGATAGAACCTACTTGTTCAAGAAGAAATCTTATTTCATCAACATTATTACAGCATTTATTTTTTTAGTGCTATAATTAACTTCTGTCTCTTCCACTAGATAATGCTAGTTAATGAATGGTAAATGCATGAAAGACCTTTTACTCCTAAGAATATATTCTCAAGTCCTAGAGACAATTGAATGCATGAATTCTACCATAGCATTTGCAATTCTACCATAGCATATATGACAATATATGAATGTCATATATGTTGATCAAGATGTTTTAACAGTTCTCTCTCAAAACAATGTACTGCTACTAAGAGTGATTTTTAACTTGATTTCCCTAATGTTTTGAGGAATAACCTTTTAATTTTAAATGAAATCTGAAGGGACAGTATGATTAATAACATCCAAATTACCTTTACTTAAGTCTGTTTTTATTATTTAGAAAATTTTAAAAATTAAATTAATTGGGGTGACAATATTTAATAAGATTATATAAATTTTAAGCTGTTTTAAAATGAATCTTTTATTTTGGAAGAGGCCAAAGAAAGGTACACTGGTACTTTAAAATACACTTTTAGGCCCCGGTCGGTTTGGCTCAGCAGTTAGAGCATTGGCCTGCGGTCCAGAGAGACCCGGGTTCGGTTCCCGCTATGGGCACGTACCTCCGTTGTAGTTTTTCCCCGGCCCTGGTTGGGTCGTGTGGGTGGCAACCACTGGATGTGTCCCTTTCATGTCGATGTGTAACTTTCACATTGATGTTTCTCTCTCTCTCTCTGTTCCCCTCCCACTCTATCAGAACCAAAAGTAGATGTCCTCGGGGATGTCCTCGGGTGTGGAATATATATATATATATATTATATATATATATATATATTATATATATATATACACTTTTAGGTTATAAGTTATGCACATAAAACTAGCCTCAATGAGGACAAGTCTTCATCAGAAATAAGGAACAGGCTATTCAGAGGGGAAGTTGCTGATATGGCAATGGTGTTGACAGAGAAAAGGAAGGAAATCTTCAAATTAATATCTGATTTGAGTCCTGTAATAAAAATAATCTAACAAAGACAGCATCATGTTGACTGGATTATTGCTGAACATATATTTAATGACAGAAGAGTGCTCACTCTTCTAAATGTGATGGGGAAAGACACATAAAAGGAATAGGATCACAGCAGGTTAATGATTATTTACCTTACTAACTAACGATAGACAAGAGGTTTTCTCACAGACCCTGGGAAACCGGAGAATGTGCTGCAAGAAGAAAAACAGGGCTGTAAAGAAGATTAGATGCCTCATAGTTTGGGTGGGTGAATTACTTAGAAAAGAAAATACATTTTGAGTACAAAGGACAGGACACACTTTGATTTAGTAGCTGTGCCTGGACCCTGACCCCTCCAGGAGTTGCTTCAGGAATGCTGACCATTCTCCAGTCCCAGGAACAGGCGGAACTGTTATAACACCATAGAAAATTAATTGCCTTGTTATCAGTCTTCAAGACCCTGGAAGGAGGCACATGGACCATGGACCATGGACCCTGCAGCCCTTACCCTGCCCCCTTTGCCCTCCTTGCCCCTGGTTGCATCCAGCCCCTTCCTCACTTATCCCTATATAATCAGCCGACTAATAAAAGGTATTAGAGCAGAATTTACAGGATGGCCTGCTGCTCTCTTCATACTGCCAGCATCATTGGAGTAAACGCTCATAGGTGATTCAAGCCTGTCTCTGCTTAATTTGGTTCAAGTAGTTACAGACAGCCTTGGACCCACTGAGTCTGGGTTCAAAGGTACAAATAGTGTTAGTCATTAGCCAAAAAAGATCTTGAAGATTAGCATAATCTTGAAGATAATTTGAAAAAAATATTTTTATGGATATAGTTAATTACTTAAAATTTAAATCTCTTCCTGTGGCTTTATTTTTGACCTGTAATTAATTGCATTGAATGTTTAATGCCTGATTAATAATGCACATATTTTGTTCAATCATGTTCTAAAGTATAATTTTATCCCCTGGTTGTTGATTCTACATTAGTGTCATATTTTATTAAAACCTAAAGATATAAATACTATTTCAAACATTATATTATTCTCAACAATAAATACATATAATCAAACTTGATCATATATAGTAATAAAGTCCTACATACTAAAAAAGAGTTATTAATTTATATTCCAATCATATAGTGTTGAAGTCCACAAATATCATTATTTCATTTGTTTCCATTTTCCTTTACTGATTCTCTTTATCACTGACTTGGTAGCTTTTCTCTGAGTGTACAAGTTACACATGCAGCAGCCAGTATGACCACTGGCAAATCACTATAAAAGTTGATGGCACTTTATTAAAAGTTTGGCTGGGTGTTTTTTTTTGTTTTTCACAAGCACTGACTCATTGTGCTGTTCTCCTGCCCAGACAGCCTAACTTCAAATAGCCTGGTATAGAAAGCAAAGCATAGGCTCTAGAAATGTAAATCACCTAGAATATGCAAATTACACATTTGTTTAAAAACTTGGGTGTTTAGTTAAGGATGCTAAATCATCTTGTTCATCCAAAGCTATTTGGCTTAATTACAAACTTGAGATACACATATAAAACATCTCTATGCCCAAATCACTCAGCTCCAACATAAACTTCTTTGGCATCCTCTTAATTAAATATAGCTTCTAAAGGTTATGAGCTCTGTGGAGACCGACTGATTAAGAAAATGTAAAATATATGCATACATGCTGACCATTTAATATGAAAGGTGTTTCTACAGAAAAGAAATCCCAACTTCTAAGTAACTGTCACAAGAAAATTAAATCATGCAAAGAATTAAGGTGAAAAATGAGCTGGCATGATTATATAATCATATCCAGGAGATAACTAGCTTCAAGTTGAATTTATTATTTAAAAAAAAAAAAACACTTTTAAGCATCCTCTAAATGTAATATATTACTAATTTAAGAAATGCTTTTATTAATTTCTATATAAGTTTATGCACTTTGAGTATATTAAAGTATTGTGTTGAGACAATTAACTAAATAATAATAATATCATTGTCAAATCTGACCTAGCCTAAAGAGTCTCCATTAAACATTTCACTTAATTTGAAGAAACAGTACAATGTGATATGTTTGACAGCAGGGCCACTACCAGACCCTGTGGAGCTCTTACAAAAGTGATCAAGGAGAGTTCTTTCCTCAAAACACTTTATTTTCATATGTCAGAAATCTGTCAGAATATACTAATGTAAAAAAAGAATTATTGCTTTCAGTTATAAATGGTTATAATATACATAATGCTAAGGTTGCCTCACAATGTGACAATCATTTTAGACAGTTTTGGTTTGTTTCATATAGAAATATATTCTATTTTATTTTTTTAAAAAAGCTTTTCTTCACTTTATTTTATATTTGTACATATTTTTTAAAAATGTTCATTAACTATCTCCTTTTTTTATTAATTTCTTAAGAAAATTTCTAACAGACTTTTAATGCCATAACATTTTCCTCTAGATACAATTTTTATTTTTATACATTTTGAAATATAGTATATAGTTTTTTGGTTATTCTTTTCCTAATAGTTGCTGAATTCAGTTTTAATTTCCTCATTAACTTGAATTAATTAGAAAGATTTTTATAAATTTCCATTTTAATTGATTTGTTTTTGCCCATCTGTTGTGTGTGTGTGTGTGTGTTGGCTGCTTTATTTATGCCTATCCTTTCTTATCCTACAAAAATGTCATACTTTTGACAACAAATAATACAGACAGTAAATATTAAATTAAAAATATAAAAAGAAAACCCATACCGGGGAAAACAAAACAAAATACACAAAATTTTTTTACAATTCTAAAGTTTAACAAAATTGTTATAATTAAATTTTAAATTTAACTTAAGTTTTCTGGCATCCATGACAAAAAGGAAAATATTATATATCATACATTGAAAAAAATCAGATGTGAAATAAACTGGAGTAAAAAGTAATAAAAATGGACCTTTTCTTGACATGTATGTAAAATAAAATTCTCATGTGAATCCGTATAATCAATTACGTATGTATTCAAAATTAATCTAATTAAAATATATTCTTAGTAATGTATGTATAGGAAATGTGGCAAAAAGAAAATCATGTAGTATTTTTTAAATATTTGTTTTAAGCTATTTACATATGGGGTGGTTATATATTCTACTTCTTGAATATATCCAATTCTCATTCTTTTAGACACAGGTGACAGCTTGCCTTCATTCCCTGTGGTTGTCCAGCAATGTGAACAGTTTAGTTAGTGGTGGTTCAGTGTAAGACCATGTGTAATTTAATTGCCTGTGCGAGTCCACAGCAGTCTTGACCTGTTATAGTATAATGATAATGTCCAAGATGGTAGTGATTTCTTAGCTTGTTTATCAGAGTGAGAATAATTCAGAGCAGGAGATTTATAATGGACATAAAGCATGAAGAAGACTTAACACTAATGCAGTTTAAAGTCTCTGAGATTGGGGAGTTGTTTATTACTCATCATAATCTAGCTTCACCTAGTGGATTTCAAAACTGAATTTATTCAAAGCAATTTTGTCTTGTACCAAATGTTTAGACCAAATTATACTTTGCTTTGTATCTCTTTGATCCAAAAATATATTTGAGTAGCACAAATTACATAAACATAGCATTTTCTCCAAATATCATTTCACATTTGACAAGAGGTGAATAGCGGACAGTACCAATTAGCTCTCTTATATAGGGGTCAGAAGTATAGGGTTACTATAAAATAAAGGATGATTCAAATGTTCCCAAATCCAGATGAGCATGTTAGAGTTATAGTTCAATTATGAAAGTTAAAAAGTTTGTTTTCCTGAGAGAATGTACAACTTTTCCATTCATACACAAATTATTGCAAAAAAAATTAGAATTTTTCTCAAAAAGCACTTTGGAGTCTCTCATCCCAATCAAAGTAATATATACTATCAGTTGACTCCTATATATGAAAATTTTTATCTGCAATATTTGCTACTCAATTTTAGAAGAAAAAAATTAAACTACAATTCAAAATAAATAAAAATTGCTAAGAACTTTAAATAATAATCTCTCTGAAGCCAGGAACAGGGCCCTCGCATTTCCCATCTATTTGCTTTTTTAATTCCCCTTATGCTCTCTTGCCATGCTTTCTTCTTATTTCTTTTTTTCCCCTATCCTACAAAATATAGATGAAAATATATATTTGAAAATTCAAACTCACTGCAAGTATAAGATAATACTGAAGCCACCGGTTTGACTCAGAGGTTAGAGCATCTGCCAGCAGACCAATGTGTCATGGGTTTGATTCCAGTCAAGGGCACATACCTGGTTGTGGTTCATCCCTGTCCCTGGTTGGGGTCATGTGGGAGGCAACCAGCTGATGTATCTCTCCCACATTGATGTTTCTCTCTCTCTCTCCCTCTCCTTCCCTCTTTCTGCCTCTTCCTTTCTCCCTCCCACTCTATCTGAAGATAAATAAAAAAATATCCTTTCCCTGGCCAGTTTGGCTCAGCGGTTAGAGTGTAGACCCATGAACCAGAGAGGCCTGAGTTCGGTTCCCGCCAAGGGCATGTACCTCGGTTGCAGTTTGTCCCCAGCTCCGGTTAGGGTTGTCTTTCTCATGTTGATGTTTCTCTCTCTCTCTTCCCCACTCTCTCCCTCCTACTCTATCTGAAGATAAATGTATATATATATTAATCTCCTCAGTTGACGATTAAAAAAAATTTAATACTGAAAAGATAGTGGACTTCCATAGTTGTATGTCTCCTTAAATAACATCCTTAAGAATTTATAAAAATTTCATGGCATAGAAAGTATTTTTAAAAGGTGGTACTCTCAGTACAGTTTAAATAACATTGCATATTTCAAAGTTCACGCCATCTATTAATTAGAAACACTAATTACCTTCAAAAAACAGTATAAAAGAAATTGGCTCAATTTCTTTACCAGACAGGCATTTGTTACATTAGTATATATTAGTAGTAATAGCAGTATTGTGTTACTTTAATACAATTCAGAAATTCCCCAAATCCTATGTACTTGGATTTTCATGAAGATTACATTAAACAAAATTTTAAAATTACAAAAGGCACCTTTTCGGTTATAAAACCCATTGAAACTAACAACAGTTTGTAGAAGATCAGTTAGTTGACATACAGCTAAAATGTCAGTTTAAGACAACAAACACATACAGACACATACACTACATATAAATAGAATCTTTAATTGATCTGTTTTGTCCTATCTATAGCCCACACAATATTCTCAGGGAATATTAAATAGATTATTCAGTCTGTGATGCCCACAGTCTGTCTCATTATGTAGTCAAACATTTACACATCAAATATGTTTGTGAATAAAAAGCTTGGCTAATATATAGGCTGTCCATTTATATTTGTGCTACCCTAACTCCTGTATTTGTGCTCAGGTTAAAAATAAAAAGCAAAAGAAATATGTAAAGACACAGGAGTAAAAAATTACAGATCTGAATTATAAGGACATTAGCCACAAAGGGAAGATTACTGAGGTTTGAAATAGGTGGTGAATTGAGAGAAATAACAGCTTAAATGTGAAATTGTAGTAGAAAATTGAGAATTGAGCGTTACTAGAGAGGTTAACAGATTGGAATGGGGCAAAATTAGAAAGAAGGGAAATAAACACTCATTGGTGGAAATAAATTACTTCAGACTATCATGCTAGTCATTTTCCCTCCAACATACTCTTTATAAACAAATACAATTTTAGAGATTGAAATAAACTAATAGTCATCAGTCAAAACCTCTAATTCAACCTACTGTATTGCTTTGGGCCATAAGTCAATTAAAGGTGGAGCCAAAATCAGAATCCAGATATCTTAACACTACACCAATCTTCTTTTACTTTTGCCTCAGTTAAACATGAACAAAACAAAATTTAAAAATAATATAAATCAGAGGATTTATTGGTGATCAAACATCTGTTCAATGCATTTTCAATAAGAAACATATTTTAAATTGTCAACCACTTCTGTTCCTTAATTGCTCAGTATAGTCTTGTCATGAAATTGCATACCTAACATGACTAAATTTGGCTTAATCAATCAATGAAACTGTTCTTTTATAACCCACTCAGCCTGCTAGAAAATTTATTGTCACCTGACACTTTCTATTGCTGCAGATGTGTTCTGAGTTAGCACTTTCAGTCTAATACTATTTTGTTCAATCTTATGAGTGAGTTGAAATTGTTGGAGTATATAGCTAATTAGATTCAATAACCTAATTTTTAAGAATACAAAGTATTTTTTATTAAGTATGTGAATTAGGATCACTAATACATACTTCACTATTAAATTAGTACTATCGCTTTTAAATTTTAGTAGAAATGCAGTTATTTCCAAATTGCTCACTGTTTTTAGAAATAAGTTATTATACAGACAAAAACATTTTAAAAATTGGAGCTAACCCATTTTAATCACTAATGCTTGTTTCTATTTTATCCAATTTTATAAAAATTCGTTTTTATTAATTTTTTAAAAAATTGACAGAAACAGTGATGTGAGAGAGAAACATTGATCGGCTGCCTCCTGCACACCCCCCCCCCCCCAACAACCAGGAAGCAAGCCCACAACTGGGTCATGTGCCCTGACCGGGAATGGAACTAGGGCCTCTCAATCCATGGGACTACATTCAGTCCACTGAGACACACCCGCCAGGCTATTTTATCCATTCTTAATGGAGTTTTCTTAGATCTCATCTACATAACATTCTCATGTACATATCAATAGACACCGTATTTGTGGTCTGTGTAGAGAACTGGTAGTTAGGTTAGGACTTTTAAGCTCCAGATGGTGGCCTTACTTCTCAGAGAACAACCAATTTTGGACTGGACAAGTAGCTCACCAGTCATTCTAGTTTCTGAATTTAATACAGAAGAATTGTGAAGGGTGGCCGAGTGGGCTGCCCTGAAATGTGACAGTGGAAGTTCAGAACACATCACCACAAAATATGCCGCTTTGATGTATTGATACTTTTGAGCTGTAGGCACTTGAAAAACAGCCAATGAAAGGAGGGACTTTTGCTGAAACGCTCTCATCTGCCTAAAATCAGATACTAAGAAAAGGATTCAGTTGTCACAAGTCCCTTCCCCAGGAGTTGTATCAACCACTGACGATTGATTCTTGTCATAGGAGAGGAGACTAGAATTCAACCACACATTCCGAGAAATGTCGTCACAAAGTATCATACCTCCTATCTATTATTCTCAGGGCCCAGTCATCTTTCCTAAATATCATTTACTCTCGCCTAAGAGGTCTACATTTGCCTCTCTTCTCTCTATTAAGATGATATTTAAGCCTGAATTCTAAAGCTACCTCAAGGAGTTACTCATTTTTCCCCGTGTGTATCCCTTGTATATGTGAGATATACATGTTAATAAACTTCTGCTTATTAAAAAAGAAAGTAGAAAAAAACACAACAAGGTGTTCATCTGTGTGTGTGTGTGTATGATTCTAGACTAAGGTTGATTAGTACTGAATTGTGAAAAAAGGCTAAGGCCATATTTCAGCTCACTAAGAGGTTAATAAGTCCTGGTGTACATTTTATGGTCTTTATGTAATTTATAACCTTGAAGCCTGTACCATTTTCCAAAGACTTTGAAACTAAGTGACTTCTCTTTAGTGCTCAGGAAAGAACAAACATTTTTTCATTTTCTGAGCATCATGAAAAGCTCCCACTCCCCAGTGACTTTGTTCTTCATGTTTTGCTCCAGGCTGCTTTCCAGAGGGGACCTGCCGGGTTTCCTCTTAGGAAAGCAAATGTCATTGGGATGCTTTGTTTTAGGGTTATTTGAAAGTTGAGTACCTTTCTGAGGAATTGTTTGTTCAATGATTGCCTATTTTCTGCTTGAGAGGTTTATGATCACATTGCCTTTGGTAGGAATTTTTAGTGGAGATTCTTTGTACAGCTGATGTCCCAGGACATTTGCTAGCACATGTTGAAATTTCTTTTTCTACTATAATTAAATTTACAATTTTTAGCACTCACTAAAATGGTATAGGGCTTAGGAATTGATACATTTAATTCAAAAGAGGAATAGGGCATATAGGATTTTTATATGGCAGGAGAGAAGACTGTGGGTAAAATATTTTTTAAAAAGAAAGAAACAATACGCTTTAAGACTTACAGGATTTGCTATAGTATAAACACTATCTACTGGAATCCGTCAAAAATATTTGGAAAGGTATAATATATGTTGATTTAACTATCACAATTAAACACTTCAACAAACAAGGTAAGTGGGATAAAAATCTTATTTTCTTTTGGTATGTACTTCTCAAAGATTTTCTAAAATAAAACTTTCTTCAACTATTCTTATTATCTCTTAATAGATAATATAGAAATGGGGGTATCCATGATGGTCTTCAGTATTCTCAAGGGGTCAACATTAAATGAAATAATGATTAACATTCTTTAGAAGATAATGTAAGGTTAATAATACTGTGTCCTGCACAAAATTAACAGAGGTAATGTGACACCCATTGCCCATCAATAACTTTGCAAAGTGAAAATACCCTATTTACCAGAATTCTGTATAGTAACAACAACAAAGGAATGCTTACATCTTTTTCAAAAACTGCAATCACTATTTCTCTTCCTTATATCTTTGAATTGTTCTAGGATTCAGTAAATTAAATAAAAAATAGTACCAGTTCTAAATATCAGGCTCAATATGCTGTATGCAAATACCTGCTCCTACTTTATTTGACTATCTAAAAGAAAAATAAATGTGGAGTAAATGTTTAAATGTGAATATAAATCCATTCCAGAGAGTCCATTTCAGATCATGTGCCCAGATTAATATAATTATTTTTTTATCCCATTTTAAAAAAATAGATGAGAAAAACCTGAAATGAAAATTTTAAAAACTCAGGATTAAATAAAATATTTTAGAAAGGCATAAATTCCCTTTCTAAATCTACAGTTACCCTCTGATTCTCTCCTTTATATTCCTAACCTTGTATTAAATTTCAGAAATGTGCCCACCAGACAGTAATGAAATATTGAGGTTTGAGTTTGTTAACACTTCCACTCTAGCCAAAACCACCCAGTAGAAACTGAAAGTATTGTTACAGTCTCGGCCAGTTTTCTCAAACCAATTAAATGAGTTTCACAAAATGCAATTTACTAAGTAACATATAACTTCTAGGTAAAGAATAAGGATATGTATTATTCAGGAGCATGAACATTTTCAGAGAAAAAGAGGTCATTTAGTGAATGACTATAGTGTATTAAAAAATAGAATACGACTAGTCTAGAAAAGTTTAAAACTTACTTTAAATCACTTTGCCTCCATAGAAAGCACATTTTTAAGCAACGGCACATGAAACAAAAATGGAGAATTCTAGATAATAAGAAACACAGACATTAATGTACAATGTGAGCAATTAGAAAACAGACTGTACTTCCTGAGAAAAAAGTCCTGATAGGACTGAGTGTCTGTTTCATCTAATCACTGATCTAAAATCATTGATAAAGGAATTATATTGTTTCAAGAATCGAGCTTCACAAGTGATAAATCATTCTTATCTTCAAGGGATTTCAATATAATTGAGTGCTGGAAAAGTTAGGGAAAACGAGAGAACATTAGAATGCAGGTTATAATTTCTATGGTAGAACCACAGTAGATTGTATCACAATATATGATGGGTTTCCCAAATCTGCACTTTCAGTGCAGGACAACCTTAGAGGAAACTTCATGGAGAAGATTGTGACAGGGATGTGGAGGAAATGAAAGTCATTTGAGTGGAGGAAGCACATGCAACCACTGGAGAGGAGCCTGGTCTAGGCCACTTTGTGTGATGTGAAATAGTCCCCATGCCTAGTTCTGAGGCAGAGAAATGATTAGAGGTGAGTTGAAGCTGATGGGAAACTAATTAGAGAGGAGTCTGAGCAATCTATTAAGTAGTTTGTCCCTTTTCTTGCAGCCAAAGAGAAAGAGCTAAAGGATGTTAAACAAGGAGTGGCATGTCACAATTTTTTAGACATATTTACTTCAATGGTAATGTATACACAGGTTGAAGGGAGTAAGGACTAGAGATGCAGGACTAAAAGGCTGTTTTTACCATCTCAGTGAGAAGTAAAAAGAAAATTCTCTAAAGTTGAGGAGCAGATGATTTGGGTAAATTAAGGAGGTATGAATAGACTGAATCAACAGGGCTTGGTAATGGATCACAGGAATAAAAAGAACTGAACAATGGTTTCTGATTTTCTGATGTTGAAAGCTAGGTGGAAGCCTGGGCCATTCACTGACATAGGAAATGTAGAATTAAAATAAATTTAAAGTAGAGAAGGTGATTAGTAGAGAAAAGGTTTAGTTTTATATGTATTGTAATGAAAGTATTTTAGATTATCTGGTTGGAGATATCTAGTGGAGAATTGGATATATGGTTTTGAAATTTTGGATTAAGATTATTGTTTTGAGATTCATCACCATGTATAGTAGTTTAAAAACTTTGGCATATTTTTGGTGATATTAAGTGAGAAAAAGTTTGAAAGTGAAACTGTAGAACATTAATAAGATTAGTATGTCAGGTAAAGAGGGGGAGGGAGATAGATTACTGAAAATAGGAGAGGGAACATCAAATATTGTTATGTAAATCAAATAAATGAAATTTCCCAGACAGACATCTTCAAACAGTTTCAAAACACTATAATAAGATCAGATGAGTTAGAACTTTGAAAATTTCCATTGGCTCTAGAAAAATGGTATAGCAAGACTAGTTTAAAAAATATTATGAAGAAGAAATACTGAGATTGTACTGAGTTATAGAGTAATTGGAAAATAAACAGAATCAATTCATTGGCTAATTATTGAGTTCCTGCTATGACTATGCCCTATGCAAAATGTTTGAAGACAGCAGAAGTGATCTCTATCCCATAGGTCTTTTAATAGAAAAAGTTTCTCAACTGTAATGCACTCTAAGTCTTGTGGTTAAAGAGAATTGCAAGGAGGTTTCTTATGAAGATTGATCTTTAAGGGGATGAAAGGGTTAAGTTATAGGCTAGAGGGAGAATTGGGTTACAATAAAAAATTTCCTCATTTTTTATTAAAAATTGTCTTCAATGAGAGCATTTTAGAAATTATATATATAATGTTTATAATATAAAACTTACAGTTATGCTGTACATGTAGATACATTAAGCAGTACAAGAAATTAATACTGTCAGTTGATATTAAAGACTGTTCCAGTGAGAATCAACAAGATTTAGTACCAATTCCTCACTACTCTTGGAACACATAATAGGAGTACCACTTAATGACAATTTGTGGGGTTGACCTCATGTTTACACAGAATTATAATAAAATCTAAAGATTTCTAGCTATCTAGTCCAGGGAATTAAGGAATAATTATTGAAAAATTAAAGACTCTAGTAGAAGAAAATTGTTTTCAGAATGAGTGAAGAGACCATTTCACAGCCTACGGAAATAGTTCCCCATCCCATCATACTGGCATGACAGTTTCAAAGAGTTCATCCATAAGTGAGTGGGCAATTCTGTACAATAATTGTAGTATGGACTTTCTAGAAATAAAGAGATAAATGAGATATTATAGAGGGAAAAATACTTCCTTAAATTTATTGCAGTAGTCATTAAAAAATAATTGAAAGAATAAAGAAAAATATACACAAGCCAAGAAAAAAATTAGAAAAATAATCATGTCAACTATTCATTAAAATTAGAGATCATCAGATATGTCACTTGTTGGGAAACTAAACTTTTCCTTCAATATCCTTTGAAACATGATAATATTATAGCACAAATCATCTACATAAACAAAATTTCTCTAAGGCTTAGGGTATTTTATTTTTGGGAAGTTTACTTTTTACTTGTCAAAATTATTTTAATGCTATTGACCATTACAGAAATTTAAAGAAAGAAAACATATGCTGGGGGAAGAAATCCATATCTTTATAAAATCTTGGCAAAGAAAATATATCAGGTCCATGAAAATATAAAGTAACAAACAAAGAAATGTCAACATTTTAGTTCACATTAAAGAACACCTTCTGATAACCATGGGACTTATCTTCCTATTATAATGTGTGTGTGTGTGTGTGTGTGTGTGTGTGTGTGTGTGTGTGTTCCATAAGAAGAATACAATTACAAAGAGTGGGAAAAAAATTCCATGTGTAGAACTGCTGGGAATGCAAATGGAATATATATATATATAGCATAAGATATCATTATTGAGAAGGCTACCCTCTAAACTTTCCCTTTGACACCTCAAGAGCAGACATGGAGCACAACCTGTCTGAGGCCTTTGAATCTTATCTCCTTTCACCAGACTCTCTTTTGCAGTCTAGAACCAGCAGTTGCAAGTTTTAGGTGCAGCAGAATCACTTGCAAAGTTAAAACACAGAAAGCTAAGTATCCCTAACCCCAAATTTCTGAACAATAATAGATCTGGGAGAAACCCAATAAACTGCCTTTCTAACTTGCTCCTAGGTGGTGCTGATGCTGTTGGATCACACTTTGAAAACCACTGTGCCGTGCCCACCAATGATAGGGTTTGAGGTGGAGTGGGAAGGATAGCAGAGAAGACAGGAGAGAACCAGCTTAAAGCTTCTCCCTGAGATGGAAGAATAGAAAGGAAAAAAGAAAAGAAGAGTGAAGGAAAGCAATAAGAATAGCCACCACATTCCCTCTCAACAAGGTACTCTTGACAAAATTAATATATTTATCTGACTGTGATTAGCACTAATAATTGAGATGGACTGTTCACCCCAAATTGCATTTGCATGTTGAGACTGATGACCCTCTCCACACACACCCAGAAGATGTGAAAGGTTTATTACTCACATAATGAGGCTTTATAGGAAGAGAAAAGCTGGCTTCCATACTGATCTAAAAACCACTTGCGAGAATAATCAAGTAAGGACTACTAACTTGGGGGTTTATGGTGGTAAGGATGTGGGCTGTGGAAAAGGTACCCACATTTGTAAATGCGTCTTGAATGGTTTGAACTTACCACTGGTGTCAAAAGAAGGAACATTCAGGATTTCTTACCAGCTTTCCCAGAGGTGGTGTGGAAGGGAAGTGGGAGTGATGTGTCTGAAACCTGTCAAGAGTTAAAACACCAAAAATAAATCCAGATTCTTGACTATAATTCACTACTGAAGGTTTATTGAGAGCTGAAATGCACCATGTTTAACCGAATTGAATGTGAACTTGTTTATTTAAGTCCTGATGGCACTCTGTATGCCTATTGCTTAAAGCCTGTAAATTCATTTTTTAAGAATCCAATATGGGGTATTTTGACAAGTGAAACGAGTGCCATTGTCATCATCACGAATGTTGGACCTTCCTAAAGGAGCTATAAAGTGTTTTGGTGAGGCCTTTTATCTTAGCTTTAGAATGTGCAGAGACCTTTGTGACCTTGATTTATATTTTTGGTATTTATGAGGCAAGAGATATCCTGCATCCTTTACTCACCAAAATATGACCTTGAAAAAGGAAATATTGCTGCCATTGACCAAACCAGGTGGCCAGACTATTGGCAATGGTGATAAGAATACTATATGTCAGAATATGAAAATAGAGCTGATTGTTGGCCAGTGTGTCCAGTGTTAAAATGACTGCCTGAATTTGGCCAAATGTGCTAACCCTTGGGAAATGTACTTTATCAGAGATGTTCTGGTTAAAAGATAAAAAAACAAAAACAAACAAACAAAAAACCCAGAAGCTCTCCAGAGAGCCCATCACATAGGAGGGAATCTGGCCATCCATAAAAATATTTGAACTCCTTCAGGTGTTTACTCAGTTGATCCAAAGGCCATCTAAGGAGCCAAGGATTCAGGGGGAGGGGTGACCTCTTCTGGCACCCTGGCATCTGGCAAAGAACTAAGAATAAGGGAGTGTACCACAGGGCTTACAGGTGTCCTGTAGGTATGATTTATGTATAGCAAGGAGGCCTTGGTGCCTTATTGTGCTGTAAGATGCTGCTTCCATGACCAAGGTCCAGTGGGCTGTGGTAGAATCACAAGTTCAAGCCTTATGAGACCACCTGTATTCAGGAAAGCCCAGTATACAGCCAGCACTTGCTGTTCTGATGGTAGATAACATGAGACTGAGAGGAAAGTTTCTTGCATTGGGAGACTATAAACAACTGCTGGAAATCATGGGTGGCCCAGAGACTCTAGGAGGCATGAGAGAAAACTTTAGAGTGACAGAGTCGAGGGTGGCAGGATGGGGCAGGGTGGAGAGGTTGGCACTGTTCTATAGAAATTTTGATAGATTCTAGAATTGTTCATTATTTCTCATGTTAAAAAAGCTTAAGGAGCCAAAATCAAAGACACATTTAAACAAATACATGTATAGCTTATCATATGATTTAGTAATGATGAATAGACACTGCAAATGAAAAATATATAGTTTCTATAGTATTTATATTTAGTCAGAGATGACAAAGTCAGGAAAATATCTTGGCTAAGTGTTCAAATTACTCACCCGGGCATAGAGACTCAAAAGGGGAACACTTATCTAAGTCATTTTATGATACAACCTAATGGAATTTGGCCACCTGCTACATGGTCAGCCTTTGTAGTTATAATCATTTCTCATTTTTAAACTGATCAATGTTCTGTTAACTATAAAGTATTTATTTTTTACTTTGACTATTGTACATGCTATTGTTCTGGAATTCATTATCTCTTCTATTTATGTTTTTGTTCACTAGCATTTTAATTAAACAATATGTGAGACATTATTGTTATATGTACATGTATGAGAGAAAAAAGAAGCAAAATTCATTTACAGGAATTAGTTTATGGGATTTGGGGCTGGAAACTTTAAAATAATATATGTATATGTATATATAGGGTGAGAGAGAGAGACACTTTAAGAAATTGTTTTATTGCTTATGGGATTGTGAGGTTGGCAAATCTGAAATTTTTAGGGAAAGGAAGCCCAGCAGGCTGGAAGTTCAGACAAGATAAATGACTTTTCAGTTTTTAGGCAGAATTGCTTCTTCGCAGAAACTTTAGTCTTTGTTTTTAGACCTTCAACAGATTGCTTGAGGCCCACCCACATTATGAATAGTAATCTGCTTAATTGAGAGTCTAATGACTATTAATGTTTATCAAATGTTTCAAAGCAAAATTCAGACCAAACAATTGAGCATTAAACCTAGTGAAGTTGGCATATAAAAATAACCAGGATTTATCTCAAACATGAAGCTGAATAATAGAATTTATCCAGGTTATCTTTAATATGATATCTGTAAAAAAAATAAAAATAAAAGAAATATATGTTTATCTACAAAGTCTGTCTAGTTGTTTATAAAATTAAGTTCACTTGTCTTTAGAAAGGCATCCAAGTTTTCTACACCAAAAATAGTAGAAACATGTTGTTAGGGACCTGGATCCTAGACAAAATTCTGGAAGCTAGATGTCTGAAATGTGATTGTTGGCAGAGTCATGCTCCCTCTGAAACCTGTAGGGGAGAATCCTTCCTCCTCTCTTTCTAGCTTTTGGTGGTTTGCCAGCAATCATTGTCATCCCTTGGCTTGCAGAGACAGCACTCTAATCACTCTTTCTTTGTTTCTTTCTTCCTTTGTTTGTTTGGTTATTTCTTTCTTTAAATAAATTTACTATGGTAAAATTGGTTAATAACATTTTTTAGGTTTGAGGTGTACAATTCTATGATAGATCATCTGCACATTGTATTGTGTGTTTACCACCCTAAGTCAAGTCTCCCTTCATCCCCATTTATCCCCTCTATACCCTCTTCTACCTGCCACTGCCCCTCATTCCCTCTGGTAACCACTACATTGTTATCTGTGTCTATGAGGTTTTTCTTTCTTTCTTTTTTATTTTTACCTTAATACCTTTCCCTTTTCTCCCAGATCCCTAACCCACCTCCCTTCTGACAGCTCTTAGTCTAATCTCTATCTATGACTTTGTTTCTATTTTGTTTGTTAATATATTTTGTTCTTTTATCACATAGCATTCTCCTCTCATGTGTCTGTGTCTTCTTATTTTCTTATAAGGAAAATAGGCACTGGATTAAGAGGACCCTCTATTCTGATATGGCCTCCTTTTAAGTTAACTATTTACATCTGCAATAATCCTACTTCCAAATAAGGTCACATCTTAGGGTAACAGGGTTGAGGATGTTAACCTATCTTTTTTGAGGACCTAATTCAACCATAACATGTGTCTTTGTGGATACCTCCTTAGGTCTTAATTTTATCATTTATAAAATTAAAGATATAAGCAAAATAATTTCTCAGGTATCTTGCAGCAATTGCATCCTCTAATTTTATTGTTATTTATACCATATTTATTCATTCAACAAATATCCATGCTTATATCTAGAGTACTTGAAATATAGAAATAAATGACAGTTCTCACATTCTTCCCATTCAGTGGGTAAGGTGGAAAGTATAATGTAGTTCATAATTCTAATGTATACTAGAAACATTATGAATAGCTGGGTGGAATGAGGATAATGAAATGCATTTTAGAAAAAGAAGGCTTTTCTGAGTTATGAAAGATGAATCAAAGTATGAGATTTAAGATAGCAAGAATTGGTGTTTAAGCAAAGGGAAAAGCTGAATGTATATTTTTGAAGAAGGAAAGAAGGTACAAGAGAATATTGAGCATTCAATCAGGACAGTTTAACCTTCGCAGGAATCTCTGCTCTGGGAAGGGAACGTGCAGTAAATGACACTGAAGAGACAGGTGTGGTACAATTATAAAGAACCTTAAAGATTATTCTAAAGCTTTTGAACTATATTTATTAACCATGGTGAAATTAATGACTGACAGTAGGAGAGAGTATTTATATGCTATACTCAGTCTTATAGCACAGTGAAATATAAAAGATATATTAGGTCTTTGTGGAAACAGAAAGATCAATTAAAAGACAAATGATAGCCCAGCAGGTGTGGCTCAGTGGTTGAGCATCAATCCATGCACTAAGAGGTTGCCAGTTCGATTCTTGGTCAGGACACATGCCCAGGTTGTGGGCCCAATCCCCAGTGGGGGGCATGCAGGAGATGGCCAATTGATGTTCTCTCTCATTGATATTTCTACCTCTCTCTCTTTTTCCCCCTTCCTCTCTCTCTCAAATCAATAAAGAAAAAAAAAGACAAATGATAGTATTCAGACAAAAGATCTCAAGGGCCTGAAATATGACAGTAGCTGAGAAAAAGTGGGTAAGGAAGTAGACTTGGAAGTTAGTAGGATATACAATTGCCACCATTTGTCAATTCATTTTGAAGGAGGCAGGGGCTGATGAAAAAGGAGTGAAAGATTTGTCAAATTCCTGGTTAACTGAATGATGGTACATTTCGTTGAAATGGGAAATACTGAGTAAAAAAGAAACCCAAGAGCAAAATTGAGATGTATAATTATGTAAATGATGAGCTGGACATGGCTTAGGACACCCAGCTGACATACACTATGTGCAGTTGGATATGTAGGGCATCATGACTGTGCTCAAACACAATGGCGTTGGAACAAGTTCCGCTGACATACGCAGGGGAGTCGTGAGCACATGTTACATGACTGAGTTGAACAAAGGTCTTCTTCCCACTATTTATGAATCACTATCTCTGATTTGCATAAAATAGAAGGGTTCTCCTTGGTAAAAATGAATTAGAAACCCAACCTCTTCTTTGTGTCCCAAGTTAGTAAACCAGGACTAATGTGTTCAAGAGCAAGCCTGGGCAAGGAGAATCCTGCAAAATATTTTCTCGTGTTTTGCAGGTGGTTGAATCAGTAGGGTGAGTTCTACACTATGGATAGAGATTCAAAAAAAGCATTGATTCTAGCCATGTGGGAATACTGATATGCATTAAGAATCTATACATGGAATACATTAATCTACACACAAAACAAAATCGCATAGAACTACACACACATACACACACACACACACACATAATAAATGTCAATTTTAAAAAAGTGAAAACTGAATAATGTCTACATTTTAGTTAATTGTAAAGTACCAATGCAGATTTTCTGGCTTTGATGTTGTACTACATCTATATAAAGTATCACCATTGGGGAAAGTTGGGCGAAGGGTACTACTATATTTTGTAGTATTTTTGTAACTGTATTTGACTCTCATTATTTCAAAGTTAAAAAGTGAAAAGAAAAAGATGAATCTGAGGCAACTGTGTTGTCTGCATCCTTTTCTTATCTATCACCAATAACTTGATTAAAAAAAAACAGGTTATTATTTTTACAGATATATGAACTTGAATATGGTCATTATTTATGTCATTTTCAGTTAAATTTGAGGAAGAGAGTTACTAGGGTGGTAATCTACGTGAGAATGAGGCTGCTTTTATTTCTTTATATAATCTTAGTACATTTGTTGTATAATCATGAAGTTACCTAATCCTTCTTTTCTTTAGCTTTCCTATATGTAATAAAGATAATGAGTGCTAATAATTGTAGAGGATTAAATGAGTTAGCACAAGAAAACATTTGGAGCATGTTATCAGTATTTGCTGGTAGTTCTAACAAAATGTCATGCATATTTTAAAAGAATATTTGCAATTTCATTTATAACAACTATTAAAATCATAAATTTCAATACTTATTTCAGTACACAGTACTACTCAGCAACCATTCCTTAGTTATTTTTGCTGACATTATAGCTTTTAATGTTGCTAAATTAGTAGACATTCTTATAATCATAGATCTCAAGTGTCGGTCACAGATAGCAATTTAATGAAGACACAGTACTGCAGCAATTCCTTAAGTATTTATCAGATGGTGATTTGTCTGTATTTTGTGAAGGAAATCAAATGTGCCAAGAAGACATTGACCTTGCAAGGATCTGTAAAACTTTGCTTATACTGTCTTTAACTGATTAGTCTAAAGTTTATGCTATTATGACTTAAACCAGGCATTAAGTAAAAAAGATACATGCAGAACATAGGATAGTTTAAATAAAAGGAGGAGGAAGAGAAGGAGGAGAAGAAGGGTGACATTCATGACCAACTTAGCAGAAGAAAAATGTTTTAAAACACAGTTGACCAACTTGACCAGCATATTTGTCCCACCTGACCAGAGAACATAATTGCAAAACATATAACTTACAAATCCTTTGTATACTGATTTATTAATTCCTCTTACAAATTAATAATAAAAAATAAAGAATCCTGTAACAGTGAGCAAAACCAACACTTTACAAAGAAACATGTTCAAATGATTAACAAGCACAATGCAAAATACTCATTTGCTCACATGTAACATTCACCAGATAGACCACATTCTGGGTTATAAAACACATCTTAAGAAAATTAAAAGATAGAACTTATATAATTAAATCACAATAGATTTAAAAATCAATAACAAAAAGGTAACTTGATAATCCCCAAATATGTGCAGATTAAACAACATACTACTATATAGCACATGGTAAAGAAGAAATTTTAAGAGACATTTAAAAATATTTTGGACTAAATAAAAATGAAAACACAACTAATCAAAATTTGTGAGATGCAGTGAAAGTAGTGCTTAAAATAAAACCTATAGCATTGATTGGATATATTAGAGAGAAAATAATGTCAAATCAATAGTCTGTTTCCACTTTGGTGAACTAAAAAGAAAAAAAGAAGCAAATTAAATTCAAAATAAGCAGAAAATTAAACAAAACTGAAAGCTGCTATTTTGAAAAGAACTAAAAGTTAATAAGCTTCTGGCCAAGACAACTAATAAAAAAGAGAGTGGACACAAATTAGTAATATCAGAAATGAAAGAGGGACATCACTAGAGATTCTGTGGACATTCAAAAGGTAGCAAAATTCTACTTTAAACCACTCTATGCCCACAGATTTGATAACTACATGAAAAAGCCCAATCCCATTAAGAACATAATTGCCCAATATCACACAGGGTAAAAGAGAAAATCTGACATATATATATATTACTTTATTGATTTTTAGAGAGATAGAAACATGGATGAGAGAGAACATTGACTGACCGCCTCCTGAATGCCCCCCACTGGGGATTGGGCCCACAACCTGGGCATATGCCCTGAACTGGAATTGAACCAGTGAGCTCTTGGTGCATGGGTCGACGCTCAGCCACTGAGACACACCAGTTGGGTAAAAAGAGATAATCTAAATATGCCTATATCTACTAAAGAAATTGAGTTGACAATTAAATCTCCAAAACAGAAAGCTCAGGCACAGATGGGTTTATTGGTGAATTCTACCAAACATTTAAGGAAGAAATTATACTAAGTCTCTGAAATCTCTTTCAGAGGATAGAAGCAGAGTTATTTTTTTCTAAATTATTCTATGAGATCAGCATTATCCTAGTATTAAAATCAGAAAAACACAATGCAAGAAAAGAAAACTGTTGACCAATATCTTTCATAAACATAGATGCAAAATCCTTAAGAAAATAATGGCAAATTCAATTCAATAAAGTATAAAAATGATTATACACAACAATCAAGTGAGTTTATTCCAGATACATAAAGCTGGTCTAATATTCAAAAGTCAATTAATGCAATCTATTACACCAACATGCTAAAAAAATCACATGATCATACCAATAGAGCACAACATAAGGTCAATAGAAATTAATATTTTGAAAGGACGACTACTTGTTGTCCCTAAAGTAGTTTCTAAATGCAGTCAATCTTGACACAGGAGAGCATTCTCAGGTACTGTTTTGACTATTGTTTTGTAGTTGTAAAAAAATACTTTTTCTGAAGTATTTTCCTTAAATGAATTCCATGTTTTTCAATCTAAAACACAAAAGTCTGACAATTGCTTTAACATATTTTTTAACACAACAATCTTATTTAACATATTCTCTCCCAAACCATGTTATTCCTTGTGAAGGAAATCATGAAACTTTTTATATTGCCAAATAACAGGATTTTGTTTTATAGTTTAAACATTTCAGGATTTGTTTATTACTTTACTTTATGGTTAATTAAGAATATGAGGTGTACTTAACATAAAGTTAAGAAATTTATTGTAAATATTTTGTCATATTTTATAGCTTCTATAGCAGGATATAGTAAATAATTGCCTTTATTATTTGAGGTATAAAAATATTATCAATTTATTGTTCTGCTTGAAAATATACAATGATGTGACACTAAGTGGTCTCACTGGCCCTTGCTTTAGTGATAATATTTCTCTAACACAGTTTTAGGAGAGCTTAAAAATATGCGTGTTTTATAATAAAAATGCTTTATGAAAATGTAATTCTTATTAGGTATACCCTTTGTTCATAAACTTTTTGCTCCGCTGGGTAATTCTATTATGGTTACTCACTTAAGATTTTTCCTGAGTGCTTTGATATTTTTTCTTATGACATAAAAATTGCAATAAAAATACATGTTGTCATAATAGCGTATGGCAAGATATTTTTGCCAGGCAGTATACACGATTTCTAAATGCCATTATGTGATTAAGCAGTGAGGCACAACAGGTTATATTACGTTGTGAAGTTCTGTAATAGGTGACGGAATTGCCTCTCAACATCACACTCCAGAGTATCTTTGAAATTTTACATGACAATTTTACAGGGTTATAAAAAGAAAAACAAATGAAGTCATTAAAAAACATTTTTCTTAGGTAAATTTAAATGTGTTCCATCACCTGGTGTGCAGTTATTAAAGTCTAATGCCTTTTCCTGGGAAAATATTTTATATAGATTTTTTAGCTTCTTTTACTGGTAACTCAAAATTTGTTAAATTTGACTTATTTAAATTTGGCTCCTATCTTGAAAAATAATGGAGGCAATTACCTTCAACTCAATTTCCAAGGTGACAGTTTATCAATCATAGTAATAAGTGCTTGGGTTCTTCATAGCATATTTGACTCTCTGACTTCTCCATCTTTCCCAACCCTCAGATTGCCTCCAACACTGCGCAATCTTCTTTTCTGTCTAGAGGAGAGTGAGGATGACCTCCCCAGTGAAAAACTGTGGAAATTTGGGGAACGGAGGAGTATTCACAGGGTCAGAGAGCCCAAGATTATGTAAATGCATCTTATAAGTACATTATCAATATAAAAATTAAATTAATCAAAAATTATGAGACTAAACAAAACCACCTAACATGAATATTTAGTATGACTGATGAGAAAAACCACTAACTATTTTAGAATTCATAATCTAAGTTGATTGTGAGACTGCACATGTTTATCGGGCACTAGAAAATACCAAAAGGGAACTAATATGTAAAAGTTAATACTCTTAACACCAAGACCAAAGTACCAGAAGTAGAATAGAAATAAAGACATAACCTTTTGGTTAATACTAATTTGTAGCATGTAAAACTTAACAGGGATTCCATGATTTAAAAAGTTTTAGTATGTATTTTTCTTTGACCCTTTTCTGAATGACCACATTTGAGTACTCTAAAAGTGACTTTGTCTTAATTAAAATAAGATTTTAAAAATGTGAACTAGTATTCTCATTTGATGTATTGCCTTTCCAGTTATTTTTATCTTACATGTCAAAAAGTTCTTCATGCAACTGCTTAAATTGCCTTGCAATTTTTGAGAGTTTTGAATTTGCTATTAAGCGTAAAACCTGAAGCCATAAAACTCCTAGAGGAAAACAAGTAATGTCACAATTCACTCCGTTGTTTAAACCAGGCATTGCAAACTATGGCCTTTTACAGAAAAAAGTTTGTAGTCTTCCAGTTTAAACTAATCTTCAATTTTATCTCTCATTTATCTCTTATGTTTAGTCAATTTCCTTGAACATTTTCAGTTATTAAAAATATTTCCATTATATCACTCACACATCCCATCGCATCTGTTTTTCCTTTATCCTCACTATCACTATTGTTCAAGTCTCCATAATCCTTCCCCGGGGTTGCTGTCAACTTTTCTCAGTGGTTTTTGGCTTCTATCTATTGGCTCCCAGTCTTGATACCAGCTGCTGCCCTTATACCTCTAAATGCAAACAAGATTATGGCTATTCAGAACCCTTCATTGCCTTCCCATTACTAAATCATTTATTTCCCACTGTTAAATTATATGGCCCTTAGTATGAGACATAAAATCCTTCACAAACTGGCCTCTGAAAGTCTCTTCTGTTTCCCACTTTACTTTTTCATTGATTGATTTTAGAGAGAGACAGAGACAGAGAAACATTGATTTATAGTTTCACGTATTTATGCATTCACTGGTAGATTATTATACGTGCCCTGACCAGAGACTGAACCCGACACCTTGGAGTACAGGGCTCTAACCAACTGAGTACTGGGCCAGGACCCCGCTTCACTGTTTGTCACCTGATCTCTGTCATGTTCCACCCCTACAGAACTATTTTATCAATCATATGTTCTGTGATACATAATTTTTTTGACTACACATAATAATTTTTTTTTTTGCCTTTAATTTAGTGAAGACATACAGAAAATCTGAGAAAGACAAAAGTAAAAAGAAAAATAAAAGATGCCCATATTTATCTAAAAGATAGATTAGGAAAATGATAGGAAAAGAATGAAATTATATAATTCTCAAGACAAAGGAAATAAGAGAGGAGATAGCACTAGACAAAAGATGAACACAATAATATGCTCTGTTACTAGTTCATTTTCTGAATTAGGGAGATCTAATGAAGTTCCTCATCTCAAGAAAAATTTACCTAACGAAAATTGAGGAGAAAAATAGAACATAATGATTATTTTGCCTCCTGCTTGTATCATACTAGCATTCAATGTTTAATATATTTCTTTAATTTAAGCTCTCTCCTATATTAAACAAATAAAAAAAGTAGAGGAGAAAAGAAAGTAGTATATCTTAGATTTCTATTTATTATCTAATCTATTCTTTTGCTGAGATTTTTCTAGAGGTTAGCAAATAGTGCCTGCTTATTAATTGCTCCTGAAATGAAATGTATTTTGAAGGGAAGGCTATATCTATTATTCTAATCTCTCTAGAATGTAGATGCTTCCACAGAGCAACCACTGTATTTACATTGATTTACATAACCAGAGCACTCCTAAAAATATCCACCATAAGAACTGTTTCAATAACTTGACAACTTTCATTGTTCCTTCTCAACTACATATAAACCTTTATTAAATCATTTTTCTTTCAGAAAAATTGATGGCAATTAGAGTAGAGAAACCCATGGGTTTATTACTTTCAATGTACCTTTTACTTCCTATTAAATATAGACAAGCTGCCTTAATGTCATCACTTTGCAATTTGTTTTCAGGGTAAATAAGTATGGCAAGGATAAAAGTCTTTAGAACATATTCTCTGCCATTTTCATCTTTTATAGAGCTGCAGTTAGAGGAGTAGTTTATGAAATTAATGTATCACTAAACATTTTTATGATAAAATCTAAATGTGTTTATGCTAATTGGTACTCCAGCTTACAATTGTATTGTATTCCCTGGAAACTGTCTATGGCAAAGTGCTATAAAAACACTAACTGAAGGATCAGAATATTGGCTTTGTGGGACATATGTCACTAATATGTAAAACACACAATTTGTAGGTGTAGGAGAAATAATAAATGTAAAAAATAATATATCAAAGTTTTGTTTTCAAAGGCACAAAGGAGCCAAATAAAAAATATGTTTCAACATTAACATTTATATGTCTTCAAGAATAATAAGATAACTTGAGAGGTTAGATTTAAAGTCTTCAAAAACAAGAGGATTTCAACTTTAGAAGGAGCAATTATTTCAAGTGTATAAGAAGTCAGGATTTGAAATATAAAGTGCCACGTGATTTAAAAATTATGAGGACAGTGAGAGGATTAGCAAAAATAGTATCAAGAGCACAGGATTTTAGATTACTACAGCATCAGAGAACTTTGAAGTGGTTTGTTCTTGAGGAGGAAAATCAAGGAAAAAGACAGGCACATTCAGTAGTCAGTATTAGTGATATTTATCTTTTGTTTACATATTTATATTTATTATCCAAATATTAAAACAAAGTCCAAGCTTCGGAAAATTATATAATTCAATATATATTTTAAATATTTTATCTTTTCTACTAAAAAATATGCAAAATTTTTTTAGAAATGTCGTTTTTTTGGGGGGTATTTTAGAGAGAGAGAGAAAGAGAGACATCCATGTGAGATACATGGATAGGCTGCCTCCTGCATGCCACCTACTGGGGATCAAGCCCACAACCCCGGGCATGTGCTCTGACCGGTTATCAAACTGGAACCTCTCAATTCATGGGATGATGCTCAATCCACTGAGCCACACCAGCAGGGCAAGCAAATATTTTCTAATTGGTGAAGGTATATATCCTGAAGAATTCATTTATGTAATGAGAAAAGCGTCTAAAGATATAAATTAAAATGATGATGTGTTTTATATACTTGAAAACATTCAAGTTTCTTCGTCTATATGTTGAAAACTCAATATAAAAAACTTTAAGTCATGAAATTATACAATTCAGTGAAATAAAGCTTACTTTTTAATTTTGCCTTCTTTTATTATAGGTTCACAAAGATGGAGATGATAACATCCTAAATATTCATTCTCTCCTTTTTCCAAACCAAGGAAATGGCACTTCTTATTGACCTTGGGAGTTAAGGGTGGCCTTTTTTGACTGTTATTGAAAACAAATAGACAGCTTGGCAGGTATGGCTCAGTGGCTGAACATTAACCCATGCACCAAGAGGTCGCTGGCTAGATTCCCGGTCGGGACACATGCCCAGGTTGTAGGCCTAATCCCTGGTGGGTGGCATGCAGGAGGTGGCCAGTTGATGTTCCCTCTCATGGATGTTTCTATCTCTCTCTCCCTCTCCTTTCCTCTCTCTCTAATATCAGTAAAGAAAAAAAGCACAGATATATGTAAATGGAGAGAGATGTTATATTGATGATTTGGATGATTCAATATCATAAACATTTCTCTTGTATGAAACATTTTATGTACAGATTCAGTGAAATTTCAATCAAAATCTAAATTTTTCTGTAAAAAATTTGTGACAAACTTCAAATTTCATATATGAAATGTGAACAGATATCATTTAAACAATTTCTATGATTTGGTCTTAATATTGCGTTTCTCCTAGCCCACTTTCTCTTTCTAATTGCTGGTACCTGGACATGTGATTCAGATTTAATTATGTAGAAAATTACAATACTCTTGTTAGACAACAACATAGAATCAGCCTGGAGCTCTGATTAACCATGGGTTACAGAGCATCCTACATACATGAATTTCTTAACTTAAAATTTTATGTTAAAAAAAAAGTTATTTGTGCTTTAAATTGTTATGTTATATCAATATGGATTGTAATTTTCTAGGTCCGTTGAAGTCATCATGGCTTCTTCTGGCCAATGAAAAGTGAGTGGGGATGAAATACTTTCAAAAGGAATGCTTTAAGAGCCAGAATATTGTGTTACATTTTCTATGTTACAAGAATGTCAATATTCCAGGTAGAGGTTTATCTGTCAAATTAGTTTCTGGACGAAAGACAACATAGAACAATGCCTAAGCCATTGAATCTGGAAACAGTGTGTAAGCAAAAAATAAACCTTTGTCATTATATAAGCCACTGACATTTAAAGGCTGTCACTGCAGCATATTGTACCATTTCTTGGCTAATTTAAGAAGCATAGCCTGAACCTTGATTGATACAACCCTTCTTAGGCACCTCTGGTGTAATCAAGCTATAATAAGTAAACAAATTCATTCAAGAAAATAAGAAGTGAAATTTCAATCATAGCTTATGTATGAAGTATAAAATAAGCAAACACAATACAAAATGTTAAATATATTCCAGAATGTTTTACAGTTGTACAAGAATGTTTTGTACAGATTAAATAAAGAAAGGAAATAAGTAGCTCAATTCTACACAATTGATAATATTCAAGGTAGTTTAACTTAATAAGTGAGAAGGCAGAGTGAGGAGAGTTGAGATTTTAAGATAGAGCTCTGTTGAGTTTCTCATTTTAATGAAAAAGTACAGAGGAAGAGTTACTAAGGCACATACAAAAATATGTCACATAGGTTAGCGAGTGAATACTGAGCCTAGTCAGAAAGGCTAAACATTGAGAGGAATGACTTATTGTGCTGTTTGCAGAACTAACGTTTAAACATTTTAGAAGAGGGTATTGGAGATGCTTTTGAAGCTGTCCATAGACATCTCACATGTGTGGCCTGAGACAAAAACAATTTAAAGTGAGACTAGAAAAAAAAGTAAGGCAAATTACAAGAAAAGAATATACACTCTAAGTATTTAGAATGAGAATAGTAAGTGGAAAGGGTAAATAAGTCAAACAAAATCATTTCAAGGACCACTGGAAATGCCCGAAAGCAGAAAGAAAGTGACAGAGGTTGATTAGAAAGAGGAAAGTGATGAAGTCTGAAATAGCCACTCCACATGTGAAAAGTGCTGGGAGCCAAACGATGAGTGAAGGGGGAGGCAGGCTACAATTTCTGATAAAAAGTACGAATAGGGAAAAGACAGCAAAGGTTGAAACAGGATCAGGGAAAAGCCATCAATTGAGAATATAGAAGAAATAAAACTGACTTCATAGAAAATACCACTTGCTACTCTTTACCCCCAATTAAGTAGTATTCTGCTTTCTTTTTATGAAATAATATTATAAACACTTTCATATTATTACAATCTGATTGCAAATCAGCTAATTTTACAAATTTGTTTCATTTTTCTGCTTCATTTTTAACAACTTTATTATGCAATACAGAAAAAAACACATATGCATAAAATATCTATGTGCAGATTAATAGCTACACAGTGATCTTCCATGGAAACACCAGACTGGTCAAAAATAGAACACTGAAAGCTACTCCAAAACCCCTTTGTGGCCCTTCCTGTTTACAACTCCTCCATCCCTTCCCTACAAGTAATCATTTTTCTGAATTGCATAGTAATAGTTACTAACATTTAAAGATAGCTGTACCATGATAACTGCATGCCTAAGCAATATAGGTAAGTTTTGCCAGCAGTTAAAGTTTATATACATAGAATCATTTAGTATAAATTCTTTTTGACATGATTCTTTTGCTCAGCATTATGTTTGTATAATGCAATAAAGTTAATGCATATCACTGTAGTTTATTCATTTCCTTACTGTATAATATCCTATGATATATATGCTCTATAATGCATCTACTCAATATTGATGGAACTTTGTATTATTTATATTTGGAGCTATTACAAGTAACTTAATTATGCACACTTTTGTCCACGTATACTGAAGAATTCATGCATGCACATTTACAAGTAGAATTACTAGATTATAAGGTGGTCACCTCTTAGCTAGATAATGCCAGATTGGTTTTCAATATGGTCACACAATTTGAATTCTGAATAACAATATATATAAATTTCTGTTGTTTCATATACTTACCAAGAGTTGGTTTTGTCAGAATTTAAAATGTTGTCTCTTATTGTATATAAATTTAAATCTTTGTGGTATTAAACTATTTTTTAATGACCAATAGGATTGAACATTTTTTCACAAGATTTATTGGGTTCCAGTCTTGTAAATACTTATGTTTGCAAAAATTACAGGTTTAATTTTCTTTGTTTTATTGATTTGTATGAGTCTATTTTCTTTCTTGCTTTCTCTTTATGGTATTTAATTGTCCCATACTGTGTATTGAAAAGAATGTCCTTTGTCCATGGCTCTAAAATACCACCTCTGTCATATAGTCAGTGTCAAATTATGTAGGTTTGTTTTTGAGATATCTGCTATGTTTCATTAATCTGGTTGTCAATCTATGGAAAAGAACATTATTGTCTTATTTACTATGAAAAATAAAATTTCTTGTTAACTAGTAGAGCAAGTCTCCTATTCTTCTCTAGTAGTGGCCTGATTGTTCTTGACATTTGCATTTTCATACAGATTATGGAACTGCTTTTATTTTCACAAAAAAGTATTGAATTTTAAGATTGCACTGAATTTGTACATCAATTGCAGTAGAAATGATATATTGATAATGCAGTCTATAACACATCAATATTTATAAATATAAAAAAAGATTTATATGTGTGTTTTCAAAAAAGTCCAATAAAAGTTTCTATTTTGCCATGAGATACCTTGTAATCTGGTGTTAAATTTATTTTTAGATACATGTTAGTTTTTATGCTAGTAAAACTTTGAGGTTTTTGATGGTAAATATATAGAATTATAAATCAATACCACTCTCACTTGTAAACTATTACTTTTGATATGTATTAGGTATTTTCTATAATCACAGGCATAAAATATCAAGATAATGATAAATTTTATTTCTTCCTTCTGATCCATATACATTATATTTATTTTTCTGGCCTTATATATTTGCTGTGACATACAGTAAAACGACAATAAAGATCAGGAGGAACTTTGTATTGTTTCATATCTCAGACAGAATATTTTCAATGACCCACTATTAAAAATTATGTTTGCTACTGGTGCACAGTAGGGGAAAGTAGGTTTTACAATTGTGGGTTTGTGAAACACAGAGTTTATTCTTGTGTTATTATTTCTTAATTATTGTATGATTTTCCATATGAACAACTATAAACCTATTTTTTCCCCACCCTGTATTATTGTACATAAGATTTACCAGAATAACAAAATGTTCTTATATTCTTAGTTTACTATGAATCATTATTTAATCTTTATGCATGTTAAATTTCAGAAAATGCCCTTTTTCACATATATGAAGATGATCATATCATTTATTTTATTTTTAACACTTATTATGACAATTTTCTCTTATTGTAGTTTACATTTGTCCTGAACTTTTCATGTCTGTGATATTTTAGAATTTTTTGCATACATATTCAAGCATAAAATTGAACTTTAAACTTCTCTTTTAGTATTGTGTATGCCAGGTGTTGATTTGGGATTATGGTAACTTTATAAATCTATGTGAGTAATGCTATTTTAAAATACTTTGCATGAGATTAGAATTTGTTTTAGCTGAATATCTGAAATAATTCACGAATTCTTTAAATAAATATAGGAATATAAAAGTTTTATTCCAGTTTATTTGGAGAAAGTTTGCTATGTGTTTTTTGTTTTTGTGTTTTCCTTGACTAATTTGTTTATTTTAATTAAAATTCAAAAAGCTAATATAACTTTCTTTGGAATTATGAAGTGAATAAAGACCTACCCCAGGGGTGTTTTCAAAAACAATAAATGGCAATTGTTTAACATCATAGCTTCTTGAGGTGATGGCAGTTAGGTGAAACGAGAAGATGGTCAATAAAGAAAGGAAAAAAATATGGGAAATAAGATGCCAATGAGGGACTTGGAAAAGCTATGAGATACTATTTGGAATATAGATTATTATACACATATGCAGGGTGGTGTACTAACATAGGGAATATCTGAAAAGGCCCTGAAGCCTTATCTCTGGCTGATTCTGAGTCCTTTACAAGCAGGAAGAAAAGGATAAGGAAGTTTTAAACTGCTGGAGGGCAGAGGTGTGTTAGTATCACACACACAGCCCCTCTGCCAAAGGTGGAAGACTTCTCTGTTCAAGGCATTTAAGGAAATATCTGTTCAGTTAGATGACAGCGAAGCAAACCAAACACAATCTTCAGTGACAGCTCATGACAGGAAATATAGACATTCTATAATTAATCTTAGACAGTTACTAAACAAATAAATAATAAACACAACAACAAACCCTGGGGAAAAGGTGAATTATATTGCCATAATTTCTCCAATATATCATTTTGAAAGTTGAGTTTTCAATGAAAAAAGAAAACAATATAAAGAAACAGAGAAATGTAGCTTATACACACAAAAACGCAGTCAGTAAAAACTGTCTTTAAGGTCAGTTTGACTATTAAACAAAACGTGAACTTAATTTGTCTATATTCTACATTATATGTTTAAAGAGCTGAAAGAAATATGTCTAAAATTTAAAAGAATGTATGATAAGAATGTCCAATAGTGAATATCAATACAATAACATTTTAAAATAGAACAAAATAGATATTCTGGAGTAATAAATATAGTAACTTAAATTTTAAAAATTTACTAGACCTGAGTAGGCAGAAGAAAGAATCAGTTAACCCAAAGTTAACTTGAAGAGTTATTTCAGTTGAGATCCAGTCTACAAAAACAAAGACATAATCCATTATGTTCCAGAGATCATCAATGAAATCAAGAGCTTGTGTTTCTACAGAAGTCATGAAGCCAGAGGTCAACACATGTGACATTTTCAAAATGCTGTTAGAAAAAGATTGATGACCATGTATCCCATATTCTATAAAACCATCCTTAAAAATTTAAGGAGAAATAAAGGCATTCCAAGATAAAAAACAGAGACTTCATTGTTAGCAGACCTGCCCTACAAGAGGTACTAAAGTGTTAGACAGTAACCGTAATCTACATGAATAAATAAAGAGCACTGTTAAAAGTAACTGCATAATATAGAAGACAGTACATACATGTATTTTTCTGCAACATGTGTCTTCTGTTGTCTGATGTAAAAGACAGCTGCAAAAGCAATTATTATAAAACTGTATAAACTTATAATGTATAGAGTTGCAAATGGATTGACAATAACAGCACAAAGGAGTGGGGACAGAACAGAGCTCTATTGCTACAAGTTTTAGAATACTTTTAAAATTAAGTTGGTATTATTCCAAGATTTTTAAAAATTAAAATGTATGCTAATTACAATCCAAAGGCATTCACTAAGAAAACAAAACACTACAAAATATAGCATAAAAAACAGTAATGGGAATAAAGTAATCACTAGAAATGATCTATTTTACATATTACAGCAATAATAGAATAAACAAAAAATATGATATATAAAGAACAAAGAATATAAAATAAAACAATTTTTTATTAGTGATTCTATTTCATGTAAAAGGATTAAACATTGTAATCAAAAAGTATAGATGGGCAGGCTGAATTAAAAAGAAAAATGATTCAGCTACTATTTTCTCTATTACATATAGTTTAGATTCAAAGACACAAATAGATGGAAAGTTTAGAAAATGAATAAAAAGGAATATATCATGTAAACAGCAACCAAAAGATAATTGAAATAGATACAAAAAATGTTTTTTAAAAAAAGTATTATTAGAGGCAAAATGAGACATTTTGTAATAATAAAAGTATCATTCCATCTGGATGACAAAAACATATATATCCAAAATATATGAAGAAAAAGTGACAGAACTAAAAGAACAATAGTTCTATAATGACAGACAGAGGCTTAAATACCTACTTTTAGTACAAGGAGAAAAGGAGATGGAAGACATGAACAACACTACAAAGCAACTAGACCTACACTGGACTGACTTTCATAAAATTCCATTCTTTTGTCTTGATGTAAAAAAACTTAACCATAATCAATACTAATACAATTTGGTTAACTTGATTATGTAGCAATAGTAGAAGAATATGCAATTAATGTAAATAAAGGGACCTCTACCTCTGGCTACAATAGATTTATTACACTATCCTTCCCACTGTAAACAGGAACAATCAGGCATTGAATAATAAGTCTTAGAAGTCTGTGATCACTTAAAGAAGAGGATATGGCAAAGGAGCTTCGTCATCACTTTAGGTTTTTGCCTAGAGAAAATGTCCTGATCTTATACGGAGAAGTATTCTCCAAGCGGAAAAAAGTAGTCAAGCTGAACTGAAGACATGAATATCAGTAGCAAGTCAGCCAAAGCAGGTAGAATCTATGTGGCAAGGCAATAAAGAGAGCTGTTCAGAGACTGAGCCTCAGAAGTGTATGTGAGAGTCCTCTCAGAGTTCTTGGCTGAGGGATGGGATGTACACACACAAGACAAATCTACATGATGCTTACTCTGTACTTGCCAAGAAGTGGTGTGCAGAAAACTAAGATCAATCAAAAGGAAACCAAGTTAATACATTGGGTACCAGATGTTATTTATAATTAAGGACCACATCCTAGAGTAAAAATACTCTAGATTTAACATAGAAGCACAAGACCATGATAAAAGACAATCTACAAGGGAAGCAAGGTTAGAAAATTGAATTCCAACCAGTTAGAGAAGCTTGGGAAATATTTGGGGTTTTCCACAGATCTGCCTCAATAAAATGTTAAAATAAGCCTACATATTCAAGCTAGTTAGTGAAGTAACATCCAGAAAAACACACACATATGCACACACTCTATTGAGGATGATAACAGAATCCGGCATCTCTACAACATATAATCATGATATCCAATATAATATATCATTAAAAATTCTAAGACAAACTTCCACTTTCTACTTGGAATGTAAAGAACCAGAAGGAGCCATGCAAAGTCTAGTTGAATTTTAACTCAGAATCTATGGAAAGGCAGGTACAAAGGAGACTTGAGCATTTGTTCAACTTGAGCAAACACAAAGAAACATCAGTTAGAATAATTCAGCTAGAGTTTTGAAATAATTCATAGTGTAAGTACGACTAACAAGCATTGTGGATGCCTTGAGAGTTATAGATTTAGAGAGAGTTGCAGCCACTTGAAAGTGCTTCTCTATAGACCCCATTGGGCTTCAGTGGACATTCACAAAGAATACTGATAAGGGTTAAAAAAAAAAAAAAAAAGCATTCTTTGTCATGCAGATCAAAGAAAGGGAAACAGTAGCCCCTGAAAGAGGGAGGGCCAAATACCAATTCAGCCATAGTAATTCCATTTTCTTTTTCTTGGAGCTCATTTTCTGAGCCTCCCTTATAATCAGCAATGGCCATAAAATAAGCTATAGTGATTGAGATAGAAGACAAAGCCTTCCTGGGAGTTTTCTAAGAAATGTTCCTGTCCATTATAAGGAGAAAGACATTTAAAGAAATGTTTACTGTCCTGATCTCAGACGTCTTATGATGTGAGATAACAAAATATCTTTATCACAAGGCTGTTAGAATTATACGAATTTGAAAGTATTAATATATGACGCAATGAACATTTTCCTAATATTTACTGCAGCTTTTCTATGGTCAAAGCCAATCATTAATAATGACAATTCATTTACTCCTAGGGCAGTACCAACTGAACAACTAACTACCTTGTGTGAGGAATTGTCTTAAAGGATGGAACACTTTGGAGAGGAGACTCACTTCTTAACCTACTGCAACTACCGGTAGTGATGTTCGTGCATCAGGCATGATGCTGAAGAAGTTAATAAGTCTGAGGACTACATTAAAGGCAAAGCTCTCCTAGGCAAATAGAAATGGTTAGGATTGTTTATGATATAGCAGTCAGAGTATGAAAATGAGATACTACTCCTTACATACAGTTACTAATACTAATACACACATGACACACAATTCTCATTTTCTAAGGAAAACAAAAACCCTTTGCTATGCAGGCACAAGGCTTGTCTTTGTTTTTGTTGTTTTTTTTTACAAGTATTCTGTCTTTTATGATTTTAGAACATGCAGTAGTCAGGAAACTTGTAATGTAGATTTAAAACAAAATGAGTGCCTAATTATCCTACATTCATAAAGCCTAAATAAAAAATCAGAGTAAGGAACTAAGTTCCTCTCTCTTTGTATTCAATTTGTACCCTTGTCTTTAGTTTAAGAATGGCTTAGATTTATTGCACTACAATTAAAATAAACTTAAATGGATCAAAACAATAGTGTTTATGTGCCTTTAAAAAGAAAGGTGAGTCAAAAGTAAAGACCCCTAGTCTGTGCCTCAGGAATAAGAAAAATTTCCAAAAATGGCAACACACATTCTTTGCTTGATTTTAAACAAATAACATGGTACCAACTACCAAGTTGTGTCCATTTTTTAAGTAGGAGACATTTTTATTTTCTATATTTTAAATTAAAACCAATCAGTGAAGAACTGGATGAAATTCCTGCTCCTGTACAAATTTAAAACAGGTCCTTTCAAAAGACCCCATTTTCTTTTGCTGCCCAAATTAAATCTCTATTGATTTCCAGTTCATCAGGATCAGTTCCATTAAGCCTAGTCTGACCTGCCTGAATTGGCTATAGGCTCCCTTTTTGTCACACTGAATTCTGAATTATAAAGCAGTGCTCCATGGAAATATTTAAGAAACTTTAATGAATAGCAAATGTCTTCTTCTTATATGAACTAAATCAATTGAAAAATAAGAATAAAGAGTAAATAGTTATGTGCCAAAATATCATCTTTATTATTCATAAATGTATTTGGAGAATTTGGCTTACAGTATATCTGTGGGAGTGTGATCTTCATAATTCTGAATCTAATAGTTAAACCTACAAGAAGTTTCTCTGTCTTCATAGAGTTAGAACAATCAAGTTTTTGGATCAATTTGTGCTTTCTGAAGAAAGCTCATTTGCTTGGGGAAAATAAAAGTTGAATAACACAGCTTGTTTCCATTTCAAAGTTATTAATCAGACAGTTGTCTTTTATACTTTAGAGAGAAGTGGCTCAGAGTGTAGAGACAAACCAGGAATCTGGTCCCCAACAATCAATTTTTATTCATGGTATAGACATTGACTTTAACATTCAAAAATTAATCAATATCTGCCCTGCTGGCGTGGCTCAGTGGACTGAACGTCATCCCATGGACTAAGAAGTCCTGGTTTGATTCCCAGTCAGGGCACATGCCCGGGTTGTGGGCTCCATCCCCAGGAGCGAGTGCGCAGGGGGCAACCGATCCATGTTTCTCTTTCACATCAGTGTTTTTCTCTCCCTCTAAAAAATAAATAAAATTTTAAAAAAGTAATCAGTATAATTTATAACATTATCAGAATAAGAGAAAAGACTGGACCATATCATGAGATATAGAAGCCTTTAACAAAGCCTGGAAAATATTTCTGATAAAAATTAATTTCAGCAATAATAAAAATAATACATAATAAAAATGAAGTCTATCAGTCTGAAAGAGGGATTGACAAAAACTGCAGCTAATATTATAAAAAATGAAGAATGAGTTCATAAAATTGTGAACAAGACTAAGATATCTGTTCTCAGTACTTATATTTGACATTGTATTGGAAGTTTTAGGTAGCTCAATAAAGTAAGACATAGTTTAAAAAGCAAAGATGTTGGGAAATTAAATTGAAGTCATCTGTTTTTGTAAATGGCATGTCTGTATTCCCAGAAGATCCTGATGAAACTACAAAACACTACCCCATAAAAATTTTTAAAAAATACTTTATTAAGAGTCAATTGCATTTCAATATTCTAAAAACAATGAATCAAGTAATAAAATGTTAGAATGTCATTTATAAAAGTGTCAAAAAATAAAAATATATAAGAATAAATTTAACAAAAAACATGAAATGTGTTTACTATATGTCTACCCTTACACACACAAAATAAAACTTACAAAACATTGCCAAAGGAAATTAAAGAAAGCCAAAATAAATATATATACAAGATAGAACATGTTCATGAATTGAAAGAAACAATACTGTTAATACCAATTCTAAACAAATTGGTCTATAGATTCAAGATCATCCCTACCAAATTTCCAAAGACTTTTTGTAAAAATATAATACATGTAGCTATAAGAATCACATGGCTTTGTTTGATTTCAAGACTTTCTATAAAGCTACAATATCAAAACAGTGTATTGATATAAGTTGATATAGCATTGACAAAGAATAAATGGAACCAAATAAATAGTCTAAAATAGACCTATATATGCATGGTCAAATAATTTTCAACAAATGCATCAGGAAAATGCAAAGGTGAAAAGTGTGGTCTTTTCAGAAATCTTATTAACAAGTGACAATATATATTTGAAAAATAATAACTTTAATAACTAATAAGACCTGGATGTAAAACTTCTAGAAGAAAATATCTGACAATGTTTTCATGACCATGTGGTAAGAAAAGATTTTTCAAGTTAGAACAAAATAAAACAAAAACAGAAAATCACAAGAGAAAAAGGAAATTAGACTATATTTTATCAAAATAAAAAACTGCTTTACAGCCCTGGCCAGTTTTGCTCAGTGGTTAGAGCGTTGGCCCGCAGACCAGAGAGACCCGGGTTGGGTTCCTGCTAAGGGCATGTACCTTGGTTGCAGTTTGTCCCCGGCCCTGGTTGAGGTCATGTGGGTGGCAGCCAGTTGATGTGTCTCTCTCACATTGATATTTCTCTCTCTCCCATCCTCCTTCTCTCCCTCCCCCTCTACCTGAAGATTGATACAAAAATGTCCTCAGGAGAGGATAAAAAAAAAAAAAATGCTTTACAAAAGCTACTATCAAGAAAATGAAATGTAACCTATGGAGTATAAGGATATAGTGCAATGTAAGTATCTGAAAAAGACAAAAAACATAAGCAACTTAATAAAAACTGCTCAAGATACATAAAGAGACAGTAAAAAAGAAGATATGTGAAATCCCAATAAGCATGTGAAGAGGCACTCAACATCATTAGTTATTAGAGAAATAAACTAAATTCTATTTTACTAAACTAGCTAAATTTTTTAAAATAATCTATATTACCAAAATTAGTGAGGATATGGAACAAGATTTATTGATAATAACTGAAAATAGGGAAAAGACTAAATGTCTGCCAACATAAGAAAGGGCAGATTATTTTATCGTAATATAATACATTACTACTCAGAAAAAAAGAGAAGACATTCAATAACATGCGTGAATCTTACAGAAACAAAGGGAGTACCTAACATATCATTCTATATGTAGTTCAAGGACAGGCAAAACCAACCTATTATGGTACAAATTAGAAATTAGGTTTTAAAGGATTTCCTGAAAAGGCACAAGAGTAATTTCTGGCATGATGGAACCTTCTACATTATGCTTGGAGCAGGGGTTCACCAGGTTTATATATTTATTAGAACTCATTAATTAACGTCAGCATTTAATTGTATGTAAAGTTTAACTAAAGAAATAATTTGAATTTTTTTAAGTTCCTATATTTAAAATAAGTACCTCCTCTTAAAATGAAACTATTTCTAACCTTCTATTATAATTATTTACATTATTTTCTATTTAACTAATTTTAGTTCTCCTTGGCAATTCCTAGATTAAAAACAAGTTTTAACCTTTGGATTTCTTTTTTTTTTTTTATCTTATTGTTGTCTGGGGGAAACCCTTAGATTAAAATTGCTGTCAAGGACATTTCATTTCTCTAGTTTCTAACCACAAAAATATCTCAGGATATCTTCCTCTTGCTGTCATAAATGGAAATTTACATGGAAATAAATGTCTGTGTTATAAATTTTCCTCTATAAAAGTGGCATCATTTTCATCTGATATTTGTTGTTAAAATGCAAAATCTGAAAGTTGGTTATTTTTAATTATCTTTTTCAATCTGAATGCTTATAAAATAACTTCTATAGAATTGTAATTGCAGAATTGTGTCAACATGCAGAGAGCTGTGGATTTCCTTTAAGTCATTACGTGGATGCTCCACATTTCCGTTCAGTTTTACACACATCTAGTTTATTATTATTTTTTTCTGTTATCTTCTGTCTCACACATTCAAATCCATAACCTTGTTCCTCGGAAATTGTCTCTGTGCGTTGTCAGTTCTTGTCATTGTACTACTTACTCTAGGTTTTAGTTATTTTAGTGAATTGCAAGTGCAAAGCTTGGAGAGGAAAAGGAGTTTATTTTAGTCTGAAATTTTGCTCTGTTTTTACATGTGTGGGCAACCAATTTTATTTCTCAGGACATTTCTATTGAAATTGTAGTTTATGTGGATTTTTTGAGGGTCTGATTATAAACTGCCTAATAGTTACAAAAAATAATTACAAGGACAGTACTGTTATTATTATTTTAAAGTTTTTTTTAACATGCTTTTATCTGACACAGTGAAAAATGCAGCTGATAGCATAGGGGATATTGGAATAAACCGTTGTGGTCTGCCTCTGTCTCCTCACCCATTCCCTCCCACTGAGCAGCAATTCTAATTTGACTGAGAAGAGTGTGATGTCCTCTGAGGTATGTTTTCCACATGATCCTATACAATAATAAAGCCTGTTTCTGGCTGTTCTGTTTTTGTACTATCTGTGTTGCTGGCTTCTGGATTTCTGAGGCAGAAAGCATGTACATACAAACTCAGAATCTTCTTGACAGACTCCTCTCTCTCCACAGTTTGACTCTGAAGTCTAGTCCAGAGGTAGGTTTTCTTCCTTCCTTCCTTCCTTCCTTCCTTCCTTCCTTCCTTCCTTCCTTCCTTCCTTCCTTCTTTCTTTCTTTCTTTCTTCTTCTTCCCTTCTTTTATAATACGGAAGTCATTTTTCATCGTTTAAAAATTATAGTAAAATATACAAAACAGAACACACCCTTTAAATATTTTTAAATATTAAGTTCAGTGGCATTAAGTACATTCACTTTATCGTGCAACCATCACCACCATCCATCTCCAGAAATGATTTCATCTTCTATAACTGAAAATCTGTACCCATTAAACAGTAACTCCCCATTTCCTTCTCCCCAGCCCCTGGTGGCCACCATTCTACTTTCTGTCTCTCTGAAATGAACTACTGTAGGTATTTAGTTTGAGGGGATTCATAGTATTTGTCTTTTTGTGACTAGCTGTTTCACCTGGCATAATGTCTTCAAGTTTCATCCATGTTGTAGCACATGTCAGAATTTCCTTCCCTTTTAAGGCTGAATAATATTCCACCCTATGTATATGTCACATTGTGTTTAATCATTCATCTGTTCACAGAGGTAGTTTTTTACTTTGTTCTCTATACTCCTGTCCAGCAAACAGGGAGCTCCCTTTGATGGGGAATACTGAACCACTAACAACAACGTTTAATCGCTGTTTGACTTTATGTGGGAAAAAGGAAGGAGAGCTGAATAATTGACTTCTCTAACCTCCATGCTGTGAGAATTGATCTGGGAAAATTATCACTCCCCAATATTGTTATGCCTATTTTTAATGTAGGTTATTAAAGTGAATTTTTAACCAAAAGAATGTTTCAGCATTGTGACAGTTTCTCCAATACCACTTAGCAAGAAACTCAATTTGCTTATTATAAAACTGCCCTGACTACTTTGGCACTATTCTGATAAATGCAGATATGTGTTTTCTCATATGATGAGGGACTTGGACCACCAAACACTCAAAATTAACAATTTATATTTTATAATCAGAGACATCTGTATAATGAACTATTTATCTCAGTATTAGTAAAAGCCTATCTACCAAAAATCTCTGGCTTAGATTGCAGTGGAAGTGTAAAATTTTATAACATGCCTTGCACTTAAGTAAATGCAAAAAAAGCCTTTGAAAATAAAAACACACCCTGAAATGATTCTTAGGCACACCAACATCTAATTTTCGATTTTTGTCAAGTTGATGTTTTATTCAGGACAAGTCATTTAACTTCGAGTTACTTCAACTGTGAAGAGAGAACTGGTTATATTATATAACTAAGAATGATTCTAAAAAATAGAAATAGCATACAGTAAAAGACTAAGCAGTCAGCACTTGTGAGAAATTTATGGCATAGAATTTGCATATTAGGCAAGGATCTCCCTTATAAATAAGAAACTTTTACCTCTGTAAAATATTTCGCTCAGGAAATGGTAAGTAATGATACTTGGCCTATACTTTTTTTTGCCATGCCAATATCATGTTACTTTTAAAGGGAGCTGAGAAGTTTATTTAAATTTCTTAATATAAAAATTTCCAGGAACAATAAAGTTGCCTTAATATAAAACCCCCTGACAGAAGGGAACTGTCCTATTTTTACTTTGTCCTGTTATGTCAAACCTGACTAAAGTTTTTTATGTGTGCAATTTACCATAGAAAACTTTAATCCCTCTTGTCTTTAGAATATCATGTTTGATAAAAGTATCCTCTAGTAGTACCCATTCAAATAGGGAACTTAATAAATTGACTCTATTTTTGAAGACAGCAAATATAGCTCTTTGTAGCTTCTAATAATAAGCTTTAAAAATTATAAATGTAGCCCAGCCAGTATGGCTCAGTGATTGAGCATCGATCCATGCATCAAGAGGTTGCTGGTTCTATTCTTGGTCAGGGTACATGACCAGGTTGTGGGCCAAATCCCCAGTGGGGGACATGCAGGAGGCAGCCAATTGATGTTCTCTCTCATCGATGTTTCTGTCATCTCTCTCTCCCCCTCTCCGTTACTCTCTCTCTAACATGAATAATTTTTTAATTATAGATTTAAAAGTATAATTCATTGGTTTTTATGAAGAGCATAGAAAATACTCCATGGAAAATCCAAACTATTCCTGCTGTTGCTTGTAGAAACACACACACACACACACACACACACACGCACGCACATACTAATATAGTCAGAATTTATTTCTTCAATTATATTGAAAACTTGGTTTTCTATAAAAAATTATGACTGTATGTATGGAAGGATATTGTTGACAATAATGAAGGTTCATATGTGAGAGGCAGAAACATATTTTTCTCCTGCATTGATCTTAGGTCATAGTTTCACAAAGGAGACATGGTTCAGATAATTCATTATACATTAGAGTTCATTCATCTTATAGCATTAAGTTTTACTATCAAGATTTTCCAAGAAACTGAGTCAGGATTATTGTTCTCCCATAGAATACATATATCTTAAAACTTTAATCTGAACAAAGAAATACACAGAACAAGCATTTAGTAGATTAAATCCCAATGTGATCATTCTTGTCTGTGCCCATCTTCCACATGGATCATGCCACATAAAATGTATGAAAATTTTTAATGTGAGAGTTAAAACTCAGGATCAATTCAAACAGCTCCCTTCCTAAATTGACAGAAATAAACATAGGAAAATGAAACAAAAAGATCTTTTGTTTCTAATGCTTAGATAAGAAAGAATTAGTACAGTTGCACAATGACTTGAAGAAGAAATCTATCCTTGTGAAATTCACAGAAACACTGGATATTGTGACAGCTTTCAAATCACCAGTCAAATCATTCTTTTTTTTGTATATTTATTCATCCATTTTTACTCTTGTTTGCATCTTCAGTTTCTCTCCTATTTGTCCATGCTATTAGTTAAGATGCTTTTAAAAGTATTAGAAACCCCAACTTAAAATTGCTTAATGATAAGAAGAGTCATTGCAATGGTTAATTTTATTGTGAACTTGGCTAGGCTGTGGTACCCAGCTGTTTAGTCAGATGTTGCAGTGAAAATATTATTTAATATGACTAATATTAAAATAGGTAGACTTTGAGGAGAGCAGATTACCCTTCATAACATAAGTAGGCCTAATCCAATCACTTGAAGGACTTAGAGAAAAGACTGAGGTGCCCAGTAGAGTAAGGAATTTTGCTTTCATACTGTGTTTGACTTCAAGACTGCAACATCAGCTCTTGCCTGGATCCCTAAATGATGGATATCGCAGATTTCACATTTTCCAGCCCCCATAATTGTGTAAACCAGTTCCTTAAAATAGTGTTTTTCACCCAAATAATGAAGAAAAAAGCAATAACCCCTGAAGACTGTCTTCTCAATCTCACAGCTGAAGAACAGTTTACTTTTTATAATTGAAAATAAGATATATATCTTAGAACAAATCCCAAAGAGTAAGGATAACAGTTTTGCCTTTAAAACATTATCAGCCAGTGTCTTTTAAAAAAGAATTGTAAATGTTTACTCCTATACTCTTACTTTTTACAAGAATGAATGAAACAAATATAGAATCATTAAACATTAAGTGGGTTCACTTCAAATTTAATCAATAAGAGTAGGAATTAATGTCTATTAGGATCTTACCGAATAATATTTTTCAGGAGTGGAGAGTCTGTATAAAAGCAATCTTCTTCTGTTGATGATTTTTTTTTTGTTTTTTTGAAATATATTATTTAATTATAATACCTAATTTCTCTACTTGATTTTGAAGAAGACTGCTGCCAAGAACTAGGATTTTTTAGCAAGAAAGTATTTCTTTTTCCGCAAGCATAGAGACGTCTCAATTAAGAAAGTACCCCAGAGGGAAATAGAGATCTCAAAAGAAAAAATGTAGTACTAATGCACAGTAAGCATAGACTTCATATGTTACTAGCCTCAAGGTTTAGTTACTAAACCTTGAAGATTCAAATTTTGTATTCAGTGCAAAGCAAAAAAGTTTCCTAAACAAAATTCATTGCACAGATTTACAAAAGGCCCTAGATGATTTAAATTCTAAGCTCCAATTTTATTATTAAACTTATTTCATCTTACTTGGAATAAAGCTTAAGATCATTTTACATTTTGGCAAAGTCCAACATTCTTTCATTGCTCCTATAACTGTCTAGGCAAGTGTAACCTATGTTTAAGAATAGCACTAAAGAATTCTTAAGGCATATAGCACTAATTTATTCATAATAAAATTATAGCTATATTTATAGAGAAAAAAGACATTGGACTAGATACCATCATACAAGAATTACATCTAAAAACTGAAGAAATTTCACATAGCAATATTTTTTTCTGCTATATTTCCTTGAGCAAGAAAAATGACATAAATAAATAAATAAATAAACAAATGTATTACATCAAACTAAAAACTTTTTGCAAAGCAAATAAAACCAAAAAACCCATCAACATAATGAAAAAAACAACCCACTAAATGGGAGAACATATTCACTAATGATATGTATGATAAGGAGTTAATATCTAAAATTTATGATGCTCAACATAAAAGAAAACAATGCAATTAAAAAATGGGCAAAGGACCTGAATTGATACTTCTCTAGAGAGGACATACAGATGACCAATAGACATAGCAAAAGATGTTCAATGTCACTAGTCATCAGAGAAATGCAAATTAATACCACAATGAGATATTTCATACCTGTCAGATGGCTATCATCAATAAATCAACAAACAACAACAGGTGTGGGCAAGAATGTGGAGAAAAGGGGACCCTTGTGCACTGTTGATGACAATGCAGATTGGTTGCAGCCACTGTGGAAAGCAGTATGGAGTTACTTCAAAAAATTAAAAATGGAGCTGCCTTACAAACCAGCAGTTCCACTTTTGGGAATATATGCAAAGTAACCCAAAACACTAATTCAAAAGAATATATGAATCTCTATGTTCATTGCAGCATTATTTACAATAGCCAAGAGTTGGATGCTTCTCAAGTGTCCATCAGTAGATGAGTGGATAAAAAAAGCTGTGGGACATTTACACAATGGAATACTACTCTGCCACAAACAAACAAAAACTTTTGGAACAGCATGGATGGCCCTGGAGAGTATTATGCTAAGTGAAATAAGCCAATCAGAGAAAGACAAGTATCACATGATCTTACTTACATGTGGAATCTAATGAACAAAATAGAAACAAAATCATGGATACAGAGAATAGACTGACAGCTGCCAGAGGGGAGGGGACTGGTGGGGGACTAGGTGAAAAAGGTGAAGGGATTAAACAAAACAAACAAACAAACAAATACAGACAAGAGTGTGGTGATTACCAGTGGGAAAGTGGGGTGGTGAAGGTAGAAGAGGGTAAAGGAGGGTAAATGGTATTGGAAGGAGACTTGACTTGGGGTGGTAAACACACATACAATATACAGATGATGCATTATAGAATTGTACACCGGAAACCTATATAATTGTATTAACCAATGTCACCCTAATAAATTCAATATAAAGTAAATAAATAAAAGCATTTATAAGCAAAGAGAAATTGTATTTCTGTTGAGTGAAAATAATATAGTCAAATTACATAGGTTCCATATTACATATTGGAGAGAGAGAGATTAAAGTAACTAATGAGATAAGTCACCATAGTGGTCATTGGGTAAATATCTCAGATGTCACTTTTAAATTGATTTTTAATTATATTCTGTTCACCCACCATCCTTTAGAGTCTGGTTACCATTTTCATGCACCTAAAAGAAGGAGATATAGATCTTCAAGAAGCAGTTATCTGTTTCTTAAGCCCATGGTCCACATAGCACAATGGCACATATCACTTCTTCACAGGATTCATTGCCAATATATGTAACTGCAGAGAAGGGATGGGAAATTCAACAGACTTGCAATCTCAGAAAGAAGGGGAAAAATTACTTTGATGAACATCTAGCAGTCTTCACTAGAAGACTGTGTGAAAATCAGGTTAAAACTTTAAAATTCTCACAACCAGGTAAGGTAAGTTGGGTAGCATGATTATCATATTCTTTTTACAGATACGAAAATTTTGTGACTTTTATAAAGTTCTTCCTTTTTTTTCACTTTCCCCTCAGATAGTTTTGTTACTATTTTTGAGAAAATTGGACCTGGTCAACATAAGGAACTTATCACTGTCATTAGTATAAAGCTATCTTGTCAGAAAATTAATCTAACTATTACTTTGCATTTTATTTTGCTTTATTTCCTTATGTATGAATTTCTGCCTCAGTGATCTGTCTTGGATTATATGCACAGAGGTCTAGAACCTGGTCTTTGTTTTGCCAGCCTCCCAACAATACATGAAATATTTTCTCTGAATCTCAACCCAAAGTGAGGCCTTCCTATTTACTAATAAACTGCCATTAAGAAACCTGTCTGTCTGTTTTGATAGTCTAGTGTTGCTTCACCCAGGAATTTACACAGCATGGCTCTATGTGCTTATTGCTTATCAATACCCCACCCTCAACTCTTACCAGATTTATCAATTTCAGCTGCTAACTTCCATTCTGACAAGATTCAGACACTGTATTCTGTTAGCACTCTAAACTTCTCTCTAGCACTACATCTGGATTGGCCCTCTCCATTTCTTCACTGTGTCAGGGGATGAATCTATTGCTAGGTCCCTGAACCAACTCCTCCAGTGTGACCTCCTTCAATACTTAAGTCCTAAGTGTATCACAAGATAGGGAAGACATTTAATTCACTCACATGCATCAACAGGTAGTCTGATTTAAAATCCAGAATACATAGTCAACTAATATTTGATGTTATCCAATAATACATAATGGGTAAAGAATAATCTTTTCAACAAATGGTTTTGGAAAAACTGAATATCTATGTGAAGAAAGAGAAGAAGAAGGAGAAGGAGAAGGAGAAGGAGAAGGAGAAGGAGAAGGAGAAGGAGAAGGAGAAGGCGAAGGCGAAGGCGAAGGCGAAGGCGAAGAGGAGGAGGAGGAAGAGAAAGGAGGAGGAAGAGATAGGAGGAGGAGGGGAGGGGGAGGAGGAGATGGGGAGAAGAAAATAGACCCCTACCCTATACCATACACAAAAATTAATTCAAAGTACATTAAAGATTTAATATAAGGCCTGAAACTATAAAAGTCCTAGAACAAACTATAGGGGAAAATCTTCTTGACATTGGTCATATCAATGATTTTTTGGATATGACACCAAAAGCATAGTCAACAAAAGCACAAATAGAGAAGTGGGACTATACAAAACTAAAAAGCTTCTGCACATCAAAGAAAATAATCAACAGAAGGAAAAGGCAACCTACAAAATGAGACAATGCACTTATAAACCATATATCTGATAAGGAGTTAATATATAAATTTTATAAGTAACTCATACTACTTAACAACAAAAATCAAATAATTCAATTGAAATCAGGCTAAGGACTTGGAACACACATTACTCCTAAGAAGATATACAAACAACCAGTAGGTATATGAAAAGTTGTTCAACATTGACAATTATCAGGAAAATGCATACCAAAGCAACAATTAGATATCACTTCACATTTTTTAGGATAGCTATTATTTAAAAAAGAAGACAAGTGTTAGCAAGGAGAAATTTGAACACTTGTACACTGTTGGTTGGTTTGTAAAATGGCACAGCAACTATAGAAAACAGTATGGAGATTTCTCAAAGAAGTAAACATAAAACTACTATATTACCCAGCATCCCTACTTTTAGGAAGAGTGAAGCAGCAGCCCCAGAAAAAAGGAGGCACTTGACCAAGGTCACACAGCTAGTAAATGTCAGATATGGGACCTGAACCCACGCCTCAGAGGCCAGAACTGGAATCTCAAACACTAGACTAAATGTCCAGTAGAGCAATCCTACTTTTGAGAATTTAGACAAAGAAAATAAAATTAGTATCTCAAAGAGATATCTGCACTCCCAAGTTCACTGAAGCACCACCTATAATAGCCAAGATATGGAAACAACCCACGTGACTATCTACAGATGTATGGATTTTTTAAAGGAATATTATATAGCTTTACAAAAAAAGAAAATATGCCACTTGTAACAACATTGATGAACCTAGAGAGCATTTGCTAAGTGAAATAAGCCAGTCAGAGAAGGACAGATACTGCATAAATCTACTTACATTGGATACCTCTAATGGCTAAATTCATAGGAGCAAAGAATACAGTAGTACTTGCCAGGGTCTGGGAAGTGGGTAAAATGGGAAGCTGTGATTCAATAGGCATAAAGTTGTGGTTATGCTAGATAAGTAAATTCTAGAGATTTGCAGTATAACATAGTGTGTGTAATTAGCAATATGATATTGTATACTTAAAAATTTGAGGGTCAATCTTATAATAAGTGGTATCACCACAAAAAAACAAATAAACAACCAAATAAAACAAAAACAAAACAAAAACCCCACCTAAGTAACATGAGGAAACTCTGGAAGGTACTGGATACGTGTGTTACCCTGATAGTGGTGAGGGTATCATGGGTGATTGCAAATGTCCAAACTCACTAAATTCTACCCATTAAATATGTATAGTTTTTATATATCAGTTTTTCATAAATAAGGCTGTGCATAAATGGATGAATGCATATATAGATGGATAGACTGAATTCAGAATATATACTACCACACACACAACAATAACTTCAAATGAATGAGCATGGAAAGAGCATATTCACAGTTAACTTGGATTTTTCAGCTGTTCCCTATAAAGATATAATTAAAGTTATGAGAAACAAGGCAGTTATTTTCTAATTTGAGACTTGTCATTTAAATCTAAATTTTGTCTGTTTTTAAATTTTTATTCCACTGTAGATTTTAAGTCTTAATAAACACATGTGTAGTAGTATATCAAAATTCTTGAGGCTTACTTAAGCTTTAAACTAAGCAGTACATAACTTGTCACAGAATGTCTAGATAAATTCAGTTGGTCCTTGATATTGTTATTACATCTTTGAAGTGCATAACACTGAAACTTAGTTTGAAATGGTTTCATTTAGGGTTTTTTAAAATATTTACACTGTACATGATGCCACTCTTCACTCACATGTTTCCTATCGACATATAGCCAAAATGAGGTGATGTCAAAACGTAGTTACTTAACTCAAGAGCATCATCCACATCCAACACACTCATGAGGCTGACATCCAGAACTACCCATCATGCTGCTGAGCAAATTTCCACAACCCCAGGCCACTGCACATGGTATACCTTGACAAGTATAGAGACCGACCTGGTCTCAAATTGGCAGGAGATGTCTGGAAGGCTTCTGGGGTGGCACTAGTGTATGGGATGATGAGACAAATACCTCTGCACCTTCAGCCTCTTGTTTCTGTCCCAACATACTTACTTAAGAATTTAGCTGGGTATTTCCAGAATCAATGACAGACATTTTTAATATCTTATTTCCTACAAATTTGATTTTTTTTGGGTGGGGGGGCTAAGTCTGGTCAGAGAGAGTTTCTCAGTGCATCCTCTTTAATATCAGATACTATCTAGGCTACTTTTGATGCCGGTAGAACTGCTGTGTGAGACAAAATATCTTTCTACGTATTTTCTCTTTGCCTTTTTCAGTTGTCTTACTAGTTGCTATTTATAGTTAGTGCTTAATAAACAATGATAAGAAATAGGAATTTTGGTATGGTTGTAAGAGCTTATATTTTGGATATAATATTTTCATATAGATTGAAAACCCACAGCTTTTTATAGCATGAGGACAAAGATAATCTTTACCTAAAGAATGGCACTCAGTAGAGAAATTTAAAAAATAATGCAAAAAAATGTAAAGTTACAGTGTTGGTTTTATAGTCTTTTACTCTCCCAGGCTTCAACAATGATATTTAAAATTAAAAAGTAGATAATCCTGTTTCTAAAGCTTATCAAAAATAAATATATTTATAATATGAAAATATTACCGGGAATATATGATTCCATTAGATGTTATGAGGAGGGTGGAAACTAATAATGAAGCAGATAGTGAATAAGATAATAAATTTAAAATTTCTTGTGCTCTTCAGTAAAAGATACAAATGAATCCAAAGTACCATTTTATTAATGTTATAAGTTCAAACACCAGAATAGAAGAATACACATAAAAACTTTTAGGTTCTGCTCATTAATTTGTTTAGCTCATTAGTTTGTTTAATTCTCACATATTAGATATTTCATTCATTTTCCATGGTCCCGATCATCTGAGTGCATGCAGTTATTATGATCACCAGATGAGTTCCTTTTAGCGAGGATGTGGACAAGAGAAATGAGATCTTAACTGTTTCTGACAGTGAATCCAATTGACAATCACATTGAATAAAACTTTAAATGACTAGAATACACTTACCAAGAGTGGTGTGAAGATTAAGTATGACATTGTAGAATTGAATGTAGTGGCTGATGTGGCGATAATTCTTTAAATATAAATATAAAATCCCAATGAAAAACTCTGATAAAGAATGTATCAGGAACACTAATTTTAAATTTCATGTAAAGATTTTACCTCATACAAAGGATCTTATTTATTTTTAAGTATAAATAAGATACATAAGTAGAATTTAAAGTAAATAAGGCTAGCAACCATAAACAATTGCAATGTTTCAGGAAATAAGCTAGGTTTGAGAAACATTCTGAGTGACAAAAATATAACCATGAACATAAATTATATATTCCAAAACCATAATATTGAACAGGGAAAAAAACTTTAAATCTAAGAGTGAGTCCAGAAGAAGTAAAGAAAAAATATATATTGGCTATTGAATTCCTTCTACACCTACCTATTTTATGAAACAATATGATGGCGATAAAAATATATCTAATAACCATTTCTTAGCCTACCAACTAACAAGAAGCAAGAGAAAATATTGTATTGTTATCCTCATGTTTTCTTTTTACAACAATCTATTTTGAAAACTTTTTGTATGATCTCAACTGTCATATTCTGAATACATTTGATGTTTTTTTATCAAACTTTCTTTCTTATCACTTATAATTTAAAGTCAGCATATTAGATAAATTTTAAAATATTCATTGTCACAGATTAAAAATTATGTTACAACCAGCTCATACTATGGAAAACAGCACAATGTGCATGCTTTCAGATTTTATCAATTAGAGGTTTCATTTATAATTCCCTGAAATCACTTAACACATAACACCAGGACTGCATTGCCATACCATTTTGGCAGCTTTGATCATCTTTGTCGTTTCAGACACATCGTAGTCTTTATATTAATTCATCCATTTTATTTAAGAATTAGCACACCAAAACTGTTCTCAGTTATAATGCTAATATGTCGTATCAAAGACTAAATTAACATTTTACTGTTGTTAATCAGAGGCAATATCTCATTTAAAAATTTGGTAGTTTTGCCAAAACTTTACACTCCAAGCTGTTTAAATTTCAATATTTCTAGTCTATACCTACTGATGAAAAGGAGAAACCACATTTCCTTTCTTTCCTTCTGACAAAATATAATGCCAGGTTTCAAATGTCTAATGAAAAATTTTAATTTCCATCAATCTAACTATGTGTTTAATAGCAACAAAAGATCTAACAAGACCACTCAACTTCCTTAATAAAAACAGATATAGTAATAAGTAAGGTCACACATTTACTTTAAAGAAAAACAAACATAAAGAACTGCCTATTCATATTAAATTTCCAATCCCTATCCAATATTCCTGCTTACTTCATGTAATAGGGAAAATTTATTTCAAATATTTTCTAATTTCATCACTGAAAGATAATAATTACTGAAAAGAAAATCAAAAATTTCTTCTCTATCCATGTGAGTATAATTGGTGAACTTTTTACGGAGCAACATTTCTCAGGCAAGAGTTATGCATTACTTGAGAAATTCTGGTTCCAAGTTCTTAAGAGTTTACCCAGAAAATGTCACATTTTGCTCGTGCAGATAAATTCATAAATCAATGTGTACAGCTCATATTGCCTGAATCTTTATAGCAAATTTTAATCAGCTAAACACATACAAATTTTGCCACACTTCATTCACTGTTACCATGAGATCAGAATACAGCAGATGTAGCTGCATGACAGAGAGACACTGAAATTAATGCCAGACAGATTTGGGTAAAATATCTTATGAAAATGTGGCCAACATTTTCTTCCATGGAGCCAATCATGTCTTCACACTATGAGACAGAGAAAGAGGATAATTTTACTATTTATATGAGAATGGTTTCAGAAACAAGAAACAGATATCTGTTTCAAGATGCCACAGAGTTGAGTTACATTAGGAACCTGAGGGGAAACAAATATATAGACCAGAAGGATGGAGGAAGAGAAGAGAAGGAAGGACAAAGAAGAGAGTATGCTTCATCTTGCCTCATGATTTTAAGAATATATAACTGGTTGTGTCTTTTCAGTAGAAGAAATAGTTGAGAACATATTCTACACTGGTCAATGTGTTAGATGAAACAAAGTAAGGAGACGTCTGACAAGATAGTGTAGGAGAATAATATGAGAATCAACATCTCAAAATGGGCAGAGTATAGAGACAATCTGGGTCCCTATAAGGCGACAACACTGAGCCCTATATGACACTCTTCACTGGGAAAGGGGAGGAAACGCACCCATGGTGACAGGCTGATGCTGGCAGGGTGATTACTAAAGGCTTCCATCTTGCAGAGGTAAGAAGTCACACTCAATGAAATATAGCCGGGAATGAATCTGCCTCATTGCATATGCTGACATCACCATTTGTGAACCTACAGAATGCCTGAGTCCAACACACAGTGCTGTTGCCGCCTACAGGATATATTTTATGTCAAGGAAGTACATCTGTGGGCTCATACTTAAGGTGTTAAATTGTCCTGCTATGTGCCCTTTCCTCGAATGATAGAATAATGAAGGCTCAATTACAGAATCTGCTAAAAGAAAACATTTTAGCAGACTGGTGCGTTGTGCTATAGGACATATTTTGTGTCCACATGTGATACCATATTTTTACATAGCCAGATTGCACAGGTCCCAGGTCCAAAGGGTAGAAGAAGGAGTGTCCGTCTCACAATTATAGTTAACAATATTAATAATACACATAAGAATTTGTTTTTTTATAATCCAAGATGTAAATGTTTATATCAAGGCATAAGTTGGTTCCAATGAATTGAAAATTGAGAGAGCCACCTGGCAATTTTTCAGATACTCATAGTATTGTACTAAAGAGAAATGAGACAGCGACCCTAACAACTAGTCCTGATGCAAAATGGGGGCAAAGTGCAACAATGTTTAAATTAAGCATTGCCACCAATAATACTATCAAGGGAAAACTGTGGACCTCAATGAAGACAGAATTACTAAGGACTTATGTGTCTCTATATTGAGGGTTCCATTTTCTTCAACCAAACAAAGAGGTAAATTTTGTGTATTATACTGTATGTTCTTTGTTTGCATCTCTAGATCTATTCTCTATCCTTCTCTGCCCTCCTCTGTGTACCGGAGGACCTGACCTCTGGGGCTTTCTTTTTAGTTCAGTTAATGGGAGTCTCTGGCTGTTGAGAGGTTGGGTATTCATTACATTTGCTTCCTGCCTTTCAGTCTTCAGTCCAACAGCAACTGTGTCTTCTTCCCAAGCTGTAGCTTGTGTCTGAGCTCCACTCCCAGAAAACAGCCTTCACTGGGTTGCAGCAAATGTCCCTTCTGTTTCCTTTCAGGCTTGGGGTTGGTTATTGTTCCCTAATGTTGCTGGGTCCTCGCAGATTCTTCATCTCATTGGTTTGCCAACAATGCTATCAATTCTATTGTTAAACTCTTCACATATTTGAATGTGTCATCTTTTCCAGTCAGGTTTCTGATTAATATGTCATAGTATGAAATGACCCAATGAAAACTGTGCATTTTAGATTATCAAGAGCAGTTCAAGAAAATCAGAGGAAAATGACAGGAATGTAGAGATAGGAGGTTCAGAATTAAATAATGATGTCTAACAAACCAAAAAGCACCTTGAAATATAACTCAAAGTAAATCACAGATCTAAATGTAAGATGCAAAACTATAAAGATCCTGGAAGATAACAGGAGAAAACCTAGATGACCTTCAGTATAGCGATGACTTACGAGATAAAACACCAAAAGCATGGTCTATGAAAGAAATTACTGGTAAGCTGTATTTGATTAAAATTAAAACCTTCTGCTCTGCCCTGGCCGGTTTGGCTCAGCGGTTAGAGCGTCGGCCTGCGGTCCAGAGAGACCCGGGTTCGGTTCCCGCTAAGGGCATGTACCTCGGTTGCTGTTTGTCCCCGGCCCTGGTTGGTCGTGCGGGTGGCAGCCACTCGCTGTGTCCCTTCACATCGATGTTTCTCTCTCTCTCTCCCTTCCTTTCTCTCCCTCCCACTCTATCTGTACAAAAAATGGAAAAATATCCTCGGGTGAGGATAAAAATAAAAAAAAACCTTCAGCTCTGCAAATGGCAATTTCTTTTTAGAGAAATAAAGTTATTCTGTATGTTACTATAATGATAAATATGCGTCATATATTTCTCCAAACCTTCAGACTGAACCCATAAGCTAGTGATCTTCAACCGGTGTGCCATAAGAATTTTTAAAATATGGAATATCTCACTATTTAGTCAGGGGCACTGACCTTTTTTCCCTTAGATTGTCAAATTAAAAAAAATGACAACAGTCAACACAACAATAGCTGTCCATTATGAATGAATTGAAATTATATCTATGTGTGTGTGTGTGTTTTTTGTCAGAGAGACAAAAATATATAATTTTTGGTGTGCCACAGAATTTTAGTAATTACTTTATGTGTGCCATGAGATGAAAAAAGCTAAAAATCACTACCGTAGGTCAACGGACTTTGGATGATTATGCTCTGTCAATGTAGGTTCATCATTTGTAACATGAACCACTCCGCTGTGGGACAAAGATAATGGTGGTGGCTGTGCATGTGTAAAAGCAGAAGGTATATGAGAAACCTTTGAATCATCCCTCAGATTTGCTGTGAATCTAAAACTACTCTGAAAACATAAAGTCTTAATTTTTTAAAAAAGCAAAAGCTAACGTATTTTCAAATCTTGTTTTTTTGTTTTTAATTTTTTTTTTCTTTATTGGTTTTTAGAGAGGAAGAGAGAGGGAGAGAAACATCAATGAGAGACAACATCGATTGGCCGCCTCCTGTATGCCCCCAACTGGGGATCGGGCCCATCCTCACCTGAGGACATTTTTCGATTTTGTTGTTCAGATAGAGTGGAAGGGAGAAAGAGAAAGAGAGAAACATCGACATGAAAGGGACACATCGAGTGGCTGCCACTGCACAACCCAGCCAGGGACGGGGACAAACTGCAACGGAGGTACATGCCCTTAGCGGGAACCAAACCCAGGTCTCTCAGGACCGCAGGCCAATGCTCTAACCGCTGAACCAAACCGGCCAGGGCTCAAATCTTGTTTTTAAGTAACAATCACAATATTAAGCACAAAACATTAAACCCAGCATCAATTTATAACATTTTAGAGAGATTGTTCTGGTTATAAGATGAAAACTTCATCATCTACGTCGGAGGAGTCTGTGATTTTAGTTTGTCTACCTTCAAATCAGTTTGTTCTCTTTAACTACTGAACTGGAAGAGATCGAATTAATGATGACAATGATTTCTAGTGAGATCAATTCTAAACTTTAAAATACCAGCACTTTGGAGTAGCATTATTCTTGGAGGGATCACTAGAAATGGAATAATTCATTAGCATATCTTGCTTTGAAAAAAATGTTCACCCCACTGCCTCATTCTCCATACTACATTGTGCTTTAGGACAACTATTCCATCTTTCTCATAATACACTTTTTAATTGTGTCTCTGATAAAAGCTCCTGGCACTTGTAAATTTTGTAAATAGCAGAAAGATTGTAAGCAACTAGGCTAGAATTTGCATCAATTTTGACATTTGAATAAGAAATCTGGTATCACTAGAAGGTCAGAAACACAATAAGAACAACTACTTAAGCAAGATAAATACAAATTTTCTGATTATTTTAAGTTGAAACAGTTAATATTAATTGCAATAAGTTTTATTTATAACTTTAAAGTTAAAGCATAAATTAATATGTTTATGGGTATATGTCTAGATAAATGTGTCTACATCTTGTTTACTTGGTTTAATTTTGTTATCGGAGATATAATTTCCATTCAGTAAAGTTCACTCACTTCAGCTCTAGAGTTTAAAAAAGCAAATGTAGCCCTGGCCGGTTTAGCTCAGCAGTTAGAGCGTTGGCCTGCGGTCTGGAGAGACCTGGGTTCGGTTCCCGATAAGGGCATGTACCTTGGTTACAGTTTGTCCCTGGCCCTGATTGGGTCGTGTGGGTGGGGACCACTCGATGTGTCCCTTTCACGTCAATGTTTCTCTCTCTCTCTCCCTCCCACTCTATCTGAACAAAATATCAAAAAATGTCCTCAGGTGAGGATAAAAAAATAAATAAATAAAAAAGCAAATGTAGTCTTCCCCAGGACAATCAGGATACATACAAACATTTTAATCACATTGAAGAAGTTACCTTTATATCATAATTTTATATGAATTTAAAATCAGAAATGATGCTAAATATTATCAAATGACTTTTATTGAGATGATCATAAAATTTTTAAAAATTTATAATGGTTAATTAGTAAATGATATGCATTGATTTTCAATTACTGGAACAAATTGCACTCCTTCATAAACCTGATCCTGATATATTTTTCATATAATTCTGAATTTGATTTGATAATATATTGTTAAACATCTCACATCTGCGTTTATAATGGATATTGGTCTCTAATTTTCTTATATAAGATTGTGGCATCAGAAAAAAAGCTTAGATTAGTGATTAGAGAAATTTCTTCTAAGCTGCCTATATTAATATACTCAACTTGAGTTTCTGGTTGTTTTGCTTTTTTTTTTCCTTTCATTCTGACGATGTCTGTTTATTATTTCTGAATTGACAGTTTATGTCTTTAAACACTTTAAAAATATTATGTTACTTCTTTCTGTCCTTCATAGTTTCTGATGAGAAATCTACTGTCATTCAAATCACTGATCCCCTACACATAAGATGTCATTTTTCTCTGACAACCTTCAAGATATTGCCTTGAAAAGTTTCCACTAGTTTGATTGTGATGTGTCTGCATAGGTTTCTTTGAGTCTATTTTGTTTGGAGTTCAGTGATATTTTTGAATCTTAGGTTTATGTTTTTCACTCATTTAAAAGGTTTATAAACATTATTTCTTCCAAATACATTTTGGTGTTGCAGTCTATATATGGTGGGTAGGGTATCATTGCTATTTACAAAGTGATGCAAATTTCTAGAAAACAAGTTCACATTATATAACAAGAATATTAAAATAGTTCATGTCTTTTGATCTAACTATCTTTTTAGAAATCTATCTTAAGAAAGTAATCAGAGCAGTGATCAAATATTTATAAACAAAGTTACACTTCCTAATATTATGCCTGAGAATGTAACATTGAACTACACATATAAATATTCAGTGATAGGAAATTTTGACTAGGTAACCTATTATCCACAAGGCAAGCTTAATAACAATAAGCAGAGTTATTATACATGGTTAAATACTTATTGAGTGTTTAAAAGATATATGTGGCTTTTGGTGACCCCTAAAACATACAAATGTAAGACTTTTTTTTTGATTTCCAATTAGAAAGATAGTACAAATAAATGTAACAACTGAAAAAATAATATGAGATGTTAAAAACATTTAATTATTTATAGAGAGTTTTAAAGCAATTGGATCTTAAATTTATGGAAGAAGATTTATATCATGTTTCTTTGTTTTCTTTTCTTTCTTTTATATCACATTGACTCATTCAAATCAAATAATGAATAACAACATCAATATTCAAGTTCAATACTCAAATCTTTTCAAATGCTGAATATAAGTAGACCAAAAAGTAATAAGAAAAATAGTTGTTTGTTTATTGTATTTATCTGTATTTTAAAATATCTTCACATAGGCAAGCCAGTGCTGTGTGGAATTCCACTATTATTGGATCCCATTTAACTTTCTGCTCTGTCATTTTTGTCTTATATCTTTACAGACACCTTCTATCTTATACAACTGTGGGAGTTTCAGCTACCATGTATAAATGTGATACAAGAAAGAAGAAAGAGCCCAGCCCTTGTGGCTCAGTGGATTAAGTGTCATCCCATGGACTGAGAAGCCCTGGTTCTATTCCAGGTCAGGGCACATGCCTATGTTGCGGGCTTGATCCCCAGAGAAGGGACATGCAGGAGGCAGCCAATAGTTGTTTCTCTCTCACATCGATGTTTCTCTCTCTAAAAAAATCAATAAAAACATATTTGAAAAAAGAAATTAAAAAGGTTACAAAAAAAAAAAGAAGAAGAAGACACAAGCTCTTTTGGCCCCAACATCTCATTTTGAGGAGCTTGTTATTAAGTTCCACCAAGTCATCTGTGGCTTGCATCATTAGCTGGAACTTTTTCACATGGGCACAGATTGATATAAGAGAGGCAAGGATGTGGAGACTTCAGATGAGTTCTTTTTTTTTTTTAAATTACTTCTAAGACTAAAAAGAGAATGAAAACTGAGACTGCAATTAGCAATCTATGTTACAACAATTTTACTGATATCCAGTGTTTAGCAACTGAAACAAGTCTTAGACATTCTCTAACATTGAAATTACCATTTTTCTGGATGCTAAACAATCAAGTCCATTGAGGACATATTTAGAAAGGATAGCCATAACATATATTCTTTCTAACTTTACGAGTACCAGTGTTAAAGAATTCTTCTATTTCATCATGGGAAAAATTGAAAATAACTCTATTAACTGTTCTGAACTAGACTACTTCTGAATCAATTCTGTGAGAAATTAAACATTTTATTTAGATAATATCAACCATAACTCAATTCAAAGGGTTTTTTGAATATTTATTTCTCCTTTTAAAATCCATACATTAACTAAGAAAAAAAAATATTCAAGAATTGGTATCTTGCAAATTTCCAGATTATCTATTCTGACAATATTGATTATACAACTTGACAGGCAATGCTGGTTGCCCACATTACAGTCATTCCTTTTCTTCCTTCCTAATGGATTCTCCATTGCATTTGGCTTTAGGATTGATAGACTTTAAGAGATAGTGGTTATTTTCAAACCTTAGGAGATGAGCCTTGATCAGTCTAAGTCAGTCATGTACAGTAGCTCCATAGCCCATTTTCTGTGAGAGATACATTCCAAGACCCCCAGTGGATGCTTGAAACCTCGAATAGTACCTAACCCTACATATTGAGTAAAAAGGTTCAGACTTTTCACTCAAAGGAAGCACTTTCTGGCTTCCCTTTGGCATATCTGAATGGCCAGTATCACTGTTCTTGCAGTGTGGGGTCATTAAGCAAAATAAAAGTTACTTGAACACAAGCACTGCAATACTGAGACAGTGGATCTGATAAACTATAGGGCCACTAAATATCTAACAGACAGGTAGCTTATACACCTTATTGAGCAGGGATCCACTGGACAAAGGGATGATTCACGAGCTGGGCAGGATGGCATGAGGTTATGCCTTGCTTACTCAGAGTGATGTAGTACTTAAAACGATTTGTTTATGTCTGGGATTTTCTATTTAATATTTTTGGACTATGGTGACCTCGGGTAACTGAAACTAAGGAAAACAAAACTTCAAATTAGGGGGAAATACAGATAATCTTGCTCTATTTGCTGGTGATTAGGTTAAGATTGGGAAGGTGACAAAATTCTGGTCGATTGGCTGTTATGGGATACCTGTTGTGAGCATTCTTGTTAAGATTTAATAATTATTTTAAATGGAGAGGAAGAACTCTCTTTTTCTCTTCTGGGTTTCTCTCTCCTCTCCTCTAGGATAAAACACTTGGAGCTTTATGAAGCCAACTTGTGACCATGAGGGGACAAGCCTGAGGACAACCCTCAAAGGGCTGAAGATGGCAAAGCACGAGGGAGAGGAAACCTGGAACACCGATGAGATTGTTGAGCCGCTGCAATAGATGATTCTGCAATGATCTCTCTTTGGGTGTATTATTTATAATGGATAATTCCTTTTTTAAAAAATGATTAAGCCACTGAATGTTGAAAGTATCCAAGCTAACACAAATACCTCTTATTCACAAGATATTGGACTTCAGCTTCAAGTATTTTACCCTCCAGAATTACAGTTATCCAGACAATGGTTTAACTTTCAGCTGGAGAAAAATGTATCACCTTTCTTCTCTTAAAATCATCATACTCATTACTACACACTGTGTATTTAAAAAAAAAAATGAACATTGTAAAAAATAAAGCTATGTTTTAGATGTTCTTAAACACTGTGTCTATTTTCTCAAGTGTCAACCTTGTTAAACACACCCATTACAAAGTAAAGTTAGCTTTGAAAATTAAATAACAAGATCTCTGAATTTTCCCATCAATGTGGTTTGAGAATAAAGTACTGACAATTATTTCTAGAAGAACTGTTTTTCTAATCAATATTACAAAGAACTAGAAAGTAAAAAAAAATAGTATAAATCTATCATGATTTTAAAAGACTCATTTATTATCTGAAAAATTTTTGATCCTCTTTAACCGATTTTAATATTAAAATCAACATTTTAAATTTAATATTTAATTGATAACAATGAATGACCTCCAAAGTTTTCTTCTTACTTACAATAGCATTTCGAGTCACATTAGCTAGCTTTAATGGCATAATATAGCTGAGGAATATTAAATTAATTTCATTTTTTTCTAAGTTTCAGTTTAGCAAAGATTTATCTCCTGATAAGTCCATTAAGCAAGTACTATTAAAAATTATACAAACAAATACATCAATAATATGATATGCACAGCTAATGAGGTCAGCTATATCATTTTGTGTAGTTTTACAATCTTTTAGTTACTTAAAATTACCATTACAACACTTGTCTTAGGATTTTTGTTGCCACTGTAAAGGTCAATCACATTTAGATCAAGAAAGATTTTTGTGCTTTGATTCATAATGTCCAAGATTTATCTAAGTGACAGTTTGGAAACACTTTATGACTAGATCTTTAATAATTTCTTACAGTGCAGCAAATGTCCTTTTCTTATTGTTAGTAGAATATACACATTAAAATTAAACATTGATTAATTAGTTTCTTTTATAAAAAGATTGCCAAGAATTCTCTACAAACATTTTTCAATAAGAAGTCATCAGATCTATAGATGGTCATTATGTATAGACCACTAAACCAGTGATAACACAATGGTTAAGATTACTCAAGTTTCTGGTGACCTACAATCTCAGAACTTGAGTTTCATTCTATTAATAAAAGTTTAAAAGCATAGCTGCTATCACACATACTGCCTAAAGAGTCAGCATCTTTTATTCAGAAATAAAAGTTCATCTCTTATTCACGTGTCCATTGCAGGTTGAGAAAGAGACAAAAGAGAGTAGCAGGAAGGGAATCAGGTTGAGAGCATTGTGGACTTTGAGGCCTGGGTTCCACTGAACTTTAAGATATGGTTTCAAGGTTTTCCAAATATTTTCCAGCATGAAGAAAGGCAAACAGTAAAGATAAAGAAGGCCCTTCATCTCTCTACTGCTCTGAAATAGAAATGACCCAATTAATAGTGATTAAAAGCATCATCTTTCTACATCCTAGATTTTTGGCTTGGCACTTATCTACCTTTTCTATTTCAACATATGCATCTCAGTCACCACAATATTATCTTTCTTTGCATTATTCTAGTTCACTCACTAAGGAAAATTGATAAAATGATTTCGGTGTTTTTGCTTAATTCCTTCTCTTGATGAAATTGATTGTGAGAAATATAAATAGCAGAAAACCTAGGCCCAGAAAACGGCCTGTGTACATCCCATATATTTACTTATTTCAGAACACTGAGGAAGAAAGCACAGCTGAGGTTAACGCAAAGAGAGGCACACGTTTCTAGGGGTTTATATGTATCCAGTGGTCCACAGTGTCAGGATTCGTATCTGTGAAAATGAGGACCACACTTCAGCTTTTATAACCATGACTCTATTCCTCCAGGCCAAGCATTCTTTTTCAACATCAGGTTAGGTGAATTTTCCATACATTGCTGTTGAAATATAGGCTAGAGACCAACTTACTGGGACAGGTGTAATGTTTAAATGTCATTTATACACTACATAATATGCATGCCAGTGTACCGTTTAGTTTATACTCGGGTGTAAGCATGATTTCATCCATCTCCTCGCTCCCAAACATACTTGGCCTCATTAAAAAATATTTATGAGTTTAATGTAGAATAACTGAAACTAAGTGTGTTACCCAGATATTGCTAGGAATCAGGCTAACATTTCCTTAGGTGGCTAATGTGGCTCATTTAGCAGAGGGCTATTTGCAAGTAAAATTGCTTGATCATGGAATAGCCACGTTAGACATTTTCTGTTTTGCACTTCTAAATTTCCATTCTTCTCCTCCTCCTCCATAGAAATTGTATAAAACCAAAGTGAGTAAATTCTTGTTTCCTACTAACTAATTAAAGAAGAGTAATAAGTTAAGTAATAAGAGGTGAATTCTAATAGGTAACAGTGCCAGAAAAATATGAAGACACTTAGGCCATTGTTGTGATAATAACATTTACTCTGCATGAAACTGAGAACTAATATCAGGATTTTTCAGAAGGTGATATGATGAATTATTTTTAAGTAGTACATTAGTTACTGTATTGAGAGTAGATGTTAAGTTGACATTATTTTGCTTCGTACTAGAAGAAGGTACATTCAGTTGGCTAATTGAATAATCAAGACATGGCTTGGACCAAGACAGCAGTACTGGAGATAATAAGAAGGGTTTGACTTTAGACATATTTTGATAGTAGTATAAATGGCATTTGTTGGTGGATTAGATTTTTGTTGTGAGAAAAACAGTCAATGAAGACTACTAGTGTTTTGGGAACTGGAATGATGAATTGCTGAGGAAGGTTTAAAGCTAAAAAGAAATACTAATTTTGATGTGTTTTATTTTTTATTTTTTTGAGTTTGAGATATATCAGTCATCCGAGGCAATGATTTTTAACCAATGTGTGGCGCATTGGTATGCTGCAATAATTTTTAAAACATGCAATACCCACCCTGCCGAATGGCTCCGTTGCTTGAGTGTCATCCCATGAACCGAAAGGTTACTGGTTTGAATCCTGGTCAGGGCACATGCCTGGGTTGCAGGCTCCATCCCCAGTGGGGTGTGTGTAGGAGGTAGCTTGTTTATATTTCTCTTTCTCCCTCCTCCTCTCTCTCTAAAATCAATACAAACATATTTTTAAAATCATGCCATACCTGATAGTTTTGTCAGTGGCACTAACCTCTTTATCCTTATATTGTCAAATAAAAAAATAACCACAGCCAACACAACAGTAGCCATCCAGAGTGAATACTTTATCTTGAACCATAAATAAATAGGTTATATAATAGAGTTGCATCTTATTGGTCACATTGCAAAATAAAGTTGCATCTGATTAATTATTGGTTACAATAATCTTTATTGTATAGGCACCTGATTTTTTAAAAAGTCACTTTGGAATAAAAAGGGTAGGTAACAATTATTAATTTTTTGTAAATCAAGCAAAATTATACTTTAAAAATTTTTTTTTGTCAGTTTGGCAAGAAATAGATTTTTTGCTGTGCCACAGGTTTTTTTCTTTTTTAATTTTTAAAAATATTTTTATTGAATTTTTAGAGAGATAGAAACATGGATGTGAGAAACACTGATTGCCTCCTGCACTCCCCTTATTGGTGATGGAGCCTGCAACCTGAGCATAGTGTGAGAGTTTGGCTTATAGATAGTACTTCAAGCTATGATATCAGATGGAGCCTAATATTAGATCAAGAGAGTATGTGTGTATAGAAAACATAAGAGGACTAAGAAAGGAAGGCAGATGTTTGAAAGGAGACAGAGAAGAAACAAAATGTGTATTGGGAAACAGAATTCAATGTCTTAAAAGCCAACTGGAAAAAAAATGTCAAGAAGGAAGGAGAGATACAATGCTTAAAATGTTGCTTACTGATCAAATGAGATGTGGACTGATAATGAACATCTCATTTGGTAATACTGAGTCATTTCTGATTTTGACAAAAGCAGTTTCAGTGGAATAACATGGTGAAAAGCTATTGAAGTGAACTCATGAAAGAAGAGGAAGTAAGCATAGTTGACAGATCATTGTTTAAAGATATTTCATTCCATTAAGGAACAGCAACAATAAAAGGGAAATCGCTATCAGGAAAAATATGGTCACTTTTACCTGAATCTATTTCAAGTGATAGCTTCTGTTGAAGCATTAAGGTGAAGATTGTTTTCAAAGAAGTGGCTGGGGGAGTAATGCTGCTTTTGAGCATAGTACAATAGTTTTAAGGCTTGGAGGTAAATAGAAAATGAAACAAAATAAGGAATGTGTAAACCTTATATATATATTCATGTAATACAGTTACAGATAAAGGGCAATCTGAGCTTTTAGAGTTTCTTTTGTTTTATTCTGTTTGAGGAAAAATAGAGAAGAAATTCATGATAACATTAATATAGAAAGAAATAGAGGCCAAAAATGTTGAATATATTCCCCATGATTACACAGTAAGTGGACAGCCCAGATTTTGAAGATATTTTATCTGAAGAGTTATACTCTTAATTGCTGCAAATACTAACAATATTTAATTGAGGGAGTCTTTGTTCAGGGTCCATGTTTTTCTATAAACAGAAGTTCACTGTTTATCTTCAATGTCCATTTATCTGCTTTTAACATCTTTTTTTCTAAGGTTGATCTGGATAGTGTTTGAGGTAAATTTAGCACTTAGACTAAGTTTTATAGAGGCTCCAGTTAATCTGTAGGTAAACAGAGACAGGGATTTCTCTGTTTTTATCTTCTCTGTGTTTTACACAGATGCTGCAGTGGAGGTCTGCCCATCATGGGAGAAGTTTCAGTGTGCTAAGTTTTCTGTTATTACAGTTGCCTCAGAAAGTCAAGGTCTCTCAATAAAACAGCTGCCATTATTTTCTAATGCACAGTGGGAAAAGGATTCCAGGTTTAGGGCTTGCCATTAGCCTCATGACACATTTCTTTTCAACCCTACAACCTTCAAATGAAGGTTAGTAGAGGTTTTGCCACAACCCTTTTTACTCTCTTCTCAGGATGCTGTCTGTCTCAATTAGAGACTACATGCTTTAGTCTATATGCTTCTTTGTTTAGATCTCAATCATGAGGTGCAAAAATTTTCTAACTTCTTTGCTTATAAAAACCTCCTTTTCTAAATTTTCAATGGCACTTGAAGTTTTTAACAAGTGACCATTCCCCTTGGCCATTTCCCCCATAGTCTTGTAGTTGCATATGTTTTGTGTGGGGTATAGGGTTGTAAGTACAGCAAAGAAAATTGTCTTAGAATCCTGTGCTCAATGTTCATCAAGGGGTTCACTACTGAAAGGAGAATACTATTAGGTTAGCAGACACAAGAACAAGCAAAAGAATATTGTAAACTAACACAGAAATGTTAAGGCCAAAGGTTTTAGAAAAGGTCTGTTTTATAGACATTTAGTTCTTTGATATTTTACCATTTGTTTTGAATATGTTATAGTCAATAGGGTGCCTGCCACTTGACTAACATATTATAAGCCTAGTCATATATATCTTGTAATTTTTCTTTAATTTTACTTGGTTATTGACACATTTATCACCATTTAAATTATGAGAGACAGTCTCAACATAAACAGAAATATACCCTTTGTAGAACAGAACAGCTTTGGTGCAATAATAATCTTTCTTGCCATAACAAATTAGTTGACCTCATCCATCTCATTGCAGACTATGGGCTTTCAGCTTTCTCTAGTTACACAAAATATATTTTGTCAATATGATCTCACATAAGTTATGATGCATTACAGAATAAGTGAATTTATTTGGTTACCAGTTTCAAGTGACAAGTTCAATTAAGAATATTATTCTTGTATGTCACATTTGCACTTTGTCCTTTCTAAACTAAATTTCCTTGTAAAATTTTAACAACAGAAGGAAATTCATCCAGGCTCTCATAAGGCTATTACAAAGATAAAGTATAGTTTTCTATTCTTTCCTTTGCTAAACTTATAAAAGAAAAAAATTTTAAATTGTTATAATTATATAATTATTGATTAATAAGAATCAAAATACTAAAAAGGAGGGACATCTGTACTAAAACAAAATAAATAAATCAAAATTTAAAAATAGACGAAATATCTGACAACAATACAATTCAGATAAAAATATTTATTCATAGAAGAAATTCAATTAATTTTTAAAATACTAATTTATAGAATAAAATAGTGGTAAATCTAACATTTTAAGCCATTTTATTTCTAAATTAATTTTCCATCTCATCTACTAAATAAATGACACATGAAATGGTTCTAATTTTGTGTGATCATATTAAGCAGAAGAGTGCACATTCAGAGCTGGCTTCATTGATAATATGGTTCTAGGGTTAATTTATCTACATTCCAGGAAGATGAAAGAAAAAATTGTAGTATAGATGATGGGTCTCATTTTTCCTTGAATAAAATGAGCATTTAACCCAGTGAACTATAATTAAAGATGTTAACATTCTTTACCTCGTTCTCGTCTCTGCTCCCAACCAAGAAGTGATGCTTGCTAGAAACACCTTGGAAAATTACGTCAATTATAACATTCTTTGAATTTGAATTAAGACTGTTATCTTGTGTTCTTTTTCCCAGTGGAAAATGATGACAGAATGTAATCTAATTTACCTTGTATTGTAGATAAAATTTATTTTTCATCTACCTATTTACCAGTAAGAACAATAAACCTAAGGTGATAACACTACAATTGAGTTATTTCATTACTTATACAACTCTATACTAGCAACATTGATAAAATATTGTGAATAGTCTTAGAATTAAGAATTTTGTATTCTTTAATTTTGTACAATATATATTTTCCATTTCCTTAAAACGCCCTTATCAAGGTACATTATTGTACTGTTTATTTGTGTAATGTGAACCCAAATGAGCAATAAAATGTCTTAAATACAAAAGCAGTTTTATCACTTTTTGAAATTTAAACCGTGTAACCTGCTAATTAAAATTTGTTTTTGTTGCAAGAAGAAATGTATAAAAAATGTATCCAGTTAATCCAAGTTACTTTTGTACTAAATTATGTTTAATATAGTTTAAGAACATAAGAAAATATATAAATTTTTAAATAATTCCATCAAATTTTTATATTTTCAGTTTCTTTTCAGGAGATCATCCGTACGGTCCCAGTGTACAGACACTAAAACTTTATAAAAAAAAAAAAATCACTAACTAAGCTAAAATTTACAGGGGTACTGAAGAGAATTAATTAATAACATAAATAGGACTGGAGTCTTACAAATAAAAACATAGAGGAAACTCATGAACAGGGAAAAGTATTCAAATATCTTTAAAGTTTTTCTGGGACCTTATAGCATACAAAGTTAGTTGCACTTTGTTGTAGTCTTGCAAAAATTATCAGCAAGGTTACATATACTAAATTAAGTATCTCTAAACTTCGACAGAATAAAATGATTTATTTATACCTCCTTGTATACCTCCTTGTATGTAAACAATATAAATTTTGTTTTCGGGAAACACCCATTGGGAACACTTTCGAGCAACATAACTATGCTAATTTTCAAAAAAGCAAGGATGCATAGATCATGGGCAATTCATTTTCTGTTTGCTAATTCCTACCTGTCTAATAAGACTTTCCAGAAATATTTAAGGAACCAGAAGGGGACGTGTGTAACAAGGATTTATAAGTGGCCAGGCTGGTCTCATGGGAGATTTTTCAAAGGAGTGGACTGAAAGAAGTTGTTGAGTAGCTCAGGGGCACAGTGTAATTCCAGTTAGTATCATATTATCAAATTGTGACCCTCACCAGACAGCAGTAAAATTACTCTCTTTCTCAGCTCATTATCCGTTTCCTTTAAACTTCTTTTTCTGTCCTTGTCACCTGTGTAGTAAAGACAAGACTTCTGTGTGTGTTTGGGTCTGTTTAGAATATTCAAATGTTACAGATTTCTTAGACCTACCCATGGACAAAGTTGAATGCTCGCTCTGTGGTCAAGCCCAGGAAATCAAGAGACTTCAATGACTTTTGAAACATGAAATCCTTGATTTTACACACACACAAATTCCTAAATGATAAGTACAAGCTGTGTAATTAGTTAATAAGGTCAGGGATTCTAGATCCTAACCAACTGCCATGCTTTTAAAAATAGCCTACAGGAATTTAGGTTCTATCTTAGTCTGCTTGGGCTGCCAAAGCAAAATAGCACAGACTGGGTGGCCGAAATAACAGAAATTTATTTTCTCATAGTTCTTGAGGCTGAAAATCTGAGATTTGGGGCCAGCATGGTTGGTTTCTGGTGAGACCTCTCTTCCTGACTTGCAGATGGCCACCTTCTCGCAGCATGTTCGCTGGCCTTTTCTTGGTGTACAGAAAGCTTTCTGGTGTTGGTAATAAGGGCACTAATCCTATCGGATCAGCTGCCTACCTTATGACATCATTTAACCTTATTTTCTTCTTAAAGGCCCCATCTCCAAATACAGCCATACTGGGTATTACTACTTCAACAGGTGAATTTTGGAGGAATACAAACATTCAAGCCATTAGAGGCATTATTTTATTTGTGACAAAAAGAGGAAGAAAATAATATAAAATGCCTTTTAAAATCCTACCATTCCTTAGGAGGAAGCATACATATATCTAGAGGCAGTGTAAGAGTACATACACATTTTCAGCCCCCATTTTGTTGAACAAAGATGAGAGGGTAACAAAAAAGAAAAGGGACAAATGGACAAAAAAGTTACACCCAATTAATTGGAATATTTCTTTAGAACTAAAAATACACTAAAAACAAACAAACAAACAAAATCAGAACTGACAGTTTATAAAGTGATTTAATTGTCTGTCTTTTATGAGCAAGTCATAATGAAGGAATTTATTCAACAACTTTCAATTTACTTCTAGATTAAACTGCAAGTTGCTGCTTCTACTTTTTTCCAGGCAGCTCGAGTTTGAATTTCTGTCACAGCTGCCAAGAAGAACCAAAGCTTGAAGAGAGAAAATCAGCACTGTCGTTCACTGTGGCCACATTACGAGGAATTCGTCCTAATGAGAAAAGACCGCTCGAGGAGGTGACTCAAATGAGGAGGTATCTCCTGAGTACTCGCCTTGAAAGGAAGCCGCATGCTGAGTTGTGTATGAAGTACGATTTTTAACAGTCAAATATGAAATGGGATATAATGTATAAGAGTGCAGAATGTCCTTGACATTTACTGAGAAAAGATTGCATTTAATCTAAATGATAACAATGTGTCTGTGGTTGATGGAGTTTCAGGAAGAAAAATAATTAGGCCCAAACAGTAAGCATACAAAATCATTTTGAAGAAAGTTAACGGCAAACTTTAGAAAGAAATGACCAGGCAGGGAAATTTTGAGAGCTAATTATGTGAAGGTAATGATACTATAATGAGTACTTTACTGATGATAAGAAAAGAAAGAAGATTAAGATATGCGAAATTAAAACATACAGGCTTTAGAAAACAACAGGTGGTTTAAACTGAGATAGTACAATGGTGAACTAATGACAATACTGATGATAAGCATCAATTTAGGCAAAGAAGAGGTTTCAGGAAAAGAGTTCAGTTGATACATGCATGTTTCCATTGAATTGTGGGTACTAGAGAAAATGTTTAGAACACACAAAATTGCAGCAGCAAAAACAAAACAAAAAAAGGTTATTTTGCAAGTTACCAGCACAAAAACCCTATGACATATTAATAATTCTAAAATAGATTTGTTTGCATTAATTTAGAAATATATTTTACTTGAGTATCTTATTGTGGATGTTATTTCAAATTATTCTAGCTAAAAACATTTGAATAGTTTTATGCATTTAGAAATCTACTGTAATTTCTACCTGATATAACCTAATATCAACTATAGCGCAACAGATATCAGACACAAAAATTAAGACTATTGCTTTTCACATATAATCTGCACTATTTTTCAAACTTTAATTTTTGTAGTAGAAACTTACTTTAGAATATTAATATGGAGTTAGAGTAATATAATGTTAGAGTTGTTATAATAAAAATCTCATCTCCCTCTTAAAAGTAAATCCCTTTTGTGTGCTAAGGCCTACCTTTGTCAGTCTTTTCTATAATTCATCTCCCTGGGAGGTTTCCTTGCACCACATTGTTGTCCTGGGATGATTTGAGTTAACACTCTTTGTAACTATGTAATTGTATTCCAATTTGAATGTAAGTTGCATTCACCTATATCAGCTATATGATTTGTAAAAATTTCTCCTAATCTGTGGCTTGTCTTTTCATTCTCTCTTTTTTAATCCTCACTGGAGAACATTTTTTTATTTTTTGTTCAGATAGAGCAGGAGGGAGAGAGAGGAAGAGAGAGAAAGACAGAGAGACAGAGAGAGAGAAACATCGACGTGAAAGGAACACATCGAGTGGTTGCCACCCGCACGACCCAACCAGGGCCGGGGACAAACTGCAACCGAGGCACGCGCCCTTAGCGGGAACCCAACCTGGGTCTCTCTGGACCGCAGGCGATGCTCTAACCGCTGAGCCAAACCAGCCAGGGCTCTTAACTGTATTTTTAATGGAGCAGAATGTTTTAATTTAGCTAAGGTTCATTTTATCAATTTATTGTTTATGTTAACTGGTGCTTTTAAATTCTACCTAAGAAATCTTATTTTGTCCCAAGCTAAAAGAGTGTCTCCTATATATTTTTCAAGAAGTTTTAGTTTAGGTTTATGGTCTATTAAGGATACAGTTTAGGTATATGCTCATTTATTGTTAATTTTTCAGTATGGTGTGATGTGAACATCAGTTTTACTTATTTTTATTTTTTATGTTGATATACAGTTGTCCCTATATGCTTTATTGAAAAGGTTATACTTTCTCCATTAAATTACTTTCCTAATTTTTAAGAAATGAATTATCTATGTGTGCCAATTTCTGGTCTCTTTATTCTGTTTTATTGATCTATATGTTCAGAATTATGCTCAAACCACAATATCTTAAAATTGCTTTTTCCAATTGTTCTCAATATTTATTTGATGTCTTCTATATACTCTGAGGTAAGATAGACATTTTATATGTACTGAGGTCTATGATTTAAAGGTCACAGTCTATATCAGTTCATAGGTTTTTATCTAAAATTAGGTACCATAAATTCTCGGTTTTGGTTGCTGTATTTTTTCAAAACTGTTTGACTATTGCAAAATATTTTGTGCTTCTTTATAATTTTTAAAATCAGTGTGTCAGTGTCTACAAAAGACTGCTGGGATTTTGATTGAGATTGGTTTAATCTCTATATCCATTTGGAGGGAATTTACATTTTGATAATATTCAGTCATCTAATCCATTAACATAGTATATCTTTCAATTAGGTAGATCTTCATTACATTTTCTCAGCAATGATCTATAATTTTCTGTGTATGGGTTTTTCAAATATATTTTTTTAAATTATAATAAAGCAGTGCAGTGTGGAGTCGCCATGAAGGACTTGCAGCAGCTTTGGGTGCAGGAGGCGGTGGACTCCATGGTGAAGAGTCTAGAGAGAGAATATCCAGATGACGCAGGGCCTCATGTTCCGGTACAACGCTGGCTGTTGTGAGGACAGACAGGCGTCCACGCAGCAGGTGCACCAGTGCACTGAGCGCTACACATATCTGGCTCAAGCACAGGCCCTGGTTACCAGTGAGCTGGAGACATTCCAGGACACCTGGCACGGTTCACCATGCATTGCAGCTACAAAGCCAAGCATTTAATAGATGCAAGGAGTAAAAAGCTTCAGGTGACACAGCAGCTGGAGAGTTGTGTGACCAAGTGTGTGGATGGCCATATGAACCTCATTCCAACCATGACCAGGAAGATGAAGGGGTCTCTCTCATCCCTTCAGAAATAGGAATGTTTGCCCTTGGCCATAGAGGCTGAGGGCAGAAATCTATTTAAAATAAAGAACAAAAATTTAGGTATTTTAAGCAAAGTTTATGGATGAAGAAATTAAGGAAGCAGCAAGTGTAAGGCTGTATCATTTGCCACTGGACACTGGTTCTGTTATGTTTTAATCCTAGAAAGTGAAAAAATGGTGCTAAAATTTGGTTCAGAGCCTAAATTTTATGTGGCAAATGCTTATCCTGGCAGCAGACATGTCCCTCAAACCAAGCCAGAGCCCTCTGAGGCTCCAACAGGCTGACAGGTTCCTCTAACCTGCCAACGACCTAGGGGAATGTGAGGAGAGGTGCTTCCTCTCCAACCTCCTGTTTACCGGGAGCATTACCATACCATATGCCGTAAACTGTAAAACAAAATCCATGATGCCACTAACTTAGAAGGGGAAACACAGTTTCTGTATTTGTTTTGCTTGGTTTTGTTTTATGTACAAGGGCATGATGTTAATTTAAGATGTGGAGTTGGGAGAGGGAGTTTGGGTGGGAACTTAGAAAGATTTCTTGAATACTCGTTTCTGTCCATGGCTGCGGAGCTGGGCCCTAAGCCTGTCTGCAGCAGAGTGACAGGACGATCCTACAGTGGCAATCTGCCTTGAACGGAAAGGGTTTTAAAGGGAAAGGGGGAACCAATATCCAGGAATGAATAGTGAAAAAGGAACTATTGGCTGCTTCATTAAGAGTTATGAAGTACTGGATTTGGGCAAAACCTGGTTTTCCTGGATGAAACCCAAACCCAGTATTGCTCACTTAGCAAGCCCCTCAAATAACAGAGTCGTATTGAGATAATCCTTTGCAACAGGAAATTCAAGGGAGAAAAAGTAAGCAACTCAGGAATGAGCAGTGGCTCCTTTTGAGCAGAAGAGAAGCAGCCCTCCATTACCAAATACCACTTTGCCTGGGGCCTTTGCAACATGTCGTGTTCTTAGCCCAGCTCTGGCATCTTACCATTTTGATAAGGACCTTGTTGACTTTTTACCAACTTACTACTTGAAATGATAATATAGCCTGTCTGTTTACTGTTTCAGGACTGTGATCTATTTTCCTAGTGGTCTGGTTTTAAAAAAATTAATAAGGTTTAATTTTTAAAATTATAATTATTTCTTTTTTATTCATATTGAAAAAGAAAGGTTTAAAAAGCGTTTCCTAGCTGTTACTAATATATAGAATCCATTTGATTTTTATATTGCTCTTGTATTCTGAGTCCTTGTAAAATTCTCTTATAAATTTTTATTTATATTTATCTATTTAATTTATTGGGGTGACATTGGTTAATAAAATTGTATGGTTTCAAGTGTACAGATCTACAGTCCATCATCTGCATACTGTATTGTGTGTTCACCATCCCTGGTCAAGTCTTGTTTCGTCACCATTTATCGCACCTTTACCCTCTTCTAATGCACCCCATCCCACTTTCGCTCTGGTAATCATCATACGCTGTATGTCTCTGTAAGTTTTTTTTTTTCTTAATCCCTTCACTATTTATATCCAGTTCCCCAAACACGCCTCCCTTCTAAAAGTTGTCTGTCTTCTCTCTGTATCTATGAGTCTGTTTTCATTTTGCTTGTGAGTTTATTTTCTCATTAGATTCCACACATAAGTGAAATCATATGGCACTTGTCTTTCTCTTACTGGCTTATTTCTCTTAGCATAATCATCTCCAGGTCCATGCATGCTGTAGCAAAAGTAAGATTTCCTTCATTTTTATGGTCATGTAGTATTCCATTGTGTAAATGTACCACAGCTTTTTTATGCACTCATCTACTGATGGACACTTGGGCTGCTTCCAAATCTTGACTATTGTAAATAAAATTGTAGCGGACATAGAGGTGCATATATTCTTCCAAATTAGTGTTTTGGGTATCTTTGGATATATTCAAGAAGTGGAATTGTTAAGTCATAAGGCAGTTCCATTTTTATTTTTTTGAGGAAACTCCATACTTCTTTCCACAGTGGCTGCACCAATCTGCAGTTCCACCAACAATGCACAATGATTCCCTTTCTGGATCCCACTTGTCGTTTGTTGATTTATTGATGGTGAAGTATATAAGTTTTGGATATTAAGCTTTTAACAGATATATCAGCAAATATGTTCTCCCATTCAGTGTGTTGTCTTCTCATTTTGTTAATGGTTTCCTTTGCTGTACAAAAGCATATTAGTTTGTTGTAGTCCCATTTGTTTATTTTTTCTTTTGTTTCTCTTGTCTGAAGCAGTATGTCAGAAAACATATTACTACAAGAAATGTCTGTGATTTTATTGCCTATGTTTTCTTCTAGGATTTTTATGGTTTTGAGTCTAACATTTAAGTCTTTAATCCATTTAGAGTTTACTTTTTTGTATGGTGTAAGGAGGTGGTCTAGTTTCTTTTTCTTTTTCTTTTTTTTTTTTTTTTTGCATGCATCTGTCCAATTTTCCCAACACTATTTATTCAATAGACTATCTTTACCCCATTGTATATTTATGCCTCCTTCGTCAAATATTAACTGACTATAAAGACATGGGTTTATTTCTGGGCTCTCTGTTCTATTTTATTGATCTATATTTTGTTTTTTGTCAGTACCATGCTACTTTGATTACTATGGCCTTGCAGTATAGTTTGATATTATGATCAATAGATGCAGAAAACACATTTGATAAAGGCAAGCACCTATTTATAATAGAAACTCTCAGCAAAATGGGAATAGAGGAAACATACATCAATGTAACAAAGTCAAATATGACAAACCCAAAGCCAATATCGTGCTCTATGGGCAAAAACTTAGTGTTTCCCTTAAGATTAGGAACAAGACAGAGATGTCCACTATTACCACTCTTATTCAATATAGTACTGGAAGTCTTAGCTACAGCAAGCAAACAAGAAAAAGAAATAAAAAGCATTCAAATTGGAAAAGAATAAGTAAAACTGTCATTATTTGCAGATGACATAATACTGTATATAGAGAACCCTAAAGATTCCACCAAAAAACTACTAGAATTCAGTAAAGTAGCAGGATACAAGATAAATACCCAGAAACCAGTTGCATTTTTATACACCAGTAATGAACTATCAGAAAGAGAAACTAAGAAAGCAGTTCCATTTTACAGTTGCTTCAAAAACAACAACAACTAGAAACAAATTTAACAAGGACATAAAAGACGTGTACTCAATAAATTAGAAGACACTGAAGGAAGAAATTGAAGAGGATGTGAATAAGTGGAAGTGTGTACCATGTTAATGGGTAGGAATAATTAACATCATTAAAATGTCCATACTACCCAAAGCAATCTGTAGATTAAACACAATTTCTATCAAGATAAATTGTAATAGCAGCATATCTTTTCAAACAATATGTGAGCTGCCCATCTTTCAATGCAAAAAGATTAATTTCCTCTGGAGTCTAAATTACTTACCACATTTTTATCCTTTTCTTTCTAATAAGGCCCCAGTGAGTCTCTTGATCTAATATGCAATTTATAAAAAAGACTACAAAAAAGTATATTTTAGAATTCTTCTACATCAGAAATGGTTATATTCTTTTTAGCATACTATTTTTATCTACTTTCCTTAATGTTTCTAACATCATGAGACACATATATCTACTGATTATATGCAATGCATACGCATTTTTATCAATATTTAAAGATCATAAAGCAAAATTTCTCCTGATCACTTACCGCTGCACCACTGTTTATCACTTACCTCTTGGCGCATCCTTAGGATAAGGAAATAATATCAACTTCTTAATGATATTGTTAAAATATAGGCAATTTGTATCATGCTTTAATCAGAAAAAAAGACTGCATGATCTTCCAGATAATTATCTAACCACTATATTAAGTATAGCAAACTAGCAATTTTAATAGGATTGTATGTAAGCCATCTACAGGCATTATTAAATGTGCAAAGTTTAAAGAAGACCATCTGTGCTTATTTGGACTAATGCAAAGCCTCTGGTGTATTCTAGACTCAACATAATATTTTGCAATAATGTAAAACATATTTATCTAATATGAAATGGATGTGATTACATAGAATTATCATTTATCAAAAAAAGTTGTTAACAGAGGCACTATATTATTTAAAGCATGACTATATAGTTAAATGTCTACTTATTAAATTATAATAATCTACTCCAGTGATATTTCATGATAAGAAACTTGTTTCATCATTATACATGCTCATCTTGTCATAAAGTAGCAGCAAATAAGATGAGAACCCAAGTTGACCAAAATTCTCCTATTTGCCCTAAACAGTTACATAATACTCTGAAAAGAACCAACCAGTTACTTTATAGTTTCAATATTTTTACCCTGATAGCACTGGGAGCATCTTCTCATTCTCCTGCATTTTCATTAATTGACTTTTAAAGCCCTTTTTGATGGCATGGGGCTATAAGACTTTTCCTGACATAGCATGAGGAAGAGCATCTATTAAGTTTAGAGACAGAAAAATCTGTACTCATTAGGAATAACAAGCTATCTACTTACAAGGTCCAAGGGAAGATGGTGAACAATATCCAATGAGCATTGGATGAATCTCTTGGGCCTACATGGTCTACTATAGTCCCATTCCTCTGGCTAGTTTTTGGGTTTAAAGTGTATATATGACATATTTCTGAATAAGGAGACACCTGAAGTAAAGAGTGCTGGAGTACATTCCAAGATCATATTCTTTTTAACAGAGATGTCATCATTGAGAGATACTATATCTTCTATCTCTAGATGTTTGTACCTGACTGTGATATCTGAAAGTGTAACTCTTCTTATAAGTCTGATGATGTAATTAATGATAAGGCAAGCAGAATTCAGAGATGGAAATAACCTGGATTCTTGTTGATATAACTCAGTCACTGATTCAGATAGTCCTGAAACCCACTTTACCGCCAGACTTACTAATATATGTGATCATAAACATCCTTACTATTTAAGGCAGCTTGATTCAGTTATTGTTCTTGTGACTGAAGCATCATGACTGATACAAGTGGAAGGAAGTCAAAACCGGAAATTAAGGTAGGGTTTCAAATACACTGTTCACCAAGACTTTGTGCGGGCTCATCTTTGGAGATAAAGTAACCTTCAAAACAAATGTCAGTGAGTGAGCAGAAATTTATTTCCAGATCTTATTCACTGGGATGGAATTTCCTACTATATAGTCAGGTCAAGCTCTCATTTATCTGGGGAATAAATACCCGTCAAAGGGCAAAAAAAACTATCATCTATAGTTGGACAACACAGTGGCAATAAGGCATTGACTGATTTCCTCAGTATTTAAATCTTATTTCTATGGTAATTTTTAATCACTTACTTTCACTACCCTAAAAATTAAACTCTTCTTGTTCCAGAGAAAACTTACATATTACAGCTCTTAGCTGTTGTCACTCCTTGTTTTAAGTGCCTTCGCTCCCTATCCCTAGGTTGCTCAAACATCCAGAAAAAAACTACAAAACATAAAGGAAATAATAAAAACTCCAACATTAAGGGCAATTTGGAGAAGAGAAATTTTTAGAAATATAGAGGAACATTGAAATGTCTTCATGCATGGAAAGATAATTTGGCTCAGTGGTCAGAAAATCTAGAAATGTGCACCTCTGATCCCTTTCACTCATAAACTGCCTAATTTCACTCAGAATCTGCTAATTTAACTAGGAAAGGGGAGAAGAAGAAAGGTAGCATCTCTGAACTATGAAATATATACTAAATGCATTAAGAAGCACTATTTTAAATTATTTCAGATAGCTTAGGCACACTATATTTTTATGATGCACATGCAGTTATGCCATTTTATTTTTCAATCCCAATTAATAAGTACTAAAAGATAAAATTGTCTAATAAAATTATAATTATTATCCTTTTGAGTTGAATGAAATTGAGAGAGGGACAGGAGTTGGCTACCAGATAAAATAAGTCATCTCCCATATTTCATCTGGGCATTTGTCCACATTCCCATTCTCCAAAGTAATGAGAAAGCAGATACGGTTTTATAATGCATGTGTTTATTACTTTAACAATTTTCATATCAAGAACCATGCTGAGACTTACTCATATTTGAGCTCTAAATTTGTAAGGAACACAGAAAAATAATAATCAGGCATTTTCAAAGTTTACCTGATTTATCCATGGCTCAAGGTGATCTATTTAAAATTTTAAAAAATGTGTATTCTGCTGTTTAACTATGCAATGCAACTAGAGATAGCACATTCAAATGAGTTTCAGAGAAACTCATAAATAAGATATTGTCAAGGAATACCACAGTATAACAACTTTGTTTACTGGATGCCTCCTCATTGTACCAAGAATGCTGAGTAACTTACATGCATTATCTCATGTTATTTTCTGAAAATTTCATAACAGGATAATATTTATAGATAAGGCAGCAGAAGTTTAGAGTAGTTAAGTAATAACTAATGATCATACTTCTTATTACTATTGGAGTTAGAATGTAAACTGAATTTTCTTGAACTTGAACTTGTACACCCAATCAATGAAATGTTTGCTTCAACAATAATGGAAAATAGAACTTCAAAAATCGACTATGCTGAATAGTAGAATGCACTGGGAAAAGAAATAACAATTCTTATTTTTTGCACTCTGTTTGAAGGAAGACTAGGTACATATATAAACATCTACTACTTAAAGAAAAAAATATATATTTATACAGAAAAACAGAGAGCAACAAATACATGTGAATTAGAGCTGCTGTTCATAACAGAAAACATATATCAAATTAAGTTCACAGGGATAGAATTAAGAAGCACCTTAAAATGATAATATCATATCTAATAGAATTTATTTCCCAAAGTCAGATAAAGAAGAAAATAAAGAAAAAATTAATAAGTGTTATATATCACATCAAAATTAAAATATCCTCAATAGTAACAGAAAATATATGATTAATAATGTAAAATATGTATAACCCTAATGTTAAAAATATAGTAAAAATATATATATATCCTTCACATAGTAAATACTATTGCTTTAGCATCTATCTTTAGCAAACATAATCCTTGCTTTTTGGAGCTAGCAATACAAACATTAAAATGTAATCCAGTTAATATCAGTTCTTAAAGAAACTCAAAGATATATGTACAAATGGCATGATCTACTCTGATCTGATCAGGAAAGAAGCTAGAAGCTAAAGGATGGATAAGGATAAATTATGTGAAGAGGGGAGAGTTGAGCACTCTAGGTGAAGGGACCAGTACCTCCAAGGACCTTAGGAGATATGACTATGGCATATTCAAGGAACCCAAAAGTCCAATGTATATGGAAAAAAAGGAATGGGAATGGAGTATGATAGGAGAATTTGGCAGAAGACTTATGATCTACATCCTAAGGACAATAAAGTGCCGCTTGTTGCTGAAGGATGCTTACATTCATTCTTCTTCTAGTTACTAATTATTATTCAGTACTATAAACTAGGCTGTACTACATAATGAGATATGGTAGGTAACAAAATAAAGCTTTTCTTGCACTAAGCTCATGTCTTTGCAGAGGAAGATAGTTTAGATACAAAGTTACAAACTAATACATAAGATATATTAAGAAATCATACGTACAATTAAAAGTAGTAAAAACAGCAAGAGAATTGAATACTATTCCAACATAAATGTCCATAGTCTGACTCAATAATTCTAGAGCGAAAGATAAGATCCCCATTTCTAACAGCCTCCAAGGGTATGCCTATGTTGCTGGACTGCTCCCCACATTTTGAATAGCAGGGAAAGAGAGAATGAAGAGTTGTTTGTTTGGGAAATTCTCCTCTGATGGATTACATTTAAATAGATTCACAAATTAATACCTAACAATAGAGCCCCCAAAATATATGAAGGGAAAAACAGACAGTTCTGTAATAAAAGTTGGAGACTTTAATAGCGTACTTTTAATAATGAATAGAATAACCAGACAAAAGATTAATAAGGAAACAGAAGATTTGAGCAATACTGTAAGCCAATAAAACCCAATAGACATAAACAGAATATTCTACCTAACAACATCACAGTACACATTCTTCTCCAGAGCTCATGGAGCATTCTCCAATATAGACCATATGTCAGGGCACAAAACAAGTCATAATACATTTTAAAAGATTGAAATCACATAAAGAATATTTTCTGATAATGACAATGGAAAGCTAAAAAGGAATTACAGAAAGAAAACTGAAAATATGTGAATATTAAATAACGCACTCTTTAATGAATGGGTCAAGGATGATATTGAAGGCAATTTAAAAAACATTGAGATAATGTAAACAAAGTGTTCCAAAATTTGTGGGATGCAATGAAAGGAGGGCTCAGAAGAAAATTATAGCTGTAAAGGCCAACATTAAAAAGAAACTAAGGTCTCAAATGAACAAAGAACAAACTAAACATACAGCTAGCAGAAGGAAGAAAATATTGTAAGGTTAGGACAGAGATAAATCAAATAGAAAATAGAAAATTAGGCATTTGCTTTAATCAACATCAAAAACACTGAAAGGTAATTATAAACTCCAGGACTCCAGGATAAAAATGTCGAGGCCTCAGTATGAAGCTAATAAAATGGTATGATTTTGAGCTAATTATGGAACTTAAGTGAAAATAATCCATTTAATCTGCATTATGGTGTGGGTTTTTTTCCAAGTGCAGAAGGTATTGTGCCATTAAAATTATGAGGAAGAAAACATGATTGTCAGGAACTAATTGACTCTGTAGTAAACAATAATTACCATAACAAATTTGAATTAATTTTCAGATATTAGAATGAACACTTAGAAAGAAAATAATAGATACTATTATTTTTAAAAAGCCGGAAAGAGATAAAATGTAAATGTGACAAGTTGCCAATAAAAAAGTAAAGGTATAACTCTTAGAAGTAGGCAATGGAATTGGGGAATGAAGAAGAGGTTAGGTAAGGAAACAAACTGACATTCTTGTACCATAGCATGGAGAGACAAGAAAGCTGTATTGTAGTTGAAGGAAAAGGAAGTTGAACATACTAGCACATAAACAAGAGAAAAACAAAAAGATAAAATATAGCTATAAGCAGATGGAATAAAAGAAGGGATTTGGGGTGATAATGTCTAAAGTTTGTACTTCATTTTTTTTTTTTAATGTTAGAAATTTAAAGTCTAAAACTCAGAAGTCAAAAATAATGCTGAAATCATATTCTGTAGGATCATGAACCTATGTGCAAAATTAAACAAAAGCAGAAGTCCTTAGTAGAAACAGTAAGTCTAGGGTTGAATATGTGTAGAGTAAGAAACAACTGATTTTTATTATTAATTCTTAAGTAGTGTTAAAATTTTTTCAAAAAATTAAGTTGATTTGTAAAATGAGTAAAAAATAAAGAATGGTTCAGAGGAGACTTGACTTAGGGTGGTGACCACACTACAATATATGGATGATGTAGTATAGAATTTAACATCTGAAACCTATATAATTTTATTAACCAATTTATAATTTTATTAACCATTATATAATTATATTAGCCACTTTATAATTATATTAACCAATGTATAGTTTTATTAGCCAATTTATAATTGTATTAACCAATTTATAATTTTATAAATTCAATAAAAATATAACAAAGAAAAAGACAAGAATGGTTCAATAATTAAAGAAAAACATTAGCTCAAGAAAGTGTCCAGATGATTGTTTAGAGTCTTCTAAAAGAACAGGTTGTCAGTGACTTCTCAAGTGAACAGGTACATTCCCTGAATGGGAAGAACTATATTATGTCGTCAAAGGATTGTAGGACTTATGACTTCAGTCAAAAATTTCAGTAATTTCCCTTCTTTACTAGGCAGACAATCAATCAGCCAGTGAGCCAGCCATCTTGGAGAAACCATCTCTCACTGTCATTTCATATTGTTTTTGAAGTCACAATCAATGCAGTACTTTATCAAATAAAACTAAGAAGAGCATGTATTAAAATGAAAGTGACCACATAATCATTATTTTCAGATGACATGATATATATATATAATCTGAAAAAGTGAAAGAAATTAGATGATAAGTTAGTTTAATAAAATAGTCAAAACCAGGGCAAATATACCAAATTCAATAGTACTCCCTCATATCAGCCATCTAGTTAATATATATAATGAAAAAAAGATAGCATCTAAAGCAAATAAGTATATAAATCTACAGGAAAAAAGCAAACTATGTTACTTTTCAAACAGTTGACTAAATACGCTTTCCCACTGAATACTCATTTCACTGACCACTGATATCATTTTTTGTTTCAAAATCCAAACGTACATTTCTGAAGATTACTTTACCTCTCAGCTAACCACAACTCTTCGATGAAGATATCTTTATTTTTTATTGTTATTAAACTGATACTATTATAATTAACCTAGTTATTAATAACAGAAAAGAAGCAAAGGGAAGGCCAAATATTATAGGCTTGTCATTTGGGCAGTTTTGCTGGGAAGCTATAACTTTACATTCCCCAGGGATCCAGCAAAGGGGAATACAAGTATACCCAGTAAAGTTGGGGGAACCAGGAAGGTGCCTGCTGTCAGTCACACCTGGGAACTGAGGTCATTGGCCAGAATGGGAGTGGACACTGCAAGGGCATGACATTTGAAATATTTAATCCTCTAAACAAGGGAATGTTCTGTTGGCTCTTGGTTTCTAATGGTTGCTCTTGTGCTCTTGGCTGTGCTAGGGACTCCTTGCAGGGGGCGTGCTCTCTTGGCTTCCCTGCATTCACCTACATAGCCCACGGCCATGTGGACCCCACACACAATGGACAAATAGACTGTAATAACCTGATGCTACACTGGACTCTGCTGCAACATGGACCAGAAATTCTGGACACTGACTTTGCTGTTAGCTCTACTGAAATCCCAGCTACACTTCTTCTATGACTGGAATGGGACTTTAGAAATACAGAGATGTAATTCCATGCAAATATAAATCACTCCTTCTCCATGCAAGTCTCAGAAAATTATTTTTCTCGACATATCTTAAGAACTCTACCCCAGCACTCAGTGGGGAAAGGGTTGCTTCAATTTCCCCAAAACGGCACCTTTCCAAATGTCTTTCCACTTTTCTGTCTTATCTTCCTTCATTCATTTGCTTTCTGTTCTTCACCTACTCTGTTTTAAATATTACACTTATTAGAGTTCAGTTTTTAGCCACTTTATCTTATCACTTTACAAACTCATCACATGCCAAAACACTTAATACCATCCTACACCACTCTCTTAAAGCTTAGGGAGACTGTGCTCTTACATTCCTCGCATATTTCAAATGCCACATTTCACACAAGGAATTTATCATCTCCCCAACTTCATATATCAATGTGTGACTCCAGCTACAATTCATCTCTACAAGTCAGGATTCTGAGTGTGATATTTGATTTATTCCTCTCTACTCCCTCACTCATCTAATCTAGCACAGGACCCTATAAATTGTTCTTCCTAAATATACCTAAAATCTATCAGTTCTTATCTTCAATTATGCAATTCTAGTTACATCTACCACTGTCTTTCACAAGAAGGAATGCTCAGGGCTTCAAACTATGCTTCTCTCCTCTCCTCATTTTTGATTCTTTATCATTCTTTTCCTGTAAGCAACAATAACCACCATTCAATGTGAAAATCTCACTATGTTACTCTCCTGCTTAAAACATTTCAATGATTCATCATCTGTCCTGAGAACAGTCTAAACTTAAAATAGCTGCTACAAACATTAGTTGCTGTGTTTTCAATTTAGCATTATTTATTCCTTAACATACCACATTTGGTTAGCAATTCAGCCACACTGAATTTCTTTCAATCCCTTGAAATTGCCATATAATTTTTCTCTTGGATTTGGGCGTGCTGTTTCCTATATTTAGAATACTCTTTTCTACATACACTGCTTTGACAGTTATTCATATTCACTCTTTAGGTCTCAGTTTAAATCACTTCATTGTGCAATATTGTGATTCATAAAACATATGTATTTGGTCATTTGATGAACAAAATATATTTCTCATATATATTTGGGATTCCTCCAGGGTTCCTAGCTCACAGCTCCCAAAACCCTCCGGTTAAGAGTGATAAAGGTGTCTTTTGTTATGTTAATAAGACTTCTGAAAACCCCTTAGATAACCTGTGAATGGGGGCTGGTTGCCAAGGAAACCATCCAAATAGAGGGGTTAAACTTTCAGTCTCCCCCCACCCTCACCCCCACCGCCCCCTCATCTTGAAGAAGAAGAAAGAGGCTGCAGGTTGAATCAATCACCAACAGCAATAGTTTCATCAATCACGCCTATGTAATGAAGCCTCCATGAAAACCAGAAGGGTCCGGGTGCAGAGCTTCCAGGCTGATGAGAACACAGAGGTACTGGCAAAGTGGCATTCTTGGAGATGGCATACAAGCTTTCAGCCTTTTCCCCTTACCTTGCCCCAAGCATCTCTTTCATCTGGTTGTTACTGTGTTATATCCTTTAATAATAAACCAGTGATCTAGTAAATAAAATATTTCTCTGGTTTCTGAGAGCTACTCTAGCAAATTAATCAGATCTAGGAGTGCGTCATGGGACTTCTGATCTATAAGCAGCTGGTCAAAAGTATAGATAACAACCTGGGCATTACACTGAACTCTGAAGTGGGGCAGGGGAGAAGCCTTGTTTGGTAGATAGTGTCAGAATTCAGTTCAATTGTAGTACATTCAGCTGGTGTCTGGAGAGCTAATGCAGGTGGGAAACAACCTCCCAGCCCCACACACTGGTCCAGAAATTCAAAAGAATTGACTATGTAAATGTACATCTGATCTTCCTTCTATGTATTTCTGCAGCACATCCTACTTTCTGTTATCACCTGTCTATTTTGTTTATTCTGGTCTGCCTCTGGCTACATTAAACTTGACACTTTTTAAGCATTCAACCTTGCTTCCTAATTAATGGAGACATAATTTTCTCAATCTCTTCAGCCTTTACCTATAAAAATTCAATTCTGCAGTAAACCTCTGTCATTTTCTTCAGTCTCAATAAACAGATTGTCCTGTTTATGCTCTGTTTAGTCTAAGTCTACCATGTGTATTCTTGTTCTGAAATTCTCTGACTGGATATTGGCTATTCACTTCCTCTCAAGTATTTCCAACTTCTTCTTTCTGGTAGATAATATACTGCGAATTATCTTGCTTATTAAAAATATCAACCTTTTAGGTTCTTTCTTTGAGGTACTGCCCTCTCTCTTTTCCTTCACCATCAAGACTGACATTAAAGTTTCTAAAATTGCTGTCTCCATGCTTCCTTACCTTCTACTTAGTACTAGAAGAGAATAAATTTACTAAAACATGTGTTCGACTAAACATTTTTAACATCCACGGCTGAAAGTTCTTTTGTAAGTAAGTCTTTTTCAGCCAAAAGTCCATTCTTAGGGCATAGAGTTTAAACCACCAGCAGCATGAAGAAGTAGAAAAGACACCATCTTCACCATTCCAGAGTTCAGCAAGTATTTTATACATCAGTCCGGGGAAGGGGGGAGAGAGAGATAATTTAAACAAAAATTTAGATTCTGCACTAGACTGAAGAGTGTCTCCCAAAATCCACATTTACCCTGACCTCAGAATGTGACCTGATTCAGAAATAGGGCCTTTGCAGATATAATCAGGTTTTACTGGATTCAGGTTAAACCTAATCCAAGACAGTTTCCTTTCTCAAGAGGGAAATTTGAACACAGAGACATGCACAGGGGGATCATAATGTGTAGGCAGAGATTGGAGGGAGGCACCTGCAAGCCAAGAAAATGCCCGAGATTGAAGGCCATTACCAAACAATAGAAAAAAGCAAGGAAGTATCCCTCCCTTAGAGTCTTCAGAGAGGCTGAAACCCTCCTGACACCTTAATTTCAGAAGTCTAACCTCCAGAACTATTCAGACAATAAGCGTGTATTTTCTAAACCACTTAGTTTGTAACTTGAATGGCAGCTGGGGAAACTAATATACCTTGGATTTCAGGGCAATGTCTTGACGGTCGCTGATTAAATACAATTCAAAATCTGATGACAATAATTTAAAGTTTCAAGTGTTTTAAGGATATAAAATCTAGTTTTACCATTCTCATCGATGTTATCTAAATAACAGGATATTAAAAAAGAAATCCCATGTGGAATTGCACATAGGTTTAGCATTAGTAATGAAAGCAAGTGGGAATTATTGGGGTAATCAACTGAGATTTATCCTCTCTTTTTTATTTATTTATTTTTAAATTGATTCTTAGAGAGAGAGGAAGGGAGAGGGAAAGAGAGACAGAAACATTCATGAGAGAAAACATCGATTGGACGCCACCTGTATGCCCTGCACTGGGATTGGGCCTACAACCTGGGCATGTGCCCTGACTGGGAATCGAACCAGCTACCTCTTGGTACATGGGTTGACACTCAACCACTGAACCACACCAGCTGGGCAATCCTCTCTTTTCAAATGAGGGTTCTGGTACTGGGTTGTGTGTGTGTATGTGTGTGTGTGTGTGTGTGTGTGTGTGTGTGTGTTTCCTTGAAAGGGTTTCTGGGACATCATGGAAAATGGTGCCTTGAAACAAACAAAAATTAATCTCCATTGTTGCCTGTGCTTTCCCCCAACATCATTGTTGATAACCCTGCCATATTTAGAGTATTTAGAGGCATTAACAAGATCACTAGGCAGTGTGCTAAACACTCCCCTCAGTGAAGTGACCCCATTTTGTCAAATCAGGGCTGACATTTGCTTCAGTTGCCACAGAACCTCAGGAGTCATCTGAGGTTACAAACTCATTTCCCTTATATGGTCTAATGGGAAGGCCTCTAGATCCATTTAGAGTTAAAGTCATGGCTTTCTAATTCTTTTGCCTATAGATGTTATATACCTGTCATTTTGAAATAAAAGCATGTGCATTTTTACACCAACACAGACACACACACACATACACCACATTTAATCTCATAAATCAATGAAAACCACCCAGCCAATTGTTTTACTGTGGAAATCTGTATATGTGGAGATTGTGAATTACACTAACTTGAAAGATAAGACAAAATTCCCAGTGAAATAAAAACACTTAGTTTTTGCTAGTTCAATAAAGCAGAACAATGAGGTAAGACATTGGTTGTATTATTTTTCTTTTACAATATTTGTACTTCTGAAGGTTAGTGGACTGGTGTGGGAGAAAAAAATCTGTCAGTGATATTTTGGTTTGGAAACTCAAACCTAAAAAACATGAAAACTTGGTGAGAACCAGGAACCTGCCTGACAGAGTGAAAAGGTCACTGTTCATGCTTCATCCTCTTAAACCAACATACAGACTTCTAGCATGCACTTTAGGAGAATCCTGTCAGAAAAAACAGCACCAAAAGCAACCTTTGATCAGAACAGAACTGTAACTGGAATCATAATAACTGCACTACCAAATCAAATAAAATATTGTTTGGAATTCATCCTTGAAACATTTACAGCAAAGTACCTATTCCTTCCATGCTGTTGGTCGTTAGTTTCTGAAAAATTATTATGGAAGTAAATGTCAATTTAACTTCTTTTTCATTTGATGTATCTGCTAAGTTAATAGACAGGAAAAGAAAAAGAAAAACAATCCAGACAGCAATACATACATAGGCAAATGAGCGAGAAAACAAGTCTGTCTGATGAAGAGATATTTCAGAAAATATGCTATTCTAATGCAAATGCTACAATTTCCCGATGCTTTGGGTTTAAAGGAGAAACTGCTTTATTGACATTATTAATGTATGACAAGTATTGTTGGAATGCTGGAGATCTTGAGCTTCCAAATTCATTTGCATTTTGAAGCCAACTCCTCCAGAGAACATCAAATCTGACACTATACCAGGGTCCCTGAAGAAGACAATGCTTCAGCTGGTGCACAGTACCTGTTAGTTCAGGCATATCTGTGAGAAGATGATGACCTTACAACATCCAATGACTTTCAAATAATAGACAGATGGCAGAAACAAGCCTGACAACACCAAGATGAAGACTAAAAAGTCAAGGGCAAACAAAATTGTTTTCGTCTGGTTCACAGTGAGATGTACTTTGTCATTGGGCTTTGGTGTCAAAGAGACTCTCAAAACAAGATAAATTTGGCAGAAAATTTATAGGCTTCATCTCCCATACACAATGGCTTATTGATAATTTAACACATTCATATCAGGAATTTCTTCTGACATTACCATTAGCAACTATGGAAAGCTTCACATTGATTCTATCATCTGTGTTTCTTCTTTTCCAAAAACAGACAAGCTTCTTCTCAAATCCAGGTTGACTTGCCTGTTCTCTCTTCTCTCCAGACTTAGAGTAAATAGACACTGATCAAGAATGTGGAGAGATTTTTTTCCCTAAAGAAAGTTCAGTAAGTAAAGTAGTCTTAATACATTTTTTTAAAAATAAAATTTTATTTATTGGGGTGACATCGGTTAATAAGATTATATTGGTTTCAAGTATATATTTCTATGATGCATGATCTATGTATTGCATTGCATCCTCATCACCCAGAGACAAATTATATTTCTTATCATAAGAATAAATAGAGATATGTTTTAGCCTCACTGCACCAGTCCTAAAATAGGTAAAATATTCACGGTATTTTTCAGAATATTCTTCTGAAATATATTGAGAATTATTTAGCATTATGAACAATTATTTTCTTAGAAGTAAAACCATCTTTGTTATTTTCTGACCTATTTACATTCTGAATTCCAATGTCTTTTGGAAACATAGTCTATTTTCTATAAAATGTCTCTCATTTTCTGTCTGATAATTTGAAATAATCTGTTCACCTTATCTAATTTTCAGAAAATCATATTTCTCCAGGTTATAGTGTGTGCCTTTCCTCACTTTACCTCTTTGGTCTTCTTCAACTAGGAAAAAGATTGATAACCAGAATGTTAAACTGCCTTTGTTCCTGGCTTACCTCTTATTTTATTCTATTTGATATTGAAGTTCCGGGAAATGCTCTACTCAGGAAGCTCAACACTTAGCTCAGATTTCTTCAAAATCTTCATTTTATACCATCACCTAAAGGATTGTATTGAAAATCAATATGATTTCTCAGCCTTATCATTGCTTGATCCCCTGAATTATTTTATTTGGAAAATGTTTAACATCATTCAAGTGTCAGGCATTGTGAAAAGCCCTTTGGAGGACAGGTGAGTAAAACATGGCATCTCAGAGCTATCCCAATTTGTAAAGTATAGAATTATACTTCTTATAACTCAAATGTCTTTTCCATTCCATAGCAGACTGTCCTTGCTTACAAAGGTCAGCACCTGCATTTATTTTCTTGAGTGCCTTCTTTCACAGCAGGATCCCCTCTGCCTTGCCCAAAGAAGCTAGACATGCCAGAGATAGTTTCTAAAAACAGCACTCAAAAGTTGGTAAGAGTTAGTGTCCCCATATTCTGGCTCCTTTTTCCTTTGGATGGGATAATTCTGAGACTCATGTTCACTGGCTCCCACAAGTCCTCAGTGGAAATTAGCTTTTATTGCTTATAGTCACAACTTGCTGTGTAGCATCTATTTGATTGGCAGTTTTTCTTTCACTTTCTCACTTCCAGACACAGTTTAGAATCCTCCAGAAGCAAAAGCTGAGCCAAAAATTCAAACATAAATCATTTATTTGAAAGGTGCAAGAAACATTGGCAAGGGAATAGAGAAATGATGCAAGAAAGGAACCTATCCATTCAAGTGTGCATTATTAAGCCAGCAACCACTCTATTTACTTGACTCTGGGGGAAATAGAAAATCCATGCCTCAGAGTTGTGTCAGTAAAGGGAAGAGAGAGCTAGGATTTTACACCAACTCCTATAAATTATTGATTGAGGGTTTCTGGGGTTCATTTAGTTCTCTGGCACTTCTGCCCTGCCAATTGCACAAGCAGTGTTCTACATGTTGGGAAAAACACTTAGGCATACAGACGGAGATCCTGGCCTTTGGAAATCACGATATGCACATTGAAGTGAGAGTATTTGAGGACATTGGGTAGAATATTGACATGTGTGTTACCCTTGTCTACTTGTCTGCCCGTGTTCCCTGGGATCATTCCTAACAGATTATCTCAAGGGTTGTTCTTGAAGGATCTTAAACTAAGATAAACATGTTTACTTATGAAGATAGTTAAGTTGTCACAACCTGATCAATACTAAAACAAATGTATTAACAACACGGTTTGGGAGGTAAAGGTGGAGCCAGTCAGGAAATGTCTCCTGGAAAAGATAAAGATTGATATAAATTTTCTAGGACCAGTAGGAGTTAGGTAAATGAAGAAAGGGAGAGGAGGGCAGGTGCCAAGAACATTTCTCAGGTGGTAGGAGGGCATCAGGGTGGAGTCTTGGCAGGTGTCTGGCCCTGATTCAGGAAATAATTTTATGTGTTTGCTTCTAGAGAATTAAAAACAATAATGCCAACTAGAAATCAATCTGATTTTTATTATTATATGCATTCTCAATTCTTCAAAATATCAGTGATAATATATTTATCTATGTTTTAAACTATTTCTACAGTTACAAAATACATATGCATGCTACATAGATGCATATTTTATCATATGCATATTTATTAATAAACATGATATTTACACATGTTAGTTTGAAGAACCTATAGTTATTTAATGCTCAAGTACATATGTTTATTGCAGAAGTTTGTAATACTTTGGAATAATTTTAGTTTTCTTCTGGTTCAATTTGTGTATCCAATGCATAGTGTTTTAGATTCCTGCATTTAAAAGTTAGATTCAAAATAAGAAATGAAAGCAGAGTGATGGTAAGATGAAGAAAGAGAAAGTGAATTACTTTTATTCTGCCATTTGGGAATGCCAGCATAAATGTCAGAGGATGCTGCTCTTACATTGTCAGAAAAAATAAAATGACTACCATTCTAATGTCTTGATCATTTTTATCATAAACTGGACACTATAGCAAATAATGTCAGTGTTTGCTAACTCTAAGGCTTTTGGGGGATTTTTAACAGAAAAACAAACGCTTTGGAAGTTTTAAACAAATATATTAGAACTTTTGAGGCAGTTGTCTTATAAATAGAAATGTTTTGACTGCAGAGGTATTTGAAGCCTTTAGAACATTCTGAAGAAACATAGGTATGGAGAGTAGTATGCACTTTGGATTTATTGTGAAATGGAATGTTTATGAATCTCTTGCAAACCTATACTTACTTTAAGGTGACTCTTCACACATGCACACACACGTGCACACACACATTTTCATGTGAAAGGAACTTTCTGATATAAGAAGTTATAAAAAATCTTATTTGATTAATTAAGAAAAACTAAAAGTTGATATAATTATATCAAAATATAATCATATCAAAAATATATAATTTTATATATTTTTATATAACATAAAATAAAATTAAGATTTTCAGTGTACAAGTCTTATGAATTTTACCATATGTATAGCCACAACCACAAATGGGATACAAAACAGTACAATCACCCCACCAAAATTTTCTCATGTTATTCTTCTGTATTCACAACCTCCACTGACCTTTAACAATTGGCAAATATTTATAATGAATATGAAATATTGTCTTTCGGAGGAAATCATACATTATATAACCATGGTGTATGGCTTCTTCCACACAGCATGCTGCCTTGGCGATCCATCCAAATTGCTGCATATGTCAATAGTTTTTTCCTTTTAATTAGAATGATATACAAGTTGTTTATGTGCACTTTGAAGTTACTTTTCTTTTATTTACAGTTGTTGGTGAGTATGAAAATATATTTTATAAATATCCAGAATATATATTTTTAAACATAAGTTTTTATTTCTCGAGGGCCAATGCCTGATTGTAGTATTTGGGACCATAGGACAAATTTATGTTAACATTATAAGAAAATGCCCAACTTATTTATACTGGCTGTATCACCTTGCATTCCCACCAGCAATGTAGGAGAGGTCCAGCTGTTCCACATACTTTCTAGTACCTGCATTATCTCTATTTTTTATATTAGTCATTCTAATAGTTGTATAGCAGTGTCTCATTGTGGTATTAATTAGCATTTCCTAAAAGATTAATGATACAGAAAATCTTTTTTTTTTTTGCATCTGTGTATTACCTTTGGTGAATTATCTAAGATATTTACCCATTTCAACTGGGGTATTCATTGTCTTAGTTTTGACTTTTAGAGGTTTTTTTATATATATTAACAATATACTCAGACACAGTATATTGTTAGATGTGTGATTGCAAATAATTCCATTCAGTCTGAAGTTTGTCTCTTGAAGTTTTGATGAAGTCAAGTTCACAAACTTTAGTGGATTGTGTTTTTTATGATTTTGTTTCATCTCAGTTCAGGAAGATTTTCTCCTATGTTTTCTTCTACAATTTACTGAGTTAATTTTTGCAGCATGTAAGGTTTAGAATGAGGTAGAATTTTATATACATATTTGTTCCAAAACTCTTTGCTGGAAAGACTATTTTTCTCTTCATTTTATTGCCTTTGAATCATTGTCAAAAATATAATAGCCATATATGTGTGGGTCTATTTCTGGATTCCTATTCTGTTCCACTGATAGTGTACCTATAACTTTGCCAATAAAGCATTGCCTTGAGTACAGTATTAACTTTATTGTTTCCAAATATTGAGTCTATAATGATTCCTGCTGCTTTCCATTTACATTTTTTTTTGGTTATTTATTTATTTATTTATTTTTCAAATCTTTATTGTTGGATGTAAAATGTATTACAGATGTTCCACATTTTTCCCCCATTGACCCCCTCCTCCCCATTTACATTTTAGAATCTGCTTTCTTCTAAAAAAAAACCACCTTGATTTCAGTTGAAATTGCATTAAGTCCATAGATCAATCTGGGGAAACTTGACAAATTTTCTGTTTTGATCCTTCCGATTCATGTTCACAGTATATTTTTTCATTTAATTAGGTCTTCTTTGTTTCATCCATTTCTGGTTACCAGCATTCAAATTCTATATATATAGTGTTAGATTTATACCTAAAATTTTTATTTTGGAGCTATGATAAATGGTATTTTTTTATTTCTAATTCCATTTGTTTATGGCAGTAAATTATACTAATTAAACCAAAATATGTGTGTCAAAATTATAGTCTATATAATGTTCTAGAGAGTGTTAATTATTCACTGTAGATTCCTTGGGGTTTTCTATAAAGACATTTGTGTGCCCTGTAAATAGGAAAAGCTTTTTTCTTCCTTTCCGGTTGGTGTCTTTCATTCGGGTTCTTTCCCTATTATACTGCCTAGGATTTCCGGTGTTAAGTTGGGTAACAGTGGAGAGAACAGATATTTCTACCTTCTGAGTAAAAAAAGCATTTAACTATTTCACCATTAATTTTGATGTTATATTTTAAGATTACTATAGCTGCCTTTATCATGTTAAAATGTCCCATTTAATCCTAAACTGGTTAAGAATTTTTATCACTCATGGGGATGAGTTCTGTCACATGGTTTTCTGCATCAGTTGACATTGTCATAGGCTGTTTTCTGCCACTTTCTCAAAATATGGTAGATTGCATTGATTGATTTTAAATATTGAACCATTTTGTCATCTCAGGATAAAACCAATTTGGTCATAATATATTATTATTTTTATATATTTCTATATTTTATTTAATAATGTTTTGAGGATTTTGTGTCTATATCTATGAAGACCGAGGTCTATAGATTTGCTTTTCCAGTACTATCTTTGTTTGGTTTAGTACCAGGGAGTATTGATTTTCTATCACTGCATAACAAATAACCACACACTTAGTGACTTAAAACAATACCCATTTAATTTCTCAGAGATTTTTTGAGGAGGAGGGTAAAAGACTAGATACAGCATAATTAATTTCTCTGCTCAGGGACTCACAAGGCTGAAAATCAAGGTGTCAACTGGGCTGCATTCTCATCCGGAGCTTGAGAACCTCTTCCAAGCTCAAATTACTATTGGCAAAACCAATTTCCTTTTAGCTGTAGAACTGAAGGTTGTATCTTCAAGGACAGCAAAAGAACATCTCTTTGATTACCTTCTTTTAAAGACCCATATGATTAAGACCACTTTGGTTAAATTCCCAATTGATTAACTCAAGCTTAAGAGATTTGGCCCTGGCCAATTTGGCTCAGCGGTTACAGCGTTGGCCTGTGGTCTGAAGAGACCCGGATTCGGTTTCCGCTTAGGGCACGTACCTCGGTTGCAGCTTGTCCCCGGCCCTGATTGGGTCATGTGGGTGGTGACCACTCGATGTGACCCTTTCACATCGATGTTTCTCTCTCTCTCCCTCCCAGTCTATCTGAACAAAATATTAAAAAACATCCTTGGGTGAGGATAAAAAAAAAAGAGAGATTTGTAACCTAATCATGGGAATGGTCTTTCATCATATTCACAGACCACACTTACACTCCAGTGGAAGAAAACATACAGAGCATGTACAGCAGAGGTCAAGAATGGTAGATACCAATTTTGAATTCTGTTTACCAAAGAGCTTTGGCCTTATAAGATGAATTTTTCAATCCTCCTTCCAACTCACCCCTCACCCAGAATAGATAGTGTAGAATTGGTATTACTTCTTATGTAAGTCCTTTGTAAAGTTTGTCAGTGAAAATCCCTGAGTTTAGAAATTTGTTATTCAGAAGGCGTTTTTTAGTATATATTAAATTTCATTAATAGTTACACATTATTTTTGTTATATATTTCATCTGGATAAATTTTGTAGTTTGTAGTTTTTAAAGAATTAGATTATTTCATTATCTTTCAGAATTTATGTGCATGAAGTTTTATAAAATGTCTTCATTGATGTCTGGAGAAACAGGGGTCTTGATATTTCATTTTATTTTATTATTGATATTGATAAATTGTATCTTTTCCTGATTTTTATAAGTGTGGATAAAAGTTTATGAATTTTATTGAACCCTTCAGAGAAACATATTTTAGTTTCAATAATATGTTTTTATTGTTTTCGGTTTTATATATTTCTGCTCTTTGTTATTTTCTTTAATCTCTTGCCTATTGCTCTTTTAGTGTTTTTTTTTCTCTTCTAGTTTCCTAAAGTGAAATCTTAGATTATTGTTTTGGGATCTCTCTTCTACTATTACCATTTAATACAACAAATTTCCCATTCGAGCTCTGACTTAGCAGCATCCTGGAATTTTTGGTATGTTGTATTTTCATATTCTGTGAATTCAAAAAATATTTTAATGTCCCTTGCAATTTCCTTATTTACCCATGAGTTATATATGTGTTGTTTAATTTCCAAGTGATACTTATTAATGTCTAGTTTAATTCCATTACATCATAAAATATATTCTCATAATTACAATACTTTTGAATTTGTCAAGGTATGTTTTATTGCCCAGAATATGGTCCAGCTTTGAGAATGCTCCATATGTACTTGAAAAAATGTGTATGTACTTTTTTGTTAATGAATCGAGTATTCTGCAAATGTCAACTAAATCCCCTTGGTTGATGGTGTTATTCAGGTCTTGTATACTTTGCAGATGATATCTATTGTTTTATTTATTATTAGATGATGTCTCCAAATATCATTGTTGATATGTCTATTTCTTTTTTCAGTTTGTCAGTTTTGTTTCTGATATTTTGAACCTCTATTTTTTGGTGCTCTACTGGTTTTTCATTACTGACATACATTTTACCAAAAATGTAGTGAATTAAAACAATAAGAATTAATTTTTTCACAGTTCTGTAAGTCAGATTGGCTTGATTGGTTTGTATATTGAAGATTTTCTAGGGCCAAAATTAAGGTGTCTGCCAGCTGGTATCTTATTTGAGGCTCTGGGAAGAATCAGCTTAATGTTGTTGATAGAATTCAGTTCCTTGAAACTATGGAAGGAAGATCTCAATTATTGCTGGAACTCAGCGGGGGGCTTTCCCTTAGGTGTCTTTTGAGTCTAGAGGTGTCTTCTCAGCTTTTGTACATGGTCTCCTATAACTCAAGGCCAGCAGCATTTGGTCAAATCCTTCTCCTGCTTAGAATCTTTTGCCTTCTTTAACCTTATCTCTCTTCTTTTAAGGGTTCATGTATTTAGATTTAACCTATTAGGATAATTCAGGATGAATTCCCTATAACCTTAATTTATCTGCAAAATTATTTTTGTCATGTAATATATTTATGAAATTAAGGGATTTGGGCCTAAACCTCTTTGGGGAGGGGTTCATCTCCTCACTGCAAATGTATATAGATATATGACCATTACACCTTTGTGATGAATGGCCCTTTAATCAATAGGCATGGTTCTTTTATTCCTTGTAAGTTTTGCTCTGAGGACTAATTTTATAATAAATTGAATGCCCACTGCTTTCTTTTGATGTTCTCATTTTTTTTTTAACTTTTAACTTACACTTTTTCTCATTACTTGAAGTCTGTTTTTTATAGACAATCTATAGTTGAATTATTGGTTTTTATCCATTCTGCCAATCTTTATTATTTATTTGGTAGGTTTAAACCATATACATTCCATTGGATTATTAATATATTTTCATTTAGGTCTATCATTTTATTATTTGTTTTCTGTTTGTTCCTTCTGTTTTTCATATACTTACTGAATATATTTAAATATTCTATTTTAATTTACCCATTATGTTTGTTATTATATCTCTTTGTATAGTTCTTGGCAAAGACCAGGTAGCACAAAGACAGAGAGAAAAACAAATGCAATGATGATTTTGCCACTACGAGGGACTATAGTCATTTGATAAGAGAAAAAGTTTGCTCTGCCTCAGAATTTTTGGCTCTTATGGACCCCCAGTGCTGCTGTGGACAGCGTCACTGCTGTGCGCCAAGGGGATTGCCTGTGGACTGGGGCATGGGAAAACAGAAAAGATAAAGTGGAGAATTCCCTTAGTTTTTCTGAGCATTATTATTTTCTGTTCCCTTTCCTTAAACCAAAACTACTGAGCTCACCTTGGTGCCTAGTTCCTCATGTTTCCAGGGCAGGGAGGAATGGAGGACAAATGATAAACACATGGCTAATTAGGTGGTATTGAAGATTTTGTCTTTTTCAGTTTGCCCACCACTGTTATGTTTCAGTCTTCAAGTCGCTGTTTCACATATTTTTCAGGTTTTATAGTTACACTTACTGGGAGATACAGGAATAAGTCTGCTTAGTTCATCCTATACTTAAACAAGAAGATACATTTCAATGAAGTTAATGACAAATTAGTAGGAATTTGGCTTCAAAGCAGAAACTATCATATTTTTAATTTATTAAAAGGCCAATATGTAAGCAAAGTTTTTGTCCCTTTATATATATATGCAACTAAATTCATTAATCAATTATTTTTCTAATATTATACTATATAATTATTTTGTGTCTGTTTTCTTTCTCTGTTTCTTTCTTTTTATCCTAGTCCAAGTACATGTTTTTTATTGATTTCAGAGAGAGAAGAAGGAAGGAAGAGAGAAACATCAAGTGAAAGAGAAATATCAATTGATTGCCTTCCTTACCTCTGACCAGAGATCAAACCCGCAAAATAGGTGTGTGCCCTGACTGGGAACAGAACAGCAATCATTTTTTTGGGGTATGGGTTCATGCTCCAACCAACTGAACCACCTAGCTGGGCTCTGTTTTTGTTATTACTGAATGATTATGTATACAAATTTCAAGAAAATTTTACTGTATTTATTTTATTTTATGGCCATTATAGTTCATTTCATTTTATAATAATTAATGAAACTTATTTTTTCAAATAGAAACAAAGAAGTTAACTAATAATTATGTTCCAGATTTCAAATATTCAAAGGTCAATTTTGACAGAGGGACCAGCATTTCAAATGTCTGGGAGGAATGATATAAAATGACAATTCTTAGAACTACAAAGAATTCAGTATGGCTAAGTAAAGGGTGAAAAAATTCAGGAGATAAATATAATGTAGTATGTATTTTAAAGCTGTTAATTGAACATCAATATTTTTCTCTGCCCCTAAACTGAAGCAAACACAGTAAAATAACAACAACAACAACGTAATAGGAGGGTAAAAACAATAAAGAGGAGAGGAAAAAGGATAAAAATGAAACAATTAAGGAAGAGCCCAAACTACTACTCTAGGTTTGATAAAGAAAACAGTCTACATTAGAGTAAAAAAGTTTGTATAGTAGAGATTCTCGCAAGTTGATACTAAAAGAATACATGTCATGTCTGATGATCTTAAGAGAAGATTTAAATTTATCTTGGAGGGATTGGAAATGAATTACTAATCATAATATAGAAAGCAAACAAATGACTAATTGAAAAGAAAACCAAAAAAATTGTATAAAAATATATATAGCCTACCTAAATGGTGTTTACATAGAAATAGTAAGATATTTTATGTATATTCATGTCACCAAAAATTATAATATAACTACTGTGGCATAAAGAACATCATGTTCAGCACACAATCTGTTTTCTCCTGGGTGCACAGAAAGAGTAAACGGTTCAGTTTTCTTGCTTTGATATGTGGCCAAATTATTATTTCTGACCACTGGACTATGGACAGAAATAATGTACATCATTCCAGGTATGGTCCTAAAATATCTCAAAATTTCCTCCAACATCATGTTTTTCCCTCACACTTGGCTGAATGAAAAGAATGTGATAGAGGTTGAAGTTGGAGCAGTTGGTATCCTTGAGTATTCGAAAAAGGAGAACTTTCCAAGGGATCATGCAACTGATAATAACTACATTAGATTTGATTGAAAAATAAATGTTATACTAAGTCACAGAGCTCCGTGACTAGTTTTTTTGTTTTTGTTCTTTTCACACAAAAGCTAGTATTCCTTTGCTTAACTAATAGAGAAATTAGAACTAAGGTTCCATCAAACACCTAAGGCTTACCCTTTCTTCCTGCCTCCTTCCCACCCTCCTTCCATTTCTCCCTCTTTATCTTCCTTTCTTTCTTTTTTATGGACATGTTTTGAACTGGCTGATTTGCTAAAGAAGCCACACACAAAAAAGATAAGACTTAGGAGAAGGAGGTATAATTGATCAAAGTTTGCCTGCGTTGTTTACAAAGATAAAGATACTCTCCCTTTGGCTCTCATTCAGAAGGGCAGAAACTTCATCTGTTGAGAAAGGAGAAAACCCCAGTATCTCTATTTCTACTGTACTTCCACTCCTCACACCCCTCTCCCCAGCTTGGTTGTAAATAACCAATCTTCTGAATTTAAAATACTGTAATTGTTCTTTTGGATTGCAGCCACTTACCTCATTTCCTCATTTACACCCCCACTTCATCAGCAGCAAAACTGCCAATCACTCATTTCTCCAAGTTCTTAAAAAAAAAAAATTAAGAAGGCTATATTCATAATAACATCCACTGTCTCCTTCTTATCTTGCTAATGCAACATTCTTGTCTATTTTATATCCCTTTAAATTCAGTTTCCTGAATATTGTTTGATATACTTTAAAAAATTTTTTTTCTTTATTGATTTTTAGAGAGAGGAAGGGAGAGAGAGATAGAAACATCCACGAGAGAGAACATCGACTGGCCGCCTCCTGCCCACTGCCCACTGGGAATCTGGCCTACAGCTTGGGCACGTGCCCTGACCAGGAATCAACTGGCAACTTCCTGGTGAATGGGTCGACGCTCAACCATTGAGCCATACTGGCAGGGCTCTTTGATATACTTTTAAAATTCTGTCAATGGGATTCACTAAAACTCCATACTGCTTAACTGCATCTAGGGCCTCACTTAATTTCAGAAACTTGTTTGTGTCTTATTGACCCCAAGTTGCAAATTTTGGGGACCTAAGGGTGCTTTCAGCATTCTACTTTGTTTCCACATGCTTCTTCTACCTTCCTCCCTATACAGACTTTATTTAACTTATATAGCACTTTCTCAAAATTGCTGTAATATATTTTTTTTCTTGTGACTGAGTCAACAGTCTTTTCTCTGACTCAACAGAGCTTTGGCTCTCTAGGATTTTGCTATGTTTACCACGTCCTTCTTGAAAGAACCCCATCTCTTGGTTTTATTTCTCATTATTTTTCTGTTTTCTCAAACTTCAAAGATAAATCAAAATGTCCTTCCAAGTTTTGTTTATTTTCACAGTGTACATTTTTAAATGAGACGTCCTTCTTTTGTACTCGTAGTTACACACTGACATTGTAAAGAAACATAAATGGCTTTTTATCTTGGCCAACACCTAGCAAGGCTTCAGAAGTGATTATTTTTCCGAAGATGTTATTTTTACTAGTTATCTCTGGACATTTGGAATCATTTGGACATAATATTATAACAAACATTACTCAGAAAAAAATGAAAGGACTGTACTGCTTTGATACATAATGAAGGAAGTGTAACTGATTGATTACCTAAGAAGACAAAATTTGACATGGCCAGAACTAGTTACTAGAGTTGCATGTGGGCATCAGGGCCTGAAATTAAGGGACTTATCTATTGTAACCCATAGATAGTGCTATTATTAGTATCAACAACAAGAAAAGCATTTTACTAAATTATGGCTATATCAAACTTGGACAGCAACACAACAGACCATAATAATTGTCACATGTATAAGGGCTTATTATAAGAAATATAATAATAAACTAAGCTTGAAATACAAAATAAGGATTCAGACTCAAAATAAATTAAAACCTCTGCCTCTCTCTAAAGGTCATTAAATTCTGGTTAGAATTAATTAGGAAATAAAAATACTCTGAGAAGTCTTATTTCTTTGAAGTTTTTAATAACAGGATTGTCATCAGTCTATATAACCTGGCATAAATCTAGAGCAAGGGGTTGAACTAAGGAGGTCCTTGAGAAACTGGTTTTGCTATATGTTTATGTCCAGAAGGATTAAAGTAAACTCATAAACAACAGGGTTGGAGTACACAAGAAAACAACAGCATTTGGAACAGATATAAAGCATTATTAAAAAGTAAACATTCTCCTAAGCATCTACCCATATAACTGGAAAACATGCATTTGCAGAGGTGTGTGCAGTCCTGTGTTCATTGCAGCATTATTCACAGTGGCTAAGACATGGAGACAACAAAGTGTCCTGTGATAGAGGACTGGATAAAGAAGATGTGGTACATATACTCAAAGGAATGCTACTCTGCCATAAGAAAAGGCCAAAAATACTGCTATTTGTGACAAAGATGGACCTTGACAATATTATTCTAAGCAAAATAAGTCAGAGAAAGCTAAGAACCATAATTTCACTCATATGTGGGCTATAGAACTGAAACTCATGGATGTAGACAATAGTGTAGTGGTTACCACAGGGAAGGGGGTATGGGAGTGATGGAGGGTGGAGGAGACCTGACATATGGTGATGAAAGATGGTTTGACTTTGGGTGGTGGACACACAGTGCAATACACAGATCTTGTATCATAGAAATGTACACTTGAATATATGATCCTATTAACCAATGTCACCCCAATAAATTTAACAAAAAATAAATTCAAAAAGATGGTTTACATAAAGCAAAATATAAATAAAATATTTAAATTTTCTCTTGCCTCCAAAAAAAAAAAAAAGAAAACATTTTCTTACCTTTTTATTTTTAGATATATAGATAATACATGAAAACTTCTATGAAAACGTTTGGGATAAATGAACAGTTGCAAACCACAAAAAAGAAAATAGAATTTTCTGGCAAAATTCTTCAGTTCTTTAATTGGCATTTTTGCCACTGGAAGGTAAATTTTTAATTAAAATTTTATTGTTTAATATTTTCCCCTAGATCATAACCAACAATCTAATTGGAGAGGCAATGTGTGTATGGTGTGTATGTGTCTATGTGCACGTGTGTGTGATTTAGGGCCAATACTTTAATTATTACTATTTTATTTACACTTTAGTAATATTATTTTTCCACTGGGAAATATGCAGAGAGAGAAACTCACTCTTTATTCATTGTACAACAGAGAACCACATCACTGACCTAAAGGTAAAACACCCTGCCTCCGGTTAGCTCAAACCTTTGATCTATCCAACACACTAACAACATTATTTTTGATGGAGATTCAGTGAATTTCAAATCTGGTCTCCATAAATCATTTATAGCTATAAGCAATCCTCACAGGCAGCCTTATTCCATATTTACAAATCCTTTTGGGACAGGTTTCTTACTGTATCTCCATTTCATCAGAATAGGAGAGAGACTGAATATCAATTTCTTTCAAAAAATGTTGTCCCTAGACACATGTAACCATAGTCAAAGAAGAATTTGCTAGCAAAAATAAAACTCATTCACAATCAATTGCCCCTTTTGTGCCAAGTGAATCTATTTGGGACTGCACTTATGGACATTGGTAGGATGAGGTAGCAAACACACTAGCTGAATATTTTGGAATTCAGCCTGAGTAAATCAGAGAATATAAAGTGCTAGAAGTCTAAGCAAAACAACCCTATGAATAAATTTCGGAGACTTTTACAAGGAGAAAAACATGCCATTCTGAAGGACAACTACTTTTGTTTTTGACATCCCCAGAATAACCTTAACAGTAAGAACTTGCTTAGAGGATAAAATGTTCTGGCTAATGAAATAATAGCTTTCACAGCTCAGTGCTGCAGACTAAGAAGAGGGAGAGGGGAAATTACCAGGGCCTCTGGCAGTTAGTGTTATACTTTCATCTTGGGCTCTTTTATTTAATCACAGGTATTCTTACAGAAGCCTGTAGCAGAGTAAAATATCTATTGCCTGATCAAAAAGAAATTATTTTTTGGTGAGAATTATTATCATAATACCATTATTATTTCTAACCTTTGGAATGATAATCCAGTTTAAAGGTTGCCCCTTCAACTAGTGTGTCTTAAGTGTAAGTGCTGGCCTTCAATATTTTTCCTCCATCTAAATTGTCAGTTTAGTTTTCTAGTTAATAGTTACTGAAATGTACACTGGGGAGCCATCATATGTAAAAACTGTCCTAGAGTTCCTCAAAAATAGAGCAAATCATACCCTGAAAAAAAATTACAACCCAAGAAAGGATTTTAAGAAAAAAACTAAAAACAGATTGAATTATAATGATGTAAAATGTAGAGAATTTCAACTATGCTGTACTCAGAAAGTATAGATTGACCTCCACCTGTAATTTAACTGCAGATTTTTAATAATGTCATAAATTATTTTCTGTGTATGTAGATAATGCAATGAACTATTTGTGATACGACAGCAAGAAATAGAGTCATTCATAGTATCACATTTATCTGTATTATTGTTTTAATGCATTCATACTATTCTTATAATATGTATTTCATTGTAGTTGATACTACTGAAAAAGTAAATAAAATTTTATCCTCCATCATGGAAAGATGTGATTTTTATTTTATGTGTCAGATTGGCTAGGCTATGGTGGCCAGTTGTTTGATCAAACATCAGTTTAAATCTTGCTGTGAGGAAAATTTTAAAATGTGATTAACATTTAAATAAATATACTTTAAATTAAACAAATTTCTTTTCATAATAAGGTGGGCCTCATCCATTCCATTGAATGCCTTTAAAAAAAAAAAAAAGATGACTGAAGTCCCCAAACAAGAAGGAATTCTGCCTTCAGACTGCTTTTAGAGTCAAGAATGGAGAATCAACTCTCCTTTGGGTCTCTTGTTTGTCAGTCTGATTTGAAAATTTTTGCAGATTTTGGATTTACTAGCCCATAATCACATGAGCTAATTGTCTATAATCTCTCTGTCTCTCTCCTCCCACTCTCTGTCAGTACACACACACACACACACACACACACACACACACACACACACACACCACATCATATTGGTCTGTTTCTCTGGAGAACTCTAATACATACTTGTGAACCTTCTAAAATTAGAATTGCCTCTTTTATTCCTCTTCCTAGCATTATGGTCACTTTCTTTTATATGCTTATTAATATTCAAAGTTAAGAGTTTTCAGGATATGACATTTCTAGAGAGTTTGTCCTTTTTCCTATCTTTAATAATTAGTCATTGAATTTGAACTAATTGCAGACAGTTTTCTAAAGATATGGTGGTGGAAAAGGGAAGTTTCTTTTCTTAAGTAGTTTCCTTTCTAGTATAGACCAGTCAGGATCTCCTGAAAAGTCAGTTGAATTTTAAAACCAATTTATATTAAATGTTATCTAATGTTAATATAAAAGTTTCCATATAAAATTAAGATGCTTCTAGTTTATCTACTTCATGACTATATTTAATGATTTGAAAGCATTTACCTAGTATTTAGTATATATGAAACTTTGATTACTAAAAATTGTTTGAATAATTCATTATTTTGACTCATTCAATATAAACCTTTCTTATATGTCTACATAATAGTTACAGCAGCTTGAAGAGAGGCTGAGCCATTGTAATTGTAATGTATGTAGTTAATAGTGTAAAACTCTAAAGAAATAACCAGATGCATAGATAACAGTTTTTCCTTATTAAAAATTTAAACTTGGATTATAATTTTGCACAGGAAATAACTTATTTAAGTGGTTTTTATAAAGTAGTTGCATTTCTAATTTACATTCTGGTTCCTAATTACTGCTACTGGCCCTAATTGAGGGCTTCATTATTTATTACTAGGACTAGATTAATGGTCTCTCCACAATCTCCTTTCACCTCCTGGCTCTGCCATCTCGTATTTGGGCTATGCACTGTATAAGTACATAATTTCCTATTCAAAAGCTCTAAATAATTTCATATCACACAGAGAATAAAATTCAAATATCTCCACTCTTAACCTGAACCTTTATAATGTTCATACCTAACTCCCTAGTCTAAGATTAACTTCATTTGATTGTTTTACGATGCTCACCTCTGCACTTTGTATACACAGCTTACTTCCAAAGTTCTATGTATTTATTATAACTTGAATTCTTTCATTTTCACTCAAATTTCTCCCCTCCAAATGGCTGCTACTCAAAAATCCAATATATCCTTTAAGATATATTTCAAATTTCTGTTTAGAAAACCTTCTTTAGGTCTCTGAATCCATCTTGTTTGTATCTTATACTCAAAAATCACTATTTAGCAATTATCAGTCCTCCTTGTATTAGAATTACTTATATACTTGTCTTTCTTCCAATTACAAGCACCATGTTCCATTTATTATGTGTGTTTCACAAAGCATTACAGAAGAGTTGTTTGCTAATCATTTGTAAAGTCAGGGTTCTTAGGTAACACTTTTAAGAAAAATAAGTTATCTTTAAAGTCACAACAACCAAATATATGGAGTTGAGTAGCAAAGTTTTCAAGACAAATATCTGAAATTCCCATTTCTCTCAATAAATAGGAGCAAGTTGGAAATCTATTCTGAAATTTGACAACTAAAATATTAAAACCAATTTATAGTGGTTGATAATATCCATCCATGGACATTCCTTAATATCTGGTTATTTCTCAAGCCTGAAGTTCTAAAGCATGAAATATGCAACCAAAGCTTAATATAAAATGAATTTGCAAGTTAATTACTGTGACCTTTAGATATATAGTCTAAATAAATAATGTATCAATAAAGAGGCAGGTGGAGTTGGGGTAGAATGCAAATAAGAGCAGTTGTATTTAGAAGAAAGTTGTTGACTCATGAAAGTATATCAAATCTAGCTGGTGTTTTATCAAAAACTGTGAATAGTCTGAGATGTTACCTCATTTTTTGTGTATATATACATATATCCATAATATATATATGCATATGTATAATATATGAGACACCTGAGCTAAGGAAAAGAGTTCTTGATACAACTATATCAACAGACAGAATGACACAGTTAGCATGCATCCTCCACACCTGGACCTGCTGGCAAAGCACTGAGAGTCAATGAAAACCTGCTATATGCATCATGGGTAATATCCTTAGATGAAGCATGGGTTGAAGAACAATGGATTTTATGTTTTTATACAGTAAGGAGATACATGCTTCCCCCTTCCTTTCGGGAAGAATGGAGAAAAACTTCTGCTCTTTGTGGATGTGATATAAAGGGCCCTAGGCTCCTATGCTAACTCTTTGGAATTAAATATGCACAATAAAAACCAGATGTCAAAACAAAGAGATGTCCCCAAAACTGGTCTTCATCACATTAACATGCATAGATCTAGGGCACAGTGCTTCAATTTTCCTGGTACCTTGGAAGTCAATTCAGGGACTTAGTCCAGACTGTAACCATTGGCAATCTAAGGTAGATAACAAAAGTTCTCTTATCCTTCTGGATAGGACAATTAACTAGATAAATGGCCATAACTCTAATTCTCTTGGTGTATGAGGAGAAAAATGTTTTTATAGGTAAAAGTACACATTCCTTACATTTCTATTGTACGCATTTCCATATCTAAGCGGGGCAAAGATTTTCTCAGACTATATTGTGCATTGGGCTTTGTCATAGCTTCCATAAAATATTAATTAAGGTATAGCATCTTTCTATGTCAAGCAAGATCTGGTTATAAGTTGATTTTTCCCAAGCCATAGGGGGAAAATGCACTTACCAGAGTACTGATGTCAAGTCTCATTGCAATTATTTTTATTAATTAATGAATAAATAATCATCCCTTGACTATATGATTCTCTTATGAATTAGCCAGAATAAGGCAGACCAATGAACATGATCTTTACTGGATACACTTCACTAAATTGAGCTTCTAGACTTACAAAACTTAAAACTAAGTTTCAAACCATTGTAAGTATGCTTCTCGCATAGCAACCAGTTCTCTAGTCTCCAAGTTTTATGTTGCTCTCTGACTCTCCAGTATCACCAATTTCTACTTCTAGGTCCATGTTACCTGTAGAAGTACCTAGCCAAAGGTGTTTCAATCTGTTCCCTTCCTCTCAAATATATATATATTTTTTAATTTCATTAATTTTTAGAGATAGAGGAAGGGAGAGAACACAGAGAGAGAAACACTGATGTGAGAGCGGAACGTTGATTGGCTGCCTCCTATATGCCCCCTACCTGGCATTGAGCCAACAACCCAGGCATGTGCCCTGTCCCAGAACTGAATGACAGCCTTTCAGTACACAGGATGACACCCAGCCAACTGAGCCACACCAGCCAGGGTTCCTCTCAAATATTTTTCTGTGCTTCGTCCTTCTTTATCAAATTTATCTGACTGTTTCTGTGTAACAAGTTGGTAAGTGAACTGACAGTTATCTAGTAATGGGCGTTAACTTATTCATTGAAAGAACAAATTTGTACATACCATGTGCAATGTGAACATCATGCATAGGGCTCCTAACTTTACAACAATACAGGACAATATATGTTTAAAGAGAAGACAATCTTTAAATGAGGGAATATTATGAACATTATAAAGAAGGCACTGTGTAACTGTGTGCATGCAGGAGCACAAACATACAGAAGTTCTTTTATTTTTAGTGGAGGCCTTTTTGGAACAAAAATACATCCAGTTGGAATTCTGGGCTAGGTACACATGAACCATCATATTAGTAGACTTGGAATTTGGCCTGTTTCCTTTATTGGGAAATTTGCTTCCTAATTGTATTATTCTAAAAGTAACTCTCTCAAAATTCGAGTTAATTATTTTTGTACCCTATTTATCCTTTCAAATTATCCATTACCACCAGTGGCATCATGTAGTATTAGTTTTCTATGGTAGTAAATTTTCCTAATCATAAAAAGTTCTCAATGAAAAGAAAATATCCACAAAGATTAAAGATGCTCATGAGAACAATGATCAGTATTTCATGCTTTGTTGTTTATTTATTAAATGTAAAGAGTCTAAATGAAATTTTTCTATTTTGTCTTCAAATTTATATAAATTAGATCTCTTGGCCCATTTGTTTTTATATGAATTTGTTATATATTTTCTTTTTACCTTCTACAGATTTTGATTTCTTGGTATGTGGAATGATTTTGGATGGTAACACTGTTGAAAATGGGAGTTATAAGGTTAATAAATCAGTATTAACATGATTTTCCTATAAATATTACAATAAATGGCACTTTTAGAAAATAACTGTTATGACCTTTTCTTAATTAAAAAGAAGCTGGCACTATTAGGAAATTTTATTAAATATCTGAATTGAAGAGATGATATTCTGGAACTTTTAACAAACTACATATTAAAATTCTAATGATGATTTTCAGTTTTTAAAGATACTATATTACTGTTTTTCTATTAAATTAAAGGTAACTAAATCTTTAATTTATATGATTATCTTTTCAAAGACCATTGAAATAATCCATCATAAAACATATTTTTAACATTTGCAAAAAATTTGGAATATCAGCATACTTTATAACGTTTGCCAGTTTTCGTATGGTGCTTGTTAAAAACAGTTTTTTGTTTTTTGTTTTTGTTTTTCTCTAAATTGGATGAGAAAAGATTAGTAATGTTAAGTGATTTACCAAAAATATTTTGCTTCTTTCTTACTTGTGAACGTAAAAATCAACCAACACTATTAAGAAGATAACCTTTGCCATATGTAGTAAACCTTCTTCAATGAGTTTCTGTATCATGGTTACAGGCACCAAATCTTTTATCTTCTTAATTAAAAAGTGGTGGTCACTTGCCCTGGCCAGTTTTGTTCGGTGGTTAGAGCATCGGTCCTTGGACCAGAGTCACAGGTTTGAGTCCGGTCAAGGGCAAGTAACTTGGTTGCAGCTTAGTTCCTGGCCCTGGGGTCATGTGGGAGGCAACCAGTTGATGTGTCCCTCTACGTCAATGTTTCTCTCTCTCTTCCTCCCATTCTACCTGAATATAAATAAAACTATATCCTCAGGTGACGATTAAAAAATATGTGGTGGTCACTTAACTTGATACAAACTTTAATTTATCATTTACTTATCTATTAAAAAATAATAAATATACTGATAATTAATCAACAAATATTTATTCTCATCTACAGCTCAGCACTATGAATTGAATTGCCTAGAAAGCTGTATAAAATGAGAAAACTACCTGCAAAACTTTGTTATTTTCTATTCAGCAACAGAAATAGCATGCTGAGTTTTGATAATTCTAGTATCTAGATTTTATCCCAGAATTTTAAATATGTAGATATGAAATAAACAGTATATATATGTAAATTAGAGCCAGGGTTGAATTAGAAATTATTTTTCTTCAAATGGTATTTTTTAAAATATGTTTTTATTGATATTTGAGAGAGAGAGAGGAGGGAGAGAAAGATGGAAACATTAACGTGAGAGAGAAACATTGATTGGCTGTCTCCTGCACGCCCCCTACTGGGGATCAAGCCTGCAACTTGGGCAAGTGCCCTGAACAGGGATTGAACACGGACCTCTCAGAGCATGGGATGATGCTCAATTCACTGAGCCACACCAGCAGTGCTTTTTTATTTCTAACATAAATTTTTATTCAACAGAACAATATTTGTTGACCACTAACCCTGGATAACACCAAACATCTTTTCATGAGAATTCATATTATAAAGAAAGTACTTTCAACAGAGATTGAGAACAAGTCAAAATAACCCTGAACACTTCTATTCAGCATTTTACTGGAAAAAATTATCAATATCACAAACATCACTGTGATCACACTGAAATAGAACAAGAATTTATTCACAAAAACAAAAGCAGAAATGTCCTTCACCTGAAACTTGATAGACCTCCTACTAAACTTTGCCTTGGTAAACGGAGTATAAAGATAGTGAGAACAAACACAACACATCCAAATGCATAAGTGCAGTTTAAGACAGGGAGGGAGAGTTAAATTCATTGTGCTTAATACTTTTATTGATAAAAATGAAAGAATAAATATAACTAAATTAATTTCCTAACTCAAAAAATTTAAAGAAAAGAACAACCAAAAAAATCAAAAGAAAGCACAATTAAGGAAATGAATTAATAAACATTCATTACTGAAACAGGAAGTAGAACACAGTAGATTTAATAAACAAATGAAAAGAATGGTTCATTGAAAAATAATAAAACAAAAACACTAGCTAACTTAAGGGATAAAAAGAGAAAGCACAAATGTACAATAGAAAATATAAAAGGGTGTAAACACTACTAAAACAGATGAAAAATTTAAAGATCATAAAAGTCTACTTTGTTGACTTCTAATGAAAAAAATTAATTTGATAAGTTGGACAATTCCTTAAGGCAGCGATTTTAAACCTTTTTATCTCATGGCACACATTAACTAATTACTAAAATTCTACAGCACACCAAAAATACCCCCCAAAAAACAGAAAACATTTTTTTTTGCTGATTTGACTAAAAAATAGGTATAATTGTGATTCATTCACAACAGACAGCTATTGTTGTGTTAGATTTTTTTTTTTAAATCTAAGGGAAAAGAGGTCAGTGTCCCTGACTAAATTGTTAGGTACTGCATGTTTTAAAATTCTGGTGGCACATTGGTTGAAAATCGTTTCCTTAGGGTAAAGCAAGTTACTAAAGTGAACTTATTTGAGTTATAATCCTTAGAAAGACCAATTTCGTCATTTAAGGACTTTAGTAAATTTATTCACAAAGTAGTTTCCTTCTATCCCTTCAGATTCACTCACCATCTTTCTTGATCTTAAGAAAGGAAGTGGTCCCCTATTGACCACATTAATGATCCCCCTTAACCTCTAATTTCTGGCAGTGTTATTGATCTGGCCACATGCTTTTTAAATTCTATTGGCATGATCATAAAGGGTATTCTAATTATCCTTAATGAAATTATGGATTGCAAAAATGGATTTTGAAATATTGAACCACTTTTATATTCCATATATAACCATAATATATATTAATCTTTATTGAGCTACTGGTTGCTATTTTTCCTGATGTTAACACAAGTATTGGACAACTCATAGGCTCAATTCACCAAGTACCATGGGACAACTAATTGAATCTATGAGATAACAAACCGGAAAACAGAAAACAGAGCTAACAAACCGGAGCATATAGTAAGAGATAACAAACCGGAAAACAGAAAACAGAGCTCAGAATATCCTGGACCAGGATTAGGGCTCTATTTCCAGATGCACTACTAGCTTAGTTGGTCACAAATACTAAAATAGGTTTCCCAAGTACTTAGGTCTCCTTGCCAAGGTCTGAGGATGATACACCTTTTAGCGTCACTTCAGCAATGGCACTTCCCCCCAGCTACTTCCAGACTCCAGATTATTTTGGCATCTCAGAACCAACATTCAAAGATTACAGCAACAGTTTCGTAGCACCTCATCTTCCAACATCTGAGCTCTGGCTCAGTGGAGTTCTTCTTTGAGATTGTAGACTTGAAGTCCCTTAACCTCTTCTCTACTCCAACAGGGAGGTTACCTGTCTCCGGAGGTTATGTTGGGGTCACGTCAGTCTTCCTTTCTTGCTCATTAAATGTTTCAACACCTGCATAAACAATTTTCTTTACTAAATTTTTTCTATTTCTATTGAAAAAACTAGTATTATCTGACGTATACACTTATAAGTCAGCAATAAAGCAATCAAGCACCGATCAAAAACAAATTTCTAAAATTGTTCGGTGTAAAACGAGTGTGGTATGGTCTATTAGTTTCTACGTGGCTTTCACATATTTTGTACTTTTGGGCTTTTTGAAGTAAGGTGCAGGAGGACTGAAATTTTTCAGAATAGTCTGTGACTGGGTAGATACATTTATTTTAGTCTGGGATGAACTTTCAATGAGTTATTTTGGCCACAGACCTAAGCCACACTCTTCAATAACTTTTTAAGTAATAAATGTACAAATGAATTTTTTATGTGTGTGTGTGTGTGTGTGTATATATATATATATATATATATATATATATATATATTAGTTCTGAATTTTGGAAGAGGTATAATATTATTTCTCCCTTTAAACTTTCAACATACAGGACAATCACAGTGACTTCCAACAGGCCAGGAAAAAGAAAAATAGGAGACTCGCTGTCAAGTCAGACACCCTCCGTTTTTATATTCCCATTCCACAGTACTGTTTCTGAGGGTATCTTTATTGCCTTGAACATCTTCCAATTTTACCTGTTCTCTTACCTATTTTCCCCTGGCTATTTCACCACTGGAGAAGTGATGATGTATTCAGAAGCCACTTGCCTACACACTTAGTATGAACTCTCCAAAGATGTAAATTATTTCAGTGAAATACTGTGTAGAAAATCTGACCAGGTAAAATGTATGTTATGCAAACAAAATTGTTATAATTTGTTAAGAAACACAAAAAAGCCAAGCAACCACTTTTGATACTATTAGAAGAGCAGCTAGAGAGAACACGTCTGTACTAATCTCTTAAGAGGAGAAAAGATAACATAATAGGTCATTTCTGGCTTTCATTTTTATAAGTATTTGGACTCATTAAATGTACTAAGCTCCCCAGAGATACATACACACAAGAATTCATTTACCTAAAAACATTCCATTCCTTCACATAAAAACATAAAAGGTTTTTTTTATATTTTATATTTATTAGGGGCAATAACTTCATTGCTACGTAAAAGCCTCCAATATAACCAGGACACTGGGGGCGGGGTGGGGGGAGGTTGAAGAATGAAAGAAGTAGAGAGACAAAAGTATAATATTTTGAAACACTATTGTCATAATGTGATGTATATGCAATCTCTTTCTGAAGGCTGAGCTCCTCACCTAGCTGGGGGTAATTGCATCTGATTACTAAAGCTAAAAGATACAAGATGCTTTCAAAAGGTTTATCCAGACAGGTTCAAAGGTAATTTCCCAGAACCCCTTATGTGACTAAGATCACCTAAAGCTCAGGAAGATCAGAACAGCAGTGGGTTTTGCTGAAGAGAATTTCTAAGATTTGGAATCATTTAAATAGGTTTGTAAAATTTGAACAGATAATTTAAATAGTGGCTATCAGTAGCATTAATTAATATTACAAGGGCCTAATAAAGTTTTAAAATATTAAAATATCCGAATACATTTATTCAAAAGAAAAGATTATAGCAAGAAAAAGATAAAAATGTAAGGAAAAAAAAGGACACTTTCTTTTCTTTTCTGAATAAAAGAGATGTGTGAACAGCATTCTATTAATGATTTAGTGTTTATAATGGTTCAAGGTCTTTCTTTGAAATATCTACATATGATACGCACTTGGAGAATAGCATACTAAATTTATTTAAGATGGGCAGGGTAAATAGATAAATGGATTTTGTATTTTCAATGTTTAATGATAAAATACTAACATAGGGATATAAAAAAGTGAACACACAATATAATATGCAGATGATGTAATATAGAATTGTACACACAAAACCTATATCATTTTTTTTATCCTTACCCGAGGACATTTTTTTTGTGTGTGTTTTTTTTGTTGTTGTTGTTCAGATAGAGTGGGAGGGAGAGAGAGGAAGAGACAGAGAGAAAGAGAGAAACATTGACGTGAAAGGGACACATCAAGTGGTTGCCACCTGCACGACCCAACCAAGGCTGGGGACAAACTGCAACAGAGGTACATGCCTTTAGCGGGAACTGAACCCGGGTCTCTCTGGACAGCAGGTGGATGCTCTAACCGCTGAGCCAAACTGGCCAGGGCCAAAATCTATATAATTTTATTAACCAATGTTACCCCAATAAATTTTAAAAAATTAATCCTATTGCAACTGTTCCAAAAAAATAAAAAAGGAAGAAGAGGGGAACATTTTCTACTATATTCTATGAGGCCAGCATTATCCTGCTACCAAAGCCAGAGAAAGATTCCATGAGAAAACTATAGACCAATATTACTTATTACAATATTACTTATTGGTCTATAGACCTTATAGATACAAAAATCCTCAGCCAAATACCAGTAAACGAAATCCAATGGCACATTAAAAAGAATTATACAATATGACCAAGTGGGATTTATCCTAGGAATGCAAGGGTGTTTCAGCATAGGCAAATCAATGTAAGCCATAGAGCACACTAATAGAACAAAGGAAAACAACCACATGATCATCTCCATAGGTGCAGGAAAGCATCTGACAAAAATTCAACACCCTTCATGATAAAAAGTCTCAGCAAACTAAGAATAGAAGCCCAGTCGTTGCTGCAACAACTGGATATCTATAAGAAAAAAAAATTATCAACTTGAATCTCCACAGTACAACATATTCAAAATTTATAATGTATGATTCTATTTATATAAAACCCTGAAAAATGAAAACTACAGTAACAGAAATCAGAGTCGTGTTTGCTTGGGGATGGAGCATGAGGCTCAGGAAGAGGGATCACAAAGAGGCACAAAGAAACCTCTGTGGGTGATGGGTTGGTCCATTACCTCGGCTGTGATAACTTCATACGAACACATGCCAAGACTTACCCAATTTTACACTTTAAATGCTATAGCATATTGCATGTTAGTTATATCACAATAAAGCTTTTAAAAATATGAATAAAGAATGTCTTAAAAATAATAGTAATTTTTGGAAGAATCAGGAATTGCCTGCTATAAACATGTTATCAATCACCTTATGCTTGAAGACTTAGCACAAAGTTTCACAATGCAAACATGTATGTGTGTGTATTCATATGATAAGACTTTGTTCTCTCCCAATTATTTTTCCTTTGTGACAGTAAGAGTTTCAGGCTATTTTTCCCCCTTACTTGCTGGTTCATTTCTGCCTCAGAACATGGTTATCTTCTGTAATTTGATGTTAATAAATGAGGTCACAAAAATTTTTTAGTTAGAATTAACGCTGAGTAGGTCTTGGATATAATGGAGGTACCCTTATTTAATGTCCCAAATACAGTTTAAGGCATAGAAAACACAGACCTAATGGACCAAACTGAAAACTGCTGAGTATGGGCAGTCTTTGTGAAAACAAACAAGGTCCTACTTTTTTTCCTCCTTTTTGTGCTCTATACAAATATTTGATATATATCAGTCACTGTTTAAAAATTGCAATTGCTTACGTTCATCTGTGGTTCTTGCTGGTTGTTTAAAAAGTACAATGTCAAAAACAAAGGAAAGAACAAAAGGAAATAGCCTGTTCCTCATTTTCTATTGATTTTATGATATATTAATAAAATACATATAAAATATCAAAATAAATGCTGTACATAGTATTCATTCACACCCAAAATATGCATTTATTAACTCTTTTCTTCTTGTGCCTATGGTAACAATTGTATTGAATAAACAGATCTGAGATATTTTATATTTCAATTATACAAGTTATATTTTAACATATCATATTAACATATTTCAATTTTAAGAAGGTAATTTTTGCATTGGCACAAACTTAAGGAGGCTAAATGAACAATTCTGCCAAAATCAACAGTATCTAATTTTTTATGTTAATTACTGAAGCTACATATGTTTAAAAAATGCAATCACACTTTCTCAATTTTCCGATCACACATTCTTCTCTATTCTTTTGTCAAATACAAGTCATCACCTATCCAACAATATTTTATTGAAATCTTATTCAATATACCCTGTGTTTCTTATCGTATTGCTTGTGCCTTCTTAATCCATCATGTCATTAAAAAAGGTGTCTTCTTTAAAGCAAGTTTCCATTATACCCTGAAGACATCGATCTTTACAAGTCTAGGAGAATATTTCTTATTCCAGTTTTAATTAACACAGAATCAATACATTATGTAGGTTTATCGAATTTATTAAGGATGAATGTTATGGGTAGATATTTTTGGATATTATAATCTCAAATTAAATATAAAGAAGTACCTTCTGTTCACATAAATAAACATATGTAACATTCTTTTTATATTTGATCTTCTTTAGAAACTTTCTGAGGTCTGCAAACTTATAACTTTCCTTTCTCCTTTGCAGGACTTGCCCTGTATGTAAAAACAAACTAAATATGGTCCTGTGATTGCCCAAACAGATTATATCAGTGAACACACTGATATACTTTATATCATGAATCCACCTAATTTTTCAAACATAAGTATTTGATATTTTTTAAAAATATGTTTTCATTGATTTTAGAGAGAGAGAAACATCCATGTGAGAGAAACATTGACTGGCTGCCTCCTGCACGTCCCCTACTGGGGATTGAGCCTGCAACCCAAGCAAGTGCCCTGACTGAGAATCAAACCTGGACCTCTCAGTCCATGGGACGATGCTCAATCCACTGAGCCACACCAGCTGTGCGGTATTTGATATTTTCAATGGAATCGATGACACCCATAATTTTCACCTGAAAGATCTCAAATATACTTTCCCGAGTTTTTATTCAATAATCTTCAGTACAATAACATAAAATACATATCTGATTTGTTACAAAAAATATTGAATATATGGAGTTTGATCTTTTGAAAAATGGTAGCTTGACCACTAAAGAAAAAAAAAAGGACATAAAAATCTTAAGGATTCAATTTTAATTAATTTATTAAGTTAAAAACAATATAGATTTAAGTCTTAAAATTTTGGACTCTACCCATCAATACCTGTGTGACCTTAAAGAAAGTATTTAATACATTAACTTGTTGTCCTTATGAGAGGTAATTTATGTGTAAAGTATTAAAAGCATATTAGTCTGAACAGTCAAGAAACTATGTCAAAGCCTTTGAGTACTATACTCCAGTTTATCCAAATAGTCAGGCAGGTGATAGATTGGAGCGTGTTTAGTTAGAAAGTAGTTTTAACAACCTTCTAAAATAAACTGGAATGTTATAAAAAGCAATTAGATTGCTGTTTTAGATCTACCAGCCATACAAACTTTAATAAAATACTTTATCTTTCTTAATCACTATTGTCTTATCCATTAAAAGGGTTCCTAATAAACTTTTTGAAATCCATAAAATATTCACTTTATAGTATTTTTTTTTCTTTCATATTATCAGAGAGTATAAAGAGAGCTTCAATGTTAAAAATAAAAATTTGTCAGTAAATAAATATTGTGCTAATAGGTGGGAGAGAATCTGAGTCAGTAAGACTTGACTTAATCTAAAGTAATATAAAACGAGGAAAAATGATCTGGACCGTGGAGATATATAACAGGGTATGGCTTAGCCCACAGGGAAGCCATCTGCAGGAAATGACTGTAGCAATAAAGAAACAACAGAGGAAAATTCTTCAAACAGGAAGAAAAAAGCAACACTTGGATAAAGAGGCAGAGACAGAGAAATGTATCAAGTAGAGGGAAAGGAAACCAACAGCTTCACACCTCTAGCCACAGTCTGGAGGTGTAATTGTTGGGACAGAGTAGGAAGTGAGGCTCTTCCAGCTTGGTATGTTCGAGGCTCGCTGCTGTGGCCCTGGGCTCTAACAGCTGTGAGACTTCGTAGTCTGCTTCTGTATGCTTTGTCACAAGTGATCATGAGATGGGAAATATTAGAACAAAATTAGATTGTAGAAAACTGAAGCCCAATATTAGAGAGAAAAATGTAATAAAAGAATCTATTCATCTTAGTCAAGAAAAATAAGAAAACCAACAAATTCAATAAGTATGGCATGTTACTACTCTCTGAGAAATCACGATGGCAGTACAATACCTGGATATGGGAAAATGACCTAACTCTCTTTGAAACAGGAAAGATAGATTCCACAATCCACATGCCAGGGGGCACGACAATGAATTAATGGTAAAAAACAACACTGCCTTGGCTGGTTGTAGCAGCATCTGGTACTCCAGAAGATGGAGGGTTCGACCACTGGTCAGGGCATGTACCCAGGTGGTGGGTTCAATGCCCTGTCAGTGCTTGGGTGCGGGGCAACGGATTGGTGTTTCTCACATCAATATTCCTCCTTCTCTCTCTCCCTCCCGTCCTCTCTATAAGATCAATTTTAAAAAAAAAAGATTGTCTAAAAAACAAAACTAAAAACTTCTTTTTGAGTGCCTATAGTAGGAAGAAGTGAGCAATAGACGATGTGTGGTCACCCTAAAATCAATGATACAAAACATATGATTATTTCTTACTTATTCCATACTTTTTAAGGTTTATAAAATGGAAACTCTAAAAGATTAGACATTTTACAAATTCTGTACAGCCAGTAAGTAGCAAATATGATTTGGAATGTTGGTCTCTTGTCTCCAAATCCCAACTCTTTCCACTCTCTCCACAACATACTTCCTGGTCTTGAAATGTTAAATTGGTAACACTGGAGATACAAGAAAATACTTTTGTAGTGTAGTCCAGCCGGTGTGGCTCAGTGGTTGAGTATCAATCCATGCACCAAGAGGTTGCCAGTTTAATATCCAGTCAGGACACATGTCCAGGTTGTGGTCTAGATCCCCAGTGGGGGGCATGCAGGAGGTGGCCAATTGATATTCTCTCTCATTGATGTTTCTACTCTCTCTCCCTCTTCCTTCCTCTCTCTCTAAAATAAATGGAGGAAAATAAAATATTTTAAAAAATATAATATAGCCTAGGAATCAGTTGCTGATTCCTGTGTAACAAACCAGCACAAAATTTAATGCTTTAAAACATTAAACAATTTTCAACCTTTTTCATCTCATGGCACACATAAACTAATTACTGAAATTCAGCACCATGCCAAAAAATATATTTTTTTGTGGACCAGACAAAATAAAATAGGTATAATTTTGATTGACTTACCAAAAAAAAAAGTAATTACCTACTCTTTTTGTTCCAAAGTGACTTTTGAAAAATCAGGTGCCTATACTTGTATATAGGATTCCTGGTATCAAGAGTTAATCAATCAGATGCAACTTTATTATGCAACATAACCAATAAGATGTAACTCTGTTAAAAATATTTGTGGTTCAAGACGGGGCATTCACACCAAACAGCTATGGTGCGGGCTGTTGTCATTTTTTCATTTGACAATCTAAGAGAAAAGAAGTCAATGACCCTTACTAAATAGTCAGGTATTGCATGTTTAAAAAATTATTGCAGCACTCTGGTTGAAAATCACTGCTTTAAAACAATGACCATTTATTATTTCATGATAATTTGGATCTGAATTTAGGTTGTGTTCAGCTATTCACTTGCTTTGGTCTAAGCTGGAGCTCCCTTTTAAATCTGCAGTCAGCAATAAGTCAGGAGGGAGCTCTATTTATTGGTGTTTGCTGGTTTATGCCCGGAAGACAGTGGTGGGCTTGGCAATTGGGCCCTGTATTCCTTGTCATCCTGCTGGGCTCCTTCACAAGTCTGCTTGGATTGGTGTCAAGAAAGAAGAAGAACCATCGTTGAGCTCTTTAGGCTAGGCTGAGAACTGTACAATGCCACTAACTCTGAATTCTCTCAGGTGAAAATTCTCTCTGATAGTTAGAGATCAGTAAACTTTCATCTTGTCTTTCTCATATTATAAGAAAAGTTAAATATCTTTTCATATGTTTAGGAGTTCATTGAATAAACTATCTTTTCCCTATTTCTCTATTTTGTCTCTAGTCTTTTGAACATTGGTTTGTAAGCTTATATCCGTAGGTAATATTTATATAATAGATGAGTTGGAAACATGTAATGTCTAAAATAATTTTAAATTATTTTGTTTTAATACTTATATTTAAATATTCGTTGGTTCAACTAAAATTTTATTGTTTTTTTTAAGATGTGAAGAATGAATCCAACTTTACTTTTTCACAGTCTGACTTTCAAGTTCTAGTACAATTTATTAAGTAATTTATATTTTATCTACTAATTAGAATGTCACTCATAGCATATTTAACCTTTCAATAAGCATTTGGAACTTTAGTAGTGCTTTCTCTTGCATTCCATTTGTGAAGGAAAGGGGCCCCGTGCTAACCTGACAAGCTCAGGACAGTCCTGCTTGACAGCCATGCAAACGTCAGGACCTAACGTAACCACAAAGGAAGGTTTGAAACTTAAACTTTGTTAACTAACAGCAGTTTATGGCAGGTAGCCATGACCTAGGGTGGCATCTTTCCTGAAAAAGATCAGTTTTCACCTTCATGGAGCCTATTGTCGCTTTGCATCTCAGAAAACATACCTCTGGAATGGGGGGTAACTTCCTTCTTTTCCATACCCCTCAGGGCACAACCTATGCACCAGGGCAGAAACCACAAATCCCCTCACTGTTATTATTATCATGTTAACTATTGACTGTTATCCTGTACCCCCTTCTCTTTTGATTGTAATGTATAAACTGAGCTACAAAACAATCATTCTCCAGACATATCCAAAGCAGCCTTATCTCAATCCCTTGAGGTTTTGCTCCCTGGCATTTGTGGACAGTTTGGCTAAAATAAACTCACAAAATTCTTCACAGGTTTGAACCTTACGTTGACACATTGCTTTTTTTGTTTATTTATTAACCAATACCAGAACATTAATTAAAAGTTAGTTTAATATTTAATAGTCCTTGAAAAAGTGTTTTTTTCTTTACTTTTTTTTTTTTCAGGTTAAAGAGATAATATGATGTTTAGATATCATATAACGTTGGTATTTTTCCTACTTGAAAAATTAAGGTTGGCATGTCTAATTTTTCTTTTATTTCTTAGGATCCTTTATTTTCTCCTTTTCCTTTACTATCTTCTCTTCCGGAGTACCAGTATCACTACATACCTGACTCTTCCTAAGAAACTGTTTTTGGAGGCAGCTACACCATGTTACATACAGCTTCCAGTCTCTGTTAAAAGATCTGAGCAGGCAGGTGATCACATCCACAACGCAAGGCCAATGTAGAGCAAAGTGACTTTATTGCAAGTGCCTGGGTGCAGGTGGGCTAAGCCCAAAAAAGGAGTCAGCCTCGAACAACAGTTGAGGTGTAAGTTTTATGCTCTGCTTCTAGCTTCCGGCAGTTCCTGCTAATGTACTCTGCATGGCCCATTGTTCATTCTGCAGTTGGACTGGTCTGGTATCTCATCCTGCCTCTACTGGGTGATTCATTGTCTTGTGGATAATCTGAATAATCCATACTCAACAGAAAGCTGAGCAAAGGTCATGCAAGCAACACATTTTTCACAGTTTCTGCCTTTTGCAAGCTTTTACCTTTACCCTTTAAAACGTTATTAACCCTTGCATTCTTTCTTATAATCAGAGCTGTGGACTTCCAAGGGCTGATCCATATTTCGTAATTTGGCATTTGTTTGCATGATCTATTTTCTGGGAATGATTTCATCTATGTTTCCTTTAAATTTTCTCATTCTCTCTACTCTTAGTCATAGAATCTCTTAAACCCCTTCCCTGTTCTTTGCAGTGAGTACTTCACTAGAATTTGTTTTATTTTCCTATTCACAGATAATTTTAAGAATGTTATGTTTTCTGTCTCCTAGTAAGAAGGCATTGCTTCCAACAAAAATTAAAAATTATCAGAAAAGATACCATAAGAAAAATAAAACACATTTATTTTTGTATTTAATTCAACATTATTGTAATTAAATGGTTAAACTTAAAATGGTGTAGTTAAAATTTCCTGTAGCTGTCTTATGATACATTTTAAAAAGAAAAAAAGCCTGGAAAATGGTTTCTTCCCTATTTAAAATCCCTCTCATCCTTATCTCTAAGAGAAGTACAAGAGCAAATAAACATTTTCCTGTAACTATGTCTACCTTAAATGTTCCTAACATTGCCAGTTTTGCAGTTTGTAGAAATTAAAGCCACTTAAAGTACCCATTTTAAAACAAAATTTAATAAGACCCATGCCACCACAGCAGGAAAAAGGAACAGACACTTAAGCAACCATGTTAAAAACTCATTTATTTAAGCATTCATTTCCTTAGACATACAGGAAATGAAATGCAAACAAACTAACTAAATATAGGTTTTTAATCTAGACCCCAGCAGTCTGCATATTCAGAAGAAAACATGCCATTGTTTCTTCAGTGAACAGAACAGAAAAAGTGAACTTATGAATAATGAAATGTATAAAAATGATGACACTCTTCATTATATTTCTTAAAATAAAATGTCATAACATATAATATAGATAAATATTTTGTAGCTTGACCAGAACCTAATGTATAGCAAAGGGCCTACGACCGGAAAAGGAATATCCAGAGGAAACATCATTTCTTCACTGATGTCAAAGTTTAGTATGATTAATTCAATAATTGTGAAATTTAGTTATTTCTAAAGTCTTGCTATTTCCATTAAATTTTTCATTTTCCTTGAAGAATACTATTACACAAGCACAAATAATAACAAAAATAACTCTGCTCCTTATTTCTACAATGGGTAAAACAGTAAACAAAAGTAAACCTATAATATAGTTAGTAGGCTATTCCTCAACATTTATTCTCTTGTATTGAATTTTTGAACACTATGCTTAGAAATATACATACTCACATTCTTCTTTTCTATATTCCTGTAACTCTTGGTTACTTAACTACGATGAGAAGTGAGGAATTAATGAATTTAATACATTAAGACAGATACAAATCATAGTTTTGAAGAATATTTGTAGATATATCGCTGAGTAAATTCTCAGTATCTTTGTGTAAATATGCTGTGTGTATGGGCAGGGGTTATATGCATGTGTGTGTGCACATGGATAATTTAGCAAGCATGGATGTCAACTTTTTATTTTGAAAGATGATTTTAGCTGGACAACAATAATGCAGTTCAACTCAAAATAAAAGCTATTGATTTTACTAGGTCTGAGCAGGACTCACAGTAAGATCATGTTTAATAATTTATAAATTCTCCAATAATGAAGCATTAACATAAGAATTTAAACAACAGATGTTAAAATCATGACGTAGTTAGGAATTTCTATAAAACATACAAATAGGCAAAAGGGATTTATTAAACAGTCATAAATGTATAAAATATTTATGTAATACTTAAGTGGCAAAATAGTCCTTCACAACAGGTCTATGATCTACAGATGTCTAAATTTGAATATTAAAAAAAATATAGAGAACAGAATATATGTGCTTCATGATCATTCCTTATAATGATTATAGGAAGTCATGGTGATTTTATCTGAACCAGTCCCTGAAGGAACAGGTGAAAAAAAAAAAAAAAGGAAAGGAAAAATAATAAAAATAAATAACTATTAAAAGGAAAAAAAAAGTGTGGATAGAATTTTAACAGGCAGAGAAGAATGAATAAGTTATTCCAGGCTTACAAAATAAGAGACTAAGAGAATTTGGGAGCAATAAAAAATGGGAATTATAGAGAACACTGAAGGCTAAAGGGCCTCAAATTCCAATTGCAAGAAAAACAGCAACAACAAAATAGCACTCTGGATATTAGAATTAAGACCAAAGCAGAGGCCTTAGTGTTGGATGACTGAAAGAATTGTGAAAGTGTTTACTAATTATAGAAGATGGAGTTTGAATTAAGTGTAAGTAAAAGTTTGTTTTCATATATGTTATATTTGAGAAGACAGAATATCACATACTTGAAAATGTCCAGAAATGAATAAGCAATTAAATTTTTCACCCCTCTGAAGAAAGAATATCACCTGTTTACTTGTATTTTGCCATAAATAAATCTCTCTATAAGATTACATTTTTCAAAACTATCCTTAATTTTTTTAACATTTAAAACCTAGGTTTGACAGTAATTTTCATGAAAATGATACTTTTGCAATTTGGTGAGCTAATGGATAAGACAAAACCACAGATCAGTAATTCTTGTGTGTTTAGACAGATCGGTCTTTAAAAAAGCTGCCAATAAAGACATGGAAAATAGTCATCAGAAATGGAGGAGAATTGAGAGTGTATTTTGTTATGGAGAAAATTTGAGAAGATAATAGCTGACTGGGTAAAATCAATACCTTCAAATGTTGTCATATCGATGAAGTAGATATAAATTGGAGATAATTCATCAATGCCCTGTCAGATAAAGAGTGTGATGGAAAAAGAGAGGTAATGAACTTACTCCACTTTTTCAATATGTTTGGAAGTGAAATAAATTGCAGTTCTAAGATGAAATTCATCAGAAGAGCCAGGGTCAGTAACAATGTTCATTTCATCAGAGAAAATATGAGTGCGAATAATTTATCAGCCATCTTAATTCAGTAGCACTTCGGTGACCTGGAAGGTCACTATCTTTCAACCACCCTCTCTAACTGTGACACTCTCTACTCCATCATTTCCCTGAACTCCTCCACTGCTGAAATGTTAAATTCAAATTCTGTCTAGAAAAACTAATTTTTCTTCTCATTTCACTTCTTTGATCTCAAACAACACAGACACTTCTAATTCTGGTGTGTATATCAGATTTTTCCAATCCTTATTTTTAACCCCAATCATTAACTATATTCAGGACAACACATTAGACAAAAGCTTGACAATATTGTTGACTCCAGGTCTCCATTTGAAAAATATCAGATAGTTTACAGCAGGACCCACTCTAGTCACGTCTAGTCCCTACAGCCTGGAGCCTGGACCCTGTTTCCTGGGCTCTCACAAAGTCTTAGGGATCCCAGAAGTCTCTGTCACCCCCATTTGAGAGACCTCTACTTCATCAACTTGTTCATTTCTTTGTAGTCAGGAGTCAATGACCTTGCCCTTGGGCTGATAACTACCATGAGTGAGACAGGTGTGGGTTAGGGAGTGGGCTCGGCTGGCAATGTCTACTTCCCTGGGACACTTGCCAGGGTCCATGCCTCCTGCCTCCTATCAGTTGGTCTGTTAGCTCTGGGTTTTTTGTTTGTTTTTATTTATTTTTGTTTATTGAGAGAGAAACTTGTCGTCCCTCACCCCCCAAAAAATATCAGATAGTTTAAAAATGTCAACCAACTTTCCTTTATACCTTCATGCAGGCTGCTGTAAAAAGTAATACAACAGCAAAACTTTACTTGAAAAGAGAGGCTTTCAAAGTCAACAATAAAGCTGCCTAACAATCTTCCTAGGTTCTCAAATCCAATTTCTCTCATTTTTACAGCAATCAATCAAATCTATATTAATTTCTTCAACATATTTTCTTATGTGCCTGTCCCACTATAATTACTGTCTTATGGACCAAATCCTTGCTAGCCAAAATTTAAAATTTTTTTTCTTCACTTCTTATTTAATCCTCAGAGTTCTTGATGGTTTTTCCTCTCAAAAGCATTAAAACTGTATTTCACACATTTATTAACTCATCGTTGATACCAAATCAAGAAGAAAGTCAATTTTTTATACTCCATTTTTTCCAGCAGCTTTGAACAGTATTCCCTAAGTCTTTCTCAAATATTGCCTCCTATAGTAATAAACGTTTTAGGTTTTCTACTTTCCATATTACCTTTGTTTTTCATAAACTACTTCATAAGCTTCTTTTCTTTTACCTGGATTATATATGAGGTTATTTCTCAGGATTTGTTTTTGGACTTTTTTTCTTTCACTTTGTTTGGGTAATCTCCCCCACCATCAGGGCATCAATAAATACTGATATGCAAATTACACTCATATCTATGGTTCTTACCAGTTCTCCTTAAATTCAGACTTAAATTGCTAACTTGATATTTCCACTTGGGTTGTCACATAAATACTTAAAATTCATCATCTTCAACTTGGAACTTATTGTTTTGCTCCTAATACCTCCTTCTCATTATGAGTTGCCAATATCAGCAAAAGCTGCCTAACTTTCTATCAGTTGCCGATGCAAAAACTTTCATGTCACTTTAAAAGTACCTTTATTCTGACCCTGCTTTCTTTTTAATTGACATTTCTATGTCATTTTTTTAGTGTTAAACTCACAAACCCATTGCCCCCAAAGAAAATATGTCTCATCTATATTGGCGAAATACAAACAATACATATTTTTTGACAAGTTTTTCCTTTTCAATATATTCTCTATATAAGAATCAAGAAATAATTCTAAGCTACAAATTACCTTTCAGAATCAGCTCACTTTCTTTTAGCATGAAGTGCAATCACCTCCTCATGGTCCACAAATTCCTCATGATTTGACCCTACTTATCTACCTAGAATTATCTCGTCATGGCTCACACATGATTTTGAACTTTCACTCCTTTGAATACACAATATAATTTCTAACCTCTAAACTTGCACTCATAAAACTTTTGCTTTTGTCTTTTTTAGTTTATAAGCTCTAATAATCCTTTAAGTTTCAGGGTTGTTGTTTATTATGGAAGCTTCCCAAACCCTTTAATTCGCACATTCCTTCCTTTGTATTTTATAGTCTTCGACAAATTTTCTGTAATTTATGCAGATTTTATCTGCACCAGACCCTAAAAGAATGGATGACTTATCTCTATGTCTCATGAGAGACATACCACAGTCAAGACCATTTCTCTTTGGCACCGTATCCAAGGCACCCATGTTAAGCCCATGTAAGTTCTCTGAAGAAAATTTCAAATTTACTCATTAAAAAATAAATACACACACACACACACACACACACACACAGCCTAACAGGAGAGGAAGGGAACAAATCATACAAATACATTTCTTCCGACAATCTTAATAAATATCTCATGTTCCCATAGGTAACTAAAGCTCATTAAATAGTGATTTCCCCTGGAATTACAGGACCGCAGAAGTGGAACCATCCAAATTTGTGGGTCAGAGCTTGCAACTCTCCTCCTCTATTGCAATGGATCTCAACTGTGCTCACTTCGGACACTTAGCAGACATTTGCAATGTCTGAAGACATTTTAGATTGCCAAAATTTAGGGAGTATGGTGGGGAAGGTGGTTACTGACATTAGTGGATAGAGGCCAGGGATGCAGCAAAACATCCTACAATGTACAGAGAAGCCCCCACAATAAATATATTTCTAACCCAAAATGTCAGTCTTGATGAGGGTATATGGTGTAAGGCCTGGTATTAATATTATGTGCTCCTTAACACTGGATACAATCAAGAGGGTCTCAAGTGGCCTAATCGCAAGTTACTCTTCCTTTTTGACACTATGGATAAGATCCTGTAGCCCAACAACTCAATAGACCATTTGCAATTCTTTGCTGTCTTTGAGAAGCAGGTTTTGCCCTGGCCGGTTTGGCTCAGCGGTTAGAGCGTCGGCCTGTGGTCCTGAGAGACCCGGGTTCGGTTCCCGCTAAGGGCATGTACCTCGGTTGCAGTTTGCCCCCAGCCCTGGTCGGTTGTGCGGGTGGCAGCCACTCGATGTGTCCCTTTCACATCGATGTTTCTCTTTCTCTCTCTCTGTTCCTCTCTCTCCCTCCCACTCTACCTGAACAAAAAGTGGAAAAAATGTCCTCGGGCGAGGATAAAAAATATATATATATATGAGAAGCAGGTTTCAATTTCCTGCCAGCCTGCAGAATTATTCAAACAAGCCAATCACATCCTCCTGTAAGAACTAGGGAACACCCTGGCCTCTTGATACTACAAAGCCTGCCTCTCACAGTACCCCGGTTTTCTCTCTGCTCCAAAGTGTAACCTCTATGTGGCTGTGAGTACATGTGACTAATAAATTGCTGTTAATCTCGTCCATCCAGTGTGGGGTGTTAGGTGTTTGGTCGTCCTTTAACCTAGTGCGGGAATGCCTCCCTCACTGATAGAGTGACGCATTAGGGATAAAAATAAGTTAAGAAACTATATTCTATAGAAACATGTCTCCCTATATTTTTGAGAACTTCTAGATTAAATGAAGAATTATTGAAAAAGAAGGGACAGTGCTTCTGTCATGGCTTCAGAATGGAACAGAGTAAGAAGCCAGAGCTCTTCCCAGGTGCTTTCCAAGCTAGACCTCTTCATAGTTAAGTGATTTTGGATAACTGGGTCTCCATTGGAACCTATTTCCTCATGGTAGGTGAGAAACTAATAAAACTAATTAATTTAGCTTTCTGAATGGAATATTTAGTTTGCCCTCTAGAAATTTGGTTGCAGAAGTCAGATGATATCCACTCAGTCTCAATATCATATCATAGACCTGGTGTGACAGACTTGTATAAATGTCCTGTAGCCACTATATTCAACATTTTGTTGCCACCAAAGATCAGATCCGATCCTCCAAAATCTTCCTGTTGCATTGGTATTTTACTTAAGACATTATAAAGTGATGGGGGTGTATATTAAACAACACTCAGTGACACTGAGTAAAATCTAGAAATAGTATTAATAGTATCAATTTTCTGGGTCATTGTGAAGAATAAAGAAGATAGAGTGGCCTTAGAAAATGGTGAAACTACATTGAAACAGTTAATGTATTAAATACTATAATATTTTAAATATGTATTATTATATAGTACTTTATATTATTAGCAAATAACTTTTCACCAGTAATTATTTCTATTTTCCAACAGACATGCACTACAAAAGAACATTAAAGGAAATTTTTCAGAAAGGAAGAATAGAACATTAGATAGAATTCTGAATCTATACAGAAAAAAGAAGATCAATAGAATTTATAACATTGAAGGAAAGGGTAAAAGAAATGTTCTTAACTTCCACATCAAAATTTATCAAATCATGTTATTTACAAATGTGTAATTCACTGTAGGTCACTAATGCCCCTAATACGTCTGTTTAAAATGGAAAGATAATATTAATATTTTCCACAAACAGTAACAATTTATTGTGCAGTTTATAACATATACAGAAGTAAAACCTAAGACAACAACCCAAAGATACTAAAAAACAAATAGAAGTAAGTGTTTTTAAGTATTTTATGCTACAAGTAAGTACAGTAATACTATTTAAAGATAGAGTGTGACAAATTAAAGAAATATATTATAGATGTCAGAGAAAACACTGAAATAAACTATAAGATATAAGCCAGTAATGGGGATAAATGAAAAGGGTTAAAAAATAGTCAATTCTAAATAAGAATTTATAAGAATCAAAGAAAGGAAAAAAAAATTAGCAAGATGATTGATTTAAATCCAACTATATAAATAATTACATTAAATTAAATAACAGTCATTAAATTATATTATTTTAATATAATAATTACATAAAGACAGCAATTGTCAGATTAAAAAATACAACAGCCCAATTGTACACATCTTCAGAAATAATTAAATAAATAATAAAGACTTATATAATGCAAAACTACCTATTGAAATGTACATGTTAAAAGAGTGAAAAAAAATATATATATATAAAAAAAATTCCCTACTGGTGCTTATTTCACAATTTTATACCAAAACAAGTGAAAATATTTTATGGCCATCTAAAAAAGATTCACAGAAACATTTGACAAAGTTCAATAATCAATCATTTAGAATTTTTCAGCAAACTAGGGAAAGAAGGGAACTTTATTGATTTGGTAAAGGGCATTTATAAAATACCTACACTTGATGTTATACTTTTAGTGAAATATTGAACACTTTGATATATTGAACACAGGATTACTAATATCACCACTTCTATTAAATATTCTATTACAACTCTTAGCAAATGCAATACGGAAAAAAGCCTAATTTATGAAAAGAAGAAATAAAACTTTCCATTCACACATGAAATATAGCTTTCATAGAAAATACTAACTAACCTCCAAAACAACTAATAAAAATTAACAACTTAGCAAAGTTGCAGAATACCATACTAAAAGAAGATAAATCAATTGTATTTGTAGCTGTAAAATATTGAAAAATAAGATTTAAAAAGAATTTTCCTTATAATTGCACCAAAATCAGGAAATAGTAATACATTTAACAAAAATATTTGCAATGCCTCTCTACTAGAAAGTATACTATATTACTGAAAAGATTTAAAAGAGCTTAATAAATAAAAAATGTATAACATGTTCACAGACTGGAATATTTAATATTTTAAGTTATTTTTATTATTTCCAAATTTATCTATATTCAACACAATATCAAAATCCCAGCTTGCTATTACATAGGTATTGACAAAATTATTCTAAAATTTATATATGTAAAAGACTGAGAAGAGCCAAACAACTTTTACACTAAAAATAAAAGAATGGCTTTAGAGGGTTTATACCATTTAATTTCAAGAATCATCATATAGGTTCAAAAGTCAAAATCCTGCTGTATTAGCTTAATGAATAACATAGTCATCTTTGAATCAAATGAAAAGTTCAATAGACTCATACATGTGTGATCACCAAGGCATTTGTTAAAATAGTAATTTTTTCAACAAATACTGTTGAACAAACTATATGAACTTCTTTATTTTAAACCCTACATCTTTGAATTACCTCATTCACAAAAATAACTCAAAACAGACCCTTAATTAAGTAAAAATTTTATAAGTGGACACAAAACATACTAATGATAAATATTTAAATTATTAAACTTCATCATAATTGAAAACTTATGTGTTCCTAAAGGTACCTTAAAAAGATGAAAATTTAAACCACAGACTGAAAAAATATATTTTTAATACATATTTCTGAGAAGAGGTATGTATTTAAAATATCATAGAAATCAATAATAAGCAAAAATGCAATATATAATAGTGCAAAAACAACCCAAATTTATTTCACAAATGAATATGTATACAGAAATGACCAATAGTCACAGATAGATATATGGAAGATCATTAGGCACTATAAAATACAAATGAAAACCACCTTGGGATATTACTTTATACCCCCAGAATAGTAAACATTAAAAAGAACTAAGAATAATAAATTTTGCTGAGATGTAGAGCAATGGAATATCCATACACTGTAGGTAGGACTGTAATTTTTACAACCATTTTGAAATTTCTTATGCAGGTAAATGTATACTTATTTTATCATTCATCAGTTTCACTTCTAGGTATTTTCACAGTGAAATGAAAATATATGTCACAAATAACTAGTACACAAATACTAATAGAAAAATTAGCAGTAATACTAAAATCTAAATGCTAAATATCATCAATTGTTGAAAAGATTAACACATTATAGCATATTCATACAATGAACTACTTCTTGTCAATAAAAAATAACTATGATTACACTTATCAACTAAGTGCAAATAAGAAGTCAGACACAAAAGACTATATATTACATGATTTCATTTATATCAAGTTGTAGTATAGGCAAAAACTTGATATGGTGATAGAAATCAGATCAGTAATGGCCTGCAGCCTGTGGAGGGTTGACCGATTGCTAAGGCCATAAGGAAAAATTTAGGTATGAAAAAAATGTTCTGTAAATTGATTGGCATCATTGTCAGAAATCATTTGACAATGCAGGGGTTAATTTCTGGCTCTCTATCCTATCCCATTGGTAGAGACCTCTATGCTAGTACCATACTGTTTTGATTATAGTAGCTTTTAAAAAAGTTTTAGAATCAGAAAATATGAGATCTATAAACTTGTTCTTTGTTATGATTGTTTTGTGTATTTGAGGTCCCTTGATATCCTTTATGAACTTTAAGATGGATTTTTTAAACTCTACAAACAATGTTTTTGGAATTTTTATAAAGATTGAATTGAATATGTAGACCACTTTGGGTAGTATTCGCATCTTAACAATATTAAATCTTCTAATCCATGAAGACTTTCATTCCATGAATGGAAAGATTGGATGCCTTTCCATTTATTTATGCTTTTAATTACTTTCATCATTATTTCATAATCTTCAGTGTACAAGTCTTTTATCTACTTGCTTAATTTGCTTCCTAATTATTTTATTATATTTGAGGCTATTGTGAACATAATTGTTTCTTAATTTCCTTTTTGGATTGTTCATTGGATAATTTCATAGTGATAAAATTTATAATTACACATTAAGTTGTATCTTGTTAAAATTTATGGCAATGCATTAAAATATAGAAAGTATAAAAACAAATAGGAAAATTGAAATAAACACTAATATTGGGAATATATACCTCGGGTACCTCAGCATTTAACAGATAAAATTGAAAATCAAAGAGAGAGAGAAAGAGAGTTATTATAAGCATTAAAATGATCCACCATCTGTTTTTGCAAATAATTTCAGTGAAATTTACCCAACATCATTTACAGAGTTGAGTATTTGCAAAAGAGATTAAATGAAGTCAAACCTAAAATATTTACTATCCATCTCTGTACAAAGAAGGTTTGCCAGCCCTGATATAGACAATCAAACAATTTTTTTATTCAAACAGCGACTTAAAGAAATAAGGAATTCCTTCATCTCACTTCCAGGAAGTTTTATTTTTGGCTGTTCAAATCTCATTAAGTTGCAATTATTTTTATTATAACTCAAACCTGGTCTCACTTTCTGCTTATTTCTATAGAGCTGGTTCACATGACTACTCCAAGCTGCAAGGGAGTCTGTGAAGTGACAAACTTATTTTTATTTTGTCTTTATTGATTTTAGAGAGAGAGGAAGGGAGAAGGAGAAAGAGATAGAAACATCGATGAGAGAACATTGATCCCCCCCCCCTCTGGGGGATTGGGCCCACAACCTGGGCATGTGCCCTGACTTGGAATCAAACTGGCAATCAAACTAGAGAATTTATTGGGTTTGTTTTTGCCCTCATGTTGCAATGAATACCCGGGCTGATTATTTTAGTCATGAACCAGCACAGGCTACCAATTGCTGGTAGAGCCAGAATCTGCTCTGACTGCTCTCTGTGCTGTGGTGGCTATTTGAATATTATGAGTATCACTAATGTGAATACTCAAATGCCAATGAGGTTTAATATCAGACACTTATTGTTAACATAAAGGGGAACTAATTGTCAAATATAATTGAAGCAAACTCAGTTGAATAGAAATATTTAAACTGGTTTCCTTCACCTGACCACAATCCACATATTTTCAGGAAACTATAGGGCAAAGGGTGTATTGTTTATTTGAGTTGCTTTAAAAGATTTTCTGCCTGCCTACCTACCTGCTTTTCTTTCTCCTTCCTTCCCTTGTTTTTCCTCCCTTCATTCTTTTCTTTGGATCTTATGATAGGCACTTGTTTCTTTCCTATTTGGGATGTAAAATTGATTTATCTCATGTTTTGGTTCATGCATGCTGGATATTGAGACATTGTGAGTGAACTTTATACATAGCACTGACGTTGCCAGAATTTCTAGGGAGAATAAATGGATTGGGATCATGTATGTATATCGGATGCTATCAGAAAAGATCAATACTTAAAGGCAAAGCCAGCAGATGTTGATCTTTCTAAGTAGGGGGGATAGAATTGGGAAGAAGTAATAATTGACAGATTGGTGTTTGCATTAAACATAATTTTATAAAGATTTTTCCTCTCTGATTTAGGCTTGGCCAAAGCTAATATAAGAGTCCCATGCTGAAAACATACATTATAATATCAATACACAACTAATATTCTGCAACCTAATCAGTTTCTGCTTTCTCTGAGTTAAACAGGGGTCATACAAGGATGGAACCCTTCAATAAACATCTAATAGGGCTAATCAGGAGAGATGTGGAAACAGAAATACAAAGCATTAGGAACAGACAGAAGTTATTGCTGAGTAATAGAAGGCATCACAGTATAATAATTGTGAGTGAATACTAAGTGAGACATTGTGCTCATGAATTTGAAAACCTTTATAAAGTGGATCATTTAGAAAAACACAGAGAATAAAATTATTCCTATAAAGAAGAAAAAACTATAATGTGTAAAATTGGGGGGAAAGTTGGAGAATGGTTCTTTAAAGCACAGACTCTAGTTCGTATTCATTTGTGACTCAGATCTTCTATACTCTCACTAAAAATTAATTTTAGTAAAGCTGAATCTAGGCCTTCAAATACACATTTTAATATACTTCATATAGGTCTTGTTCATTCCTTGTCAATAGATTTTATAATGAGTGTTAATAGGATTTGTTTTTCCATTGCTTTTACAAATTGGCCATTGTTTTCTCCAAAGCTATGTTAAGTGTTCATATTAATGAACTCTTTTATCAATTTTTGCATAAGAACATGTTTATCTGAAAATAAGTGAATACTCATTGAAACTAAATTAAGTAAAATATGCAACTAATTAGCTCACATAATTAAATATAGCAGGCTTAATCTGTACCATAGATGAGGCTTGATACAGAGCTCTATATAGCATTTAAGATCAGGATCCATCACTTGGTTTTCTTCATTCAATTGGGTTGGTGCCAATTTCAGATAGGCTTTATTTTTCTGGTCACATAAAGCTGTTAGTATCTCCTAGGGCTATATTCTCCCAAGGTCATATTCAACAGGTAAAAGAATCTACATCCCAGCATTGCCAGCTCAAATCCTAGGACTGAAACTAATTAGAGCAGCTTAAATCACTTACTCATTTCTGAAACCTCCTTGATCCTGTGTATAGATCATAGTAGTTTCAAATACTCAGAGCCCTTTTCTGGTGTTCAGTATAGTTGAGATGGCTACAGTTCCACTAAAACATTTATGGGTCACTTCCTTGGAGTTGAAGTGTTGCTGAGAAATGACTTACTAACCTTGCACTATCTTTCTGAGTGATGGAAGACATCACAGTATAATAATTTTGAGCAAATACTAAGTAAGACACTGTACACAACTATTGGCTGTATAATCCAAGAAAATTTGCTCCCACTTGTGAACCTAGTTGGGGTCATGTGAGCATTTCTTAATAGTAGAATATGGAAGAATGATTGTGAGTACCTGATTAGTAATAGACTTCTTAAGACTGGATTATTCTTGCATTAAAAAGACCTAAGGAATCATTTATTCTATCATTAATATAATGCATGTATTTACTAATGTTCTATTAGCATTCCTGCATATATATTAATAAATGATATGTTATCCTAGCCTAATTTTTATAAATAAATACATTAAATTTATTGAATATATTCTAAAAGTGTTGTCTTGTTTTACTCACTTGTAAATTGTCAAAGAAAGCATATGTATATTGAAGGTTTGAGGGAATTAGTTTTAAAGCAATCTAGTCTTGAATTACTTTTTATGTCAAAATAGAGGGAGAATAAAAATTGATCACTTTTATTTTTCAATTACTTTATCATCATTTGTTCCATATATGTTTCAATATTTAGGTTACTTTCCTTTTTTTTTTTTTGGTATGTGCCCCTAGTGGGAACCAAACCCAGGACTCTCTGATCCACAGGCCAATGCTCCAACCAGGGCTGTTTCCAATATTTAGAATCAATTTACTTGACGTATTTTATTAAAAGTTAACCTTTAGCAAATAGATTATTTTAAACTAGAAATTATATTTATTTATTACATCGACCAATACTTAAAGTAACATATTCTTTTATTTACTATTCATATTCCCAGTTTCCAAATACACATAGGGAAGTCTTCAAGTATTTTTCACTGACATTTCTTTGAGAAATTTCGAGATCCAAGGATCTTTGAAGTTATTGGCATATAGTATAATATAATATTCTCTTTTAATTATTTTAATGTCTGTCATTAGATTTGTATTCCTAATGTTTTTGTCTGTTTTTTTTTTTTTATTAGAGTTTCAAAGACCTTTCTCTTCTTTCCCCCTTCCTGCCTCACCCCTCTTTCCATTCTTCTCTTCCTCCTCTTCCTGCTTCTTCTCTCTCTCTCTCTCTCTCTCTCTCTACCCCCCCCCCACCGGAGAGGGGAAATGAGGTTCTTTCCAAAGAAGTAAGAGTTGGTTTTAGTTAGTTATCTTTTAGTTATCAGGTCTATTAGTTTTTATCTAAATAACGATTTTATATTGCTCAGGGAGTAGTGCTATGATGACCTTTTCTTCCACCACTGTCCTGATTAGATTCATGAATATCATGTGTTCAGATGATATCGAAGAGTCTAAGAAATAATGTATAGAAAATGTTAAAAACTAAGGGTCAGAAGTAGCGCTTCCTGGGATTAACTTCTGGCACAACTAATTATTGGCTGTATAATCCAAGGAAATTTGCCTAACCGATCTTTTTTTTTTAAAATAAATTATTTATTTATTTTTTTGTTACATATATTTTACCTTTTTTACCCCATTGGCACCCCCCACCCCACCCCACCTCCGCCCCGTCCCCGGCTTAGTTGTCCATGTCCATTGTAACCAATCTTGTTTTAAACTTATTTTAAAGTATTTTAAGAGAAACAAAATGTATACAGAATAAAATGCTACCCATTTACAAACCTCAGAGCCCAAGAAATCAACATTGTTCATGTAGGTGAATACTGTGATGATACCTGTCCCAGCTGCATTAATTCCTTTATACATTTATTAAAGTCTTATGTATTTTAAAACACACATTTTAATTTTGCATATTTCTACCCTATACGTGATTGGTATCAAACTGCATGTATATTTCAAATCTTCCTTTTTTTCCCTTCAATCATATATTAGTTTGTTCCTTTTTGCTTTGTTACAGATATGTATTATGATAATATCACATTGGCTTTTTCTTTTTGTTTTAATATTTAGGTTATCTTCCATTTTATATTACTAAAAGCTTTGATGCTATGAAGATTATTGTACAAATCATATAACACTTATAAGCAATAAATTCACTAAGGTACACATCTAGCAGTTGAATTCAAAGGCTATAGGACATACAGTTTTAGCAGATAATATCAGATGGGCTTTTCAAAGCAATTTGTATCAAATTTCACTTCCCTTTGCAGCATATAACAGTGGTCATCGATCACTGACGAACACCTGACAATACATCCTTCTCAACACTGTACAGTAAGACTTGAAAATGTTTCCCCATCTCATGAGTACAACATAGCTCACTGTGGTTTTAATATGCACTTTTATGACTAGTACGGACATTTTATATATATACTGGTCAGTCATGTATGCTCTTTAGGACAATATCCATTCATGTATTTTGCTCTGTTTTCTATTGACTTTTTAAATTGATGATTTATAGAAACTCTAAAAATTTTCAAGCTTTATAGATATTATGTTGCATTAGGTTTTCAAATATTTTCTCCCTACTTTTGTTTATTTTGCTACTTTCTTTATGGTAACATTAAATATACAGTTCTCACTTATTGTAGTTAAATTTCTGTCATTTGCTTTGTAATTTGCACTATTTGAGTGTTATTTAAGAACTCCTGCTTTAACCCCAAGTCATAAAGATATTTGTTATATTATCTTAGACTGTCGGTTTTATCTTTCCAATTTAATTTCTTAATTTATCCAGAATAGGCTGTTATAAATGGTATCAAGAAAGGTTAACATTTTATTTTCTTTCACATAATTGCTTCATATAATTTATTCTTTTACAATTGATCTGTGATTTCAGTTCTGATATGTGTGTATCTATTTTGTTATATTTTGTTCCATTGTTACATTTATTTATCCCTGGCACTATCTTAATTACAATAACTTTTTAATATAGATAATAGTTAAGAACACCAAACAGTGTGGATTTTAAAAAATTGCAATATAATTGACATAAAACCTTGTGTAGGTTTAAGATTTATAACACGTTTAAGATTGATATTATACATTTATATATTGCAATGTAATTACCACCATAGCTTTAGCTGATACCGCTGCTGTGTCATAAAATTATCATTTCTTTTCTTTGTAATAAGAACATGTAAGATCTAGTTCTTAGGAATTTTGAAGGGAAAATACAGTATTGTTGATTATAACTACTCTGCTGTGCATTAGATCTCCAGAACTCATTCATCTAGTTGCAAGTTTGGACCCTTTAGCACCTCCCCAAGTCCTTCAGCCCCAAGTTCCTGGTAACCAGTATTCTACAATCTATTTTTACTCCACCCCACTACACACACAGTAAACTAATATTTTACCAGGAAGCCAAGAACACTCAATGGTGAGAGTAGTGAAAAGACAGTCTCATTAACAAATAATTTTGGGAATGCCAAATAACAACACACAAAATAAAGTGAAATTAGACCACGTTTACACCATTGCACAAAAATTAACTCTAAATGATTTAAAGACTTAAACATAAGACCTAGTACCATAAAACCTCTAAAAGAAAACATGGCAGTAAGTTCCTCGATGCTGGTCTTGGCAGTGAATGTTTGGATGACACATTAAGCACAAACAACAAAAACAAAAATCCACAAGTGGGACTACATTAAGGTGAAGAACTTCTGTACAGCAAAAGAAACAATCAATAAGTCTTGGCTAGTTTGGTTCAGTGATTGGAGTGTCAGCCTGTGGACAAAAGTCTCAGGTTCGATTCCAGTCAAGGGCACATACCTAGGTTGCAGTTCAGTCCCTGGCCCTGGTCAGGGCCGTGCCACAGGCGGCAACCAGTTGATGTGACTTTCTCACATTAATGTTTCTCTCTCTCTCCCCCTCCTACTCTATCTGAAGATACATGGAAAATTATCCTTAGGTGAGGATTAAAAAAATAAATAAATAAATAATCAACAAAATAAAAAGGCAACCTATAAAATAGAGAAAATATTTGCAAACCATATATAGAATAAGGTGTTAATTAAGAACTTATACAGCTCAAATAGAAAAACAAAAATCTAATTAAAAAAAAATGAGCAGAGTAATTAAACAGATATTTTTCCAAGGAAGACATCTCAATTGATAACAGGCACATGAAGAGAGGCTCAACATTGCTAATCATCAGAAAAATGCAAATCTATACCACAATGGGATATCACTTCACATCTGATAGAATGGCTAACATCAAGAAGACAAGAGATAAGTTTCGTCAAAGATGTAGAGAAAAGGAAACCTTATGGACCTTTGGTGGGAATGTAAATTGGTGAAGGCAGTGTGGATAACAGTATGGAGATTACTCAAAAAATTAACAAGAGAACTACTACATAATCTAGTAGTCCAATTTCTGAGAACATACTTAAAGGAAATGAAAACAGAATATTGAAAAATTATCTGCACTCCCATATTTATTGAAGCATTACTCACAGTAGCCAGAATATGGAAACAGCCTAAGTACTCATCAATGGATGAATATATCATGTTTCCCTGGTATTTAAATACAATGGAATATTATTCTTCCATGAAAAAAAAAGAAAAGAAAATGCTAACCCTGCCATTTGGAACAACATGCATGGACCATGGAGGCATTATGCTAAGTGAAATAAGTCAGACAGACAGAGACAAACACTGCATGGTATCACTTTTGTGTAAAATCTAAAAAAGCTAAACTTATAGAAATAAACAGTGTAGATTTAAATCTTATCTCTACAACTTGTCTGCCATGCGACTGTAAATACACTATTTAATCTTCATAAAATATAATTTGAGGATTTGGGGAGGATTAGATTACTTTATATACATAAATAAGTACCAAAAAATGCATGACATGTGGCCAAATACATTATGATGATGACATCTTGATACTAAGTAGGACATATATACCCTAGTTTGAGTTTCTTCTGAGGAAAAATTTAAATATGCTTGATGCTTTTTATTCTTATAAATTTTTAATGTGTTTTTTTAAAACTCAGGAACTGACTAGTAAAACTATATTTCTAAAGATTAAAAGGAAACATATTCTCATCCCATTAGTCTTATAACAGGAATATTCACACAATGTTTTATAAGAAACTGAGACACCCTGTTCTGCTAAAATGATATATGAAAGTATTATTTTTCTGTCACATTTGTGTGTTAAAACTTAGTTGATTCAGTTATCAACAGACAAATTTCAAAGACAGGTGAGTACTCAAGGCAATTGGAAGGATATTGATTAAGTGAAAATGAAGACACTCATTAATCATGTTAATTGCTATGTAGTACCGCAGAGACAGTAAACCCAAAATGATCAGCTTTTTACTTATTAACTGGACTTGATATGCCTACTCTACAAAGAGACTATGATGATGCTTTGAATACCCAAATTTTAATGTCAACTCATCCCTGTGTTCAACAATACTCAAAGTATTTTCAGTATTTCCCTTTCCCCAGTGTCTAGTTACCCAAATAATTAGCTGTATATGCTTTGGGGAAAAGATGATGCTATGAAATCCTTTCTCCTGGACACCTGTCTTCCTGTCAAGACTGTAGGATCAGGACCTGGAAATTGATTAAGGTTTAAGATGTTTTATTGTGATGATTGCCTTCAGCCTAATCATAATCCATCTTTGATTTCTCATGGTTACAAAAGTTCAATAATTTCCTTATTGGCTTACTGTTTTGCCCTTTTATTTTGCCCACTTCATTCAACTAACAATCTCCAGAATTTTATGGGTTATTCCTATTGGCTGCCACTCTGCCTTTACTGTACACTAAAATTACATCAGTCTGGTTTTGGGAAGTGAGTCACTGCCACCTGGCTTCTCTTGTTTTAGGGTTCCATCATCCTTTGCAATGAGCCTAGTTCTACGATGGCCTCTGGTACTGTCTGGTGCTTCTCTCTCTCATGTATTCCTTATGGCTTTGTTAATCATGTCACTCGGACCTTCCTTTGGAACACAATTCTCTCTCTCTCTCTCTCTCTCTCTCTTTTTTTTTGTTGTTGTTGTTGTTAATCCTCACCAGAGAATATTTTTCCACTGATTCATTTAGATAGAGAGGAAGGGAAGGAGGGAGAGTGAGGGAGAGAAAGAGAAACATCCATTGGTTGCTTTTTGCATGACCTCCATGGGGCCGGGGATCGATCCTGCAACCCAGGTACAGGCCCTTGACCAGGAATCAAACCTGAGACACTTTGGTTCACAGGCTGCTGGCAAACCATCTAGGGCAAGGAACACAGTTCTCTTCATGGCCTTCTGGCCCTACACAGTATATCCACCCCAGCCTGCCTACTTCCTTCAGCTTTTTATTCCCTTCCTTTACCATCTGCCCTGGCAGTTATGGTATTTTGACCTCACTTACCATGGATCATTGCTTGTTCTATGCTTCTAGAAAACATCCTCAGAGAGAGGATGTACCATCTCTTGGAAGTCTTATCAGGCATTAAATCTTATATCTCAGAGAATGGTTGCAAATCAATAACTCTTCCTTATATCCCAGTCCCCTTGAGCAAGAAATCTTGCTGTTTAAATTTCTGACACATTGTTTTGGGTTTCTGTATGCATGTCGAATGGAAGATTTTGGTATGTAACTTGTAGGGTCTTTGCTGGGTTTTGACACCAAATTCCTTGCTGGAATTTGAGAAGTGTGCTTTATTTTTAACACTCCCTGGAAGACTTTGTATTATATTTTATGTTAATTTTTCTTAAATATCTGTATAATTCAGAAGCAAAAGCCATATTGCCCTGGAGATATCTTTGTGGGAAAGGTTTTAATCACCAATTATTTTCTTTAATTGCCATTAGACTTTTTAGATTGCCTTTTCTTCTTTGTGTAAATGTCCTAAAATTTTTTAAGAAATAATTTTATTTAATCTAAATGATCATTTTATTTGTTATGGTATTTATAATATCTTTCTAATTTCTGTAAAACCTATAGTGATGTGACATTTTTAATCACAATATTAGTAATTTGCATTTTCTCTTTTTCTTAGTCTTCAGTGATTTATTAAGTTAAACTTTTAAAACAATAGAATTTTAGCTTCAATGTTTTTCCTATAGTTAATTTGTTTTTTATTTTACTGATTTGTGTGATTATATTTACTATTCACAATCATCCACTTTCTTCAGGTTTGAGGGTGTGTTTTTTTGGTAGCATCTTGAGGTGAAAACTTATAACGTTAATTTCAGCTTTTGTTATATTTTAATATAAGAATTTAAGGCTAACTAAAGCTAAGCACCATTTTATCCTACACCTTTTGATATATTTTTCTTATCCTAGAGAAAGTAATTCTAATTCCCATTGTTATTTTGAACCATATATTATTTCAGTTATAACTGCTTATTTTTCAAGTACTTGAAGATTTTCTAGTTTTCTTCTGTTTATTGATTTTTAACTTCTTCCCTTTCTGGAAAGGTAGCAAAATCTTATTGTTAGTTTGCTGAGGCTTTCTTTATAATTCAGGATATTATCAATATGCATATTCTCACCTTTGTGGGGCTCTATTTACATTCATTTGGTGAAATCTGTTAATTGCATTTTAGATCTGTGTAATATTTCCAGGTGTTTGTTTCTTTGTTTTTGTTTTTTTTCTTTTTGTTTTTTTTCTACTGTTTGTTTTACTATTGCAAAATGAGGGCATATATTCTTTCTATAACACCAGACTTGCTCTCTTTTTTCCTAGTTATGTCAAACTTTCTAAGACAGATACCATTTTTAACTTTTTGAAATAACTATATAGACAACAAATTTCCCTTCATTCTTTTAAAAAAATATTTAAGGCTCTAAGTTTTATTATAAGTAGATTTGGATATACCATCAAATAGTGTTATGTAATATTTATATTCTTTTTCAGCACAATTCATTTTATAATTTCCAATGTGTTTTCTTCTTTGACCCATATGTTGTTGCAATGGTTGTGTAATTTGTGAATTTTTAGACTCCCTAATTGTCATCATTGTTATTGATTTCTAGATTTATTTCAGTGTGCTCAGAGATCAAAAAGTACATTATTTCAATTCCTTGAGCTTTGTTTAAGCTTACCTATGTAATTAGTATATGGTCAATTTTGATAAGTAATCCAATGTGTACTTGTAAAGAATTAAATTATTCAGTTAGTGGAAATATCTATATCTATATATCTATTTATATCAATATCTATCTACCAATCTAGCTATATCTATATATCAATCTTTACATACATATGTACATGTATACCTAGTTGATTTTGTTAATCAGTATATTTAAAACATTTAGTTTTGGCATCTGTTCTCTTGAACATATTCTACACAATTGTTTCTACTTGTATATCTAATTATAGCTTCTTGGCCTTTTGGCTAAGATCAAGTATAGTATCTAATTATATATCTAACTGCTTCAGAATCTGAATCACATGATGGTCTGTGTCTCATTTATTTTCTCTTAATTTTTAGACATTTACTCCTCTCTTCTTTAATGTTTTAATGGTAGCTATTATATATAAAGAAACATGTTCAGCATGATGTTATACTCTTTCGCTTTTGCCCAGCAGTTAGAAGAGAAGCAGTTATTTTTGTTCTAATCAGAAATTGAGATGGTTAGGCCAATTCTCCATCTCTGTGAGGGCTGATCTATTTCTAGTATACTTTGCTCACTGGGCATCTAAATGAAAGCTTTTTAAGAGCCTCAACTGTAAGCCAAGTATGGATACCAGGCATCTTCCTTAGTAGTAGTCTCTAAGCCCTCATTTTAGTGTCTGCAGATCAGTAAAACTGGCTGAAGCACCGCTTATGCTTCTATTCTCTTGTTACAATGTTCTGTTTGGGTTTCTAGACCTCTCATTTTTTTCAGCTTAAACATAAGCAAATATCTTGAGGGACTTGGGAGCACCCTACATCAGCTTACTTCTCTTCAGTTCTTTTCTACCCGGAGCATTTGTCTTGATTCTTGACTGCCTGGGCAATGCTATCCACTATTTTTCTCTCAATGACAGTAAAACTGCTGGAAGTTCTGGGTGCCTCTTTGGCTCAGGCATTTGGCTCAGCACCACATTGTAATAGTGAATGCATCAAAGTGGAAAAGTGGCAGAATGTTATTTCTGCACAGTGCATTTTCTTTTATTTGGTATCTTTGAAACTCAAATCTTGGCTACACAGGATGATCTCTGATACCTTTTAGTATCATAAAAGCTGACCTAAAATAGCCCCAAAATGCTTTATTTTTTTAAAAATTTTTGTTCTTTATTTTAGGGAGAGAGGAAGAGAGATAGAAACATCGAAGAGAGAAAACATTGATTAAATGCCTCCTGCATGGCACCCATTGGGGGGGATTTGGCCCACAACCTGGGCATGTGCCCTGACCGGGAATCGAACTGGTGACCTCTTGGTGCATAGGTTGATGCTTAACCACTGAGCCACATTGGCCAGGCGAAAAATGCTTTTTTTATTTTATTTTATTTTAGAGGAAGAGAGAGAGAAAGAGAGAAACATCGATATGAAAGGGACACATTGAGTGGACGCCACCCGCATGACCAACCAGGGCTGGGGACAAACTGCAACCAAGGCACGTGCCCCCAGCAGAAACCAAACCCGGGTCTCTCAGGACCACAGGCCGATGCTCTAACCGCTAAGCCAAACCGGCCAGGGCGAAAAATGCCTTTTTAAATATAGAAAATATAGAAAACTTTTCTAATATAGAAAATTTTTGAGGAAAAAATAATAATGTATTCTGTTAGAAGGAATTTGTATTAGCTTTGATCATGTGCTATACAGTATTTTCAGTTAAATTTTTCAGGTTGGAATTACCTACACCAAGTAGGTGGTATACATTTTAAATCTAAACCCACAGAGAGCCACCTTCTTTTCCTTCAATATATTTTTTTAAGGACTATAATTGCATTAAAGCTATAGCTCTATTTGGGTAGATATGATGTTCTCAGTTCTTAATACTCATCTTACATGGGCCCAATGATTTATCTCTAGACTCCTATGTTAAATTTAACATCCCAGCATCTTGCTTAGCACAGAGCATCAGTGTTGGCATATCTTCATTGGCCTGCCCCACCTTAGTGACCTTGAAGTGCTTTTAGTTTACCAAGTTTTATTCTATTGTTCCTATTGATGGGCCTTTGAAAGAGTCCTTGTATCCTGAATTATATATTCCTGAATTATATATTTTTCTTTCTTCAAAATTTATTTATAAACTCAATGTAATTTTTGAAGAGACACTTCAATAAACTTTATATACTTTGTAGAACAGTGATGCAACCTACAACCAAAAAATAAAAAGTTTTGGTTTTCTGAGTCCAGAAATGATGCCTAATATTGGTTCCTCAACTTTGCATATTGTTGTTCAAATCTATTCCAGTAATATTTTGTTATCTTCAAGAACCAGAAACCAAACCCACTATTTTTTCTAGTAGAGACACACTATTCCAGCTGGTTTTGCCCACTTCCCAGTGGCAAAGAGGCTATATCAGTGGCTTCAAATAACTTTTAATGTGTTTTTGCTCTAGCATCTAAATCTTCAGTGACCCACCTCTGCCAGGGTAACAGGGCAATGACTTTAACTTATAATAGCTTGTTTCATAACTACTTAATACCTCCATCCAGAGAGTTCCCTAATTTCTTAATAAATAAATAACTTAAGGTAATTATTTATAATAATTATAAATATTGAATCAAATTGATTTCTAGTTTGTAATTCCATGAGAGATAGTGTTTGAAAATGGATTTTAGTTTAATTTTAAAGAAAACATTTAGTCTTGCCCTGGCCGGCTTGGCTCAGTGGTTGGAGCGTCGGCCTGCTGTCCAGAGAGACCCGGGTTCGGTTCCCGCTAAGGGCACGTATCTCGGTTGCCATTTGTCCCCGGCCCTGGTTGGGTTGTGTGGGTGGCAGCCACTCGATGTGTCCCTTTCACATAGATGTTTCTCTCTTTCTCCCTCCCTCCCACTCTATCTGAACAAAATATCGGGGGGAAAAATATGGAAAAGAAAGAAAGAAAGAAAACATGTAGTCTTGCCTAGCTCTGTTTTTATAGTAAGTTCCGAGTAGTTTTCTCTTTCAGACATTATAATTCTGATCATAAAGCAGTCTCTACTGGACACTTCTCTCTTTGCAAGTGTATTCCAAAGCCCATTATGGTTTCATTGGTCAAGGTTTTTTTCCTTTGTTTAAAAGTCTGGCTGTTACTGAAAAACGTTGATATTTGTTATTTTAGGATAAGCTTTTAACAGTAGATGCCACCAGTACTTACAATGTACTCTGGCATAAAAAATAAAATAAAAGATATGTTATTTTAAAAAGAGTCAGTTCTGTAAAGAGCCAGAATTTCTATCAGCACTCTCAGGAAAATTTACTATAATTATATTTGTATTGTTCCCTTATATATAGTACAACTCTTCCCCAAACATCTTATTTTGTAAGTTCCTAAACCTGCCTCACATCTAAATGACCCCCCACCCCACCTTTTCTTCTGGATATATTTTATTTTCTTTAGAGAGTGTTCATTTGTAGGTTGCCAGTGTAAATAAATTTATCATTTGTGGCCTCGATATTTTAGTTTTATTTATTGTGGGAAGTACAAGAAGCTCTATATAATCACCAAATAATCTACCTATAGTATTATATATGCTAACACACACACACACACACACCCAAATATATATTTTAATTTTTACACTATGATCAACATTTTTCTGTTCAGTTTAATATTCTTATATTTTGTTGAGAAAGCTTTTTTACCCCCAAATTAACTGCTAAAAGCATGCCCATAAAATGTTTGTCTGAAGTTTTGAACTGCTTATATATTTAAACCAATACCTTGGTTACAAAGAACATTTGTTAATAAAATTCTCAGGTCATTGCTTTATCACCAAGTGTTTACAAGCAAGTCATGAGTATAAGTTTAGAAAACAAAACCTATGAAATGGCAAAACATTAACATCTTCTCCTTGGTCCAACTACATGGATAAGAATGAGGTTAATATCATTCTTTAAACCAGAGGGCAATAATGCATATTTGGACCACTAAAATGTATTCTTTAAGAGCACATATTTCATTTTTTAGGTTAATTTTTACTTTCTGATCCAAATAGTTTTGGACACAACTACTGTGTAGATTCCTTATTAAGTTTATCTACCATGGAAGCCTCTCCATCTCTATCCATAGTAATTCTTGAGGAAGAAAAGATTCGGGCATTTAGCAATTTTTATTTTTTTGTTTTATTATTTTTGTTATATTGATGTGCAAATAAAACTACTGATTAATATAAAATTGTTTTTCTTCAAATATTCATAATTTTGTCTTAAAGACTATTTTACATTGATTTCTTCATGTAATTATTAGTCATTTTTCCCAAAGATAACATTGTTTGGCCTTACTACCAAGTACTCAGTAATAAAGAACATATTTGCCTAACTGATAATTTTTAAATTGATTGACTTAGCATTACTAAATAGTAAGCTGTAATTGGAATGTTATGTTTAAAGAAAATAAATAGTGAGGGTGTATTATACCATATAGAATATAGTAGTTCATGGCAAGCCAACAAAACCAACGTCAACAACTAGAAAACTTGGGTTGGATGCTTATATTTTTATAAGTTAGAGAACTGGAAAATAGCTTGACCTGGACAGCCTATAATACAAAAATAGGGAAAATCATTTGGAGCATAAGCTGCTGTTTCCTACTTTATGCTCCGAAAGGCATTTGTTTGGATACTTTAATAACAGGAAGGGATTTTGCAGACAAGGAGGCACTTTTGCTTGAGTTCAGTTTGCAGAATGTTCTGTTTCTTGATCTGGGTGCCTATTACATGCTTACCTTCAGTTTTTGAAAATTCACTGAGCTCTATACTCATGTATTTTCATTCTCCTGTGTGCATTTTATACTTCAGTTGAATAATTTATAAAGTAAATGAAGAATAGCATCAAAATATACAAAGTAGAAAATTTTGTAATTTTATGATATCTGGGAACTCTCTGAGTTGAGAAATGGAACGAGGCATAATTTATTGGTGTTTGTAAATAACATTTGATTGAATATAATTATGACATGATTTGAATGCATTCATGGGTGTCATTGTTTAATTTTCAGTAATCAAAATTGTTTAAAAATACTGTTTGCACAGTGACAAGTTCAACAATTTCTAAAGCTAGCTGCTTGGATCTTTTTAGATTTACTGATGAATCTTAACTTTGTAACTTGTTTAATCCAGCAGACCAGCACCTTTCATTAAGCATGTGACATTAAATAGAGAGTAATCGACCCTCTTCCCTTTGAATGGTGCTCTCCATTTAACACAGGTATTGTGTGAGAGCGCTTTTTGCACTTTATCATCTAGGCCCAGATTTTAGCTTTATCACTTTTTAGATGTTTGATTCTCATCTTTTCATGTCTTTTTAAGCTAAAGTCTAAAATATTCAATATGAGGAAACTTTTTACAAACTAATGATCTTGACCTTATTGAGGAAAATATTTTTTAAAAAGGCTTTCTAATTGAGACAAATAGAAAACAAATAATTTTACTGATATCATCTACAACAAATTAATTTTTCTCAGACTTATACCAATTTATAAAACTCAAGTCCCAAGTTAGTAACTCTAGTTTTCCTGGAAATGCAGTATGTTCTGCTCAGCGGAGCCAGGAATAAGCCACACCAAGTCACCTCCCTGTCCTCAAACTCAGGAGAAAGTTCTCTCCAAAGGGCCTACACAGTCTAAAAAGCTTGTATTCTAATCAAGGACATGAAGGCCATTGACAAAGGCTTAGCCGATTCATTAAAACAAAAGTGGGAATAAACTTTTCATGCTTTTGCTCATCATGATTCATGAAATCATTAAAAATCAATACATACTGAGTCCTCTTTGTGTCAGAAAATCTCTGACAAGGTCAATTGCAAATTAATTACCAATATGACACATTAATCCAGCGAATATCCATATTGGGATATTAAAGCAGGGGGAACTACATACCATCAAATCTTTGTGCAATCCTATGAAGACAGTATGTCAGGCAGGTGATATAAATTGGGGCCAGAACTCTAACCAGGAATTCCTTCATCTTACTGCTCCCATGCAATCTGAACACCACCTTGTTTGTCCGTGAAGTCCAGCCAGGCACAATGTTCAGAACATCCTACCTCTTTCATAGCAAACAGTGTGGTTTAACACTTGTTCCTGGTTGTAGGTCCTGTACTGGGAGTAGGGCTACATCCTTTAGGTAGTCTTGAAGAGAACTAGCTCACTTACCCTGACTGAAAAATTTCATGCGGCAGTGGGCCTGATGAGCAATTTACTGAAATGTCAACTTCTGATTAAAGGTATATACATGAGTGAGCAGATTATGGAGGTTTCTTCTTTCTTTTCACCTTTCTGCTTTAGCTGCTTGTTTTCTGGATATTTCAACATTTACCTAAATTTTAGACATTTAATTTCTCCTTATAAGAAAGATGGAGGAGACAAAATAGAAATGGATAAAACCGGCAACCATTCATTTTCACATCTGCTGAAATAAGTGGATTTAACTTATAAAAAGAAAACATTTAGACTATATATGGACTTATTTTTTTTTTAAATCCTCACCAAGGATATTTTTCTATTTATCTTCAGATAGAGTGGGAAGGAGGGAGGGAGAGATAGAGAGAGAGAGAGAGAGAATAAAACATCAACGTAAGAGAGACTCCCACATGAACCTGACCAGGGTCAGGGATAAACCTGTGACTCATTGGTTCATGGCCAACGTTCTAATGACTGAGCCAAACTGGCCAGGGCTACATGGAATTTCTTTACCTATATCATTCCTCTTCCCCATGAGTATAAATAATTAAATATAAACTCTACTTCCCCCTCCTTCCTTCTCCATTTTTTTCCCCCATGAGTTATCTTTTTAAGAGTAGGAAAATGGTCTTTGTGTGTTATGTGAATAGACACAGATGCTCTCATAAACTCAATTAAAGAAAGTAGTATGGGTGATGGTAAAAGAACCAGGACAAAGAGCCATGTGGTTTTTATGCAATTGTAAGAATTTGAAGGAAGGCTAATAATTTGTAAGGTTTTTACATAATTTTTATACAAAAGCACAACTATATAAAATCACATTAGAATCAGCTGTATATTCAATAATAATAAAATATGTTAAAGATTTTGAGCCTCTTGGCTAAAAAGAAAGCTAAGTCATTAACAGTACTAGTTTTAATTTGAAAAATTTATTTGGAAAATTTAACTATCCCTAAGCTAGTCTTCTGAAGAATTTAAACAGTTCATTAAGTTCACCCCCACGCTGCCATACAACACCCCTCTGGTGAATTGCGCTGTGGCTGTTTTTTTTCTGAGAAGCAAATGAGATGGAATTAGTGAGAACTGTTAGAAACAATGAAACTGCGATTAAACATTAATAAGCTTTGATCCATGTTATGTTATATAACATAACATATGTTATGTTTGATCCAATGCTTATGTTATATCTCTTGTGAGTAGGAGAGAAACATGTATGTGCACATGAAGATTTTGTAAATAATAGAATTGCGTATTGTTAGTGTGTGAGAGAAGAAACTTAGATCTGCAAGAAAATCTGTCTAAACTAATCGTCATTTACTAATTCAGTTCATGGTCTTCATTTACATTCTAATGAGCTGTGGTAATAACTGAAATGTTTAAAAACAGATGGTCCCAACTTACTGTGGTTCAACATACAGTTTTCTATGTTACAATTTAGTAGAAGCAGTACTTTGAATTCTGATCTTCTCTTGGGCTAGCAATATGTGGTATGATACTGGGCAGCAACAGTAAGGTGATTTTGCCCAACTGTAGGCCAATGCATGTGTTCTGAGCACATTTAGGGCACGCTAAGCTATGATGGTCAGTAGGGAAGTGTATTAAATGTATTTCCAATTTACAGTATTTCCAATTTACAATGGGATTATAGAACCCACCGTAAGTCGATGAGCATCTATACTAATGTAACAATGAGTGAGTAATTGAATGTTTCAGTCAGGATGAAAATTAATTAAGTTTAGGTTATTGAATAGCATCAGCTTCACAGATTACACAGGTACATAATTAGCCCAGTATTCATATTTTCTCTTGTGTGTCCATTTACTTTTGCTTTAGATAGGAGGTCATAGAAGAAAGGATTCTCTTAATGTAAAGACTATGTACCCGGACAAATATGTTCTCAAACAATAAGCTCTTAAGTGTTTTCCGAGTCTTAAGACTTTAATTGAGGGTGAAGGATAAGTAAAAGAAAAGCATTAATGAATAAAATTAATAATTCAAAAGAGACCCTTAGGAGAATCATCATTCACTAAGAAAAAAAAAAGGGATTTCTTAATGTGATAAAACCCTCATCTATGTATTGTGTTCTTTTTATTTTTTTCTAGACTTTGTTTTTTGTTTTTTTTTTATCCTCACCCGAGGACACTTTTCCATTTTTTGTACAGATAGAGTGGGAGGGAGAGGAAGAGAGAGAGAGAGAAACATCGACGGTGAAAGGGACACATCGAGCGGCTGCCACCCGCAGGACCAACCAGGGCCGGGGACAAACTGCAACCAAGATACATGCCCTTAGCGGGAACCGAACCTGGGTCTCTCCGGACCGCAGGCTGATGCTCTAACCGCTGAGCCAAACTGGCCAGGGCTAGACTTTGTTTTTTTAAATTTCATATTAAAATTGACACCCACTTGTTTAGTCAGCCATATACCTTCTCAATAAAGATAAATTACGATCTGTGTACCAAAAAATGTCTTCTATGCTTGTGAGACTTTCCCTTTATATTTATATTGTTATCTTAAATAGACATTGTATATTACTTGCTATGATAGGAAATAAGGCATACCTAGTCCATGTAGCAGTAAGGGTAAGAAATTCTGCTACAAAAAATAATTCTAAGTTAACTTAAGATAATTTAATAACTTAGACAATAAATACGTATTTGTCTAACTGCCAGTTTTAGCTGTGTTCATTAGCAATAACACTTGCAACAAATAATTAGAACTAGAAATTCCATCTTACTTCCATTTACTCTGGACAAACTAATAAGTTAATGCCACACTAAATTACCTAAGATTAAAAGCCACAGGAACTCAAAAAATGCATGGCACTATGTGAATTAGAGAATGCCTTGGATCATATACCATTTCTTTGCAGAAGTGCAGTTAAGTTCTCACACCAAGGGGAATAGTTTGGGGGCAGGCAGGGGCCACGGAGAAGACTTACACATTGATCAGCGGTTAAAACAGCACATCAATATGTGCAAACCTTTGACAATCGTTATAAGTATTTGAAAAACTAACCAAGGATTTCAACTGAGTTTTAAACAGATGGCTACTTTTATACTGTTTCCCATAATGCACTTTAGAATTTAGTAGGGAGTTTGTATACAATACCCAAATCTCTTCACCCACAGAAATTTTCATTTGATTGACCTGGAGCTAGTCCAGGACACAGCAATTTTACAAGCTGCCCAGGTGATTTTAAAAACCATTATGTCAGTATTCTGTCCTTAAAAACAATATTGACCAGCCCTGGCCGGTTGCTAAGTGGTTAGAGCATTGGTCCGTGGACTAATGAGTCACAGGTTCGATTCCAGTCAAGGACACATACTGGTTCATCCCTGGCCCTGGTTGGGGTTGTGCGGGAGATAACCAGTTGATGTGTCTCTCTCACATTGATGTTTTTCCCCTCTCTCTCCCTCTCTCTCCTTTTCATTCTATCTGAAGATAACTAGAAAAATATCCTTAAGTAAGGATTTAAAAAAACAAACTATACTGACTGTTTATGCATCTGGGGTGTGTGCCTGAGGATATAGCTGGAGCCTCTTCTTCCTCCCAGCCTGCTATGTCTACTTCCTCTTCTCCATGGTATTAACATGTCTTATATAATTAGACGTAGACATACCGTTCTCAAAAGGTTGGTGTCACTTTAGAAGCTAAAGTTGGAATATTCTGAAGAACAGTCTTCTGAAACTTCATGAAGATTAGAAAAGCCCATTGACACATAAACACCTTCACACTTGTATATTTTGACCGCATGATCCTAAGAGTAATAAAAATCCACCATGATTTGGTTCTAGAGTTATCAAAGAAAGACTAACTCCTGCAGAATAATTAGTAATGAGAGGGTACTAATAGTGACATTCAGAAAAGGATTTTGTTTAATTTGTAAGTCTTAGTATAAGCCAATATAGTCACACTTGGGCATGTCTTAAAATATTTTCTACATTCATAATTCAACATAAATGATTACTACTGCTCTTAGTAGCAATTACCATGCAAATATATATATAAAAATTTGCAATTGCTAAAATATAGGTAAATTTTTAGATAAAGTGTTCAGAATCAAGGTGATATTTCACAAGAATAAAACATTCAGTGCTAAAAAAAAAAAAAGAGCTTTAAGCTATATAAAAAAAATAAAAGAAAAACATGGAGGAATCTTAATTACATATTACTAAGTAAAAGAAGCTAATCGAAAAAGCTAATCTAAACTGACCCTGGCTGGTCTGGCTCATGGTAGGGTATCGTCCCACGCACTGCCGGGTTGCCGGCTTGATTCCTGATCAGAGCACATGCCCAGGCTGCAGCTTACTCCCCCATAGGCACGTAAAAGGCATCTGATTGATATTTCACTCTAACATCCATGTTTCTTTTTCTCTCTTCCTCTTTCTCTAAAAATCAATTTAAAAAATCTTTAAAAAGACTACAAACTGTATGATTCCAACTCATTACTATCTGGACCAGGCATAACTATGGAAATAGTGAAAAGATCAGCAGTTACCAAGGAGAAGGGAAAGATGAATAAGCAGGGTGCAGAACATTTTTAGGGTGGTGAGAATGTTCTGTATGACTACAATGATGGACACATGCCATTCAACGTGTCAAAACCCTCAGAATGTATGCCAAGAGTGAACTATAATATAAAAATAGACTTTGGGTGATAATCATGTGCCGAAGTTCATCATTTGTAATAAAAGTACTAATGTGGTACTAGATGTTCATAGTGGAGGAGACTGTGAATGGGTGGGGAAAGGGGATATAAGGAAACTCTGTACTTTTTGCTCAGTTTTGCTTTGAACATAAAATTGCTATAAAAAATAAAGTTTGTTTTTCTTTCAACTTTATTTTGTATTGTATTTGTGTGTGTGTGTGTGTGTGTGTGTGTGTGTTCCTTTTAAGGCAGACCATGTTATATGATAATTATCAATGATAAAATGAAGAAACAAATGAAAACAAAACCAACAACTACATTAAGGCAGTTTTGGTATTGCATATATTCCACAATTTATAAATATAAAAGTGATTCATATGACTCTCAGCATGCTGTAAAATAATAAATTAAAACCAGATCCTCAACAAATGTCTTAACCAATGCTCCTAAAATCATAATAATAATAAAATGCTCCAGCAAAGAGACTAATGCTATCCTTTTCATGGTAAGTAAGTATCACAGTGGAAGCTATTCCAGGTCACTAGACACAGGCTTTAGCAAAGAAGTTCATCTGAACAAAATGTTGACTTGCTGCAGATTAAATAACTACTATGACATCTCATAGTCAAATTGGGGTAAAATACGACTGTCTAAGAAAAGGCTATGATGTATACTCAATACCTTACACCAACTCCCACTTAGAAATAAATACATGCTATACTAAGATAACATCTCCATATTGGAGAATACAACTTCAAATAAATACCTTAAACTGTGGCATCTTATACAGTAAAAATATTGAAAAGTACTGTTATTCGTGTTAGTTATTTTCTGTTTCCCTTATACATTGTCATTTTCAAGGTTGTGTATGTTTGCAATGTTGTTTTTAACATTTAAAAAAAGAAGAATAAAATATGCCTGCTTCTATGAAATAAAGCTATTCAACTCTGCTTTGCTTCAGATATATTGTTTTCATCATAACTACAAAAGCTGTGTTTGTTATTCATAGGTGACAAAAAATGTTAAATAGCTGTGACTACTGTCTTAATCAATTGTGTGTTCTGGGTGCCCTCCTAGGACAGATATGGGCAGAACACATTTTTTTAGCCCTCATAGGAGATGACCCTTAGATGATCTCACCATAACATCACCCTCATACATCAACCCACCCACAAACACAAGTGCACACACTCTAAAGGGAAATGAATCAAAAGAAAGACACACACAAATACAATTTGAAATCAGACTCTGAAGCCAGGTGCAACAGACCAAAGCAAAGAATACAGTATCTTAGCATGGGTACCAATAGGAGACTTTTGATCTGATATCTGAGCCTTGTTCTATTGTGAACCCACAGGCCTGTATTGAAGCAAAAATCTTAAGGGGATTGAGGTTGTTTCTGGTCAGTCACTTTCCCTGATGATGGGCCAAAGCAGAAGCAATCTTGGGTAAAATTTGACCAAATTTAGGACTGCAGCACTCCTACAGATGAAGATCAAATAATAAGTTGCTCATGTACACATTTATTACTTGATTTGCTTATCATTCTTTCTGGGTAACATAGTCCTTAATTCTGGGATTATTTTCTTCTTTTGTAATATATTCTAAAAATTATCTTAGTGCATGTCTTTTTTGTTGTATTTGGAAGTAAAGTATAAAAACCAAAATTTTATTCCATTAAAAATGCAAAAAGTATTTTCACCATGAAGTACGAGAAGATATATTAAACAAAACACACACACACACACACTGACCACATTGACTATATTGCAATTAAAAATAAAATTTTTCTTATAAGATAAAATAAAGACATTGTAAAAATAAACCACAAACTGGGAAAAGATATTTGCGATACTTATAACTTCTAAATGGCTGAGATAATGAAAACATTTAGTTGAAATTAAAATAACCTAACTAGGAAGAGTGATATAATTTCTCCATTGCACTGATATCTGTAATTTCTTTTACAACAAGATTAAAAGAATCAAGGGTGGTATATACAGAGTTGATATGCTTGAAAAGATTGCAGCTTACAAAAATATTCTATCATTACTGTATCAATTCAGAAAGACTCACAAAGATGTCTCTGAACTTCATTCATAATTCACGACTCTCTTTGGGCTGAATAGTTAATCAATATGCCATCTTTACCCCTCCATGCTCATTAGATAGGTTAGTGTCTTTTGACTTTTATCATAAAACAATAATAAACTACAGCAATATCTAAATCTAATTTTAAAATGGTTTGGATTACAACCATTATTTGCCATTCAATTTCAATGCTTACTATTATGTTCTCAATTATATTTGTCTTTGTGTCTTTAATTTTAGTAAACTAATAAGAACAAAAAGGAAAATATATAGTATTAATCACTGCTATGTGAGGACAAAATGATATCAGGATATTATGCATGAATAAATATCTTTCAATAGTTCAAGCACATGAAAATGACAGAATAACTCATCAGACTTTACATGGCAACATAAATATGCCATACTCACAATGGCCCCTGCAATAGTATCAGTACACAAGTCACACTATGACAACACATCAGTTTCAACTAAATGTCAATTTGTATATCAAATTAATCATTTTGATTAGAAAGTTATTAATTTTCTAGTTTTGCTTGTATTTAACTTGAAAATTTGCTTAGGTTTTGCCATTTATAGTTGAAAGAATTTATACTTTATATCTGTACATATTTAAGAAACACTAGAATAAAAATATTTAAATAACCAAGGAATATAAATGTTTTTTCTTTTAATGGTATTTATACATTATTCTTGAGAAAAACAGTTTTATATTTTTACCTTTCCTTTATGTTTAATTTCCTTTTTACTAAACAAAGATAGCTAAGAAATAAAATGTTTCCCTTACACAGAGAAAAAAATAATAACATATTATATTTAGGTTAATTTCTACTTCAGCTTTGACTCTTACAAAGGACCAAGAAGGGTCTAGAGGTTCAGACCATCTAATCTACCATCATTTCAAATTCAGAAAAATATTAATGTACCAGTTATTTTTTACTTCTTTAGATTCAATCTGGGTTTTGGGTTGACAATGTATTTAATTTAATGAATGAATGAATGAATGAATGATTTTCTATTTTAACATAAACCATACATATAAAACAGATAATTTAGTAATAATATCTTTCCAGAAGAATCAATCTCTGTAACTATATAGCACATCATAATTGCTGCATAATCCCATCTAGAATAACGTTTCCCACTAGGGGTATAATTTTCCTTTAGACAAACTTTGAATGGGTTTCTTGAGCCTTTAAGGTAAATTGAAAGATTTACTGACCACTAGAAATAAATGGAATCTGTAGTAAAGTCACTTTAGTCTAACAAATGATTCTCATTATTCAAGTCCTAACATTGCCATTACAAGTAGTTGGAAGTTATTTGACTTAGCTATAAATTCCTCACATATAAATAAAAATAAAAAAGTATTGTTATTCTTTGAAAAAATACATTAGCACATTATAATACAGAATGGAAATATATATCTAAAAACAAAGTCATAGGGCTATGGTATGTAATAGACTACATCAATCACTTAATTAAGGATTTGGTATGATTTAATAGCCATATTAATTTTGGAAAGACAGACTAACATTTTACCTGAGTCCCAAAGTATGAGTATTTGTAATATTTAAACTTTGAACTTAAAAAAATAGCTGCTAGCTAGAGACCAATTATATACTTATATAGCACTGTCACATTAATACATTAAAAGTTATCTGACAAGTCATATGGTCAATAATGGAAAACCTTGGGCATTAAAATAAGAAAAGCACAGATCCCAATTTTAGTTCCTGGGCTTACTGTGTGATTAAATTTTGGTTGGCTAGCAAAACTATTTGAGTATCATCTTCCTTATCTATAAAATATGTAAAGTAAACTTTTTATCATAAGTGATTGTAAGAATTAAATTATATCATAGGCCATTACAAGAATTAAATAATATACTATAAGTGAGAATCCTAGCCTATAGTAAAGTTCATAATAGTTTGGTAATTACTGTTTCTACCATATTCACAATTCCATAACTAAAATGCAAGTTATTGTGTCTTATTTATGTTTGAATTTCTAATATAATCCCTAATATGGAAAAACTGTCCAAAAATATTTACTGAATGAACATGCATTGTCCACTTACTGCATAGGTGTTCAGTTCTCAATAGCTGCTACAGAGAGGCAAATGAATTTTGATTAGATAACTGTTTAAATAGATGCAAATTTGATATTGTCGGTTATACATATAAGAAAAGTATACTTGGAAATCTGAATTTTCCAGTTAAGGAAAATTGTTACATAGAAATGCAGAGCAGCTACAATTGATTCAGCTTTTACACACTAAATCAACTTATAATCAATCCATTATATTGAAAATATAGCAACATTAACATTTAATATCTGTATACATGCTTGTATTTTATAAAATGTTTTCACATACAATAATTCGTATTATTCAATAATTCAGAGAAAAGTGTTCATTAACATTGTTAGCAAAAGAAAAAAAAATCTTTTTTTTTTTTTTTTTTGGCCACAGGTTTTATAGTAATTGCTGTTTGGTGTTAAGAATATACTAGTTTCTTAATTGGTATAAATTCATATTGTATCTAATAGATTAATATGATAATAATAAAACTTCATTAATTTCATCTTCCAAAAACAAGCTTCAAAATCAGCTACAAGAGATCCGATTTAATTTAAATGTAATTTGATATACTTCTGTAAACATTTCAAATTTACATATACAATAAACTCTATAGTGTAAAAGAAAAAATACTGTGAGAAGAAATAGCCATTAATTTTACTGTATGTTAAAAAAGATAATCTTTGTGGTCAATACAATTTTAAGCAACTAGAGTAATTCAAACGATATGTATTTCATCATTTACTTTATCTTGCAATGTCTTAAAATAGTTATTTTTATAGTTCACTTAAAAAAATAAAAATTCAAGTCAAAAAATAAACTTCAAAAAGTATAAATAGTAAACATTCTATGAACGTGTGGACATGTCCTGATATAAAAATTTGAAAGTTTACATTTTAAAACATTTGAAAAGGGAAATGTCCACATAGAAATGCCATTTATGTAAAACACATACAGACAAAGTCCACCTTAGACAGCTATTACAAAAAATGACAGAGGTTAGCCATGGGGGCAGCAGCCTGACAAGGGACAGGGACGCTTTGTGTTGTATTGATAGTATGCTGTTATCACCTGTGCTTTATTACATGGGTAAGTTCAGTTTATTACAATTAATCTAGCTTTACACATATGCTTGCTCTTTTATATACTTATGTTTTAATAACAACTTTACAACATAAAGAAATATTTATTAAATTCAAAGTGAAGAATTTAGATTACAGAAAAGAGTCTTTAAGAAAAAAAAAATCAAAGTAAAAATAGAGGGAATGCACTAAAAATTATAATTCAAGGAAATGTTCTTGAGTAGCAAAACAAAATAATATCTTGAAAGAACATGCCACGTTCCTTAGAAAATCAATCTGGAATTCCCAACACTAAAACATAGTCTCAAAAAAATCAATAAGAGTTTAGAAACATTAAAAATAAAGAAAACCTTGAGGCAGGCCAGTAAAAATGCCAAGTAAAAAGACAGAATAAGGACAAAAAAGCAAATCTTCATCACTTTTTATTCTCAATTTTTTAGGCCAGAAAAATGTAGATTAAATTATCTAAAACACCTAAAGAAAGAAAATATGAACTAAGGATATTATATCTGCTAATAGATTTTCAAATGTAAAGGCTACAGAAAAGTATCATCAATCTGAAAGAACTCAGGAAACGTTGTTCCCATAAGTCTTTTTGAAGAATCTACTAGAGTGCAACTTCAGGCAACCAAAATGACTAGAGATAAAAATCAACATAATGACTAGTAGTCAGCACTATGTGTAAACCTAGGACTAAATATGAACTGTAAAAAAAAAAAAGCATACTGTATTTAATTCTAGTATTGCTGATATGAGTAGTTGGAGGAGTTCCTATGATACGTAAAAGGATAATTAATTTGGTGACACTTAGATTTGTGCATTCCCTACTCGCCCAACACACTTGAAGAGGCAGAGAAACAAAGAATTATTACCTTAATATTTAGCAAGTAAAAATTAGAATGGTAGCTGATTTGCAGAAGAAATAATAGGTACCTGAAAATATTGAAGAATCTTTAAAGTACTTAAAAAGTAACTTTGGCCCTGGCTGGTTTAGCTTAGCAGTTAGAGTGTCGGCCCACAGACGAGAGTTGCGAGTTTGATTCCTGCCAAGAACACCTACTTCGGTTGTGGTTCATCCCTGGCCCTGGTTGGGGTCATGTGGGAGGCAACCAGTCGATGTCTCTCGTACATCGATATTCCTCTCTCTCTATCCCCCTCCCACTCTATCTGAAGATAAATGGAAAAATATCCTTGGGTGAAGATTAAAAAAAACAAAACTTTGAACATGTAGATTTATACCCCTCAAAACTATCCTAAAAATTGAAAGTATATTTCCACCTTGGACTGTGATGGAGTACCCTGCAGAACACCAGTGCTCCATCTAATAACTACAAAAACAATATTAAATAATAACAACATTGGTAATAAACACTCATTCAAAATTATGAAATGACTAATGAACCAACCAGAAATAGAAGATCAGAATTCTAGAGAAGTAATAACTGTGAAGAAATAAACTGATTTTTGGCAATTGCATTTTCCCTTTGCTATTTTCTCTAGCTAGATGCAGGGCAAGGTGTTAAAAACCCAGAGCTTTCCCAGACTGAGGCGCACTACTGGGAGATACAGAAATCAGAAGAGTTTTGTATATTTTAGGAATTGAGGGACAAAATTAGAGGCTAGCGAGACCAAGATCCTAGTGAGAAAATATGACCAGAGAACTGAACTTAAATGAACAAGTTTTCTCATCAATACATTGAAACCATTGAAAGCCATATGAGTAAAGGAAATAAAAAGGCACTAGGCACGAAGGAAACTTCTATGAATAAAGTTTTTGAATATCTTGATGTGTCAGAAAATAAATTCAGTCCAGGACATGCCAATAGGATGTACCCTCATGAGCATAACCTCTCAATTTACTCGCTTGGTTATTTTGCTATAGGAATTGGGGAAAACAGAAGTAAATGAACTAACACCAAATCTGCAAAAAAGTTTGACTCTGCTGTTTATGGCTGAATTAAGATATTGATGCCCGTTCTATCTCCCCAATAGAGAAATGGGTGAACTTTTTTGAAAGAGGGATATATCACCTGGTACACCTACAATTTTATCCACAATGTCCGTAAGTCAATCAATAAGTACTGTATTAGACTTGCCAAGATATAAGAAAATATAACTGAAAATCAAAAAAATGAAAAATTTATTCACAATTTAGATGTTGGAGTATGCTTATAAAAACTTTAAAATACTATGATTAAGATTTTTAAAGATGTAGTAGAAGATGAAAAATTTTACCCAAATATTGGGACTAAAAAAAATCAAATAGAAAATCTAAAATTGAAAATTTCAATAACAGAAATAAACAGTCAATTGGCACAATAAGAAATTAGAACAGTAGGAGATAGGATTGGCAAACTGTTAAAACAAGCCAAGAGAAAATATGAAAATTAGAGCATAAATATGAAAATTGTAAAATAAAGAGCAAGAGTCAGAGTGGAAAGATTTCACATGCAGATAGTCTCAGAAAATGAAAAGAGAAAATTCAACAGAGTTGGTAAAAGATATCAACAGGTATATTCAAGATGCTTTAAAACTCTAAGGAAAAAAAAAAAGACACAGAAAGCCAAACTTTGCTTATTTAGTAAAATGGCTGAACACCAATGACAGAAAATTTTAAAAGCAGCCAAAGAATAAAGGTACATTTACCAGAGCAACAACAAAATACAATTGACATGTGACTTCCGAACATCAACATAGACATCTTTAATGTGCTGAAAAATTATAGTCAGCCTAGGTCTGCTCTAAAAGAAATCAAAGAGTATTCCTCATGTAGAGTGATAATTACAAATAGAAATAAGGAAAAGAAGAAAGCTATGAAGAACAGGAGGACAGATAACTATGTAGGAGTGTGCGTGTGTGTGTGTGTGTGTGTGTGTGTGTGTGTGTATCCAAGAGATGGAGGAGAGATCTTATAATGACCCTGTCTTTGGGATTTTCAAATATATATAACTTAAAATGCACGAAAGCAATAAAGCAACAGGCAAGAGTGAGGTACATGGATAACAATAAATTGTTTTAAAGTTTAACATCATTGGGGGAAAATAAAAGTGTTTAATTTATTAAACTATAATAAATTAATGACATATAAATTCTATGGTAGCCATTAAAAATAGAGAAATAATGCACAACTAAAATGTTAAATGGGGAAATGCACTGGTAAATATACTAGATTCATCAAAAATTTAAAAAAAAAATGGAGTGAAATACAGGCCATTCAAATAGAAAACCATGAAACATAGACATAAACCAAAAAATGTGAAAAATTTCATTAAGCATAAATGGAATACATAAATGTCATACAGAGTTTCTTAAAACAAAATTAGAATATCAAATCCAATAATGCACTGTAACCAAGTGTCATAACTAAATGTTATTCTAGAAATTTAGAGGTAGTTTAGCATTTAAAAATCAATCAGTCACCACTTAACAAAAATAAGGGGCCTTCATCATGATTAAAAACAAAACAAAACAAAAACTACGTGATTGTCTAAAAAACAAAATGTTAAATGTTAAGCAAAGTAAGGCTGACACAAAAACGTTCATTATGATTTCCTATGCATGAAGGTCAACAACAAGGAAAGCTAATCAATGATATAAGAAGTGAGAATAGCCCTGGTCGGTTTGGCTCCGCGGTTAGAGCATCAGCCTGCGGTCCCAAGAGACCCGGTTCGGTTCCCGCTAAGGGCGCATACCTTGGTTGCAGTTTGTCCCCGGCCCTGGTTGGTGGCCCTGGTTGGTCGTGCGGGTGGCAGCCACTCCATGTATCTCTTTCACGTTGATGTTTCTCTCTCTCTCTCTGTTCTTCTCTCTCCCTCCCACTCTACCTGAACAAAAAATGGAAAAATGTCCTCAGGTGAGGATAAAAAAAAAAAAAAAAAGTGAGAATAACAGGTATTCTTAGATGAGTGTGGGAGTTGCTGTGAGCAGCCACAAGGGTATTAACTTACTATTTACTATATATTTTTTCATCTATAAGAGCATGTTCACTTTGGAAAGTTCTTGGATCTGTTCTCTTATATCTGCGATTTTCTTTGTGTATGTTATCCTTTAACAAAAATTTTACTTAAAATGATCATAGACTTTCGAAAGGGCAGGGTAAAATAATTGCAGCAGTCAAACCTACAACAGAGAAACATGGAAATAGATAAAATACAAAACCAAATAAATAGCAACCACCACCACCACAGCAAACATTTTAGAAGCAATGCAGAATTCCCCAAAGAAGCAGTACTCAAGGAGCCAATATCCTGAAGAGAAAGGGAACTACAGATATGTGAGCAAGCTCTGCAAGCTCTTCATTCCTGGGGACATTTGATGGTTCTTGGTAAATATCTTCAGAGATAGTCCAGGTAGAGAATACTATTACTAATGGCATGAAAACCCAAATACTCTGTCATTTTAACAGGGCAGGAAGAGGAAAGAATGAAGATTATGGATACAAACAGAGTCAGAATTTGGGAGAAAGGAAGTTGTACAACCAGCTATATCCCTTTGAGAATGTGACACAGGAAAGTAAGCCTAAACTTATATTGTTTTTTTACCTTAAGGCAATTGCCAAATTCTTGAAGATGATAAGCTAGGCAGAAAGCTCCTGGTGGTCAAATAGTTATCTTCTGCAGTTTACAGAGCTGAGAAGACAAAAATTGGAGACAAAGCAAGGAGAGTCACCCTGGTAAACAACTTATCACCTTAGGTGTACACTCTATGGGCTACACCTTAAGAGAGGGGACGAAGCAGTATAGAGGAAAGAAACCATGTTATAGTCACATAATTGAATACAAGAGAGCAATAAAAACGAATGTCCTGTTGTTACATGCAACACTGTGGATGTTTCTCACTGTACACATTGAGCTAAAGAAGCCTCAGAAATAAGCACTTCACAAATAATGCCTTTTACATGAAGTTCAAAAGTAGGCAAGGCTAATCTCAAATATTAGAGATGAGGATAATAGTTCCTTTGAGGGGAAACAGTAAGAGGGAGAGGGAGATTTCTCGATCGCTGGTCTTGTTCTATTTCTGATTCTATGAGCATAATTTTACATTGTGAAAATGCTTCCTATACATTTATTATTTGTGAATGTTAATACACGCATTTAATATTTCAGTGAAAAGGTACTTAATAAAAGCAAGTTAAAATGAACACAAATCTTCAATGTCACAGGAAATTAAGCATAAGTTAAATTATCAATTTTATACATGTTTTATTGAAGGAAATAGGATAAATAACTTTCAAGCATAATGTATAGTGAATTGGGAGAAAATTCTGCAAGGAACGTGAAATGAAAATAAGTTAAAAGAGGAAACAGAGGAGACATAAAGTTTCAGAATGTTAAAATAACATGATCATAATTTTGTTGTTGTTGTTAGTTCTCACCCAACTGTATTTTTCCATTGATTTTTAGATATAATGGAAAGGAAGGAGGGAGAGAAGACATAGATGTGAGGAAAAAACATCGATCAGCTGCCTCCCGCATGACCCCGAATGAACCCTTACCCAAGTATATATCTTTGAAAAGGAATCAAACCCCTGGCTGTTTGGTCCACTGGCCGATGCTCTAACTGCTGAGACAAACCAGCCAGGGAATAAAGTGTTTAATACATTGTTTTTCTTTTAACAATTATATTGTTTCATTTATTACATTTATTTGGAAGTAATTCTTGTGATATATGGATCAAATTTTACCTTTTTCCTATGACCATTCATTCAGCCAATAACAATATTTATTAAAAATCCACTATTTGCCTCAGTTTTTTGAGATGCCTCCTCCACCATGTACTACATGTGTATTAGAGTGCATTCCTACTGCCCACCTGACATTCGAGTTCCTGTACCAGCAGTTTTAATTCTGAATTTGTGCAATTGCTCAGTGTGCCCTGACTACTCTTGAATATTTTACCACTTGAAATGAGGTATCAACTAGTTCTGCACAAAAACTTGTGGATACATTTTGTGGAATAATATCAATTATTAATATTTAGGGAGAACTGAAATCTGTATGATGTTGAGTCATATTATCTAAGGAAAAGGGTTGTCTTTACAACTGTTCAAATACATATCTATGTGTTTCAGGAGTATTTTCAAGTTTTACCACATTGACCTTAAAGAGTTCTTTTAACTTTACATCTCAGTATTTTACTTTTTTTTTTTTTTGCTATTGTAAATAGAGCTTCCCAAATATTATGCTGTCTATTAACTGGTTATTGTTTGTATATATAAAGGCAATTAATTATTCATGTGAAGTTCATATTCTATAATATTATTGAGTTCTCTTATAGTTTGAGTTAATTTTGCTACTGATTCTGAAAGCATTTTAGATATACTAACATATTTCCTGCAAATAAATTTTTTCTTTTTCATTTCTAATACTTATGCTTCAAATGTATTCTTTTGTTAAATTATGTTAGCTCATATTTACCACACCACCGAATAAGTAATTGCAAAGATTTCCCAAGTGTGGTGTTGAAAAGCCTCACACCGTTTGTGTTCTTCATCCCCATATTCCAGCATCCCTGTGACCTGCGGTCTGTTCCTTAGATATGTTGATTTCGGGACGAGGTCTTTACATATATTTTTCCCTCTGGACAAATCATCTTCTGTCCAGAGGGAAAAACACAGGTCATTATTTGTGTGGTAAAGCCCTAATACAATGTTAGGTTTCAGTCCTAATATCAGTTTCTGAAAACAATCTTCCATGACTTCGACAGTTCCATGCCCATCTGAAGTAAATCTATTTTTTCACATCAACATGGTCTTCTCCCATTAATTTTCCCAAAAAAAGTATTCGACAATTTTATTTTGCTTTGTGTACATATGTTGTGTATTTGTTAGACTAATGTCAGTCTGTGTCAGTACATGGCCATACTTTCTGGGAACAAGACAGATATCTTAAAACACATGATCAGATTAAAAGTGAAATTTATACATCACCTTTGATATGAGCCAAAAATTCAATTAAAAATAGAATAATTAGCCTTGGCCGGTTTGGTTCAGAAGGTAGAGTGTGGGCCCATGGGCCAAAGAATCAGGGTTTGATTCCAGTCAAGAGCATGTACCTCGGTTGCGGTTTGGTCCTGGCCCTGGATGGGGTGCTGGAAGCAAGTAGTTGATGTGTCTCTTTCGTATCAATGTTTCTCTCTCTCCCCCTTCCTCCCTCCCTCCCATTCTGTCTGAAAATAAATGGAAAAAATCCTCAGGTGAGGATTAAAAATAAATTGAACAATTAATTATTCTTTTTAAATATTTAATCCTAGTTGCAGATAGAAACTGTAACAGTACAGAGTTTAAAAGAAGGGACTCTGTAAATAAAATATTTGAGTTTGAATCTTGTAACTTACTAGTTGTATAAACATATCCAAGTCACCTACCATGTTTCTTCACTCATATTTAAATAACAATATCTATATTCTGTGATGTATGTAATTGAATGTATTAACACATGTAATACAGTACAGGAGTTATCAAATTTTTTAATTACTACCATTGAAGAAGGAGCTTTCAAATTTTTGAATTATTAACATTAAAAGCTAAAAATTTCTTAGACTGATTCAAAGCAAAAACACTCTAGTTAGGTTTCTGCTTTATGTATAAGAAAAGATGATTGAATATATTGTTTCAAAAAAGCTCACACAATTTCTAACCTTAAGTTTTAGCCTAAGTTATATTCTGTTTACCTATAGTTTCTTCTACTGTAAAAGAAAGAAAAAGGATATGGTGAGGACAATAAAATAGATAAAACAGAGTTAAATTAACCTTCACCAGATTGTGATGATAACTAGGTGTGGTTGATTAACTGACAGCATGGATAAAAAAATGCACACTAAAATATAAAGTTGGCTATGAAATTCATTGATGCCTTGGCAACCATCCATCTCTCTCTCTCCTGTATATATGTAATATATGTGTTGTTTTTTAATATTTTTTTAAATTTTTTATAGAGAGTAGGAAGGAGAGGGAAAGAGAGAGCTAGAAACATTGATGAGAGAAAAATATTGATCAGTTGTCTCTCTCATGTCCCCTACTAGGGGTCAAACCTGCAACCCAGACATGTACCCTGACTGGGAATCAAACCAGCAACTATTGGAGCATGAGATGACATTCAACCAACTGAGCCACACCAGCCAGGCTATGTTTAATATCATTCTCCTGTTTTCAGATTTTTAACCTATGATAAATATCATCAGATTTTTCAGCAAATTTATTAGGACCCTAAATTCAAATAACATTCACATGTATTTTAAATGTCATAATTAAGATTTGAAACTTGAAGGAATATATACTTTTATAAACTGAAATATTTCAGATTACAAAATGGCTTTAAAGACTTTCTTTTTAGAAGACGGTGTAATTTAACAGAATAAAACCTTTTTCTCTTTGAAGTTATTTTACTTTTAGTAAATGTAATTATTGCTTCTAGCTGACTATTTATTATTTACTATTTAGTTTATGTCCCTTTATTGTTTGCTAACAGATGTCTGATTTTGATAATATACACAGCTACGAGTAGCAAAGAAAAGTAAACAGATTACTACCAAAGAAAAGTAAACAGATTTCCATTTTCAGCTCTAACATCGAAAGCTCTTGGAAGTTGTCACTCTCATTTTTACAACAACAAAAAAAGCTGAAAATCAATGATTTTTCTTAAACCCATGTGAGAATTGAGATTACAAAGAAAATCACCATCCCAAAATTTGAAGAGACTGGTAAATACAGAAAATTGCAGCTGAGATTAGCTTACCTGAAGCAAAAGTGACTAGAGCCACAGACTGGTGAGAACTCTTAAATGGTAATGCTGGTGAATTGCTGGAGGTTGAGTATGGACAAACTTGAAAGAGAGAAATTACTTGGGATCACAACTAAATAAGGACCCCACACATGCATGTGTTTTACTTCCAGGAAACCCATCAGGTTCTCCTAGTAATGATTTGAAGGAAAAAAAAAAAAAAATCACCTCCTGAGTCCAGTAGGAGCAGAAGTAAGTAACCATTTTCAAATTTTCCCATAGCTTTTATTCTCATAATTAAACTCTCTCATCAAAGAAAACAACCCTTTCAAGTTTGGGGAAAGGCAATTAGCCAAATTTAAGTCCCTCTTGTATCCTTTCTCACTGAAGGGGATGGAGGGACACAAGAAACTCTTCCAAAGGCCAGAGCCCAGGGACTCAGGCCCAGTAAAAGACTGAGATTAATTATAATTAATTATAATATTACAGATATCTTCCTCTCCCCACATCTCACTGCCACATCAACATTGCTCCAGCTTAATAACAGTGGATTACAACTAAAAGAGATGCAGGCACACACTCTATTTAAGAAGGAATATTTAGGGAAAACCAAAGATAACAGCATTAAACAAACAAATAAAAAAGACATTTGAGGACACTAAAGCCTCTGGATTCAACAGCTACAGGAAACATTGCACCTAGACGGAATTACGTAAACCTGTCTTCGAGACCCATTTACCTCACTCCTACTGCATGATACATCGTGCTCATCTTTGAATAAAAACATTAGAAAGCATGTCAAAGGACAAGACAAAACACAGTCTGAAGAGACAGGGCAAGCCTCGGAACTGCATAGAATTAAGACATATGATGAGAAAGTGGAGCAACATGAACTCTCAATTATTGCCGATAGAATTGCAAAATGGAACAGACACTTTGGAAGACAGTTTGGCATAAGCTAAGCAGTCTTATTATATAACCCAATAGTCATACTGCAACGTATTTACCCAATTCAGTTGAAAAATTATGTCCATAACATAACCTCTACAAAATTATTTAGAGTAGCTCTATTTGTAATCATCAAGAACTGGGAGCAAGCAGGATGTTTTTTATCAGGTAATTGCATGAAAAAGCTGTGGTAAATAATACAATAAAATATTTTTAGTGATAAAAAGAAATAAACTATCCATGCCTGGCCGGTGTGGCTCACTGGTTGAGCAATGATTCATGTACCAGGAGGTTGCTGGTTCGATTCCCAGTCAGGGCACATGCCCGGGTTGTGGGCCAGATCCTAGGTCGGGGGTTTGCAGGGAGCAGCCAATCAATGTTCTCTGTCGTCGATGTTTCTATCTCTCTCTCTCTCCTTGTCTTTCTCTCTAAAATCGATAAAAAACAAAACAAAAAAAACCTATCCAGCCACAAAAAGATGTAGAGGAATCTTAAATGCATATTGTTAAGTAAAAGAAGCCAATTTGAAAAAGCTACGTACTCTATGATTGCAATTTTATGACATCTGAAAAAAGTAACTCTCTAGAAACCAATAAAAGATCATTATTTGCCAGTGTTTCAGGATGACAGGAGAAATTAACACACAGAAGGTTTTTAAGGATGGTGAAACTCTTCTGTCTGATAGTAAAATAGTGGATACATGACATTTGGCATTTAATAAAACTTGTAGAAGGTTCTAACACAAAAAGTGAACTTTAAAGTATATGCAACATTTAAAAAATCATTTAGGAGTCTGGGAACTTCAAGGAAAAATGCAGATGATAAGATAATTTACAAATGTATGAAAAAAAGTCTTACTGAAGGGGTCAGGAAATAGATGGTGAACTAAATAACTTTAAAAACAAATGGAATCTATAAGACTAATGGCAAAGGAATTGCACATAAGCACTGTATTCTAGTTGATAAAATATTTACCATGGGAATAGAGCTTAATTTTTGTACTACTACACATGTATGGGTCAATTAAATAGTTAAGTAAATAGATGGCAGATGATAGGAGCCAGGATTCTAACTGGTAGAGTGGCAATATAAATGTAAACTAATGGAGGCTAGAATGATTCATGTGATAAGAAATCAAAGTTGTAGAAACTGGTAAGAGCTCATATTTACTATATACATTGATATAGATGGCTACATATAAAAAGTATGGATAGATATATAGATTGATAATCTTTATTTACACACATGTATTTTATGTGACAATATGCATATGTATATTTTTGCTGGGGCAGATGAGTAGGCCTATAATAAACGACACCCCCAATCCCCGCTGTGGCAACAAGCACACTTATCACCCAGATCTTAATTTCTCATACCATTCTCTAATAAAAGGGACCAAGTTTCCTTGGAGAAATGGTTAATTCTAAGAAAGGAGCAAGAAATATCCAATATAAGCATGGAGCATTCTAAAAGCCAGAAAGTAGAAGGTGTTAAAAAACTCATGTCCAAGAGTTTAGAACCCAACTGAAAGAGCTACTAGTGGTGAAATGTTGAAAGTTGAAATAATTTGATCACAAAATAAAGTAGCAATGAATTATAAAACAACTTGGATTATACGCATAAAATAAAGGTTCAGTTTTATGCTAATAGGAATAAATGCTTGAATAAATTAATATTCAAGGAGAAGAGATAAATCTCCCAAGCAGGAGAATTCTAAGTAGATGATTTAGATGCCCCTTCAAAAAAGAGAAGGATCATAACACACCACTGCTTAAATATGAGCTCTGTGTATGTCTTTCTTACATAACTTGGGAAGAGGGAAAATAAGGGGGAAAACATAATTTGGGAAGGGGGAAAATAAAAGTAACTTCACATTGAAGAAACCTAATAGAATACTACTTGGCCATAAAAAAAGAAAATCTTACCCTTTGCAGTAACATGGGTAGACCTGGAGAGTATTGTTCTAAGTAAAATAAGCCAGTCAGAGAAAGACAAGTACCATATGATTTCACTCATGTGTGGAATCTGATGAACAAAACGAGCTAATGAGCAAAATAGAGACAGACTCACAGAGAGCAGGTTGACAGTTGTCGGTGTGGGGGAGGAGTTGGGGGGTTGGGTGGAGATGTGGAGGGATTGAGTAAAAAAAAAAAAAGGAAAAAGGAAAAAAAAAAAATCAACACATGGACATGGACAACAGTGTGGTGATTCCCAGGGGGAGGAGGGGTGCTGAGAGGTGGAGGAGGGTATAGGGGGAAGAAATGGTGATGAAAGGAGACTTGACTTGGGGAGATGAACACACAATTCAGTGTACAGATGATATGAAGTGGAATTGTGCACCTGAAACCTGTATAATTTTGGTTACCAGTCACCCCAACAAATACAATTAAAAAAAGACAAAAACAAATACAATGAATACTACTTCAGCAAGGTGATCAAGGTCAATATCAACAGCCATAAATCATGTGATAAAAATGGTATCTTAATCCTGTGATCTCAAAAGCCCATAATTCTGGCCTAATTATGAGAATAAAAAAATCAGAGAAAATCCAATCCTACAATAAACTGACCAGTAATTCTTAACTGTTAAGGTCACCAAAAAACAGACACTGTCACAACCAAGATGAACCTAAGGAGATATAATTGACATATGCACTGTGGTATCATAGATGGAATTCTGAGACAGAAAAAAAAAGCGTTACATCAAAACTAAGAAAATTTACATAAACTATGGACTCTAGTTAATAATACTATGTCAGTATTAAGTCATTAATTATAACAACTATTGCGTAATAATATAAGATCTTAATAATATATAGAAATTATGTGGGGGATAGTATATATGAACTCTTTGCTATTTGATTAGTTTTTCTATATATCTTAAAGTCTTGCAAAAAATAAAGTTTATTCATAAGTTGTTGTTTTTTATTTGTTCGTTTGTTAATGTAAGAAGTTTACTATTAGACTTCTAAGAAGCTATGGGAATTTTTTATAGATAGGAGAAAACATTATAGGCACCACCTACCTTTTCCCTCTAATCGTTTCCTACTTCTTGCAGACGAGAGATGGTTTTTAAAGCTTTCCAGGGATAATGGCAAAGAAAATTGGATCGATAAAGGAGCATACAAGGAGGACCCTGGGTTCTCTGTGACTATCTTAAAGAGTAGCTATGGGATGTGGTGAATTGACATTTTTTACAGTTATGAAATGTGCATTTCTTTCTTTCTTTTTTTAAAATATAGTTTTATTGATTTTTCTAAGAGAGAGAGAGTGAGAGAGGAAGGGAGAGAGAGATAGAAACATTGATGTGAGAGAGAAACATCAATAGGCTTCCTTCGGCACACCAGACACTGGGGATTGAGCCCACAACCCGGGCATGTGCCCTGACTGGGAATTGAACAGGGACCTCTCAGTCCATGGGACAACGCTCAATCTATTCAGCCACAACTGCTGAGCAGAAATGTGCAATTCTAAAAGAAAAAAAAAATCATGTCTAATCCTATGTGAATTAGAATCTTGGGGGCTCCATTACTCATACATTTGTGCACTAGAGCACAATAGAAAAAATGCTTAAGAACTGTTTTTCCCAATTTGCACCTAGACTATCCTTGATGAGGTAAAAGACCAGACACTCCTCAACTCTCACAAGAAAAATATTAACCTAATATCCACACTTTTTCAAATATCTCTGAGAAAAATTATTGGTACTCATAAAATACATTTTAAAATCATAAATTATGAAATGAGAGAGACAATATTTGGAAAATACCATTTGATGTACACCATTTCTCTCTCACATAATCCAATTTTATTTTTCATGCAAACTATAAGTCAGCAGTGAGATGGTACCTGACCCTCTGGTATTGTTTGCAGGCAAAAATCACTTTTATTGATTTGCTTTTAGTCTGATGTCTTCAATCTATGCTGAGTTTCAGCAGAAGGCAGAGAGCCCTGTGAAATTCCATGTTGCATCTATTATTTAAAAAACAATAGTACAATATATCAAATTGTACATTCTTATGAGGGTATAAGGAGAATGGTTGACTAAGAAGTGTTTTATTTCTTCTGAGTAGTTAGGTTATTTTTATGAACATTATGAATTATGCAATTATGCAGGTATTCACTTTAACATTAGCTGGTAGAACGCTTTCACTCAAAATTTTGGATTACCTTAAACAAGTACATAAATAAGGTAGTGACAGATATGTGAAGCACTTTTGCCATCATTCTATTCTAGTATATCTATAGTTTATACTAAGAACTGACTGTATCATCTCTCCTGCTGAGAAATCATACAGCCTTACCATCGGTTGAGAGTGTCAGTCAGGCATACTAATTAATTAAACCCATTATATATATAGTGTGGACCATTATAATATGCATATTAATTTTTCTGATTTGTCAAGGATTTTATGTTTTTACAATATTTTTAAAAATTTCTTCTTTCTCTTTCACTTAAAACCAATATAACTTCATTGAAAAACAAGGGTAATTTCCTCAACTGGAACAATGAACAACAGCCACTAGGCTTGGAAATACTTCTAATCTTCATTCTAATAGAACTTATATTTCTTTGTGACCACTGTGATGGCCTGGAGAAAACACAATGAAATACATTCTTTAAAAATTCTTAAAGAATATTTTTATAAACTATAGAGAAAATACAAAATAATACTTATAAAATATATGTAAGAAACAAAGCATTGCAATACAGCTCTCAAAATCTTACTTACGTCAGAAGTGTCAGAGGTTTCCTATGGTATTTAAATTGAAAGGGAATCACTGGATGAGAGGGTACATGCTTTTCAAATCTAGAAAGTAAAACCACGTTATTTGTTTGTTTGTTTATTTCCCAAAAGGGTCTCTACCAAATTATACTCCAACAGGCAGGGTATTTGTATTTAATTTTCTTTTTATATCTTTCAGGCAGTGTATTTGTATTTAATTTTCTTTTTATATCTTTGACAACCCTTACTACTGAGAGGACTTTTTCTCTTCCCCCTTGCTCACCACATCTGGAGTTTATGGAATGGTGGGTTATTTGGGTTTCTTTTCTCTCTCCCTTTCTCTCTCCCTTTCTCTTTCTTTCTTTCTTTCTTTCTTTCTTTCTTTCTTTCTTTCTTTCTTTCTTTCTTTCTTTCTTTCTTTCTCTCTCTCTCTCCTTCCTTCCTTCCTTCCTTCCTTCCTTCCTTCCTTCCTTCCTTCCTTCCTTCCTTCCTTCCTTCCTTCCTTCCTCTTCTTCTTTCTTTTCCTCTCTCTCTCTCTCTCTCTCTCTCTCTCTCTCTCTCTTCCTTTCTACTTTCTCCCTTTCTTTTTTTTTTTTGATAAAAGTTTCACTTAATCTGTGAGGGATGCATTCCAAGAACCCCAGTGGATGCCTGAAACCACAGAAAGCATTGAACCCCAAATATACTATGTTTTTCTTCTATTCATACATATAAGTGATAAAGTTTAATTTATAAATTAGGCACAGTAAGAGATTAACAACAATAACTAATTAAAAAGGACAGTTATAACAATAATCTGTAATAAAAGTTATGTTTATATGGTCTATATCTCTAAGTGATCTGCTAACGAGATGGCTACTAAGTGACTAATGTGCAGAAAGCTGATACAGTGTGGATACACTTGACAAAGGGATGATTTACACCTTGGGCAGAATAGAGCAGGATGGCATGAGATGTAAAACTTATGAATTGTTTATTTCTGGAGATTTCTATGTAATACTCTTAGACTGTGCTTAACCAAGGGTAACTGAATACAAGAAAAGCAAAACCATGAATAATAGAGGGCTGCTGCATATCCCTTGCTGTTAATAAAGTTAAGCATCTTTTCTTATGTTGTTTGTCATATGGGTATCTACATTTGTAAAGTGTCTATTCATTTATCACTTTGCCTGTTTTCTTATAGTGCTATTTTTATTTTTCTAATTGATTTATAACACATTTTTAAAAATTAGATGCTAATCTTTTGTAATTTTAGGTATTAGTTGTAAATCTTTCCACAGTATCTTTCATGTCCACATTGTCTTTCATTTCCCCCTTTTTTTTTTCTTTTTCTTTATTGATTTTAGAAAGAGGAAGGAAGAGGGAGAGAGAGATAGAAACATCGATGAGAGAGAACATCAACTGGCCACCTCCTGCATGCCCCCCACTGGGGATTTGGCCCACATCCTGGGCATGTGCCCTGACTGGGAATCACACCAGTGACCTCTTGGTGCAGGAGTCGATGCTCAACCAGTGAGCCACACTGGCTGGACATTATTCCTTTCATTGTGTTTTCAGATGAAAAAAGACTTTTTATGGTTTTAATGCACTTAATATAAATAATTTTATTTTTCTTCCTTCTTGTATATTTTAAAGACATATTCCCATAATTTGATGATGTAAATTTTTATTATGTATTTTTGTAAAAGTTTTATGCCTTTTTCTTTCACACATAGGTCTTTCATCCAAGTAGAATTAATTTTGTATATGATGAAAGTAAAGACTAGTGTTAATTTTCTATTGCTATATAACAAATTGTCATGAACTTAGTGGTTTAAAACAGTGCTCATTAGTTATCTCACAGTTTCTGTAGGTTAGAAGTCCAGGTATGACGTAACTGGGTCTCCTACTCAGGGTATCACAAGGTGATTTCATGGTGTTAACAGGGTTATATTCTCATTTGGAGCTCAGTATTTTTTCCAAACTCACTGGCTGTTGTCAAAATTCATTTCCTTGAGGCGGTGCACCTAACGTTCCAGTTTCCTTCCTAGCTGTTGCCTAGGGCCTGCTCTCAACATAGCATCACTCTTCAGGGCAGGAGAGCATCTGCTTCTGCTCCTTGTGTCTTTAATGGATCATCTGATTAGGCTGTGCCCATCCAAGGTATCTGTCTTTTGATTAACTCAAAGTCAGCTGATTGGGGACATTCATTACATTTGTGCAATCCCTTTTGCTAGGTAATGTAACAGAGTATGAAAGTAGATATCACACACTTTTAGCTTACATTTTAAGGAGAGAAGATTATATAGGGTGTGTACAACAAAGGGTGAGAATCTTTAAATTTCTACCTACCACAGGGTCTCATTTTACTTTTACCCTTTTGGAGAGCCAATTGACTGAGGCTTATTTTGTTCATTTTATATCTCACTTCTCTGTCCTGCCTCTCTCTCATAAATTAAGTTTCTATGTGGTCTGGGTGATTTTCTGGATTCTCTATTCAGTTTCATGGTTCAATTACTCTTTACTATACCATATAATTACTAAAGCTTTATAATAATTCTTGACATTAGATCAGCAAGTCAGCTCACCTTATACCTCTTCAGATGGGTATTAGCAATTCATGGCACTTGTGTATTTAAATCTTAGAATTAATTGACCAAGATTAGAAAATATTCTCATCAGGATTTGGAAAGAATTGACAGCTTTAATAATTCATGAATATTGTATTTATGTCATTTTAAAATTTATTTACACGACCTTTAATGCCTTTCAATAAAATTCTAGTTTTCATGAATATCTTGTCTATCTTTGCAAGATTTCTTCTTATATAGTTTATATTTTGATGGTCTTATATATAGTATTGTTAATTAAATTACATTTACAAACTACTTATCTATGAGTATAAGGCAATGCAATTTATTCTTGTGTGTTTATAATTTATCTTATAGCTTGATAAGGACTCCAACTAATTCTAAGAATTTAAGTGTATGTTCTGTGGGTTCTTTATATAGACGATTATATAGTCTACTTATAGCATGTTTTTGTTTCTTCCTTTAGTTTTCAGTTATTTTAACTTGCTTTGTATTCTAACTAGAACTTAGTCAATTGTTGAGTGAGAGAGGTGGTAGTTTGCATCCTTATGTTATTGTTAAAGACATTCAGCGTTACATCATCAATAATAGTTTCTGCCCTTATTTGTACGACATAACAGATACTCTAGACATTGTTTGTTCATACTCAGGACTATCCTGTCCTTCTTAAATTATCCCTAACTCTGAAGGATATAAAACCTTGAAGCTACATTTCCAACAATTTTCAGTGATTGGAGTCCTAGATAAAGTTCACTATGAGAGACCCTTGGGCGATTTGTGGAAGATGGAAGAAAAAGAGAAGATGGCAGCTGTGCACAGGGGTGGGTTTTTGTTTTTTAAATAAGGTTTTGTGTATTCTCCTGAAACGGAATCACTGTCTATTAGTGACAACATTTCTGTCATCAAACACACCCAGATTTCTTTGTAAATGGCTTGCTGATTTTTTTTTCCTCTATGCAAGCTTCTAATACTCTGCATTAAACGTCATTTCCTTTAATATACCTAGAGTGATTTAATTTTCTAGACTGAACATCACCAAATCAACATCTATTACCATCAGCGATTCTAAAGAAACACTCCAAATATAAGAGTCTAGGATTGGTTATCTGATCCAATTAGATTTGAAATCAGTCATGATCTCATTACCAATATATGTAAGAAAGATGCTGGTATATAAGTGGCCAAAAATATTTAAATTGACAAAGTTACATTGGTTAGTGTTTAAAATTATGTGGTAATTAAAAAAGAATTTGAATGACCATGCTACTGCTGCAATAAAACTTTAGACTAAAATACATTAGTATAAAGGAGTATAGATAAGGAATGGCTGAGACATTCTATAATGAAGAGCTTATAGAAAATTAGAAGTCCAGAATTTAAATTCTCAAATTAAGGTGTAGCCAACACCAAAAAGATCCTACGGTTGCCCTCTTTCTTCATGTAGTTGCAGACAAGTATTATTAAAAATGAGAAACAGCCCAGCCAGCATTGTCCCATGGACTGAGAGGTCCCTGATCCATTCTCAGTCAGGGCACATGCCTGGGTTGCAGGCATGATCCCCACTAGGGGGTGTGTAGGAGGCAGCGGATCAATGTTTCTCTCACATTGATGTTTCTATCTCTCCCTTCCTCTCTCTAAAAAACTTAATAAAAACATATTTACAAAAATAACATAAATAAAAATGAGAAATTCATTTTGATTCTGTAGGCTGCAGAACTACAATGTAGGTTGAATTCACAACCTTATCAAATGTTGAACCTTAATGTTAAGACTCTGATTGGGAAAGAATAGTTCCCTGATAATTAAAATGAGACATTTGTTTAGAGTCTCAATATTTATACTCTCTCGCAGTCCAGGTGCCCATTGAGCCTATTTTTCCATGATAAACATACTTTCTGCCACTGCCTCTTCTTTCTGAAGACCCTTTCATGTGAATGACTTGCCTTGCAAGAAATGCTGATCTCTCTCAGTACCCATGCAACCCACTCTCAATGCTTACAGATCTATATTTATTGTCATATCCTAGCAACTCAGAAAGATAAATTAAAGTCTGTTCCAGTAGGAGGTACATATATACCAAATAAATTGCAAAATGTTTTCAATATATATTTACAGAACTCTTTGGAGTATGTAAAGAGATGGATTCCAATGATATTAGGTCAAAGAAGAAGACTATACTTTGGGAGTTCTCTGAACTTATTAGTTATAAGTATACTTTGTCCAGATTCTGAATTTAATATATAAGTTTGAGCAACTGAGAATAGCACACTTGTTTGATTGTTAATGAAATTCCAGCACCACATGAAAATAAGCTGAGATACCAGAAGTTAAATTTGTAATAAACATCTTCTAAGACAGACTTCAAGATCAGACATGCATTGGTGTTGGGAGAGTACAGAAATAGGTTTTGCCAGCAATTTCTGGACATCTTCCTAAGAGGAATGTGCTCTACATAGGTGCGGTAGAAAGCACCAAAGGATTATCCAGGGTAGTTTCTGCTTTACTTACCCAATTCTTACAATATTGCCTTCTAAGGTCCACTTTCATCTCGGAAGAGACACACCATATTCTTATCAGGTAGTGAGCATTCTGATGTTTGAGTACCTAGCGTTGTGGCAGCCATCTTTGTGTGTGTGTGTGAAAGACATTCTCGGTAGTAATAAAAAATGATTTCACACTATTGATCACAGAACTTCCTGAAGGCACTAAAATTTCTGGTTTAAGACATCACAGCATCACTGGTATACCCCTGCCCTTGTCACAGTTTGAATATATGAGCCCGTGCATTCTCATTTCTTTCTAAGTTATTTTGCTTCAAAATGCTATCACTTACAAACAAAACCACCAAAAACACAAACATAATAAAAAAAACACATGAGCAAGACTTTTGACATATTTGCAACATATATTTCAACATGTATGGAAATAAGGCTGAAACTGATTTAATTCGTATGAGTTTTCTAAAACATCTGATTCTTACTCTTTGCTTTATAAACGATGTCAAAAATTAGAAATATCACTATTAAAGAAATATTCTCATGATGTAAAAAGTAGAAAAATATATATATAAGATATAATGATGTTTATGATTAGTATAGAAATTTTAGTGGATTTCTGCCAAGGATGTGTATAGATAAAAACATTATAAGTATAATACATATGTATTATATCTTATGTAACATAATAATATAAATCATATTATATCTATCTGTATATATGTAAATTATATTGCATATTATGGAATTAATTGATATCTGAGATATGCTTCAGAGATAAAATATGGGATTCAATCAGTTGATGTATTAGCATAAATACTGTATAAAAGTGCTGATCATAAAATATACATATTTGACAAGTTTCCTGGGACTTTTCCTGTGCTAAACAGAAAAAAAAATCCATATTTAATTGACTATTCTGATATTTTCAGGCATGAGCCCAGATATTTTAGCTCTAACATAGATTTTTTTCTTCTGTAACATCTTATTATCAAATCTAGAATACATAAAAATGATAAACCTTTCTGTTATGCTAAATGATCCTTATTTTATGTGTTGCAGTAACCCTTTAAGCTCTGTATTCTTTATCTAAAGAAAAAGCAGATGACATCAACATTTCTGATTATTGAAATTATGCTTTCAATATAACTTTAAGTAGAAACAAGCAGCAGCAATTTAATCTGTATTTTTCCTTTAGATGAAAAGTATTAGGTATTAATAAGTAAACAAACTTGCTAATGCACAATCCTGTTTTGTTTTGGAAATTCCTAAGCTTTTAGGAATATAATCATTTATATAATGCATGATTAATTATGCATTACATGGACAATAGCTACCTCTGTCCAATCTAACACCTTTGAACTTAGGTTTCCTGCCTGAGGGATAATGAGCAGGGACTGAATTTCACTAGTAAAATTTGAATCTATATTCAAACATAAAAGTTGAAAGTAATTGATTCAGAGAGTTTAACAGTCTCTTAATTTTGAATTGGTTGGTATTGCTAAAAGTAGATCGCCTTATCTAGCTGCCACAGAGATCAAATTAGTCTTCTGGCCATTAGGGCATTATCTTTAAAATTATAGCTACATCCATTTAATGTTCTTCCAGTGACCTGAAAGTAAATATATTTCCTAATGACTTAATTTACATTCCATAAATTTGGCAAATTGCTATCTCTTTAGTACATTATAAAAGGTTCCTTATTACCTGACTCCCAGCTCTCTTGCCCTCTTTATCCATCATGATTGTTCTCCTCAAACTTTATACTTTATGTTCCTGGAATACTGCTTATAGTTGCATAAACGAAACTTGCTAATTTGATGTTTTACTTCCTCTTTTCTCATACCCAACCTCAGATATTTAGTCGGTTGTTTACTCCTTCTTCTATTATACATAACTCCACACCACACCACACATACACACATAAGCAACATGATAAACCTTCAACAAACATTGACTATATGCAATTATATAACTGATTATAGAGCCGTGTGAACTGGCTTTCCTTATACAGTATATATATAATTTTATTAAATACACAGTATGTGCAAAGACATATAGACATATATTAGGTCTATGGGAGATAAAAAAATGAGTAAGGAGAAATGGCAATGCCCTTAAAGGAGCGAGAAATTCAAACTGGTACAGATTTTTAAGCAAATGTAATGTGAGACAAAATAACTTCCACAAGACAAGTACATATGTCCGTGGGTACATTGTGGAAGGGGCAATTTATCCAAGTACGGAAAGAAGGAAGACTTTATGTGTGAACCGTTTAATCTAAACCACAACGGAAATAAAACTTTAATGGATGTGCAAAGGAATAATGGACATTAGGTAGTTTTTTGTTTATTTGTTTTGCCTTGTAACCACATATTCAAAGGCATCCAAGAATATAGATGGGGTGGTATGAGAAAGCTTTTGTGGCTAGAACCCAGATGCACAAATAAAGATAGATGTGTTAGTTAGCACTGATTGTTTTCAAGTGATAGAAACAAATGGAAGCTAGTTTACAAAATAAAATTAGAAGAGACTAGGATAAATGTGTCCTAAAATCACAGAGCTATCTCAGAGAGCACAATGGTGGGGAATCTGCCAGGGAACAGAGATTGTAACAAGGATGTGAAAAGCCATCAAGATGATTTTTAAATCTTTTCTTTTCTTTGCCTATCTGATTATTCTATTTTTCTTGCTAATTCACAGCATGATGAAGGATCTAATATGATCATACCATAGTTTCCAGTATTTCCTTACAGTTCTTGCCACAAGCAGACACGAAGGTATGTATGTCACTGATATACAGCATTCATGAAGGTTAGCATAGTCATGCATATACCCAAAAGTATGCATGCCTAAAAAGCATAAAATGAGATGTATTTATTATCTGTAGTATCTCCATATGATGGCATTTTAAAGAACTATGTTAATCTCAGTGATATCTATATTCGAAGTTCCTTTTTCTTTTAAAGTTTAAGTTGCTTCATATAAGTAGTAATGCACATAGATACCAGGTAAATAGCAACTGTATTAAAAACCCCTGGCATTAGATATTAAGAGTCTAAATTCTTGGGCTCCCAGTGAGGTCAAATTATTTTTTTTGAAAAGTGCTTCCATCAGCAATTGCAAAAAAAAATACACATTCCCATTTCTGGATTACACTTTTCTAATTATCACGTTGTAGGCACTTTCTCCCAAAGGATAGTGAGATAATTATATTATCCTTAAAGACGGCATAGCCAAGAACCATGTTGAGAATGACATACAGCAAACAGCAAAGCGATCTCTCACTCAAACCGTGGTGCAAATGTGGGCAGTTCACTTGGCCTATTTTGCAGCTCAGACATTGAACTTGTATCATTCTTAGATACTAACTATATACCCCTAGAAATAGCTATACATTTTTTATACTTAGTGTTTAAGAAAAAAAGCATTATGTTTAGGATATAAGAAAACCTGGATTTGGCAGTTTTCCCCTTAACTGTCACTGAATATTTTGCAATTGTGAAAAACTACTATTTTAGCCCTTTTTGGCTGAAGTAGGCTTTATAAAAATCAGGTATTCACAAGATAATTATATTATCATCCCTTTCTTTTTTCCTTTAGTTTTTACTAGTACTTGTTTATAAGAGATTTTTATGGTTGCTACAGACAGAAGTTTCTTTCTTACTTCATTTAGATGAGAAGTTATTGGAGAAGACAAACATGATTGAGAAAGGGTGAAGTGGTGAACATGGACAGGAGCAGGAAAGATAACTTAAGACCAAACATGGATGTGACAATGTTCTCACCAACTGCGTAACTTATGTCACGACAATAGGTAGAAAAGTCCAACTAAAGGGAGAGAGCATGATTTCTTTGTTTTGAGAAGATCTGTAAATTGTGATTGTGCTAACATTTCCTATGATCAGACTTCTTAGTAAATTCACTGGTTATTTTGTTAACTTTTTAAATAGTCAGCCAACGTAGTCATTAATACTTTCTTTATACTTCTATGTTGCAGGGAACATAGTGGAACTAATGCTTAGCAAATTCATTTGTAAATGAGTCAATATAAATTCTGCACACCAAACAGAATATCTCTGGCTCTGAACTACTGCAAAACTTACTTGCAACACTAAAAATGCCCATTTATGGGGAAAAAGAATCTTAACAACTTGTGTGTAATTGTACTTGTCAGCAGCACCTACAACTTGAATGCACGTTTTGAAGGACTACATTCATTATGTCAAAGGCAAATTAGCAGCTGCTCAAACAGGGATGGTAGAATTTTAATATAACATCTGCAAAACAGCTTTACATATCTAGAAACAGCTTTTTATCATGCCAAAGAGTTTTCAGTGAATTTCATTGATAAACTTCTCATTCTATATATATCATACGTTATTTCATACTCTCTACAGTAACAGCTATTTTAAATAGTACAGCTGAGCTCAAAAACTTTTTTGTCACTGAGACTTATATATTCCTTTATGTCCCTTCAAATAACCCCCAAGGCTAGTGTAATGTTTTTCTAATTCATAACAGTGTCTTGCATTTCCATATTAATCTTTTATCAATACAGTCCTGGATGCTTGAATAAGCTATGACTAATTTCCCAGTCTCTAATATATTTTAAAATACCATTACTTTTACGTTATATTCTCTTCTCAATGAATCTCCCCTTGAGTTCTAAGGAAATGATAGCCCAGTATTAGAAAGTGTTTAAGTCACCACAATAAAACAAAATAAAAATAAAATGAGAAGAGCAAACTTTCACAGTAAGGCAACTCTGGTATGAACATGGACAGAGAAAAGTATTATCCACATATCGCAGGAAAATACATTTTTTTCATAGATAGAAAGCAAAGATGGACCAATTAAAAGATGCCAGCAAAGCACAAGCTCCAGAATGAGAGAATTGTTCTATATTGACAAGTTATAAAGAAATCTTGGAAAGAAATGCATGGAAATAGAGGATGGATGAGACGCCTGGTCAGAACGAGAGAGCAAGAGGCAGCCACACCTAAAGAAAGCATGAAGCTGCGAGCGTTGTCTTATTTGAATTTTTAAAATGTGCCAATGTCATATCAGACAAAACTGCCACTCTTCATAATGGAAGGTCAACCTCTTTAGTTTGATGGGGGTGGGCTGGAAATAGTAGATATAGGAGGTTTCCTTTGCAGCAACTTTTTCCTCAGTAGAGCAAGAATGAGCCTTTGGGGATTACACAGAGTTGGAGCATCATGTGTAGCCTCAAGATTCAGAAAACCTAAGGACTGTGCACCCTTTTTCTTATTCAGCTTCCCCCTGGTACTGGAGTGTCTTACCTCAAATTGGACAAGCACTTTTCTGCTTTTCTGATTCTGAAGGACAACCGGATAGAAGTGTAGAGCATCCTCTGAATACACCAGAAAAGAGACCAGGGAACAGGTAAGATGTAGGTCTACTCCATGTGCTGACTAGAGAACTGATGTTCCTGAGTGCACAGATCTGGGCTATGGAACAGAAAATACCAGTCATGGAGAGATCATTCATTTCAGAATGGCAACAGAATAACATCAAGGAAAAGGGCAGAAAGCATATAATAAATAGAAAGAAAATGGTGATCAAACATACATATCAAAGAATTCTTCTTCTTATTAACCATTTGACTGCCAGAGGACTGTGATAAAATACCTATAATGGTCAATCTCAAAATGCCCCTCCCTTCCCTGGTTGAGAATTATGGGCTGCCAGCCTAGTTAATGAGGGGAAGATAATGTATTTCTCAGGTGATGATATTGAAGTTTCCCAGAATTACGACAGGAGTTAGGATGAAGAGAAAATGGTAAGCCAGTTTCTAATACTGAAATTAGTTGACGGAATTAACCAAAAATTTAACAGAAAACAGCAAAAAGGGGAAGAGGAAAAAACAACAACAAACATAAAACCAATTGGCATAAACTTCAATGAAAGAAGTATTTTGCAAATAGATGAAAGAGAAATGTTTTGGAAGAAACAATACTTAATTATGAAATTACTAACAATCCCTACTGTTTCAAAAAGGGTTCTAAAAGTAGAAGATTTTTAAAAAGGTGTTGAGGAGAGACCCAGTTTTTGGTCATGGGCATGATTCTGAAACCTGTATGCATATTTCTTTAGTTAGTTTTTAGTTGAATACAAGCATCAGTATTTGCAAACTATTGAAAACAAGGAAGTGAAATGAAGAAACATATCAGAGGATGTTCGTTTGCTAGCTATAAACAGAATAACTGAAGGCATGTTGGGAGACACCTGGAAGAAAGGCGAATGTTGTCAGCAGCCAGAAGAATGGGAAGAATTGATAGAAGCCAAAAGGGCTGAAAAGAGAATTAATTAGTCTTCTATGACTGCCATAACAATTTACCACAAACTTTGTGGCTTAAAACAGCATACATTTACGACCTTACAGCTGTATAGCTCAGAAATCTGACACAGGTCCCACTGAGCTAAAGGCAAAGGTTTGATAGGCTGGGTTGTGTCCTGTAAGTTCTAGGAGACAATGTTTCCTTGCTTTTTCTAGCTACCAGAGCTGTCTGCATCCCTGTGCTGCCTACATCCCTTCAACTCATTTTCCTGCAGTCAACAATGGTGAGTCTCTCCGTGCTTTTTTTGACTTTCTTTCTCTTTCCTTTTTAATCTTTAAAGGACAATTATGACTACATAAAACTTGAACATGTATTCTAAGATAAACTCCCAATTTTCAGGTCAACTCATTTGTGACTTAATTACATCTGCAAGCTTGGTTCCCCTTTGCTATGCAACCTAGCCTATTCACCGTTCTGGGGAATAGGACACAGATATCTCTGTGGAGGGGTGTTATTTTTTTTTATCATACAAATGTTTTTGGTATTTTCAAGGAATAGTAGGAAGTTAAGATTCACCCATGGCACCTAAGATTGAGATGCATGTCACATTTCATTTATCTTAGATTTTTAGCTTCAAGGAAGTGTTGGGGTAAATGGTTACAACTTATCTCCCTCCACTTTCCCTATTCCACTGCTCATATTCCTGGTTAGATCATTAATTAGTTACCAGCTAAATTCTGAGCTTCACTTTAAAAATTCTATTGGAAAACCAAGAAAAATTACATAAAATATAAATTTTATAATCAAGAAATATTTTGGAAGAGGTAAAAATATAAATAAACTTGCCCTTCTAACTTAAAAGAGAAGGTGTTAAAACCATAAACCTTAAAATATGATACTTAGAACTTAAGGTAAAAGCAGCATGGCATGGAAAAAGTTGATTAGAAAATCAACTGCAAAGACATTAAATAATTCCACTATCTTAGGTGAAAAATGATAAAACATAATCATTTCAAAGTAAGATTTATGTCAATGCATAGGTATTGCATGACATGTTAACATTAACAGATTAGGGATTGAGATCTGGAGAGCTTTACAAGGATGGTGTTCGTTGCTTAAGCTTTATACTAAGTACCTAACAAGTATTATCTTTGGCAATTACTTTTCCTGCTTTCTATGGTGACTTTCACTCTATTTGTGCTAACACCTTGGTTCATTCTAATTATGAGTCATATATATATATATATATATATATATATATATATATATATATATATATGAGTTTTCAATACGTAGGTTTTCTTTAACAAGCCTCTGAGTTCCAGTTTATACTGTTTTATAAAATTTATAATTTAATTCTAATGTAATTTTCACATTTTCAGTGTTTCGTCTAAAGAACTCTTAGTGTCAACATGTAGAATATCACTTCTTGTCTGGATATACCTGCCCTAAGCTGCATAACACTTAGATAGATCACAACCCAACCAGTGTATTCTTTAGGAAAAAACAAACGAATAAAAAAAAAAAAAAACTAACATCTTGCCAAGGGGGATGAGTACAGAGTATATCAAAGTGTTTGATTAGATAAAGAGAAAGTGAGAAATTGTAAAGAATATGAAGATTCAAGTGTTTTTTTGTTGTTTTTCTGTAAAGTGTTGTAACGTGTCAGTAAAATAACCAGAGACGCACAGTCGAATTGTAAAGGAGCACTTCGTTACACCGGAGGGCTGGGGGGATACAGCTTCCCCAGACCCTCAGCAGCAATTCTTCTTGCTTATTCGATTTTAAAGACAGAAGCCCCATCCCCCTTTTGCCCCCTCCCCCCTCAGGGGACTGGTACATTGTGGGTGTGAAGGAGATTACAGAAGTCAAAATCAGCATTATTCATGGGGCTCACAAGTACCTGCAAATGCATGCAAATGCCTTCCAACATGTGGGGCAACTACATTCTTAGGCAAAATTCCAGTAATTAACCTGTTATTGGAAAAATATCGAGGAAGGTCCATTGATGAGAAAAATGGAATCTTGGCACCTTAGCCTCGGGGCCCAGGTCAAAAGAAGATAAAAATAAGTTACAAATAAATACTACTAGACATGGATGTTTGTTTAAATCATTATTGAATGTATTATATCAAGAAACCATCTTTATAATTGCCATTTTTGATAATATAAAATATATTTTCCCATAAAAAAGAATTAATAATTTTTCCTTTGGATGTTTGCCAGAACTCAGTCTTCAGTAGGCAAAAAATAAAAAATCCTCAGAAGAATCTAAACTATATTAACAATGTCCCTTCAAAGTACGAAATATGAGGATCACTGAATATTTATTATTAAAATAAATATTACAACTCTAAATGAATCTTTAGGAATATATATTCTCTTTTTTCCTCCGAAACATAGGGAGTAGATTCTGGAGTCAGACTACAAATTTTAAATTCTGCTAGTTCTACTATCTTGTATGAGACTGGGCAAGCTATATAAATTCCCATATGCAAACTGAATATAAAACAATATCTACTTTAAATAAATATAAGGATGAAATAAAAAAATTAATATAAAATATTTAGACCTATAAGAGTAACAAATAAGTACTCAGGTATTATTGCCAGAATTTAAGATCCAGCTTATAATAAACATTTAATATACACTTATACTTGCAAGTTTAGTTTTTTTTTTGCCCTGAACACAATGTTCTAATGCCCAGTAACTAGTAAGCATAAATGTAATCAGTGATTTTAAAATTTATGTTGCATGAGTACAGTGTACAAGTATGTTGTCATTTAATTCATTTCAAGTGGAACATTCCCCTTTTAGAAAGCAAATCAATTAACTAGAGAATTATTATTTCCTTCGTAAAACTTGAGTGATTACTGTAATATAGCTGTACTTTTAAAGAGTCCAAACCCCCAAGAGTTACATTCTTTTTTAAATCCTTTGTCAACTTTTTTCTTTTGATTTACTGGGTCAAGCCGACTTAATCAATGGAAAGCCAGAACACCTCAAATAAGTTAACTTTGAGTTGTTAGCAGAAAGGTATCCTGGGAGGGCTTCGCGGTGTGGGACAGGCCTCTCTCCTCCGTCTCACTGTCCTCCAGGCTCGGGCACTGAGTGTCCTCAAAGTAGATATAACACCTTGAAAGGAAGAAAATAATATATTGTATTGTTATGTGAAGTGTTTTACCTCCTCACTGATATAAATACTTTCATTTCACAAAAAAGATTTTGGTTTTAAGTCTACATAATCAGAAGCCCATTCCACAAAATAAACATTAGCTTCCCCAAAGATAAATCACAAAACATCTGTAGCCAATTGAAAATAATAATTTTACCCATCTTTACTCTTTCAGATTTCAAATATTGAAATATAATCTCATCAATAGCATGACATTAAAAGTTTGATGTAGCTAAAAAGGTATTTAAGCTCAAAAGTGCTGCAAACATTTTTTTTTTTCTTAATTACAATGCAGCATGATTTCATCATAACTATCATGGATAAAACAGATCTCTACTTATAAAACAAAGGTGTGTGTCTGCCTCTGTGAAGGCTCTAAGTTTGGGTAATTACATTTAATGAACTCAACTGGATGTGATATGCAGAATCAGCCAACACCCAAAGGATAAGCAGAGTTTAGCACCGATAGTTAAGTGTGGCTAAACTAGCTTAGAGTGTATAATGATTAAAATTATGATTTCTCAGTGGCCTCATTTTACCAATTGATTCATTCCTTCTGTCCTGAATTTTTATCTTCCTCGTCATGATTCCCTATTCCTGTAAACATTTTTTTGTCTCCTTGTCCTCACAGCATACAATTGCTCAGGAGCTGCAAGTCAAATGTCTCTGGCATGAGGCAGGGAACTTTAATGTGCAAAGCATGCTGGGTTGAAGGCTGGGTGTTGAAGGTTGAAGGTGGATGTGGCAGGTCGAGGACTGTGTTAAACTGAAGAATGCATATACAGGCTAAAGGCATGTAAATGCAAACTTTTTAGAATACTGTGTAAGCAAAATATATCTGCACAATAAATTTGTCCAGAGGATAATAATTTATGTCTAGGTCTACTGTCATAGAACAGTAGTTTGTAAATTTTGGGGGTAAAATAATCTTTTGAGATTGTAATAAAACATTTTCCCCCGTGGATATTTTTCTGTTTTTATGCTACACATTAATTAATTAATTTTTCATTTCTTTTTATTAGAAAGAGAAGAAGAAAGAGGGAAGGAGAGAGAGAGAGAAGCATTGATGACAGAGAAACATCAGTTGGCTGCCTCCTATACTCCCCCTACTGGGGATTGAGGCATGTACCCTGACCAGGAATCAAACTGGCAACCTTGTGGTGCATTGAATGATGTTCGACCAACTGAGCCACAACAACCGGGGATACACCGTAAATAATTTAAATCAAACTAAGAGTTGCCTATATACTTAATATTCAGACACATATACATGTAATATGTATATGTGTATCCATATTTATGTATATGTATATATATCAATTTCACTTTTATTGAAGTAATTAATGCACATGGCTTATCCATGTGTACATCCCTCTCCTCAGAAACCATCACTTTGACTGGGATTCTTGTTTAAATTAGCACTATTTTAAAAAATATTTGCAGTGCTAGTTAAAATGATCAAATCTATACATTTTATTTACTTTATGCTATGATGGATGAAGGTTAAATAATCTTACAGCAAAACCAACTGTTCTCTATAATCTGAAAGTATTATGTCACTATTTTTCATTCAACCTTAAAGAACCTTTACAACAATATGTCTTTGTAAGTGCAGTTCACAGTCAACCCAAGCAGTGTACTATCATTACATTTCCCTTCTTTGAATGGTAGTACTTTATCTTTACTTGAGATTCTAACTGTCCTTGCCTGGGTGATATATTATACTTAAAAATTCCTTTATATCAGGCTTTCTTTTTATTATTTTTAGTAGAGTTTTATTAGATTGTGTATTTCCATGATTTGAAAAACAAAAGTAATATACAAAAATAAAGGAGGGGAAACCTCCCCATATTTCAGTCCCCTATCTGTTCATGTTCTGGAATAACTCATTTGTTCTATGCACATATACCAGTAACCAGTGTTAATAAATTCTTGTGTAACCTCTCAGAATTTAACTATACATACACAAAAATGCAAATATATATTCTTATATCTTTCTTCTTTCATATAAATGGTAGTATACTAGCTGTATTTTAAAAACCTTAGTTTGTCATTAATTTTTATTTATATACTGAGAAATTAACTGTTTTGCATACAGCTCTTGAATTTTGACAACGTTCAAGTACCATTATAATCAACATGCAGAATCATTCCTTTGTGCTGCTCCCTTTGAGTCCTGCCTGCCCTTGGAAACCACTGTGATGTTGCCTTTTCCAAAATGTCAAATAAAGGAAATCATGCAATAGGTAGCACTTTAAGTTTGATATTTAAAATTTAGCATAACCTGTCTGAGATTCACCCAGGTGGTTGTATGCATCACATTTTATTAGTTTTACTATGAAAAGAATCCTGTTATAAGGGTCAGGGGTGGGGGGGGGCACAGGATGGTTACAAATTCACCAAAGAGTACTTTGATTTGTTTCTATGTGATTATGAATAAACACTCTCTCTCAAGTGCATGAGGATCACAATTAAGCAAGAAAACACAATTAAATATTGGGAAAAATGAGGTAACTACTACTTGGAGATATTATCAAAAAAATTGGGGTATGAGCTTTAGGTAGAAGCATGAATAATTAATTTGTGGTAGCCAGAAAGAATACCAAATATGTGTGTATAGAGATATATGTGGATATACACTATGTGGTAATGGGAAATGTTCTATTATGATTTCTTCAATGTTCTCAGTGATACAGGAAATAAAGGTATCCGCTGACATATTGAAGATACATGCTACAAAGGTTGTGATTTTTCATGTGAACTGGTTAGCTATTTTCAGTTGTACATATCTATTTTGAATGATGACAACATTCGGCATTAAAGTTTCTGCATGTTTGTCTGAATCTTACATTATGTAATATCGAGATCATGACTCCTACTTTATTTATTTTCAATTATTTGGTATATCTTTTTCAATTCTTTTAACATTCAGCCCATATTAATGCTTTGTTTCAGGTGTGTTTCTTATAAATAGTAAAATATTTGGCTTTGTGATACAATCTGCTTAAACCACTCATTTTTAGTAGATAAATTTAAAATTTACTAATGTGAACAGATATAGTTGGTCTCATTATTTTATGTTGTATTTTAATGTTTCCTATGTATATTTATTTTTCAACTTTTCATAACTGATATGTTTTATTTTTTGTGTGTGTATCCATGCATGTATAAGTTTTCTTGATATTTAAAAGGGCACATTCATCTCTTTGTTCTAATGATTACCTTTATAACTAATTATGTATAATTATTTTTATATTACCCTCTGTGGTATAAGGCCTAAATTTAATATTACTGCCTTGATATGCTGCCTTGATATCTAAAATAGGGAGGTCCTGGAATAGTTAACTGCAAGTACTGCTCCCCACTCTGCTCCTATGAATAAGGTACCCTAAACAACCTCCATTATTAAACAGACTAAATACAGTTCATGCTTGTACCTGAGTAGCAGGTTTTGGTTTTCTCCTTGCCCAAAGAACTATTCAAAAAAACCAATATCTGCCTCTTGTGGAAACCAGGGACTCCCTCACTGTTTGAATATTATAGGGCCTGTCTCTCACAGCCTTGGTGGTTCATTCCATTCTGGAGTGCAACCCCCACGTGTTGTGCATGGCAGGGAGTGTCCTACTCAACTGCCAGCGTTGAATGTGTCTGCTACCCTCATAATGCTAGTGAGGATTCCCTCCTTCATCAAAGGAGTGAAGAGGAGGCAAGCAAAACATCCTCAGTCCTCTGCGTCTTTGGACAGACAGATTCTCGCTTGCCTTCCAGTGGTAAAATTTGCATATTTCCTCATCTTCACTGTTTCTGCCTCTTGCCCCACACTTTTCAATTTTAGACAGTAATATCTATTTGTTAGTGTTTACTATTGTACTGTAAAATATTCTGTGAAATACTATTGCCTGTCACCCCAAACCCATTCACCCTTCTAGCTGGACACAGGGCAGACCCCATTAGATATAGTATTACAGGTGTCATTTCCCCAGTGAATATAGCCACAGGACAAGTTCTCATCACTGGAATGTGAGCACATGTCTTATATGCAATTTATCATCCACTTAAAGATACTTTTTCAGGACTTGCTCTTCCCCTTTTTATCCTGCTGGCTGGAAATGGCTTTAATTGAAAGAATATTGCAAGTTAAATATTAAGTATTGTGCAGTTACTCGGCTAGCCAGAGTTCCTAGGTGATTTCTTAGAAAACACACACATATCTGCCCTAGACGGTTAAGATGAGAGAGAAATAAACTACTATTTTTGTTGAGCCACTAGAGTTTTGGATGTTTGTTACAGCGGATTAGCTTACATCTTAATTTGTAATACAGTTTTCTTTAAATTCTTATTTTGAGATCATTACATACTTACAAAGAAGATCTAAAACAGATAAGAAACTCATTTTCTTTTAACCCAAATTCATCAATTGTGTACCTTTTGTCTCATTTTTCTATCATAAGTAAATCAATCAAAGGAAATATATTTATTATATATTTATATATCTGTAATTTTTATTAAATCATTTTTTATGTGAGCTTTGTATTTTACCACTTTATTTTTTTACTTTGATTTCAGGTACTAATATTTCCACATGGGCTACAATAATTCTTCTAAAATATCATTCTTACATATTGCTAGGTTCATTTTGCTAGTATTTTGCTATAGATACTTTAGGCTATGCCAGGAGCATAGGCTTTTTTCAAATAATGTGTCAGATATAAAAACTCTCAGCTTTTACTTAATGTAAAAGCAGCCCTGGGCAATATATAAATGGACTGTGGCCAGATTTGACCTGTAGGTTGTAGTTTCCATGTTCACAATATCAGTTCATAGTTTTCTTTTCTTGAAATGTCTTTGTCATGATTATTTATAAGGGCTATACTGTCTGGAAAGATATATTGCAAAATGTTCCCTTTTTCTCACCTTTCTGAAAGGTATTGTTCATTATAAAATGTCTTCCTTAAAGTTTGAATATACTCAAAAGTGAAACTCTCTAGGACTAGAATGCTCTTTAGGAGAAGGTGGTATAATTGAAATCGAATTACTTTAATAGATAAAAGGCTGAGTAATATGTAAAATGTGTGCCAATTTTTTTTAGTTTCGTTTCTTTAGAACTTTTTCTTTTTCAAGTATGTTGTTAAACTTATTGTCAAGTAACTCTGTACACCATCACCTTAGAATCCTTTACATGTCTGTTGGATCTATAGTTATATTCTTTCTAATTTATGACTTGAAAATTTGTGTTTCTCCCTTATATTTTTTAAATTGATAAATATTTCTGTGAATTTACTAATTTCACTAATCTTTCCAAAAAACACACTTCTGACTCTGTTTATTTTTTCTATTGTCTCTCTACTTTATACTTCATTGTTCCTGCTGTCATACCCATCATTTGTTTGTCTCTGCTTAATTTGGGTTTAACTTTTTCTTCTTTGTTTAGATGTTTGAGATGAAACTCAAATAGCTGTTTTTAACTTTTTTTTAATAGAAGCGATTAACATCATAAATTTCCTTCTAATCACTGCTTTCATTGCATTCCACAAGTTTTGTTATATGGTTTTTCATCATCTTTCAGTTTAAACTATTTACTCATTTCTTTTTAACCTTTTCTTTTTGAACCATAGACTCTACAAGTGTTAGTTGAGATGTCAAATGCTTGAGGATTTTTAAAACATCTTTCTGTTATTAATTTCTGATTTAACTTCATCATTATCAGAAAGCATAATCTCTAAGATTTAAATCTTTGAAATGTATTCAGACTTGTTTTATATATAAAAATAATATTGTCTAAAGTTATTCTATATAGTGTTTAAAAACATTAATAAGGAGGTCAAATTGGCTGGTAGTGTTGTTCAAATCTTTGTTATTCTTACTGATACATTTATACTTGAAATAAATTATTGAGAAAAGTCCTTCAATCAAAAATCATGATTTTAAATCGTTTCTTTCACATGTTAACAACTGTTTTAGGTAATTCTTTTTTTTAAAATTAATTTTTGTTACAGATGTTTCTCCTTTTCCCCCCATTGATTTGTTTTAGGTAATTCTATATACAACTAGAATATTTTTTTGCACTCATACATTTGTAACCAATTTCTGATGTGATAGCAGGCTTTTT